>NC_140586.1:724285087-725485087 GCF_964204655.1 Triturus cristatus
GCACATTATGCATCTGTGAATTGCAAACATTAAAGAGTGTGCTGTTTGTTAAAGGTGAGAGTGGGTGCAGCTTTATTTATCAATTAATAAACCTGGCTGAGCCAAATGTTCTGTCATTTTTACCGATAGGTATAGGTATGACATTTCCTTTTGTGTGACTACTGCTGCTGTGGTGCCATTTCTCTCTTTGACTGTTGGTACAATAGTGTTATCATCCTTGTTAAAGGCATCGGTGCAATCAAACCTCTGCTTGTTGTCCTGTCCCACGTTTGGATCTTTCCTCTTCACTGTCCAAAGGATGCCAAACATCTCCTGAATTCCCTTGAGCTTCACATAACCCCTTAGTGGAGAGCCAATGAGCAGTTTCAAAGTAAAACATCATGCAACATATAGTAACAAAAATAGCGAACCATTTTTTGCATGAATTCTTTTAATCATTACATGTTTGGGATTATCTTTTGATTTTTTGGGATACTTATTAGACTCATGTCCGGCTGGGGTATATTTGAATATATTGTCTGAGCTGTTTGCACATAAAGGACAAGGGATGTCTTGGACACAGAGAATACCTTTTGCAGCATACTTGATGTAGAGACATCAACCACAACTGGCAGCTTAGAAGGAAATCTGCCCAGGGAGCTATGAGCATTCTTCTGTGCCACCAATGCAGGGGAAGGTGAGCAAATAGCATTAAGTAAAATATGCCGTGCTGCGGAGCCACAAACATCCCATAAGGAAATGTATAGGAGTGTTCCATTGGAGTTCCAGGCAAGAGCGGGATTAGGAGGCACAGCTGGCCCTGTTTGTTTTATCACAGCAGCAGCATGAGCCAGCTACTTTGTGATGCCAAATTCCAATTTGTTATCTGGGTAAGTTGCTGATTCTTGTTGATCTCAACAGGCTCATATATTTCACCTAGTCTACACCTGGAAGTACATCAACATGCCGGGGTATGGAATGGAATCTACATTTCAGTGCAAGAACTTAACTACTTTTCTACCCATAAATTCGGGTCATATTTACTCCTTGCATGATGATGGGTTATTGGTTTAGGATGTGAGTCCTTTCCAGGCAATACGTCCAAAATATTGTTAGGTCAATGCGAAAGCTCATTTGATGAACCTGGGCTCAACACCTTGCAGCTAAGGCACACAGCAGACAGGCTTAACTTGGAGCAGAAGTTAGATACATTGAGTGGATCATCCTGATCAAACGTTTTACATTTTTACTTAGAGCCCGATTTTGATCTTGGCGGTATTACTGCTGTCCCACCACCGCAGTGGTCCCTAGTACTCTGCCAATTCAACGGTCTTTTGCCCGTCATATTTAGATGCATGCAGGTTGCCTTGTTGTCTGTGTCCACAGAGTGTTACCCGCCAGGGCCTCTGCACACTGCTGCTTCTCTAATGCTGGCAAATACTACTCTGTCGTCTTCAGGGAACAGGTTCCCACTGAGCAGATTTAGATTACACAGTTGTGCTGCCAGTCTTTTAGCGATACCAAAGGGGATGATGAACGGAGCGCTTGAGCAAATCAAACACTCACCCCCATCATCATTCTTTAGCTCACTCCACCACCCCAGGTCAGACATGGCCATATGCAAATCAGTCTGACCCTGTGCTTCATGGGAACAGTCCAGCCCAAACTGCCAAGCCATGTCTTCCCTGGACTGGAAACAAGCATCCTGGGACTGGTTTCGGGTTCATAACCCTCCTCAGCCAGGCTATCTTGAATCCAGTGGCAAAGTGGGCAAGGGACCCATGCCTGGGCATACCCTGCCAATTTAGGGCGAACAAAGCGATGCCAAAGGGGATGATGGACGGAGCGCTTGAGCAAATCAAACACTCACCCCCAGTCAACTGATCTGGGTTTAATCCATCATCATTCTTTAGCTCACTCCAACACCCCAGTTCAGACATGGCTATATGCAAATCAGTCTGACCCTGTGCCTCATGGGAACAGTCCAGCTTGAACTGCCAAGCCATGTCTTCCCTGGACCGGAAACAAGCATCCTGGGACCGGTTTCGGGTTCGTAACCCTCCTCAGCCAGGCTATCTTGAATCCAGTGGCAAAGTGAGCAAGGGACCCACGTCTGGGCATACCCGGCCAACTTAGGGCGAACAAAGCGATACCAAAGGGGATGATGGACGGAGCGCTTGAGCAAATCAAACACTCACCCCCAGTCAACTGATCTGGGTTTAATGTATGTGTGAATGTATGACATTGTTCTGCAATCTGTCCATCAACTGTTATTTTTGCATTTGTCACCCTGAGTGGGACGGGTATGCTCAGACGTGAGTCCCGTGCTCTCCATGCCACTGGAATCAAGCTATCCTGGCTGAAGAGGGGTGAAACCCCGAAACAGGTCCTAGGATGCTTGGTTCCAGTCCAGGGAGGACCTGGCTTGGCAGTTCGGGCTGGACTGTTCCCATGAGGCACAGGGTCAAGACTGATTTGCATATGGCTGGGTTCAAACTGGAATGACATAGTGAGCAACAAAACGATGGATTGAGGCCCAGATCTCTGTACTGGGTTGAATGTATGAAATTGTTCTTCATTCTGTCCATCAACTGTTGTTTTTGCATTTGTCACCCCGAGTGGGACGGGTATGCTCAGACGTGAGTCCCGTGCTCTCCATGCCTCTGGAATCAAGCTATCCTGGCTGAAGAGGGTTGAAACACCGAAACCGGTCCTAGGATGCTTGGTTCCAGTCCAGGGAGGACCTGGCTTGGCAGTTCGGGCTGGACAGTTCCCATGAGGCACAGGGTCAAGACTGATTTGCATATGACTGGGTTCAAACTGGAATGGCATGGTGAGCAAAAAAACGATGTATTTATGCCCAGATCTCTATACTGGGGTGAATGTATGACATTGTTCTGCATTCTGTCCATCAACTGTTGTTTTTGCCAGTCTTTTAGCAGCAGTTCCCAGACGGAGTGTGTCCGCCACGGTTCATGCGCAACAATGCACCATCACTGTGGCCATTGGATGGATACCAGTAGAACACACCTAATGTCCATTGGCCAAATGGAAAAACCTGCATACAACACTTTAAAACACACTCCATTTTAGACCATGATCATTTGCCATTCCACTACACCATGACACTTGCCAGCAGAGCTTTTACCACTTAGTCAGGTTTTTTAGGTTCTTTTCCCTGTTACTTGCTTCTTCATCTTTACCCATTTTACACTTTGTGGAAAGAAATGTAATTGGATATTATTTCATTGCACAATGCCAGGTCACAAAAACTCCCATTTTACTGAGGGTGAGTTGTCAGTCACGGTGGATGAAATCC
Organism: Triturus cristatus; assembly: GCF_964204655.1. Lineage (NCBI taxonomy): Eukaryota > Metazoa > Chordata > Amphibia > Caudata > Salamandridae > Triturus > Triturus cristatus. Next base: position 724,288,386 of record NC_140586.1, read on the forward strand.
GAAGAGTACAGCCACATTGTTTGAAGCCCATGTCCAAAATAGACCCCTATTGCAGAATAGGCGATGTGGGCCAGAATAGTTGAATGCTGTAGCTAACAACCTGGGCACACAGAAGGAAATTAGGAAACGTTAAAATGATCTGTAGGGCAAGGTGCGTTCTCCGGCCTTCAAGCATCACCTGGAGGCCAACAGGACTGGTGCAACTCATGCCCTGGGAGGAGAAGGTCTTGCAGATCCAACATACTGACAGCTTGACAGGAATACCTGGTGGAGTGGAGTCTGGTATGTTAAACTTTACAAACTTTCACTAAACCTCAATGTCCTGTTTACGTTGAAGTTATCTGTTTTTAATGTGTTCTGCACATATTTTCGTAACATAGAAACCTCAAACTATCAGTTTCACATAATTGAGATTGTTTGTATGAATGTATTGTGTTGCATCTAACATTACAGGTGTCAATCTCCATTACATGTCACATGATTGTATTGTGCCTGTAAGTGTTATAACACCAAATATCCTATTACCCATATGTGTGTCATATTGCAAGTGTCTGGCCCATTTCCACTGCATATATTCCACAGGTATGTTCCACAAACTATTTCGCAAGTTTGGGGAAGTTTTCTTTGAAATGACTACAACTACCATGATTCCCTGTTTCTGTTTTCTCGAAAGAATATTGCTATATCATATTGCTCATTCTTTCTTGCTTAGTGATCAATCCCTATTCAATTCTCTGTTCTGAAAATAGTTTGTGTTGTTTTTTGCATGTTGTCCTGTTCTCCTCAACCAATTGAATTGATATAACGAGTTTCACAAATCAAACTATGTTCACATAACAATTGTAATGTATGTAAATTACTATTCTGAATGGACGTGGTACTTGCAAACATTGACTCTGCACTGTTCACATGATGACTAATGCCAAACATCCATCCAACTTGTCTGTTATGAAGTCAGCTAGGCCTTGGAATTTTCAATTACACATTTCACCTCTCCACTGTGTTGGGCTGAATGGCTGAGAGATATTAGCTATACTTCCGAATCGCTTCATCATAAATTTCTGGATATGTTATTACCTGCCTATTTGAAGATGCACTGTTTGAAATTGGAAAAAGTAAGGGTAATATGTGCAAGAAAATTGAAGGCTATCATCACAATAATCACTACCTATTTTGAATTCTAGATATCTACATTGTTTGTCTCAGAAGATTTCAATACATAATACACACTTTCACTAAAACAAAAAAGGGCGCAATAGGTCCAGCATGCAGGCATGTGGCCACAAATCTGCCACTGAAGAGACCTTCACTCCAGCCCAGGATCAAATCGTCAGTGAGGACAACACTTGTGGTAATCTGGAGGATGATGAGGAGCCTGGTCCATCTGGTCACTATGGGCAGACAGCTCCAGTGACACTCATTGTGCCCACACCGACACCTCCCACACAGCTGTAACCCCTCAGCAAACGGAAGACTCCACGTCCTGTGTTCCTGCCACTGTGACACCAATCGTGTGCCCCCAGTCCTGGATTATCATGAGACCACAGCACCACCAGCTCACCCAGGAACCAGTTGCATGGGGCACACTGGGCCAAGGACACAGAATAATGGGGTTAGGGGTAGTGAGAAGGATCTTGTGGACCAGCATAGTGAGGCCATTGGGGTCCCCATCACCAAGACCACCATCGACCAAGTCTTGGGAGCCTACCATCAGTCCCAAGTAATAATGGTACTCACAGAGCTTCGGAGATGAAGCAGTTGCAGAGGGAGCTCAATCATCAGACGAGGCTCACAACTTCAACTGGGGTGCTCCTTGGATATATACACCCATATGTGCAGGGATTTCTCAGCACCATGTACCCCTTACTGTGGTCCTACAACATCTTGCCTATCTGCATCTGCCTCAGGCACTGGAAGGGAGGCCTTGCCACCGGAAGAACCATCTGCAGCCACTCCAGGCCCTGCAACAGTAGATCTCCTCCACTAGCAGATTACCAGATGAGGCTCTGCCACAACCAGCAAGAAACCCTGACCCTAATTTCCTACAGTGTGTGTCTAACATTCACTCTGTGGACTAATTCTGACACACTTTCCTTTCTGATGCCAGTAATGTTTTGGACATTGCACTTCAAACAATTGTGGCCCTACAACTATGGTTTCATTCTCCATGACTGATTTCTTCACTTTTTGATGTGCTTGTGTTTTTCCACCCTCCTCAATTTTATCACATTTACTACAATACATTTACAAGTCAAAAACTCATAGACTGGTGTTGTACATCTCAACTCTATCAATGAATTGGTTTCCTTCCATCTTTGCTTGGCAAAGAGAAAAATGAAAAGATTGTGTAAACATAGATATTTTGCAAGTAGGTAATGTTTATCTTATGATCAACAATTTGAAATGGTGGGGGAAACATGGCGGCGGGATGACGCCAGTCACGGGAGCTCCCGGGCAGAGAGGCATGAGGAGGAGGCAAAACGGATGACGAATGGATTATGTAGTGTTTTTGCGACGATTTAAAGAAATGAAACTCTCACCTTAATTTTGAAAACGTGCGTTGGTGTGAAGCGAGTACTGTAAGTCCGTTTCGGCTCCCATGAGTCAAACACCAGAGGCAGGGTACGAAACTTGGCGGCATGCAGCCGGGCTGTTGTGTAGGTCCAAAGCTGTGTTTCTGGAGTTCGGCTTCCGGGTCGATAGAGGCAGTTCGGCGTGACTTCAATCTTGGTGTGAGTTGATGCAGGAGAAAGACGCTGAAGACGCTGAGGTGGATAGACGCAGTACCTTAAAATATAGTATGGTAGGGAAAAACCGACTAGAAAAACAGGATAGAGAAGGTGCGATCCAAGATATTAAGAATAAAGAGGGGGAGCTACAGATGGCATCTATAGAGGATCCAAATAAAATGGGTGCTTTAAGTAAGGAGTTAAAGGGGTTACAAGCTGCATTCCGGGTGAAGATGGATACAAAATCTATGGACAGGTGGAAGGCAAGCAAACTCCAGCACTTCGCTTATGGTGAGAATTGTGGGGCACTATTAGCCTGGAAAGTAAAAGCAGATAGAGCAGGAAATACTATACGAGAATTGATCAGTGGAGAATCAGGTGCCCTTCTGAACGTTAATTCGGATTTGTGTAAGGAGGCCTGTAGATATATGAAAGAACTGTATAGAGATGATATAGCACCGAGTCAGGCAAACATAAAGGATTGGCTTGGGTTAACAACTCTCCCTCTGTTATCTACTGAGCAATTTAAAACTTTAGAGAGGGAGATTAAGGAGAGTGAGATAAGGGCTCAGTGCCATAAAATGGTTAAGGGAAAGGCAGCCGGACCGGATGGTCTTCCCGTAGAAGTTCTTATGTGTATTCTAGATATTATAACCCCTGTTCAATGCAAATTATTTAATAGGATTTATATGGGTAGAAAGAAGGTACCCAAATCCTGGCTTGAAGCAACAGCCACAATGATTCAGAAACCAAATAAGGAACCACAGAAGATAGACTCTCATAGGCCGATCTCATTGTTGAATACAGACTACAAGATCTTTTCTGGTATTATTGCATCTCGGGTGGCTGAAGCAATACATGAGGTCATCCACCCTAAACAAAGAGGGTTTATTCTGGGAGACAACTAAATGAGCTGACCTTCCAGTTAATTGGAGCCAAAGATCTGGCAGAGGCTGGGAAATTACCTTTGACCCTAGTGGCAGTGGACGCTGCAAGAGCCTTTGACCAGGTGCATTGGTCATATTTATGGGAGGCTTTGCGCAGTTTTGGTTTCCCGCCAAATATGGTAACCGCGATCCAGACCTTTTATTAGGGTCCTAAAGCTAGAGTCTTAATAAACAGGAGGCTGTCAGATTGGTTTGATATTTTTAGAGGGACAAGGCAGGGTTGCCCCCTTTCCCCGCTTCTTTTTAATATATATATTGAGCCCTTAGCTAATCTGATTAGGGCCATTATGGCCATTTCTCCTTTTAAATCTCATACTTTTGAAGTGAAGCTAGGGCTCTATGCAGATGACCTGCTGCTCTATACAAGTAATCCTCAAGAAGCGATCCCAAATTTGATGAGGAAGGCGGAGGCCTTTGGTTGCATTTCAGGCTACAAAGTAAATCCAGGTAAAACTGAGATCAAGGATTGGAATCAGAGGAAGGCAAGTTGTGGCACTAACAACCAAATAAGATATTTGGGAGTCCAAATAACTCAGAACATGGAAGACATCATTAAAGTAAACTGGAAGAAAGTTAGCCATGAAGTTATAGGTTTGCTTTCTAAATGGGCAAATTTACCACTTAATATCTATGGTCGGGTAAACCTTATTAAAACGATCATTCTGCCAAAAGTGACATTTATGTTTAATTCCATTCCTCAAAAGAAAGACATAGCAAAACTCCAGGGAAGAATAGGAAGTTTCATCTGGGCATCAAATCCTGGACAAAAATTGCGTAGGAGACTTGAAATTGGAGGATTGGCATTACCAGATAGATTAGCTTATTGTTATGCCTTCCAATTCAAGAATGTCCGTATACTGGCAAATAAGGTTGATAATTCAATGATAGGTGCGCTTTTTGAAGCATTATTGGCAGACGTACCACAAGGTCAAATTAGTTTCCTTTTCAAATATGGGGATCCTACATTTTTTAAAAAGGTGAGGCTGAAGATCTTGAAATCGGCACTGAAGATATGGATGTATGTGCGGAAAACTTCAAAAATCCCATATTTTTCATCATGGGCACCAATTTGGGATTCTCCGGTTACGCCGGAGTGTTTGAGGGAGCCATTGAGTCAACCTTTGACGCTGGGCGGATTTTAAGGTTGTCACAAATTTAATGAGTTGGGAGGCATTGAGTAGCTGTACTAATGGCCTACTGCAAGGTTTAAATATTATCAACTTAGCACCTGGTGGGCTACGCAAGATTGGACAGAGGCTGAAGACGTTAACGCTAATCAAGTAACAAGAGCCGGTCAGTGACCTAAAAAAACATCGTTTTGGTATTGGGTTTTTGTGGAGACAGAAGGTCATGTAGAGGATGACATCAAAAAACTGTGGGGTGAAGAGTTGGAAAATTATGATATAATGCAAATGTGACATAATTCATATGCCATCCTGCGAAAAGTAGTAAAATCAGCACCACTGAAACAAAACCACCTATTTACCACATATAGGGTATATTGGCTCCTGTAAAACTTTCAAAGGTTACTGGCAATATCTATACCAGTCCCAGGTGCATGAAGGTAGAGGCTGACGATTTACATATGCTTATGTCATGTCCCAAGATTGTCTCTCTTTGGAATGCGATAATTGCTTTTTTGGGAGAAACCACAGGGGTACAATTAAAGGCAATATTAAGTCTTTTTTTGGGATTAAGTTTGGACCAAGAAGCACAATTTTCGGTTGTGGAATCCAAATTTTTGTTTTATGTTATTCTGCTGATAAGACGGGAAATCTGTTAACTTTGGAAATCTGAGAATCCCCCAACATTTTCTGAATGCCTCAAGAACATTGTATATATTAGTGAATCTGATATGGCGTGTGACTAAAAAAGCAGAGAGAGTGTTTGGGCTCCGTTGGTAAAGTGAATAGAGATGGTAACGTGAGTCCAATGATTATGCCACTTACTCTGTAGGCCATATTATCTCCTGGCATCCCGGTCGGCACAGTTAGAATACGGAGATGGAACTGGAAACAGTTGTATACTTGTGGGTTATTTCCTTCTGGGTCTGGTTCCAGGGTCTACGACTAGGTACCCCAAGATAAGATAAGACCTGGAGAGACTAGAGGTAAAATCCATCAAGATATTGGGCAAAATGAGGACAACAAAAAATTAATAAAATAATTTAAAAAAAACAATTTGCAATGGTGGGGGGGGGGGGGGGGGGCGTGGCTAAGCACCGAGGAAAATGGCCGCAAGTTAGAGCAGCTCTGCCAAGACATCGCCCAATCCCCCATTAATCCAACCAAGTGATCAATAATCTGGAGAGCTAGACTCAACAATCAAACCCTCTTGCTGTGATTCGACCATGGCAGAATCGCACTCTCCCACCCAAGGGCCAGAACCAGAGTGGCCGAAGACAGCGGCCTATCAAGAAAGAGAAGCTGGGGACTTGCGTGATTTGACTGGCTGGAGACCTGGGAAGGTATGCGAGAGAAGCGAACCGCGTAGTGAGAGAAGAGAGACTCACCAGCCACGCAACGGCTTTCTCCCTCCCCCCGACTGCAGATCAAACTCTGGGGGCCCGGAGAGAGTAGAACGGCCCCGGGTGCAGAGCGTAGGCAGGCGAGGTGACGGTCTCACAACTCGGAGAAAATACCCGCGGAGGCCTTAATTAGCGTACAATAAAGAGGCGTGCCAGCAGTTAACAAGGAAAGAGGCCACAGCACAGGTACTGAAGTCCTGAAGGGGACACACAGAGCAACTTGGGGGACCCACTAGAACTCGCACACATACAGCAAGTATTGCTCTCAGGAGAGCGGAGTAAAACATCATTGGTGAGTCTGCGAGAGAAGCACATCAAACAAAGCTTGATAAATTCATGACAAATTATAACTAGATGGCAGAAACAGTGGTACCATGTCCACCTGCCATCCAGCCACAGCCAGAGGGTGACAACCCCGCCCTCGGGGACATCATGAAAGCGATTACACACATACCTGGAGCACAGAATGGACACCATTATGACTGAGGTCTCCCGGTAAAAATGAGAGAAAAAGTCACCACTGTTGAGATCGCTGTGACTGGGCTCCAGGGAGATTCGAAAACCACACAGCAGCAAGTCAAAGAACTAGAAACCATCTGTCACGACCTGGAAGCGAAGCTAGATGACTACGAGCGAAGGTCGTGGCGCAACAATTTCCAGATTATCTGAGTGCGAGAGCATGCAGAGGGGCAGCAACAGACTTTTTTGTGGAAGAACTCATAACTAGACAACTGCATCCACAAGAGTTCTCCAAATTCTTCTCAGTGGAAAAGGCGTACCACGTTCCAAGGGGCAGGCTTAAACCCGGAACCCCATATAGACCTATTTTATATTGTGCAGACAGCAAGGAGTGGACCACCGGTACACCACGAAAATAACACCACCACCTTCTTCCCCGACTTTACCATCAAAATCCAAACGCACAGAAGATCTTTCAGAGAAGCCAAACAGGAACTTCGCAGCCAGGGACTGAAGTACTCCATGCTCTTCCAAGCAAAATTGCGAATTGATGCTGAAGGCAAGGCATGCTTCTTTGAGAAGTCAGAAATGGCATGGGAGTGGCTAGAAGGGTGGAGGGAGGTGGGAGGCATTAGCCCTAAGGAACAGCGTGAACGATGAAGACAAAGACTGACGACATCATGAGATCAGATGCTATAGGGAACAGGGTGAGAAAATATTGAGGAAGAGGAACAATAAGTATGATTTATTTTACTCAAAAGCGACACCGCCAACACTGAAGAGCAAGCTAGTAGTAGGTGAGCCCCATGATGCAACAGGAAGAAATACAGGGAATCACAGAGAGAGAGAGACAATAAGCTATCTTCTAAGGGGTTGCTGTAATCTGGTTCCCCAACAACATAGGAGATGGGTGGTGAACGCAGGAAGAAGCCCCGGTCCCCCATGACACAGATTGGGAAAGGGCGACAGGCACTCTGCATAGGTTGGGACTTGGGCAGTTTTAAACATGGATTGCAGTGAGGCAGGGAGGGAGGGTATTTCCTATTGTAAGTTTTACTGTCGTTATTTTCATGACAGGGAGGGAGCGGGAAGAGAAGCAAAGAACAGCTACTCCCTGGAGGTTTAAAGACATTTTCAAAGTTCAACAGGAAGAGTAAAATGTGTTGACTATACCATGCCTGGTAAAGTAAGAGATATAAAATGAGACACACCACATGCCAAGCCGACCATACAACGATGCCCTGATGGAGAGGGGAGGGGCGGTGGTAAAGCCACAATAGACATGATGCATATTGACAAGGGCCCGGGATTGAAACTCCTCTCCTGGAACGTAAATGGTTAGGGAGATAGGCTTATGAGAGGAATGGTACTCCAGTACATCAAGCGTTACTCCCCTGATCTTGACATACTTCAAGAGACACACCTGATCGGCAACTCCTGTTTCATGGCGGTGTGCTCAGAAGGAAGGAAGAGTTTATTTACAACGCATTCTGACACACCTCTTCTGTGTAACGGTGTAACTGGTGGAAGAATGTATTGGGGGAGGGAAAACTACGTATCTCAGAAAGCCTGTGTAAAGTACTCCAGAGTCCTAGTTTTTATCTGCTGCATATCATCTATAAAGACCCCACCCAGGAAGGAACCAATGCTTGACAATCTAGGTACTTTCTATTCTTATGATTCTAAGAGGACAATAGACTTTCCTGGTAGGTGCTGCTTCAATTTCTCACGTGCTCGTAGCTGGCGTGCTATTAAGTGCTGTTTTCCGGGGACTATTTCTCCAGCCGTGATACTAGTAATCAGCGCTCTGCCTGTTACGAGCGCTGAAGCTGTGTTCAGTGTTTTCTCTAACTGGACAAATGAGCGGATTCCCCACAGCGTGTAGGAACGCGTTCTGCGAGGGACCTTTGTTTATTTTATCAACGCGTTCAGTCGGAACTCTATTTCGTCATGCCCGGACTGGGCAACTTTCCTTCCTTGCATGTTTCCCGATTCAGGAACGCTGTGAATCCAACGTGATCAGCGCTCAAGTAGTTGCTACATTTCTCTGCAGGACGTGGACACAGGGCTTGGAGAAGTCATCCAGCACCTCTGAAGCTCATGTTTTCTCTTACTCTGTGCTTTCAGAACCGATGAGCACAGGAGAAAAGTACTTACTTTACTATTTTGTATTCTTTTGTTTTTGTTCTGGAATTTCATTAATGGATATCATTTCTGAACTGGAGTCCTCTTAGATTTCAGTATTTCTGAAGTGACTTGTTATGTTTATGTTCTTCACCAAGAGAGTATCAAGAGAGGAAGTTTTCCTTTTGTTATCTTCATAGGGAAAGACTATGTACTATACATGATATGTTCTAGAAGTTACTGTTGTGACTATTGCATGGTGTGGGAAGTGAGTAAGATGGATCTTTACAACCATTACCATAGTTAGGCTGAATAAATGTATGTTTTATCTGAATATTTTCTGCAGGGCACGCTTTTCCGGCACTAGAGAGAACGTTGCAATCCAGGTCTTCCAGTTTGTTTTGGCAGCTGTTTATTATTTTGTCCCCATCCCCTTTTCCCCTGAGTGGTTCCTTTTCACGATATATGTATGATCCTGTAAGATATCACAAAGGGTAATTGGAGAACTAGCTTCATCATCGTCCCCGCTGGGTACAGAAATCAGGTTAGTGATATTCCACTTGATTGGGGGGGCGCTAGAGGGCGCACAGCGGAATGGCTGCCTTCTGAGACAGCTCCGCCGGACGGGGGAAACAAGCGATGCGACGGGCGCGATGCACGCGCCGCCACTGCCTATAAACAGCACCACGGGCGTCGGAAGGTGGCCGCCACCTGTGGCGTGTCTGGAGATCGTGTGAGCTGGCCGGTTCCCCTTGAAACACAGCGTTGACCGTTCCGCTGCAGGCGCATCTAACGGCTGTCAAAATGGCGACGCCCAGGGAGACGACAGCGCGCTGAACCTGGAAGCTGCGGAGGCAATCGCGGCGGGCTGTGCCTGCGGAGTCGGAGACACCGGATGCTGCACTCGCGGGTAGGACTGGAGCTGAAGGCCGGAGGGCTCCGGAGCGGTGTGCGACATGAGAAGCGGTGTGGCGCGGGGTGGGGGCCGAGGCTGGAGCCTGACGTTGAGATGGCGCTGACCCGAGGCGCCGAGCTGAGCGCCCCGCCGGCATGAGAGGAGGGTGAGTGCAACAGAGGCCGGCGGTGACACATAGCACTATACTTGTTGGCAAGACGACGAAATAGCGAGATTGCGGGGACGCTGCTGGACTGTTTGCTCGTCAGGAAGCGGGGAAACTGGACAGCCCCAAGCTGACGGGGCGAGAGCGTGAGAGCGACTGCCTTTGCCTGCACGACGTGGCCTACCACATGAGTCAGGAGCTGTGGGAGTACTACGCGCCTGGGGCACACGAACTGCGGCCCACACTGGCACCCGGTCGCTGATGCTTGCTGCAGGCGCAGCGGCGCATCTAGTGTGTGGAGTGGTGGTGTAAGCGCGCCTACCTGAATCGGGCCACGAGGCCCTGACGCTGTTGCCCCGCTTCCCCGAGCTGCATCGCCGCTGTGCGAGGGACGCCGCGGCTGGGTGGCCCTGCGGGCGGATCCATCGGGGGCACGGAGGAGTAAAGCCACGAGATGGGGAAGCCGGAAAAGACACAAGCTAAGCTCCACTTTGAAGCCAAGAGGCAGGCCAAGGGTGCCACGGTGTCGTCGGACACTGCCACTGACGCCGGGGAGGCGACACCCCTGGGCATGGAGGGGGCTCTGAGGGCCATCCAGCAAAGCCTGCACGACATTCATGGAAAACTGGACACTATCACGCTGCGCGTGGACAACATGGCGGCCAAGCTGGATGGGCACGGTGAGCGGCTGACGGAGGCGGAGACACGAATCGGGGCAATGGAGGATGCCTCGCTAAACACGGCCAAGCAGTGCGCAGAGGCTGAGAAGCTGCTGGAGGCGCTACGGAGCAAGACGGAGGACTTGGAGGCGCGATCGCGGCGCAATAATGTGCGAATAACGGGGGTTCCGGAGTCCACCAACATAGGCAGGATGGAAACATACGTTGAGGAGATGATACGCAGCGTCATCGGAGCGGATCAACTATCTCCGATGTTCCTGATTGAAAGAGCGCACAGATCGCTGGCCCCGAGACCGAAACCTGGAGCGCCCCCGCGACCAATAGTCGCTAGAGTCTTGAATTACAGAGATCGTGATGCCATCCTCAGAACAGCGAGAGAGAAGAAAAAAGTCGCATACCAGGGCAACACGTTAGAATTCTACCCGGACTTTACGATTGCAGTCCAGCTGGCACGTAAGGAATTCAATCCGGTTAAAAAGAAACTCCGTGATCTCGGTGTGGACTATGCCATGCTCTACCCGGCCCGGCTTCGTGTCACACATGGGGGCCGGGTGACGCTGTGTCACACGCCGCAGGCGGCACACGAACTAGTTAAAAAAATCGGAGCCAGGCACAAAGAGAGACAGAGGCAAGGTCAGGCGGCGGACACCGACTAGAGGATGGCCAAAGAGAAACGCTCGGAGTGCGACCTTGACACTGCCCAACATGAGCTGATGTCGCGGTCACGGCGTGGGATGTAAGTGTGTGCTGATGCGGGCGGCCCCCCTACCCTGTTGGGGGTTGCACGGACAGACGTCATGATTGCGACGGCCCGGGCTCGGGCCAAAGCAGGTACCTGATAGCCCTTCTGATGCACTCGCCCTGGTGGGCCCACGATGGCTTTTGGTTCGGGACTACAGAGAAGGTACTGTGTTAACTAACCGGGGCCTGCCTGGGGACAATTACTGCCACTATGTACTGCTACTGCCTGCAGGCCAGGGGACGGGGACAATGCTAACGCACTTGCTGGCTGGGGCACTGGAGCCAGGGGGAAATGGCTGGGACCTGGGTCACTGAGTCAGTTGCGAAAGGGCTGGGTGCTGGCTGGTACGATGGTGAGCAGGGTCCATTGCATAGCGGGCAATTGCTGAGATGGCTGTCGGGGACGGGTGGCGGACCGTGGGAACGCATGTCTAGACATGAGGCCAATGGACCTCACACGAAAATAACTCCCCGTCCACATCCATTGAGTTGGATGGAGAGGTGTGCTCTAGGTGGTCCCCCAAAGCGGGTGATCCCCGAACTCAGTTGAGTTAATGTTTGTTGCAAATTGTGGGGAATGTCTTTGGCATGGTTGGGATGCTAAAGTGGGTGGGGGGAAGGGGGTTGGGGCTGGGAAGTTAACAAGTTGGTCACTGTGCATGAGACGCATCGCTGAAATCCGAGTGCTATTAGACTGGAATATTAAGGTCCCTCTGTGTCTAGTTGGTCGCTGGGACGCACCCACTAACAGCGGGCTACAGAATGCATCACCACCACACATGGCTCATGGCTGAGCAACGCTTAGGAGCTGAATGTATCCGACTGCTTACATGGAATGTGAGGGGGCTTGGTAATCCCAAGAAAATTAGGCAAACACTGGCATACCTAGACAGGCTGCGCGTAGACATTGCACTCCTGCAGGAGACACACTGCGCGCCGACGCGCCCAATCACTGTGGGGCGAAGATGGGCTGAATCGCTACACCACTCCTCATACTCATCATATGCGCGGGGGGTATTGGTACTGGTTCGAAAGGGACTAAATTACGTGATAGACAAGGTTGAGGCTGACAACATGGGGCGCTTTGTAATCTTAACAGGCCTCCTACGAGGACAAAGACTGGCTATTGTCAATACATATGGTCCTAATGTGGATGACCCACAATTCTATCAATCAATGTGGGGTAAACTGCGTGATCTCCAAGTCCCCCACGTGATCTGGGGAGGGGACTACAACATAGCACTCTGTGACGACATGGATAGGCACTGCGCGTCCTATGGGACGTAATGGTAGACAGGGGACTTACTGACATTTGGAGAAGTAGGCACCCAGCAGACCGCGAAGCCACGCACGTGACTGCGGCGCATGGTAGCTGGTCCCGCATAGACTACTGGCTGGTGACTGGGGATATCGCCTTGTGGATGCGTGAGGTCCGACATTTGCCCCGCACGCTATCGGATCACAGCCCGGTGCTCCTTGCCCTGGCACTCCCGAACTATACACCACCTCCCTTTAGCTGGAGATTTAACGCGAAGGCGTTACTGGATCCCATATACGCTGAGGCCATTGGGCAGGCGATACAGGATTATTTCACTGACAATGAGCCTACTACTGATGACCCGGGGATACTCTGGGAGGCCTTTAAGGCCACCATACGCGACGTCTGCATAAGCACAAATGCTGGGATCCTTAAGGACATACGGCAACAAATACAGGCAAAGGAGGAGCGGCTACGGCAGCTGGAACGGGACTACATTGACACACAGCACGCTCACACCCTAGGGGACATTAGAAAAACGCTTTCTGAATTCCAGAGTCTGGCGGACGATGAACTAAAGTATACCGCGAAGAGGCAGGTAGCGAGGGCGTACGGGGAGGGTGGCAGGCCGGGAAGGCACTTGGCAGCTAACATATGTGCGGGACGCGCCCCGCAAAACATACAGATGATCCGAAATCAGCAGGGACAGAGGAAGTGCCGGGAACGCGACATACTGGGGGAATTCGTAGATAGCTATGGAGCAATGTACGCCTCCCGGCCAACGGCCGCCACGGCCGAAATTGTAGAATACCTGGACGACGTGGCGATAGCGTGGCTGTCGGACACACACAGGGAATACTTGTCGCTGCCCATAACGGTAGAAGAGGTCTCGGAGGTGATTCGCTCACTGCCGAATGGTAAGGCCCCGGGCCCGGATGGGTTCACGTGTGAATTCTACAAGGCCTTTGTGGACCAGCTGGCCCCTCGCCTGGTGGCGATGTACGGCAACGCTCATGAACAACAACACCTACCGCCGACTCTGCGTGAAGCAATACTACTGGCGCTGCTCAAACCACAAAAAGATCCAGAGCTCTGTGATTCATATAGACCATTATCCCTAATAAATGTGGACAACAAGATTCTGGCAAAACTATTTGCTGCCAGGCTTAACCCCTTGATGCCCAATCTTGTTCTACCCGACCAATCTGGGTTCATACCGTCACGCTCCACTGTGCACAATACTCGAACTTTGTTCGCGCTCTCGCACTACCTAACACCCGAGACGAAGGCGGCGGCGGTCTTCCTGGACGCGGCCAAGGCCTTTGATTCACTGGAATGGCCATATCTGAATGCGGTGCTGCGACGGATGGGGTTCCCGCTCAGGTTCCTCCAGTGGATACAATTACTGTACGACGCTCCGGTGGCGCGGGTCCGGGTAAACAAATATATTTCAGACCCCATTGCTATTCAGAGGGGGACGAGGCAGGGATGCCCTCTGTCCCCCCTCCTGTTCGCACTGGCGCTAGAGCCCCTGGCATGCAAAATCCGACAGGGTCACCACCACTCGGCTCTGCAGTTTCCGCAAAGGCCGCTGCATATATCACTATACGCCGACGATATGCTGCTATATGTGAGGGATCCAAAGGACAACCTGAACCCGTTGCTGCGGGAATACATCAAATTCGCGCGCCACTCTGGTATCAGTATAAACTGGGCCAAGTCCATGATTATTCCTCTGACGGACAGCACGCGGCCACACACAATGGATTACCCGTTGGAGTGGAGAACTGACCCGATCAAATATTTGGGTGTGTGGTATCACAGGGACCCAGACATTGTGATCCGAACTAATTATGGGAGGACGATCGACGCACTAGAGGAAAAGGTGGGGAGGTGGATCCAGTTGCCACTGTCTCTGGCGGATCGCATCGCCATCACTAAGATGGTGGTGCTGCCTAAACTCCTTTACCTGTTCACTAACATCCCCATTCATCCTCCTGCAGAGGTGTTTAGACGCATCACATCGATGGTCCTCCGGCTTATCTGGGCGGGAAAAGCAGCACGCTCACGTTGCCATACAGCCGGGGGGGATTCGGAGTACCCGATTTTTTCCTTTACTACCTCTGTGCGCAAGCGCAATATGCGCACTTCTGGTACCACAAAATTCCATTCCTCACCCACACTGCAATTGAAGAAGGGGACGCTTTGCCGATCCCCCTGGAAGCAGTTATAACTCACCGTAGGCCTCCCCTGCACAAGAACGACATTAACACAATAGACGCTACAAATAAAGCATGGCACACTATGGGGCGGAAGGCTAACAAACTACCGCTGTATGCCCCGGCGCTCCGGCTTCAGTGGCATCCGGGAATCTCAGTCACACAAGAGGAGAAGGGGTTGGAGCTTTTGCGACAAGTGGGCATTGACACCCTGGGAGATCTGTACGAAGCCGGGACTTTCAAAACACTAGATCAGCTGACGTTCATTAGTAATATGTCTGCGCTGTTCCGATTTAACTATCACCGGCTCCAAACAGCGGTGAAACAGCTGTACCCGACATACCCGGTGGAACCACCGGAGCTGACAGCCTTGCAATGGTTGATCACCACACCCGCGGCCAGACATCTGGTGTCAACACTGTACACGAAAATACAAACAGACATAGCAGCGGACACTAGTGCCTCCCTGGAACAGTGGAATAGCTGCCTGGACACTCCACTCACGGAGGAGGAATGGGCTACTGCTTGTACACTGACTGGCATGTTGACGCCTAATGGCAATCTCCGCATCCTACACTTCAAGTACTTACACCAGACGTACTACACGCCTGCCAGACTACACAGATACGGACTGCGTGAGGATTCTAGATGCGGGCGCTGTGGGGCGGAGGGAGCGGACTTTATTCACTTGGCGTGGGCATGCGGGGCGATAGGGGAATACTGGATGCAAGTGACGAAACTTCTGGGAACTATGGTGGGCGGTGAGGTGCGATGTGAGGCAAAAACTTGCTTGCTGGGTCTACTTCCTGACATTAGAGCCTTGAAGCGTAGATTCTGTGTTATAGCGTTGCTAATGGCCAAGAGGAGGGTCTCGCTCTGCTGGAATGGCAGAAAGGTCCCGAAACTTAAAGACTGGCTTGTGGATTTAACGCATTGTAGAGATACACTGAAGATATATGAAGAAGAACTTCCTGCCAGATCAAAGCCAAAAGACTATTGGGCGTACCTGACACAATACTTGCAATCGCAGTAAGAGAGCGGAATGCTGCTGTCACATGCGACAAATGGCGGGGTGCGTGGGGGATCCTCCGATTCAGACTGGGATACTAAAACTTGGACGATGGATGCTGTTGTACTGTGACCTGTATGTTATGGTTGTATTTGGTTGTATAAACTTGAAATGCTAATAAAAAAAATTAAAAAAAAGTGATATTCCACTTGATTATCTGACAAATCTGACATCCTGTTAGGCCCTTGACCGTTGGTGATAAAAACTGCTCATGAATGCAGGCTTCACCACCAGATCTATATGGGTGGGGATACTAAAGAAGAAAAGCTTTCTCTTTGCCGTGAACTGTACGTGGATGGATGCTCTGGGCAAATATGCTGCAGTGTCCGCGACATGTAATGGTAAGACGATAACCATAATGACGATTTATGTTCCCCCAGCACTACACACACAAGCCTTTCAAAACATAGGAGATGTACTTTTAGACCTTCCTGTAGGGAAGCTATTGATTGGGGGAGATTTTAACGCCTCATTATCAGACCGAACAGACAGATATCCACCACTGACCTCACAGCACAGTAACTTTGCAATTCTCAGACTTCCGGACCGCCATGGGGCTGGTGGATGTGTGGAGGACTCACAAGCCAATAGCACAGCACTTCACGTTTCACTCAGGAGCTCATAATAGTCTCTCCAGAATAGACTACATGATTACCTTGGCGGAACTATTGGGGCGGTTCAGAGAGGTGCATCATCTAGCAAGGGCAATATCGGACCACTCACGGCTTTGGGTGGTATATTCAGAGGGTGCATTGAGGCCACAAGGGAGGATAGCAATCAAACCATGGTGCCTTAAAGTCCCCGGGTAAAAAATGCACTGCTTCAGGAAACATAAAATTATTTCGCAGAAAACATGGGATCAGTCCAATCCACACAGACTCTATGGGAAGCATACAAGCCTTTGGTAAGGGGATAAGACATTTTGGGGCAGATTTACAAGCCCCTTGCACCATGTTTGCGTCATTTTTAACATGGGTAAAATGACGCAAAAGTGGCGCAAGGGGCTTGTAAATCTGCCTCTTTCTTGGTGGCGGGGCACAGAAAGGAAAAAAGAGCTGCAATCGAAATTCTTGAACACGAGCTCCAACAGCTGGAGGCAGCTCTGAGGAACAACAACTCCAAAGAGACCAAACACATCCTCAATCTAATAAAAGAGGGCATAAATAGCTGGTAACTGACTGCGCATAGGCCCACTATACTGCAACTCGGCACAAGCTATATGAAGTGGGAGACAAGGCAGGGAAACTGCTCAAATGGCTTGACCGGCAAGAGACCATTAGACTAGTTTCAGCCAGAACCTTCGGAAGAGGGCAAGACGTTCAGAGACCCACAACAGATAGCGGACACATTTGCCACCTACCACCGTGGCGTTTATTCTTCCTCCGGGACATCTAAAAGAGAGGAGGCAAGGGCCTGTTGACAGATATTCCCCTCCCTACCACCTGCTCAGAGGTTTAAGCATTAACGGTGGGCGAAATAACAGGAGATGAGATAGCACAAGCGATCTGAAACATACAATCAGGGAAAGCAACAGGGCCCATTGAGTAATGGAGATGCTTCCAGAAGACCAACGGCTTGCCTCCATGGTAGTCATTCATAAGGAGGGCAAACCGAAGGACAACTGTGCATCCTACAGCCGTATTTCATTGATGAATCCTGAAGCCAAAGTCCTAGCCCAATTACTCACCAGGCAATTGGTCCACATCATTCCACAGCTGGTGCACTCTGACCAATCAGGCTTCATGGCCGGACGAAATACAGCACTTAACTTACAGAGACTTCATGGAGTGTTGGGGAGAGTGAACACGCTGAGAGAAGATGCAGTAGTCATGTCGCTTGATGCCCATATTGCCTTCGACACTGTGGAATGGCCATAAATGTTCGCAGTGTTAGAAAAAATGGGATTCAGTCCCAACTTCATGGCATGGCTTAGACTTCCCTATACTGACCCCATAGCACAAGTAGTTGTCAACAACAGAACATCCCACAGATTTCCTCCAATGGAGAGGGACAAGACAGGGCTGCCGCCTGTCACCGCTAATTTTTGCTTTAATGCTAGAACCACTAGCTACTTGGATCCAAAGGGATCCATTGGTAAGGGGCCTACGATTGACTGACAGCTGGGAGGATATAATATCCCTAGATGCAGCTGATGTACTTCTTTATTTAGCATTCCCTAAATCCTCAATCAACAGATAATTGAACATATTTACCAATTTTGGCAGATATTAGGGCTTCAACATCAACTGGTTAAAATCCATCATCTACATAGTCACGGAGTATCCCCCACACTCCCCAAGGAATGTGTGGCAGAGGTGGTGACAGAGGGGTTTCGCTATCTCAGGGTTTTCATAACTGTAGACCGTGATCTAATCTCAGAACGTAATCTTTTACCCCAGCTGCAGCGCTTATAAGGAAATGTGCATCACTGGAAGACGTTGCCTCTCTTCCTATTAGGGAGAGCTGCCCTCTTTAAAATGATTCAAAAGAAACAATTGATGGACAGAATGCTGAACAATGCAAACATTCACCCCCAGTCACAAGGATCTGCGTTTAATCAATCATTCTTTTGCTCACTGCGCCACCCCAGTTTGGACCCAGCCATATGCAAATCAGTCATCACCCTGTTACTTATAGGAATAGTCCAGCCCGAACTGCCAAGCCAGAACCTCCCTGGACTGTAAAAAAGCATCCCGGGACCAGTTTCGGGGCATCACCCCTCATCAGCCAGGCTAGCTTGAATACAATGGCACAGTGAGCATTGGACCCTTGTGTCTTTTGCCCTTTAAAATTATGGCGCTCCCCTGATATTTATATATCATACAAAACACACCATATCCAGTTCCTTCAATGTATTTCCAGATAATAGAAAGTGAACAAAGGCAATTAATATGAGACTGGAAGCCTCCGAGAATGGCACTTCAGAAACTGGTCCGGGGGTGGTACAACAGGGGTATTGTCTTCTCCGACATACGGAAATACCATTGGGCGGCGCAAATAGTAGCCATCAACCACTGTTTGTATCAATAGCCAGACAGGCCTGCTTACCGAATGGATAGACATGTATTAGGCAAGAGGGACTATACCAAAGTGCTTTAAACCTCCCCCCGGCATCTATCCCGGATGGGCCTAACAAAGACTACAGTCCAACTTTGGCACATGGTCCAGAAATAATTGGGATGGAACAACAAAATAACACAGTACACACTACTCTGGGATGCAGAAAGGCTAGGCACCATGGTCAGAATTTATGAGTTTGACAAGTGGGACCTAGTAAGCATATCCCGTGTGGGCGACCTATGGAAAGGGGGGGGGGGCGTGGTATCTTTTGCAACACTCCAGCAAGAATACGAACTGTCAGACACAGAGACATTTTGTTATCTTCAAATTAAAGACGCACTACAAGCAGCAATCCCCAAAGGTAAGGAACTTCCAGAGTCTTCCCCGCTAGAGGACAGAATCCTGCAACAACCACATGAGCCGTAAGGCAATATCCCTAACATACCAGAAATTGGTCAATAATTCCCCTGACCCCCTCCTTAGGCTCCGGGAATGGTGGCAAGCAGACATAGGCGACCTGAATGATGAGGATTAACAAGAAGCTTTGACGTCCCCGAGAGAAGTGGCCAAATCGAGCAAATTCTGGTTGCTACAATTGAAAATACTACATAGAATATACTACTCTTCTCATAGTTTAGCTAAAATGGGTAGAGGAGATGACCATACTTGTAGGAGTGGGCGTGGCCAAGAGGGAACATACTACCACACACTATGGGACTGCCCTGTCATACAACAGTGCTGGGCGGCCATTGTCCGACACCTCAAAGGGATCGCAGGAGTAGAGATGGCCCCTCCCAGAAATAGTGCCTCCTCAATGTATGGGAAACCATTGGTCTCAGTGAGAAAGAAAGAACCTGGGTAACACTTGGACTGGTAATTGCTATGTGTAATATGGAATAGAAATGGGGGCGACCAGATATTCCAAGGTTAGCAGACTGGATGGAAGACCTTGATTGGTGTATGATAGCGGACAAAAAGTGTACAAATGCAGGGGCTGCCCCAGGAAGTGGGAACAGGCCTGGAGTAGGTGGAATACCTACCATGGGAAACTATGTGGGAACAAGGTAAGGGGACTGCAGCAAGAGACTGACCAATGGGATGACCCCCCTGAGAACGAGGCTGAATGTTATAGAGAGAAAAAGGGAAATGACAAAGTGATGTTAGCATTCATGACTGTAAATTATGTGCTCAATATTGAAAACGGAACTGTTTAAATTGTAATGTACCCTGTCAATTTTCAATAAACAGATTATAAAAAACAAACAAAAAAAACAATTGCAACAGTGGACTCCATTTAACCACACCTCCACACAGTTCCCTTCAATTAGAAAATGGCGAACTATATTCAAAGTGTCAGCTGTTGCTTGCCACCTCTGCTGAACAGAAATACGTAAGAATAAACCACAGAATGGTGCACCCACACCGAAGTCCAAAATTCTTTTTTATATATTGATGTTCTCCTTTATTGAACATGTTGTTTTGTTTTTCATAAAACAGCCAAGGTTTACAGCAAACGTATTTTGTTCAGGCAAAACTTCATCAGGGGCTATTTCTATATATGTTCCATTATAAATGGTTTCACAAGATGTCCATTCGGATGCTTGCCATCTCTTTTTTTTGTGACAGTCTAGTCATTCATTTGGGCTGGGGTCAAATCTTCCCCAGCCGCAACACATTATTACTATATATGTTCCATTGTGAATAGTTTCATAAGATCAGAACTACAGCAAGTGTCTATGGAATATTCCGTCACCAGATAAGAGATGCCAGGTTTCGCTTTACAACAGCCTTAATTGTTAAGCATCAAATATCTCCCACTAGAGAGCAATCTGAAAACTGGATGAATCACAGCCACCAGGTAACCTTTCAGGTAACAGGACAAGTTTGTCACGGAAGCATTACAAGCCCTGTGCAACGAAATGTCCTTAAAGACCCACTTAAAGTGTTCTCGCAGTTGGAACCACTGAGAAAGACTTCAGTTTCCCCATTTCTACATTGAATCTTGAATGGCAGTTCCCAATACTCGTGTACAAACGCTCCCCATACTGCTTCATATCTGCCAACTTGGTGGTGTTGCAGACAATATTGGAAATTGAATGTGGAAATTAGCAAAGTAATATACTCTTGGATTATACAATCCGCGGACGGCATTTCCGGAAAGGTGAAAGGTAACTTCTCAAGCTTTTTAATGTGTAACATGGAGTGTTTTGCATGTTCACGTGCCATGAGTATCTGCTGTTCCATTAGATGATAAGGAAAAAACAGACTAGTGGCATTAATCTGGCATGTGGCCAGAATTTAGTGTTTGAAGTGTCAAGCTTAATAGCATAATAGACCTAAGTTGTGACTGTCCATTTTGTAATGCGGACATATTCTGTTGTACAATGTATATTGCAGATGAGGCTGTGTTGCCCAAAGAGTATATTCTGAAGGATAAGGTAGTCACACTGTTGTCAACCACTGCCAAAACCTTCTCTAAATTAACCCTGTCAATCTTGTGCAGTCTTTCAGCAGGATCCTTCTGAGAAACCTTCCATAATTCTTTGTATATGGCATCCAAAAAGTGCTTTTGATGTGGTTTCCGGGGACTCACTAAAAAGTCCCTGAGTTCCAGGTCATCATATAAAAGGAACAAGTGTTGGGTCACTGAGACAGTGTCGAGGTTTTTAGCCAATCAAGGCACAACTTCCCAACACTGTAGGTTGTCCCCACCCGAGTTCAGACTGCACATAACACATGTCAGCTCTATTAATCTTGAAACCCTCAGTGTTACCCAGGAATCATAAATGACACCCATTACTATCCAGTGGCCAAACTAACCATCCCTTCCAATTGTGGTCAGATGAATTGTATGTTCCATCATGCAGCATGTTACCTGATTTATACCCCTGTAGTGTGTAAATTGTTGCCAGTTTTCAAAACGTGCACATGTGGGAATTTGTGATGTGTTGAAATCTTTCATCTTGGCTACTACAAGACATGATGTTTGTTGAACAATTTTGTTTAGGAAAATCATTTGTTGTGGTGCCAAGCATGCTCTAAACAAAGCCTCGGTTCCCTGAACCTGTCAATCTTTTGTCCCCAAAACTGATTTTTTACTTCTATAGTGCCTCTCCAAAAGTCGAAATCTTGTACAGACAGCTGTGAACGAAAAAAGGCAGAATATATCATCTTGGTGTCAGTTAGCATATTTTTCTTTGCTGGTGACGGTACAAGGTTATAAAAATAGGAGGCTGGTTCCTACGTATTGTAACGAGAAACATAATCAAACTTCTGTGTAAATGTTTTTGAACAACTCTGTGGTGGTGTAGGGCAATGTTCCCCTTAAGTGTAATTGTAAATAGCACATGGAACACTTGATTTATGCAGGAAATGATGGCCATAATGTTGACAACAGAAGGGGGGCGCTAGAGGGCGCCAAACCAAGATGGCCGCACTCGTGTGAGGCTCCCGCCTGACCGGGCGATTCCGCTATCCTTTCCTGCATCCTGACAGCGTGATCCTCTACCTCACCCCTACTGCTGGGTCCGCGGTGCCCTGCGGGACAATCTGATGCCTGGCACGGCTGCGGGGGCGGCCGGAGCGCCCCGATATCTCCCAGTGTTGTGCCGTGCGGAGTGAGGCGTGCTTCCGCGGCCTGTGCCTGACGGGGGACTCTACACGCGAGCCCGGTGCTGCGGGGCCTGTGCAGTGTGGGCGGACCCGGTCCCCGGAGCGGACGGCTGAGACGTGCGAACATCGGCTGCTCCTGCCATCGATTGGTGGTCTCGGCGGAGGTAGGTGGGGAACCCCCCCCCCCTGTGACCCGGGAGCCTTGGGGGTCCTCCCCGCTCGCTGCCCCCTGCATCTGCCGGAGCCCGCTCCCGAGCCTCGAGGTGGCTGGCTGCTGGGGTCGCTGTGTGGCAGTGCATGCCCGGATCCGCCGCGGCTTACTGGGAGGCAAGGATCGACTACGTGGCTCTCTCGCCGTTGCGAGCTCCTGACTGGGCCTCGCCGCGGGGGGCGCCCCTGGACGGGCCGATGAACATTCGACCAGCACTGGGAGACTTGCGCCGCTTGGCCGGCTGAAGGTACCGAGGGACCGGAGCGGTTGCAGTTGCCCCCCCCCTCCCCCCCCGCCGCTTGGGTGAGAGGCGGGGGCTGTGATCCTTCGATTGTCTGGCTGTGGGCCTGGGGCCGGGGCCGCTTGCGGTGGACTACGCTGTGGGGCCGCTTGGAGCGGGAAGATCGCGATCTGGACACCCCCCCTCCCCCCCATTGCCATTGGGACGCTAGCTGCAGTCTACTGCGGGCCTGGGAGCGCTGCCTCGTGTGGTCCGGCCGGGGTGAGCCTGCTGGTCGTGGGACCCCCCTCTCTCCTCGACTTCGCTGGCTGTGGGGTGGGCGTGGAGGATCGGATGCCCGGCGCCATGGGGCGCAAAGACGCTAAGCAGTCCAAATTGCCGTTTGAAACCCAGAAGGCCCCCGCGATGTCGCCCGAGCCTGGCCCCTCCGTCGCCGATCCTCCGGACGAGGACTGGAAGTCCCTCCTGCTGGGATTGAAACAAAGCCTATCGACCATAGACTCCAAGATCGACAACATTACTACCAGGCTGGATGGAGTGGTTGCCAAACTGGACCAGCATGACGCCCGCATAAAGGAGACGGAGGACAGGATCTCCACGCTGGAAGACGGAGCCGCATCTGCAGGCCGGCATATGACACAAATGGACCGGCTTCTCAAAATAATCGCCGACAAGAACGAGGACCTAGAAGCGAGGTCCCGTCGCAACAACGTTCGCATCCTCGGCCTGGCGGAGACCACCAACACTGGGAGACTGGAGGTCTTCATCGAGAACCTGGTGGCCGAACTGTTTGGCAGAGACTCCTTCTCCCCGCACCTCATAGTGGAGAGAGCCCACAGGTCCCTCGCGGCCCGTCCCCCCCCTGGCGCTCAGCCACGACCCATTATCGCACGTTTCCTCAACTATAGGGACCGGGACGTGGTGCTCAGACGCTCGAGAGAGATGGGAACTGTGAATTACTGCAATACTACGCTGTCCTTCTTCCCTGATTTCACCGCATCTGTGCAGGAAGCTCGTCGGAAATTCACTGTAGTTAAGAAAAAATTGCAGTCCCGTGAGATTCCGTACGCGATGCTGTACCCCGCGAAGCTGAAAATCTCGCACCGTGGCAAACAACTGTTCTTCCAGCAGCCGCAGCAGGTGGAGGACTTCCTCAAACAACACAGTAGGGACTCGGCCAAAGAGGGCGCGGAGCCACGGCGCTCTCGGTCGTCCTCGCCGATGGAGCGGCTGGACTGAGTGAATTGGGAGGATGCTCCCCTTGGCTTGGTATGTCGCCGTGGCCGGACTTGCCTGAATGGGCCACTGTCACTCCTGGTGAGGTACTTTTATGTTTATTCAACAACATGTCACTTGAACTATCGTTGTCACATTATGTGCCCGGTCGCCCACCTCCGTCCCATACTGGGGCCCTGGATTATGTCTGGGTCCTCGTGGGTGTAAGTAGGGAGGTGGATGGCAAGTCTGGCGCCCCTAGAGTTCGATCCCCCAATGGGCGCTCCCCATTACGCCCCTTTCCTCATCAAGGCAGGGGTGGTTACTGCCAATGTTCTGGTTGTTACGATGGGTTTGGTTGGGGGGGTAGGGGATGGGAGGGCAAAGTGTACCCGGCCAGTTGGGGTTGCCGGCGTGGGTGGGTTGCTGTTCCGACTTTCTCCGAGGTTTATTGATGGCTCCGGACAGGGTATGAACAGTCAAATGGGTTGGGTAAATAAGTGGGACCTAGGCTTGAAATGTTATGCTGAGTGCTATGTGCAATCCCGTCCTATGTATACATGCCACACACAACTCCACCCGGGGGAATGGGGGACCTAACTGACACGCGCCCTGCGCCTAACTTTCGACTGCTCTCCTGGAACGTACGCGGATTAAATGACACACGGAAGATGAGGCAAGTTTTGAGTTACTTGACCAGGCAGGGAGTGTCCGTTGCCATGCTCCAGGAGACACACTTAAAACCGGGAGGGACTCCCCCCTTTGCATCACGATGGGCGGATAGTAGGGTGTTCTCATCTTACTCGAGCTATGCGAGGGGTGTTACCATCCTGGTGAGACGCGGGGTAGGGTTTATTCTTGCGGGGGCCGAAGTAGATCCTGGCGGGAGGTACTGCATGGCATGGGGGACACTGCACTCACATACAATGCTGTTTGCGTGCTACTACGGCCCTAATACGGATGACCCGTCCGCGCTCCTCACTATGTGGGGCAGGATTCAGACCCTAGGAATATCGCACATTCTACTGGGGGGGGACTTCAACACTGCACTCAACCCTGCAATGGACAGATCACGCCCGCAGGCATCGCACTACACAAACACACAGCGTGCGTTAGTAAACATAGTGGATGAGCACCACTTAGTCGACGCCTGGAGGCACTGCCACCCCACGCTCCGGCAGGGCACGCACTACTCCGCAGTGCATTCCTCCTGGGCACGTCTTGATTACATATTCCTTACGCCCGGCCTCTCTCCTTGGCTGGGCGAGACGCTTCATCTGCCCCGCACATTCTCGGACCATTCCCCTGTCCTTCTGTCCATCCGTATCCCCCTTGCGGTATCGCCGTACCTGAGCTGGCGCCTAAACCCCGCGCACCTCACGGACCCCGTGTTTCAGGCGGAATTAGAGCGCGACATAAAAGATTTTTTTGAACGTAATATCGATTCCGTATCTAGCCTCACTACTGTTTGGGAGGTGTTCAAAGTCACCGTAAGAGGTTGGTGCATAGCTAAGGGGGGGGGCGTCCTCAAGTCTCTGCGGGGAGATCTGCGCAGGCTGGAGAGCGAGCTGCGAGTGCTGGAGCGCGAAATGGAAGGGAACAATCGGGGGCCTGACACTGCGGCGCGGCTCCGAGAGAAACTCAATGACTACACGGAAGCTGCTGCCAAAGAAAGCAAATTTCTGGGGCGACCCTTTGTCGCTAGGGTGTACGGAGAGGGTGACAGACCGGGCAAGGCGCTGGCCTCCGTGGTTCGCCCCCCAAGATACCATAACTACGTTTCCTCCCTGCTTGATGAACAAGGCACTCCACAACGGGACCTTGCTGCCCAACTCAAAGTCCTCACAGACCACTACACTAAACTTTACACATCCCACAGGACTACACCGCTCGTACTGCATGAGTACCTTGACGACACTGCGCTCGCATGGCTGGGCCCCTCCCAGCAGAAGTTCCTTCATCACGAACTAGAACTAGACGAAATAACAGACGCCATAATGGCCATGAAGTCGGGCAAGGCGCCAGGATCTGACGGGCTGCCGGTTGACTTTTACAAGGCCTTCAAGCATGTGCTGGCCCCCATTCTAAAGCAGGTGTACTACTCTGCGTTGGAGGGGGGCGCCCTGCCGGCCACGATGCGGGAGGCACTCATAACGTCACTGTTGAAACCTGGTAAGCCACCGGACCACTGCGACTCGTACAGGCCCCTTTCGCTATTAAACACGGACGTTTTGGCGAAGGTCCTAGCAACGCGCCTTAACCTCCTGATGGAGCGCCTCGTCCTCCCGGACCAGGCCGGGTTCGTTCCCAACCGCGCGACTTCCCACAACCTGCGCACGCTACAGGCTGTGATGCAGGATATTGACCCTTCGAGCGAGGCGGCTGCGGTTTTCCTAGACGCCACCAAGGCGTTCGACTCCTTAGAGTGGGATTACCTTCTTGCCTTGTTGGAACGGATGGGCATGCCATTCAATTTCCTAGATTGGATACGGCTGCTGTACTGCCAACCTCGAGCTACGGTCCTGCTCAACGGCGCCCGCTCCCCCCCCTTCGCGATCCATAGGGGTACCCGACAGGGGTGCCCTCTCTCCCCGGTTCTGTTCGCAATCGCCATAGAGCCCCTTGCGGCCAAGCTTCGGCAACATCATAAACACCGCGCTCTCATTTATCCAGAGCGCCAACTACTCATTGCCCTATACGCAGACGACATGACTCTATATGTGCACAAGCCGCGGGAACACCTGAACCCTCTGTTGCGTGAAGTCACCAAATTCGGAGCCATCTCGGGGATACAAATCAACTGGGCAAAGTCGGCCCTGTTCCCCTTAACTGAGAACACCATGCAGTTTCCTCTAGATTACCCCCTGGTGTGGGAATCGGCCGAGATAAAGTACCTTGGCATTCAGGTGGCTAGGAATCGGGAGGCCCTGATTAGAGGCAACTACGGGACTGTCATTGACAAACTCACGGACAACATTACTCGGTGGATACGCCTCCCGCTGTCAATGGCGGGTCGCATCTCACTGATAAAGATGGTGATTCTTCCCAAACTGTTGTACCTCTTCACCAACATACCGTATAGCCCTGGCGCATGTTTCTTTCGCACTCTTGACTCCCAGTTGTCGAGACTTATCTGGGGTGGGAAGCAGGCCAGACTTAGTCTGCGGACCCTCATGTTGCCATATCACCAGGGGGGGTTTGATGTCCCCAATTTTCGGCGATATTATGACTGTGCACAGGGTCACTTTGCGGCCTACTGGTTCCACCCCCCTCCCTTTATGGCGCACCTGGCAGTAGAGGATGGATATATGAGGCCAGAGCAACCCTCCGGGTATTTATACACGACGGCACGCACGGAGCGTAGAGACCCCACCACGGTCGACTGCACGGTCAATGCCTGGAAACGATTGGCAGGATATATGGACGTGAAATTCCTATACTCACCCCGCATGGCTCTGGCGAATGACCCCAGATTGAGCGTCACTCGTGAGGAGATCGGCCGTAGGCTACTCACAAAACTCGCGATTCACACTTGGGGGGATTTATACCACCAGGGGAGTTTTCGTACGGCGACGCACTTCTTTGGGGACAACTCTCCCTCGGTTATGGATACCTTCATATATGTTAGACTTCGGCAAAATATCAGGGCTGTCACGCCTGACTTTCCGGGGGAACCGGACACCGTGGCGCCGTTACATGCTCTGTTGCAGAAGGGAATGCCATCACACGTGGTCTCCATGCTGTATGGACACGCGCAGGCTGCTCCATCTCCCCCCCCTCTTCGTGCACGCGCCAGCTGGGACACAGATCTGGGGGAGCCACTGTCTGATGATCAGTGGGAAGAAAGTTGCTCTCATACCAATGCGGTGACAGGCAATGCTCGTCTTAGGCTAGTTCACTTTAAATTCCTACATCGCCTCTACTTTACCCCCGCCAAACTGCACCGTCTCGGACTCCGTGAAAATGATCACTGCTTACGATGCAGACGGCCAGGAGCAGGCTTCATGCACTTAGCATGGACGTGCCAGGCCGTGGCCGCCTATTGGGTAGCGGTGTTTGCTGCCATTTCTGCCATGATCGGGGTAAACATTGAGCCCTGTCCTCGGATAGCGCTGCTGGGTCACTCTGACCCCGCTGTCAAAACACACCGGAAATTTTTCGCTTTGGGATTACTGCTGGCTAAGCGACACGTCGCGTGCCGGTGGGGACGGGGGCGAGCGCCCAAATTCAAAACCTGGCTGGACACGATGACAACTTGGCAGGAACAGCAGCATAGCTATGCAGACCTTTTACCGCACAAGTCGCGCCCTAGGGACCTTTGGGGCCCCCTGGCTGCGTACCTCCTTCGCTCACAGGTTCCAGGCGCATCCTCCGCTGATGCACCAGGTGGCAGGGCGATGCACGGCCGGCCTTCCACGCTAGCTCTAGCGCCCCCCTCCGCTGACGACTGACGTGGCCTGATCCCCTCCCCTTCCTCAGACCTCTTGCTCCCCATGCACAAGGGCTTACGTCCCTAGTATGAATGTCAGGGCAGCATAGGTCCCGTGGAGCTCCCGCTGACACAGGTTAGTGGAGTGGCGGACCTTCCGCCCCCCCCGGGGACTGGAACGCAGCGTAGTCCGCCCCCGGAATGGCATCACATACATGGCACTACAGGCAGATGATTCATGACGCGCTTCTCACTTGGGTCATTACCACTTCCTCCCAGAGCATTAGATAGGTCTGTGGGGCGTAGAGCGACGCGATGCTGCTTATCGACTGCATTTCAGGATGTACGGCAATGCCCTCACAGCACCACGCTTCACCCTTTGAACACCTCATACCGAGTATGGAGGGCTGCTTCTGGGAGGGAACAGTTCACAATGCACTTGTTTTGGGTTTGTTATTAAAGTTGATTGAAACCTCAGGTATTTCACGCTTGAATTCCGCTTGCTGGTATGCCTACTTACTACTGCATTCTCCAACAGCTTACCCTTCACCACTACGCGGCCGGCCCGACTGGGTTGTAGGCGACATGCTGTGTACTGTTGTTGTGGCTTTTCAAACTGTGCTGCTTGATTCTTGCACTGCATGTTGTCGCTGCCGGCCTGTTACTTCAGGATGTAGGCGTGGAGCTGTGTATTACTCTTTCAGGATCAATAAAGGTTTTGGAAAAAAAAAAGAAAAAAAAAAATGTTGACAACAGAACACATCATCATAATTAGATGTACAATCATACAATTCATCAGAGAAAAACACAGTTGAATGTTCAAGATCTTCTAGCAGTTCATGCACTGTATAAATGTCCCAATCATCAGAAACAGTAGTTTGGGTAATGACATAATTAAAAGAAATTTTGAACAAATGTTGAATTTGTAATAGTTTAGAGGGACCATACACATCATACAATACCCTATCCCCCAAAAAATTACCAAGTTCACCAGTTGTACTACAGAGCTTTCTGGAGTTAATGTTCATTTAGAAGCAAGAAAAATACTGTCACCAAACCAAACCAGAGATCCAAGAAGAGTAACCCAAAGATGTAACCAAGGAAAAACAAAATATGTTCTTTTCAGTCAAAGATAGAAAACACACACTTTTAGCCAGAAAGGGAGAGGCGTTGGTTGTGGTGGTGGTTCCGATGCATCGGAAGAGAGTCATCAAAGTTGATGAAGTAGTCAGAGGCAATCCAATCAATCTTTGGGCGCTCAGCAGTTGTTGTAGACCTGGGAGATGACTCGATCTGTGGCCTATTGACATAGACCTTATTCTTGTCTTGATTCTGACTTGAATTCTGAGTTTCTGTACTATTTGGCTGTACAGTAGTTGTTGTTGTAACAGGTAGAATAGATACTTCATTGTTGTTGTTTGTTGTCTCTCATTTGAGATAGGATGTTTCTTCAGTTATTAAAGCTTCCATCTGAACTTCCTTTGCCTTAGCGAGAGGAGGCAGGTAGCTACCCATGAGCCCATGTGGCTTTCTGTTGAGAATCAGCCACATAGTGTGGTTTGATCAGATAAATGGAGACAAATCTTTTGTCTTTGTTATCGGCAAGGGAGACAGAAGAAGCTTGGTTCCGGTACCCTCAACAGCCTGGACAGGCACAGACTTTCTCTAGGATGGCCCAAATTCTTTTTCGTCCACATTTTTCTCCATGACCAGATCCCCAACCCTCGGAATCCAGTCAGGCCTCGCTGGGGCTCCTTCACTTCTCCAGTGGCAGTGCGCTTTACTTTGAAGTTGCTTTGTTTGTCCCGTAATTCATTTAGTTCCTGTAAAACTGCCAAACGTTCATGGATGTCAAATGGTGTTTCTGCCACGACTGTGCTGGGATGTCGATGTCTGGGAACCACATCTTTACCCCAAACAGTATTTCATAGGGAGTCCCGCCACCCAGGGAATTTCTCGGCATTGTATGTGCCCTCTGGACCACATATAGGTGATGGGCCCAACTGCAACCTGAGCCTAGAACCCTGGCTGTTCAAGACTGCTTTAAGTCACAGTTTTTCTCTCCACAATGGCATTTCAATCAAGTTGGTATGAAGATGAGAAATGCAGGGTCACACAAACATCCCATGGCCTCTTTGGAAGCCCTAGAGCTAAACACCAGACCCTGGTTGAAATGTAATGTGCTTACTGTGTATGTCCCAATAAAGACTCGTTGATCCTCTATAAAAGATTGGGCATCAGCCGACTGCTGTGGCCATACCCACGGGAATTGACAGCAGGAATACACTGCCGCCAAGAAATACTTTGAAGCCCCATCTGATTGTAGAAGGCTGCAGTGGTCCACATAGACACAAGTCAATAGCTTGTTTGAATTCAGTAGAGGTATCTTGGGTGAACGTGCTATGGTGGAACCCTTAATCTGCTGGCAGATGTTGCATTTAAGGACAAATTCCATGGTCTGTTTGTAGAGACCAGACCACCAGTAGCGCTAGTGGAACAATGAAATTGTAGCAGTCACCCTCACATGTTCAGAGTCCAGCTCGTATCAACCACAGTCTGCAATCAGTGTTTGGTATTACTCTCTCCCCCACTTCAGGATTTTGAGCATATGGTATGTTCTGTGCATATAACTTGAAGGAGCATTTGAGTGGAAAGCCTTTAGGAAGGTGGGTGCCATCACAGCCACCATGATGTCATTGTCTATACTCATGCTAGAACGAGTAAGTGTTGCAACCACAGCAGTAAGAACTGTTGCTTTTGCAGCTTCATCAGCCATGGAATTCCCTGTAACATGAACATCAACACATTAATGACTCAATGCGTGTATTACGTGAGTCAATGGCAAGCATTCTTTAGGCTTTGCCACCTTTTCTCAAAGCAACGTGTGCTTTGTTGCGCGACCCTTTTTGCTTCTGAATCCATTCTGGATCCAATAATGTAAATATTCATTATAGGACTGGATACAGTAGTACGAATCATACTCTATAAGTGTGGGGAATTCATGATCTGTGTTTTCTAGTGCCAGAATTAGAGCATTTAGTTCAGACAGCTGCACTGTGCAGTCACTAAGGGACTGTGTGTAGGTTTTCTCAGGATGGAATTCTCCATCATGCATGCGCCCATTCACAATTGCTTACACACCTTAGTATTGGTGCTTAGCTCCCACGGCAGGCTTGGCAGACCCATCAGTATATATGATGTAATCATAGTGATCTAGATGCATTATTTCATTAGGCAGAGGATATTATTGTTCATATTTAGGCTTTCCTGTTTTCAGTTTCTATTTTTGGTAAATTCTGGTGGTGTTTTTTCAGTGATTTCAATACCTCAAAAAACAGTGTTTTTCAGTGGTTACTCATTTTTGCGCCATAAAAAACTACTGAAACGGTGTTTTACCTGTGTTTATGGAACGCTTTGCTTTTATTATTGCTTGCTTTCTTCATTGATGCATGGTATATAGACAGTGTACATACAGTGTATATGAGGTCAAATACATTTTTACAAGTCTAATTTATTGTAGTACACCATACAATATTTCTTCAGTGATTCTTTGGTCATTCGCGCTCTCTCTTTCCTTCCCATGTACACTTTTATTTGAGAAAAAGGCCCTCTCGACATTGGCACTTGAGACTGGCAACGTCAAAACAGTCAGTACACAATGCCCTCAGAGGTATTAAAGCGGTCACAAATGAAGCTGTACTTTTCAAAGTCCAGAGAAAATTCCCCTTTACAGAAGGGATCTAACACTTGTGCAGAGTACCAAAGTGAGGCTTCATTGACTTCAAACGCCATGGTTGGTGAAGGGACATTTCTATGCATCATAGTTAGCCATTTCTCATGCATTGTAAAATAAAATTTCCTGAATTGGTCCTCAACA
Organism: Triturus cristatus; assembly: GCF_964204655.1. Lineage (NCBI taxonomy): Eukaryota > Metazoa > Chordata > Amphibia > Caudata > Salamandridae > Triturus > Triturus cristatus. The sequence goes on from NC_140586.1 coordinate 724,320,845, forward strand.
CTTCTTTACTTACCAAGTGGCAAACATTCTAAAAGGGAACATGTTGCAGTGCCAAAGTCACTAAAAGTGTCGCCTAGCCTACTCTGGAGGAGATGTTTGACATCTATTTTTTTATTATGTCCACTACAGCAGTCATGTTTTCCTGTAAAAATCTAAGAATGTAGTACAGTGTACTTTTTTTGACATCAATATGCACCCGAAGATCCTCACATTTCTTGCCTTTTGCATCATCAGCAAGCAAAAATTCAGTAAACGGTCGCCACATAGATAATATTGCATTCACGGCCTCTAGGACTGAGAACCACCCACTAAATGACACAATTGGGATGACTCTTTCTTTGCTGCCACACAACACAAAATTAGAAATATTTGCGTTTCATTTCCCGCGCATAACGAAACAGTGCACCTGAATGGACTACAAAGTCAATAACGTTCTTAATTAGCTCAGAAGATTGTAAAGATGCTTTCAGCATACCATCTAGCAAGTGGCAAGGATCTCTTACAGGGAAACACTTCAGCTCAGGTATTGCTCTTGACAGGTCAACACATAACTTTTTCATATATGTAGCTGAATCGCTGCAAATACAAACGATATCACTGCAATCTTTGTTAAACTTGGAAAGAACTCTCTGCAGCAGCATTCCAAGTGACACTGCGTTGAAGGTATTGAAGCACTTCACATGAGCACCTGTTGCGTTACACAGGGCACATTCATTTTTGTTAGGGACGGGTAGATTACGTGATTAGCCCAGAATCACAGGATGTTGAGCGTCATTACCAAGACTCGAACCCCGTTCGCCAGATTTGAGGTCGACCGCCCTAACCATTAGACTACATCCTCTCCTGCTGTTATTGTCAAGGTTTATGGAAGAATCTATGCTTTAAGTTTTTGAGTTTGTAAAGTTTAAATCTTGCCAATTAGCCAAACAATGCCACTGTTTTGGTCTTGATAGTTATGCTGTTTATTGCTGTTCTGCATTCCACTTCCCATTATCTTTCCATCCTGCATGCATTGCTGATCAGCTTCATTACAGACTCTGCATTTTCAATTACTCTGTTAGTGCGGCACAGGGCAGCCATTTGGCCGGAGTCCTGAAATACACCACCCTGCTGATGGGCTGAGCGTTGAGCACTGTGAGGATCTGGAACTGTGCGTAACTGAGCGCATCTTGAGACCCTTGATGACACCATCTAAATGCCCTCATTGGTGGTCCTACCACAAGACTCACACTGAGGGTAGATAATGGTGCACTGTAGGGAACTGCAACGTAAATGGTTACCGTGGGCGTAAAGACTGCACGCAGAAACTGCCTGTTGCAGAAACACGTATGAATCGTTAGGACCGGAGTTTATAAAAAATGAACATAACATTTTATTGGCATCTGAGAAAAACCATTAACACCCACAATATTAATTTCAATAACGATGATAAACAGTTTTCTAAGTGGGACTAGAGTCTTGGACCAGAAGGCTAAATGTGCGCTTTTGCAGTCAGTTATCAACCCACTGAACTATCGTAAGGATTTGAAACGGATTCTAAATTGAACTTTGCATTAAGCATTTCAAGCACATTTAAGAAACCAAGCAAGAAACTTGAGCGTACCGCCTCTTTCCCCGGTGTCCACCCCCATCGCCCAATCCTTTATTAATTTCCTGTCTACTTAAACTTAGCTTGGGTGAGCTGGACCCCATTTGCGCCCTTCCAGCTCCAGCAACATCGTATGGTGGCCCTTGAATGCCCTTTGCAGGAGCTCTACGAAGGGAAGCTCTACGAAGGTGTTGCCCTGGCCCTTGCTCACGGGCCGCATTAAGCATTTCAAGCACATTTAAAAAACCAAGGAAGAAACTTAAGCATGCCGCCTCTTTCCCCGGTGCCCACCCCCATCCCCCAATCCTTTATTAATTTCCTGCCTACCTAAATCTAAGCTTGGGGGAGCAGGACACACCATTGTATGGTGGTGCTTGAATGCCCTTTGTAGGAGCTCTACGAAGGGAAGCAAGAACAACAAAGCCTTGTTAAGTATATGCTCTTTCTAAATACCTGTGAATCAATCGGGTGCGGCCGCAGGCAGACAAATGGCAGACCACAACAGCTCCTCTCCCCCACGTTAGCCAGGCCTGGTGTTGCTCTGGCCCTTGCTCACAGGACGCATTAAGCATTTCAAGCACATTTAAAAAACCTAGCAAGAAACTTGAGCGTGCCGCCTATTTCCCTGGTGCCCACCCCTGTCACCCAATCCTTTATTAATTTCCTGCCTGCTTAAAACTTTGCAGGGGCTCTACGAAGGGGTGCAAGAACAACAAAGCCTCGTTAAGCCTGGGAGTACTTGACTCCCCTGAACCCGTGAAATTCACCTGCCTTCATTGAGAACATTGCCCCAGCAGGGTAAGTGGCAGGCCCTGCGAGTATGTGAAGAGAGGGAACCATGGTCCTCGGTGGCATGTATGCAGAAGGTAACATAATTGTGTTTCAGGATTTATGTTGGGACTATGAGATAACAGAGGGACATTTTCTGATATACGGGCCATGGTCCAGTTCAGAAGTGCGCAACTGTTGGAAAACCACAACAACGGAAACAGCAGCACACAGCACCCTAAGCACCACATACATTACAGATGGCTAGTGCTTTATATAACTAACCTTGCAGTCTAACCACGTCCCGAGCTGCTTCCTTGTCGGGCCTAAATTGCAGTTTGGTCTGTAATGCTTTGGCTACTTCAAATGGCCAAGTGGTGCAACAGCAATGAAAATCAGTGACACTCGGGTTAAACCGGGTCAGCTGATTTTCATCCGGTAGGGTCCTGTCGGGCACAGTCGGTTTTAACCGATTTCCGGATATTGCATAGAGGCTTGTGTTTTTGTAGTGTGGAATCAAATCTGTAGTCTACATCTGTTGCAGTGAGTGACCTAGCCCATTGTATCCATGTAAATCCTTAGCGTTTGGAAAGCTTGCTTTGGTGACAGCATCTAAAGTCAGCACCGGGGTCATGACAATTATGCGTTTACCCTGAGCCAGGGCTTGCTCTCTCACAGTCTGTACTACTCCTGGATCTTTTCAGTGGGAAATGCGATTTATATACAATTGGTACGGGGTCACCTTCAATGAGTGTGACATAAGTGTGCCCTAATGTACCAGCGATAACGTGGATCACCAGGTTTGTAGTTTTCACATGTGTGGGTAAATGTTTGGGAGCTATCATGTAAAATATTTGTGTGTTCTTGTGTCCAATGTGTGCCTGAAAAGTCTTGACGTAGCAAGTTGTAGATTGGTTTTACCCGTTCTGCATAATCTGGAATGTATGTTCTGCCAAAACTTAGGAATCCCAATATGGATTGTAGTCATTTCAGTGTTGTTGGTGCTGGACGCAGTGCACAATTCTCTAGGAAGTGTGTCACATGGCTATTGCCTTCACTTAACAGCTCATAAGGTGGGCAATTTTTGATTTTTTAAAGTAGAATTGGTTGCCCATGTAAGCAAATCTCAAGATTTTGCCTTCACTTGACAGCTCATAAGGTGGGCAATTTTAGATTTTTTAAAGTTGAATTGGTAGCCAATGTAAGCAAATCCCAAGATTATGCGATCCACTTTTGTCAAGTGTTCCATAAGGTCATCTTTCATCAGATATGTGCCATCAACAAAGGACAATGCCTGTTCCTCAGAAATTTGTAGTAGTTCTGTTACTCTTCCTGAAAACAGCCCGGGGCTATTCTTAATCCCCTGGGGTAACAGACAGAATTGCTTTTGAGAACCTAGCGCATGTAAAGCAGTCAGATATCTGCATTCAGGCACTATATTTTGGCAGTAAGATCCATGAAAGATATTGTTTATTAGTGCAGCACTGTGTGCATTCTGTACTGCAAATATACGAGTAGCTGTATTTAACTGTCTGTATTCTAATAATAGACAATATGAATCGTCCGGTTTCATTACTGGAAACAAAGGATAATTCATAGATGAGGTGCAACTTTCTATTACACCTTGGTATTCAAGTTGTTCTAGGATTTTCCTAACTTCTTTTTTAGCTTCATGTTTAATTGGGTATTGTCATTGAGGTTGTGGGGTCGTCCTCAATGGGATCTCATGATGAGGGGAACCCTCATCCCACCCCACATGTTTGCAGCATTACCCAAGAGCTAGTGCGAACACCCACTCCTTGGTATATGAATGTTTTACTGATTCTGGAATGAGGTTGATGAAAGCAGGTAAAATTACCTTTTTCCCGTTTGGGCATTCCATTACAAAATCAGGTGGCCAAACCTTTTCAGCCACAAGAATATTTAAACATAAGTTAAGTCCTCTCAAGAGAGAACATTGATGTATCTGGGTATGACCCCCTCCATTTGGAGCTGTATCACTTATAAACAATGTGGAGCACTTACCCGAGTATCAGATGTTTCCACTGTGAGATGCTCACTGAACACTACTCCCACCAGATTATCCATCGGGTTCCAGCAAACTATTGTAACTTCTACTGCGCTATGTAACATTTTCACTAACCATCCCCAGCTCAGAATCAAAGTCCTCAATATGCGGGGCATGCCTGACATTTAGACCAGCTACCTTCTTCTTTTTGAATTGAGGCTTGGAAGGTTTTAGTTTATTTTCCTGTTTTATTATGAAGTCAGATGAGCATTGTGAATCCTTCTTTGGTTTCAAATGCTCTTCAGATATGTGCTCTGACTATCCACCTCTCTCCGAAAGCTTATCAGATGAGTCCTGAAAGGAAAGAGATGAACATGTATCAGTATTCTTATACCTGTCCGGCAGTTTAATATTATCACAGTGCCGAAGATTATATTGTTTCTCAGTGGCTTCTTATTCAGTAGACCCACCCCGTGGTTTTGTCTTGCGTTTATTTTTTTGTTTATTGTCCCACTTCTTCTTTGTTGAAGAGTCGGGTGCTTACTTAGAGTTATCCTTTTCAGAAATACTCTTTAATTGCTGTTTACCAGGTTTGGCTTGCAAATTATCTCTACCTAGCGTAGCACAGGTTTCTTTGATGATTTTAGGTAATTCACACTCCTGCTGCGCAGGATTATATCCTGTATGCGCTGGAGCATAGCCAATGCTGCTGCCTCCCCTTTTATGTTGCATAACATAACGGCAGATATTGTGGCAAAATACTGATCAGTCTCATCCGCAAGTCCACGGCAGGTGCTGCCCGTACTCATTCTGAAGCTGCTTCAGCGCCTCAGGCAAATCAGCCAAGTAAGGGGTGCCATGCATTCTGGTATATACTGCAGCAAAGACTGTACCGCAAGTTGTCCAGTCTTCGACAGGGAGAGCCATCTCAAGGGGAAAATAGATTGTCAATATATTTTGTTTTTCCTGCGAGCCTGTATCGGGGAAATACTGCCTCATGCTGGCTCATTTGTTGTGTAATCCATAATGGAATCTCCTCCAGTCTGACTGGAAGTTTTCCCATGACTGAATTTAACGTTTGTGGGCTGATGCCCTGGATAGCCAATTGGGGTTGTGCAGCTTGAGTCAACCGTGCAGAGTTAAGTGTTAATGTTCGCAGAATGAACTGTGTAAGTCTTCTATATATTATTACTAGGTCTTTGTATAGTCTTCGCACCTCTGCTGCTGGAAATTATCAACATTAGGATGTGGTGTGTAACCGGCTAAGACTGATCATGTCACTCCATCATTGCTGAGCAGACCTAGTGTAACGTTTGATGTTGTGTGTGGGAGGGCACCTTTAAACCAAATTATGTGCTCTTGGTAAGTGAGAGGAACTTCTATTTCTTCATATGGAGTGTAGATATCTGGTATTTCATCCTCAGTGTAAGTGTGAAATAATTGTGTAATGCTGTCTGCAGCCAGGAATGTAACCCAAGAATAAAACACCTCTGTCCTAAATGCTTTGTATGCCTCAATCACGAAGGTAACATCTCCACCACTGGATGTGAGACCATTGTGTAATAATTTAGAAAAACCGTATGTCTGCAGTTCTTGGCTGCGTTTAATGCCCGAGGATCTTTGTCTCCAGGCATAATAAAAATAAATTGCAGAGCGGGTATACGCAGTGGGAGGCAAATCCTTTGAGAGTTCAAGCTTGAACAGCCTACAGCCAATATATAGGGGTTACCTACTTAGCTGAGGAGGATTCTCCCTACCACCATGGATGTCTCCAGTTTGGAGGTAAGTAGGGGTCTTCGAGAAGGTACGATTGAACTACTTAGGTCATCCATTAAAATAAGTACCTAACCAACATTGGGGACCCTTTTGTGTAGTTTCGTACTGTAGGACCTGCGCATTTTTGGGTGGCTTGACCGTTAGGCTGGTGCAAGACTGATTCTATGCACCCCCTCGGGAAATGTTGTCCTTTAGGCCAGCTAGCTGAGAGTGGCACCATGAGTACCCCTAAACCTAGGCAGGTAGCAAATGTTTCTGGCAACCACTGAACATGATAAACCTGATCCCCCAGGAATCATGGTAATAGATATAGAACCCTTTTGCTCAGTCACTCGTGCTCTGGTACTCTCAGAGAAATATACAAGAAATACACAGGAAGATGTTTTAAATGTTTATTGAACCAACTTGATCCTTGTATAAAATATATGTGCTGCAATGATCAAAGACGGAAGAAAATAATAGTTATTAGAAGTACTAAGACAGTGAACAGAATAGAAAGTTCCACCATCGTGCTAAGGCTGTGTATATATGCAGGCATGTAATAATTTAGAACTTTGATGTACTCCGACTATGTAGTGCCTAACCTAAGTGTTTAGGGCATGTATTTATGTGTTCTGCCAAGAACCCCCATACTGAATGATCCAACACCGGTTCCTTGAAGGGAAAGAATGTAGGTCCCCCTCTTGGTCACAAGCTGGACACCCTTCACAGAGATATCAGCAACCTGCTCGGCTGAAGCTTCAGTGTGTAAAGAGCGAGACCTCACCAATGACAGCAAAGTGCTCCTCAAACTAAAATTCGGAAATGCAGGTTTATTTATAATGAAAAGTATTCTAGTGAGTCTGTAGGCAAGCCAGCATGCTTCTGGTCTATAGATAGCCGTATCTGGCGTTTAGGTGCGCAAAAGTCAACTCCACTGGCCGCCGTGTTCCTCCAGTTTGTTGTAATCACTGAAGTGGACTTTCACTGTCGTTGTTGGATTCCATCCTGAGCAGATCCAACAACCATGGGTGGTTGTGATGAGCTGAGTCTCCTAGATGGAAGACAAAAAAGGGCCAAAATAATGTAACACAATTCCAGATTATTCAAGTAGTAATAACCCACACAACATAATGAAAGATTGTACTGATCAACAAGCCATGCCCTTTCAGGTCCAAGTTGAGACATGTGCAGGGGCATGGGGCTGTTCTGTAGTACAAAGGAATCATGGGCAGAGCTGGGGAAATGCACACAGATGCTTGTGATGTACACATCCTGTACGCATACAACTTGCACTTTGATTGAATGGAAGTGTTTCTGATTCTGGTAGACCTGTCCTCTGGCGTGTGGTGGCACTAAGGCAATATGGTTGGTATCAATTATCCATAAAATTCACCCTTCACATTGGCTAAATCCTGCTGCCTTGAAAACTGAATGAAGCTGTTGCTGCGTCTCATCATTGAAGATAGAACTTCATGTAGCACACCACTGAAAGCTAGCTTTGACATTCCACCAGATACTGTCACAGTGTATTGAAAGGATCCTGTGGCCAAAAAATAAAGTACTACCATGTGTTTGACAATTGGTGTAATAAAAGTGGGATTTCTGTTGTGAGGCTGAAGATCTGGTTCCATCCGATGACATAAATCCTGTATAGTTTGCTTATTCAATCTATACTTCTTGATTATATCCCTTTTTTCATGGTGGCAAGGTCTGGAAATGGGCAGTAAACCTAAGGCTGTCGTCCTCACACTCTTCCAGGGTTCATATGTCTGCACAGGAAAATACATTTAAACATTTGACAAATTTTTGGCCATTATGTTTCACAAATTACATTTATAGTCTAATATAAAATTTACATTTACTAAGATTGTAAATAATACATTTCAAATGTATTATTTGCACAATCTTTATTTTTTATATTTTCCTCTAAAGATACCACCAACGGAGGTGTAAACACCACCGCACTAATATCACTTTCCAGCACAGTCATGTACTACATATAAATGTTTATTTTTAACAGAATGAGTGCCTATCAACGATTGAATATGTAAACAAACTGGGTTCTATTTTAAGAGGTGGTGATGCACTTAACAGTCACAAACACACTATTTTAAACTTCTAAAATGGTGGGTGCCTGCCCTCGCAGATAGGTCATTTGGAATCAGACTGGTGCGACGGCGGAAGTTCACCGCGTAGTGGGCTGTAAACTCCATGATGGACACAGCCATAGGCTAACATTGGTGCAGGTAACGTACGAAGGCCAATGGCTGTGTCCATTGAAGCATACGTTTCGTATATGTACGCGGCGGTTGGAAAAAACCTCACATTACTCCTAACAATGCTGCCCTCAAAACCTCCTACACATTTGCTGCTGTTTGTCACATCTGGGAGCAACACTCCCAGGTCGAGCAGGTGAGAGGGCCACAGCCTTCTCGTAAGAGGAGCTGGTTTGCTGGCACAGCAGGTCCTCTCCCTGTCTGGCCAGCTCTATGGCTCACCAGAGGCACATGTACATGTCTGAAATGTTTATGGGAATCTGTCCAACTGTTTTTTTTCTATAATATCCTGATAAGGTCCTGATTGAAGTGCTGTTAGTGATGTGAACTGTCATATATTTTATTCCTTACAGAGGACAAATATGTTGAAGATTTCTAAGCACTTCACAATGTTAACAAGCAACAAAATTAGCATGTGTTGTGTGTTTAAAGCCCCAGATTGTAATTGGTGTGTATGGCAAGATGTATCCATGTATATGTTTCAATCACATATACCACCACACGCACAGCCCCAGACACAGCACCCACCACCACAGCCACATTCACCACCAGAAGCACACCCTCAGATCCGGCACCCACCACCACAGCCACATTCACCATGAACACACCGAGCACCTCTGTGGCACACTCACCCACAAAACAGAAACACCCACACTCATCCATACAACACACACCAACAATGCAAGACACACCCAAATGTTCACATCATACACCAGACACTTGCGCTCTCAATAGACATATGCACAACAGACATTTTCACTCCCTCTACCCCCAACCCCAACTCCCTCCACACCATCCTATCCATTGTCCCTGTGAGAGTCATCTACTTGCCCTTGCCCTGAGCCATGTCACACCCACCCCTCACAAACGCACACAACCCCTTCCATCCCTAACCCATCCCTAAAGCATCCCAACCCACCCCTCAAAAGCCAGGACCCACCTGTTCACATGGCTTTGTGGACCCAATTTGGACTGGCATTTGCCTTGTTTAAAACACATTGAAAGTGTAATCTCATTGTGAATAAATCACAATTTGTTCTATACACCAGGTTTGTCCTGGTATTAATTTTCCCTTGCAATTGTTTTACTCCTAGCAATGTTTTAGTGAAAATGTGTAGTACGTACTTTTTTTTTTTAAATGATGGCAGGAACTTCTACATACCTTTAAAATGTCTATTATGTGAAGTGCATACATTGGTTTACACGGTATGCGATGGCCATTTTAATTTAGGTGCAGCCATTCAACATAGTAGTTGACACTTGCACCAACATCTAGATGCTTAGACATTATTTTAGGATATTTTACTACTGCCGTGTTTGTTTCACCTTTATTACTAATAAGTATGCACACATATGCATTGCACCTTGTAATATTGTATGCACATTAAAATTGTATACAATACAGGACTTGCACTACCGAAGGAAAAATGTTACATGGAAGAATATGCAGAGTGCTTCAAATCTGGGACTACCATTGATTTTCCAGGTAATCTCTGAGGTGAGGCTTACAGCTTGACTAGTGCTTTCTACATGAGGTTACATTGCATTTCTCCAATGATGCGTGATGCATATGTTTTTATTGTGACATCTTTCAGACAACTGTTTGGTGAGTTTTAGATTTTTGATTTGATATCCTTTTTTGTGCAAGTGTCCTTTTTTGGAAGACAGCTGTCACCAAGTTCCTGAACACAATGTGGTTATATAGGTCTGTTACTTCAAGTTTCTTAAACGTCAACATTGGAGACATACGCATTACACATTGGTATGCTATTGCTTGTGTGAGTAATTTAATAATGCACAAATTCTGAGCATATGTGAACAGCCAAGTGAAAAAAGTAACAGGTAATGGAGAGATTACCTTCTGTTCCGGTGACAACAGTGTTGATTTGCATAGCGATCACCAGCAGCAGCAGGGGCATGACGTGGCATGACATATGGGATCCGTTCCTCGCCACAGTTGTGTCAGTTAGGAAGGCACATCGTGATTGGCCCGGAGGAGAAACTGATGGTCCTCCCTCCGAAAGCTGCTTTTGCCTATCCCCTGTCAACATAGTCAAGATTTCCTGGTGGTTATGGTGGGACCACGGTGGTCTTTTGTCTATGCCATAGCCAACATCTAAATAGGGTGGGCAGACTGCCAAGTCGTCAGGCAGGAAGACCGCCAAAAAAGCAACAGCCGGACCTGATCTGCGAAGATCTAAATCAGGCCCTAAGCATTTTTTTAATGTAAGTTGAAATCCTTCAATGGGGCAAGGTTGTAGGCTGTACCCAATGAACACCCTTTGAATTTGGGTAGCTGTTAGATATGGTTTAGTTGAAGTCGTTGGCCATGTAAGGAAAAGCCACATGAGGGAAATTTCAAATTTTATGGCCGTCTAAGTCTTCAGCTACTTTTTGCATTTTTACCGGGGCAAGAACTCTAACTTTGGACTTACTTTGTTTTTTGGAGCTTAAAATCTTCCAGTGGGACAAGCTTGAAGCTGTATCAGATGAAGTCCTCTCAGAATCGGACATCTTGTTACACGGTCCAGGTGAAGTTCCAGGGGTCTTGGAAGACTAAAACATTTTGAAGTCCCAACATTTCAGACTTTCTGGAGCAACTCCTCTTGGTCTTTTCTAAACCTCCTGTGGTCATGAGGGATAGCACTTAGGTGCCAGGACTCACTCCAGCAGAGTCCATTCCAGTTCCAGTTGCTACTGGTCAACTGTCTACTGCAAGAAAAGGGCTTCTTGCACCTGATTGTGTCCCAATAGCCACACAGGAGGTCAACCAACTGATCCCTGGAGTCCACACCTTAGTGATGGGAACAAGTGGAAGCAGGTCCAGCCCTTCAGGTCTCCTCACAGGTCTCAAACAGCAGGTCCAGCTCTCCTCTTCTGCAGGTTCATAGCAATGTGTTGAGTCATGGGTAAGATGCCACTTTTGTAGAGATGTTAGCAGTGCCCTCTACTTTAGCTATGCCAAACTGGTTTTCACATCAGTTCCCCCCCACTAGAGTAGTGCCAAGCTGCTGACAGATGGCTTAAGGAGCAAAAGGATGTCCTTTCCCAGGTCTTCATTTACACTTAACTATGAACAGGCACACCTCTCCCTGGTTCCCTTGTAGATGATGAAGTCCCTGGACAATGATCAGCTACACTTCCTAGGCTGCGAATATTCACATTCCTCATCGCCAGGTGTTCCTGCCAAAATGCCTATGTTTTTGTTCCTTCTCTGGGAGGAGTTTTCACACCACATTAAGGGGAAGCACAGACAGGTTCCAGCTGCTGGCCAGTTCTTACTAGCCTACTGGAGGGTCAATGCAATTTTCTAAAAATCATTCTTCCTAAGTATTTGCTAAAAATTTGACTTCACCAATGAATGCTAATTTTAATACATATTAAAAATAACAGTTATTCACTTCTGTAGCTTGCCCAATACAAATTAGGCAGACTTTTTATATTTCAGAATTTTGGTATTTCTCATTGTACAGCTACAGTGAACATATCTTTTGGGGACTAGTCACTGTAGGTACATGCCAACATTACCTTCTTGCACATACAGGTTTAAATAGTAGGTACCCTACCTTGTGGGCTGCATTGCCAATGTATATGGCTTATTTATCAGTTTAAAGTAAGATTCTTTCCTGTAAAAAAGGTTTATTTTGACATGTTTGCATGCAGGTTTAAAAGCTGCAGCAAGCAGACTGCACATGAAGCCATGTTTTCCTTGTCAGCCTAGTGAATGGCACAATATGTGCTGCAGTCCACAGGTTACATTTAATTGTCTATGCCATTGATGTATTTTCTTGCACTATATACTATGGCCCTACTGGAAATGTATATATGCAAATGTACGATTATCCAATGTTACCATGTTTTAGGGGTCCAAACACATACACAGGAGACTGGAAATCAGTACCCCAGGATGAATATTTGAAAACCCAGCAGCAGCAGTCCACAAATATTGGGTTGAGCACATAAAAGAGACACTTTCTTACAGTGCTCTTTTCATGTGTTTGCATTTGCATCCGCAGTGGAGTACAGGGACCAGTAATGGAACTAGGGGACATTTCTGTGGTTTGTCAGCCATGAGCAGTCTCTTGTGGCATCCTGGCACCAAAACAGGACTGGTGTAGGAGAATTGAATATATGCCAGGTGCAGATTTGTCTATGAATAAGAGAAGTGGTGAGATCCTGACACACCTCATGGCCTTCCCTCAAGCACACATTTTACCTTAGGTCAAATGCATATATGCAAACGAAAGTGCACATTTTGAACATGTGCAAATTTGTTTTGAGAATGTGGCCATATACTACATTAATTTGTTTATCCGAAAGTAGGCCGGAAACCATATTTTCGTATTTGGACTTTAGTTGTAAATACTATATAGAAATGGTCGAGTTCATTCTAATAAAAACATGACATCTGACCAAAAACAGCTCATGGTTTTGAGCAGTATCTTCCAAAGTCTTATGCACTGGGAGTACTATCAAGAACTAAGGGCCAGATTTATTAGCATTTTGCATTACGGCTGTGCCACTTTTGTGGTACATTCATGAAGCAAAATGCTAGTAGATATTTACAAAGCTATGCAAAGGGCGATTTGCACCAACTTGCGTGGCTTTGTCAAAACAAATGTAACACAATGTGGTGGCTTGTGCTGCATTGTGCTACACTTATTTCTGGGAGGCGTTCCATGGTCGGGACATTCCCATGCATCCACCTATGGATTTCATGCAATCCCACATTTACAAAATCTTTTTTTCTCCTCGTTATTTCCTCTTTCTATGTGTGCTGCAATCTGCAACACACATAGAAAGAGGAAGATGCCTCAAGAGATTGTTTTTGTGCTAGAAGGTGTCCCTTACTGCACAAAAATAATTCTCCTTGTAACACAGGCACCCTTGCACTGTGGTGCAAGGGTGTCTTCATTGGTGCTAGGCTGCCTGAAGTGTGCCAGCACAAGGAGAGAGAAGAAATGCTCCATATCTTTGTAAATATAGAGCATTGCTGCCCTCTCCGCTTCACCCAACGGCAACTTTGCTTGCTGCTCTGCATTCCGTGAAAGTTTAGTAAATGTGCCCCTCAGTGTCTCATAAAAGATTTGTCGACGGGTGCCTTCTTATTTTGGACCTGCTCCCACTTGATGCATTTGCATCACATTTAAGTGTCACGAGCAAAAAAAACACCACATCACCAAGACTTTCTGATACACCTTCATAGACCAGTTCCTGAGGGAAATGTGGAGCAAACACACCTAAGTGCATATAAGTTCCATGGTGGGGCGACGCCCAGGCCTACGGACTCCCCATCTTATTTTCTTCCTTCCACTTACCTTCTCTCCTATTCAGAAGTTCTTCTTTGTCAGCCATTCCCTTTCTCAGGAAGCTATCTTTGCTCATGCTTGCGCATTCTTTCATTTTCACTCCCTTGTATTAGTTGTCACTAAATTATGGAATGAATTTCAAATTTCGGAAAACTCATTGCCAACCTTGGTCAGCTTCAAGAAACTTTTGAGGAAACACTTGTTGTTATCATGCAGTCATGACGTGTGCTTTTATAAAATAAATAAATAGAAATAATATATGTACTTCTGTGAGCTGAACTACCGGTATGCCACGTCTAGGTCCTCTCCTTTCATTGTTCAGCTCCCAAGTGATGACTTGACATGCAGACATTTTTTTATAACTCAGGCAAGTTTTTATGCAATTTCAGTAATTTATTTTGCCATTTCATTGTCATGCAATTTTGTTCAATTTTCCTCCAGTGAAGACAGGCTAGATTAAAATACGTTTCATGGTAACAATAAAACAATAGCTGAGAGACATTGTCTCCTTTAACCAGCCATCTGTCGTACCTCACAAGACCTTTTTATGGCAGGTGCACAGTCACAAGAGATACTGAAAAACGAAATTTCACTCTGAAAATATAATTGCAATAAGTTGTAATGGAATTTTGCATACAATAGGCAATGTCCTTTTCATTTGTACATGAAGAATGTCCTCATGATTGTTCGTTAAGGCATGCAATCTTTATTTCCGCTTTATGTCATAACAGACTGAGAGCAGATTAAAACTCGGCATGGGGGAGTTCGCAAAGTAAAAAACTCTTCAGTGATACGCAGAGTTTCGCGTATGGGAGGAGTTTGCCGGGCACCCTTACGTGTTACCATGTGCAACGTGGAGTGCATCCTCGGATTGGAAACCACGTGCGAACTGCACCACGTGGTTCATAAGGTTGTGGCCATCTTGCTTTTTACTCTATCTTATGGTTGCAGCACTTGTTTTTTTGTGCTTCCCACCTCCCATCCATCCTGGTAGTGGGTGGCATGCAAGGTAGTAGATACTTCCTGCGGGAGCATCGGCTGCACTGGGGGAGGGTGCACCAGTGCGTGCAGTGCACCTCCAGGTTCAGTGCACCGTCCAGCAGCCGACGCACTGATGAGGAGATATCGGGGACTGCGAACAGGACCTGCTTGACCTGCTAGAAATTGAGATCCTGGAGCTCAGTGAGTAATCATTATTTTATTTGTTTTTGTGTTTTACAATGCAAAAAGATTTTCCAAATAGCATGATGCTCACACTCAGAAGTAAATTTGTTAATTTACCCTGGAATATTATCATGTGATCCAATTCCTAGTTTCTTCCAGGCAGGTGCTTGGTACTACCTTATCGTACTCATCATTGGCACTCGCTTTGGCTGATTAATTAAGAAGTGATTGCAGACTGTCTTCCTGTCACTATAGTGAATCAGTGATATCAGTGAGTAGCGCATTTTCTCTGTGACTTTGGTTACGCAGCTTGCACAGTTCCAAGCTATTTCACAGCGATGTGTAGTATCATGGGCAACTCAATGATACTTAGTCAATAGACTTGAGTCAAAACTAGTACTATAGGCTACCTGTTTTAGAAAAGTACAATTATCTAACTGCATTTGCCTGTTATAATACTTTTGTGGAGATTACCTGAATCAATAATCTGTTTTAAAAAATATATTTTTCATTTATTACATCATCACCCAAGAAGAAGGGCATTGAAGGTCCGGAAGAATCTAGTAAGCAGGAGGCACCAACCACCAACGCCGCTTCAGAGGGCTCTGCTAACCCCAGTAAGTACTATTATTTATTATTATTTACCTAATGTTTTTTTTTAAGTTTTAGAAAGTTATATGGCAAGACCCGTGGGTATCAGGGCGCTTTACAACATTTACACGGCAATAAAACAAACAGAAAGCTGGATTTTTTCCTGCCCCTAGACCAGTTCTCTTCATCCCGTTGATGATCGTTATAGAGTAGCGCTGGGGTACTCCTCGGAGTATCAGATGTGCTTTATAAAGTCCATATATAGACACAGAGAGCCAAAATTAAAGGTAAATAACATAATTGAGAGTTACTGGATTGTAGGCTGCTAAAAAGTGCTATGATTTACTGTCCAGGGGGTTAAGGTGCCGAGCGACGAGGAGATCCTTCAGTTTTCTCTTAAAGATCATGAAGGAGGGGTTGGTTCAGAGATCTGCTGGTAGGGAGGTCCAGATTTGGGGGGCATTACCCGAGAAGGAGTGAGCCTGGGCTTTTTGTTTATGCTTCTTTGGGAGTATGAGAAGTAGGTTGTTGGTGCTTCTCATGTTTCTTGCCTGGCCTGCCCTGGTGAATTTGGCTGCCAGGTATGCTGGTTTACCAGTGTGAAGGACTTTGTGGGTGAGACAAGCAGTTTTGAAGTTTTGAAGCGGGCTTCAATTGGGAGCTACTTAATATCTTTCAGGGAGGGGGAGATGTGATTGTGCCTTTTGGCTCCGGTGACCATTCTTACTGCTGCATTTAGAGTTGTTCTCAGGGGGGCTAAGTGGGATTTTGCTAGTCCTATGAGGGTGGTGTTCCCATTGTCTAGTCTGGACAGAACCAAGGCGTGCGTTTGAGATCATTTGGAAGGAGGAAGGAATAGGTTTTGTTAAGTAGTTTTAATTTGTGGAAGTCACTTCTTGTGGTAGTCTTCATGTGTGAGCTCATGTTCAGGTTTGATTCCAGTATGATTGCCAGCGATTTGGCGGAACCAGCCAGGGATAGATTGCAATTTTTAAGAGTTGATAAGCTTTATCCACTCTTGGACCTGGGGGGTCTGTCCCTCATTTGAGAGGGAAATTCCATCTTTTCGAGGTTGAGTGTTGGCTAGTTTTTTTTTTTGTAAGTGTGTCATTTAGAGGTCGTATGTCCTCTGGAGAGGATATCTCCAGATAGAGCTGGATGTTTTCCACATAGAGGTAGCAGTGGATGTTTGATTGCTTGATTATGGTAGGGACGGGCTCCATGTAGATATTGAAGAGAGTAGGTGAGAGGACTGAACCCTGGGGAATACCTCTGGTTATAGTAGAGGTATTTGAACTTGCATTGTTTATTTTTATTTGCTGAGAGCGATTGTGAAGAAATATGTGAACCATATCAGGAGCAGGCTGTCCGCTCCAATCCGTTGTTTGAGGGTCTTTAGAATGGGTTTATGGTCGACTGTGTCAAAGGCCGCAGATAGGTCAAGGAGGATGAGCAGGCAGCATCGGCCGGCATCCATACATTTATGGATCTCATCTTCAATATTTAATATAGCTGTGTCTGTGCTACAGCCCTTTCTGAAACCTGATTGGTGAGAATCCAGGAGATCATTAGTGTCGATGTGCTGGTTGAGTTGGAGTAGGACACATTTCTAGAGGATTTTAGCCAGGAAAGGGAGGTTGGAGCTGGGCCTGAAATTGTTGAGGTCCTGCGAGTCTGATCTCGTTTTTTTTTGTAGTGGAGTGACTTGGTCTAGTTTTAGGCAGTCTGGCATAACCCCAGTACTAAGGGAGCTATTTATTATTATCATCCAGAGGGGAGTAATGACGTGATTAAGATTCTTTGCCACAGAGGGCAGGACGGGGTCTGGAAAGTGGGAGGAGGGTTTAGAGTTCTCAATTAGTTTAGAGATGTCTGCCTCCATGAGTGCGTTGAATACTTTCCAGTAATTAGGGGTAGAGGGGAATCCTAGGATTTGGATGCCCTCATTTGTCTCAGGAGGGGGGATCTCTACTTGGAAAGCAAGGTGGGTGTTCTGGTTGGCTAAGGCTTGCGCCAAAGCCAGGCAAAAACCACCACTCTAGTCAGGGCAAGGAAGTTACATGCTGAAGATAACCACTGCTCACCCCCTTGGTAGCTTGGCACAAGCAGTCAGGCTTATCTCAGAGGCAATGTGTAAAGCATTTGCGCAACACACACACACAGCAGAAACACACTAGGCACACTACAAAAGGAACTCCACACAAGGTTATATAAAAAAAGCCTTTGTATTGTCATAAACACATTAGAAACATAATCACACATTTACACTGTGCCAACTGGTGGTGCAGATCGGGGTGTACAAATTCTCCTACTTCCGCGGATAGAGTAATTTCACAGATACACGCACATGCACTCATCATACACTTGGGCCCATTTTACTAACATACACTCAAATACTCTATCAGCACCGAACCTGTGGAAAGAAAAACTCCTAAACACCCTGCATCTACACTGAGGTCGATAAGACCGAATTGTAACTGTCCTGAGTCATGATCTAAACAATCTATACAACAGTAATCAAAATAGAGTACTCAATAATTGACAAGAAATAACCACCAACACTGTATTTAAAATGATGATACTTTATCTAAAATTAGTCAAAGAAAATCAATCAGAGTAAATAATTATTCTCATAATTACCTATTCTAGCTAAATGTCAGAATGGGTCAGGACAGGTCTCTCAGTAGAAGTCTCCCAAGTCGCCGTCCTCACAGCATCGATCCTCACCAACGCAGGTTTGGGAAGAAGTGGCCTTAGACCCTCTCTAGGCTAACAGAAATTACAAAATAAAGAAACATAAAATGTTTAAAACGTCCGCTGAACCGCTGAGCAGGCGAGAAGGAAAGGATGTAGCATCGCTACATTTGGAAAATCTCCGCTCAGAAAAATCACAAAAATAAAAAGACGGAAGAAGAGGACTCAAATTTGCAAATGTTTCTTTTTGAAATGTACTTCCTTAGAATCATCACGAAGCCACCGCTATAATCACAAAGTTCATTGTGGCTCCTTTGTCCTCCAAGGCCACTTGGATGTCCGCCCAGAACGGAAAATTTCTAAACCAGGCGAAGACTGTGGTCAGATGACTCTCGACCAGGTTCAGCAAGGCCTTCTCATCACAAATCGACTACTCGAATGCAGGCTTTAAACGGCAGCCATTTTTAACTAGGCCAAAACGTACCATCTTAATTAAAAAAGACAAAAACAACGTTACCACAGCATAGTGATTAAACAGTGTTAACCCCACTAATACCCTTATGTGTATGTAATTATCTAGCCTTTGCAACACAAGAAAAGCATTAGTACACGACAATTCAAAAGCGTTTTGTGCTTTAAAACAAACAGCACTCAGCAACATTTATTTAATAAACATGCACATTATTAGTAAGCAACACAAACGCATTCCCACGTGTCGTTTTCTCTTGTTAATTCGTATTGGTTAGTCAGAACATTTACACAAAACAAATAATTATTAATTATAAATTAATATTTTTATTTTCGACAAATAGACAAACCAGAGCTTAAAAACCCAATAGATTTTCAACAGAAAACTCTGCTCCAGCAATTCCCCCTTTGGTGATATTATCACCAAATAATCAACCCAAAAAAAAAATAATAATTTTTGTAAAATTTAGTCCCATTTTAGGAGAAATTGGAAATGTATTTTTCTCCTTACACAACACTACACACTAGACACCCTTTCATCATCCCTCTTTGTTTCCAAGTAAACACTCTCCCTCAATTCTTCTAATTCTATTTCTTGTGGTTCTCTTTTCAACCTTTTTATTAATCACCAGATAGTGAGAGCAGACCAAGTAACGTAGCCACAGGTTTTCATTTTTGGAACTTTGTTGAGACATCTGCCATTACTGCAACCATGCCTGGCTCACTCTCCGCTGGAAGAGCACTCTCTGTGATTTCTGGAATGGATGAGGTGGATTGGGAGAGACTGGAAGGTTACACAGCGGAGAAATTGAAAGGCTACAGTGTAAAATTCAGAGTTCCCCATGCTGGATTCAGGAAGAAGAACCAGTACACCAAGGCGTTGAGAGCCTGGAAGGAGTCAAGAGACCCACGGAATGTGGGGGACATCGTTCCACCCGACAACCTTGAGGAGCCCAGCAGAGTCCGGTCGCCAGAGGAGCTGGCAGACAGGGTAGCAGACAGGGCACATGCAATGGAGATGGCAAAGTTGGCAGGACAAATGGAAATGGAAAAGCAGAAGTTGGCCCTGGAGGCACAACAACGCCAAATGGATCATGATATAAGATTGAAGGAGATGGATCTGAAGGCGAAAATTTTGGACACCGCTCCTTCTGGTGGCAGCACTCCACCGGTGCAGGTAGAGTCCAAGGTGTACATCCCCAAAGATGTAGTGAAGGAGTATTTTAGAAAGGATGACATAGGGCAGTGGTTTAGAGCCTATGAGGTGGCCATGTCTTCACACCGGGTCCCTGAGAAAGACTGGGGAGCAGGGTTGTGGGGAAGGTTCCTTGCTGAAGGGCGTGACACACTGTTAGATTTACCCCTAGATCTCCAAGCCTCATACCGCCATATGAAGGAAGCTTTAATGACCAGGTATGGGTTAACTCCTGAGCTATATCGACAGAGGTTCAGGGTGACTAAGAAGATCCCTGAGAGTACGTATGTGGAGTATGTAACTTTTTTCTGCAGAGCACTGGATGGTTGGGTGAAGGGTAGCAAAGTGAATGATTATCAAGGGCTGCTTGATTTAATTGCATGGGAGCACTTGACCAGTCAATGTTTTCCTGAGCTACGCCAGCACCTGATTGATAGCAAGCTGTCCAACCCGAGGAAGCTTGCTGAGGAGGCGGACCGCTGGCTCAGCACCAGGGTCCACAAGGGTCAAGTGGGAGACTCCGCCAAAGGTGGGCAGGGTCCCCAGCAGAAGAGTGGGGGGGACAGGGGTAAACAGAAGGGGTTCCAAAAAGGCCCCCAAAGTAATCCCCAAGGGAACCAGCAGAAGGGTTCTCAGCCTCCCCCACCCCCGCAGCAGAACGGGGCCCCGACAGGTAGACCTGTTCCAAAGGGGCCCTTCAATTGTTACAGGTGTGGTGACCCGGGTCACATTGCCTCTGATCCTAAGTGTCGCCTGTTTGGTAAGACCGCACCCACTGGTGCTCCACCCCGGCAAGTAGCTAATATTAACTTTGGGGAGGAGGTAGCAGTCCAGGAGGGTGGGGGTCCCGGGCAGATGGCCCTAGTCTCGCTAGGAGACAGTGAGATGGTCCCTGAAACCTACTTACCCTCTAACACTAAGAAATATGGGCAAGTAGTGACCATTAATGGAAAGAAGGTTGAGGCTCTTAGAGATACAGGAGCCAGCGTGACCTCGGTGAGGCAACACCTGGTGTCTCAAGAGCAGATTGTACCCAATGCCTACTGTAGGGTTGTCAACGCTGACAACATAGAGAGTCGTTGTCCAATGGCTCAAGTTCCCTTTGAGTGGGGGGAGGTCTCTGGTACTCTACAAGTCGCTGTGAGAACTGACATGCCTGTAGACTGTCTGCTAGGGAACGACCTGGAGAGCTCCCCTTGGGAAAAGGTGGAGAAGACCTTGCATCTGAGGATGGTGGGTCTGCCCGACTGGGCGTACGTGACCACCCGGTCCATGGCAGCCAGTAGGGGTGTTGAGAGGGTCCTGGTGCCTGAGGGAGAGGTCCAGGAACCGGCCTTAGGGAGAAGGCGCAGGAGGCGCGGGAAACCGGCCCCCGAAGTTCCCACGGCCCAGGAGGAAGTAGACCCTGAGGGGGATGCTCTGGAGCCTACCGGGGAACAGATTGCCGAACTGGGAGACCTGCCTGAGCTGACCCATTGGCAGCAAGAAGGAGGTCCCTCCAGGGAGGAATTCTGCAGGGAGCAGAAAGAATGCCCTTCTCTCGTGGGTATGCGGCAGCAGGCTGCAGACCAGGCCAATGGTGTTCAGGCCAAAACACACTACGTATACTGGGAGAGTGACCTCCTGTATTCCGAGCCTAAGGCTGCTGAACCTGGGTCAGCCCGTGTGCTGGTGGTACCCCAGAAGTTCAGAACCTTCCTACTGGGGCTGGCTCATGATGTGCCTTTAGCAGGACATTTGGGGATGGACAAGACCTATGACAGGCTTGTCACCCACTTTTACTGGCCCCAAATGCACAAGAATTCAGATTCCTACTGCAGAACCTGTCAGACTTGCCAGGCAAGTGGTAAGAGCGGAGGGAAGCACAAGGCTCCTCTGCAGCCCTTCCCCGTGGTCGGTACGCCATTCCAGCGAGTGGGTATTGATATTGTGGGGCCTCTGGACCCCAAGACAGCCCTGGGCAACAGGTTCATCCTGGTCTTGGTGGACCATGCCACCCGGTATCCTGAAGCCATCCCTCTGAGGACAGTGACGGCCCCCGTGGTGGGACGAGCACTGATGGGAATTTTCTCCCGAGTGGGATTCCCTCTAGAGGTGGTGAGCGACAGGGGGACCAATTTCATATCCACATATATGAAATCCCTGTGGAAGGAGTGTGAGGTAACTTACAAGTTCACCACTCCTTACCACCCCCAAGGAAATGGGTTGGTTGAGAGATTCAACCGAACCCTCAAAGGCATGATCATGGGCCTGGACGGTCCAATGAGGCGTAAGTGGGACGTCCTCTTGCCATGCCTGCTCTTCGCTTACCGAGAGGTGCCACAGAAGTCTCTAGGGTTCAGCCCCTTTGAGCTTCTGTATGGTCACCCGGTAAGAGGACCTCTGAGTTTGGTAAAGGAAGGCTGGGAGCAATCTCCCAGGAAACCTCCCCAGAATGTATACAGTTACATGCTGGCCTTCCGAAACCAGACTAGGCGTTTCAGGCAACTTGCTGAGGCAAATCTGGAAGCCAGCCAGGAGGAGATGAAGCGGTGGTACGACCGGAATGCCACTCTGGTAGAGCTTCAACCTGGACAAAAGGTGTGGGTCTTGGCCCCAGTGGAGCCTTGTGCACTTCAGGATAAGTGGACAGGTCCATTTGAGGTTGTGGAGCGCAAAAGTCCTATCACCTACTTGGTGGACATGCAGACTCCCAGGAACCCTTTGAGGGTCCTACATGTTAACCGCCTTAAGCCCCACTTAGAGAGGACCGAAGTGGGCATGCTGCTGGCCACTGATGATGGAATGGAAGAGGAGACCGAGCCTCTTCCTGACCTCTTAGTAGCCTCTGAGAAAGATGGGTCAGTGGATGGAGTTAACCTCTCACCCACCCTGACGCCCGAACAACAGGAAGATTGCCGCCACTTGCTGGGGCAGTTTCCAGATAGGTTCTCCCTGGTTCCTGGTGTCACAGATTGGTGCGTCCATGATGTGGACACAGGAGACAGCTTACCTGTGAAGCACAAGGCTTACAGGGTAACTGACAGGGTCAGAGCTTGCATCAAGGAGGAGGTCTCCAAGATGCTTGCGCTAGGGGTGGTTGAGTCCTCCAGCAGTCCTTGGTCCAGCCCCGTGGTCTTGGTCCCCAAAGCTGCTGCGCCGGGAGCCACACCTGAACTCCGGTTCTGTGTGGACTACAGAGGACTCAATTCAGTAACTAAGACTGACGCGCACCGCATCCCCAGAGCTGATGAGCTCATTGATCGGCTGGGGGCTGCCCGGTTCCTCAGCACGTTTGATTTAACGTCTGGGTACTGGCAGATCGCCTTGACCGATGGGGCCAAAGAGAGGTCAGCATTCTCTACACCAGATGGGCACTTCCAGTTCCGAGTCATGCCATTTGGAATGAAGAATGCCCCTGCCACCTTTCAGAGGTTGGTCAACCAGGTACTGGTTGGGCTGGATGCGTTCAGTGCCGCCTACCTGGATGACATCGCAGTGTTCAGTGCCACCTGGCCCGAACACCTGCGCCACCTCTGGGAAGTGTTGATGGCTCTGCGCCGAGCAGGCCTCACGATCAAGGCAAGCAAGTGCCAGATCGGGCAGGGTTCCGTGGTGTACTTGGGACACCAAGTGGGGAGTGGCAAGGTGGCACCCTTGCAACCCAAAATTGAGACCATCCTGGCTTGGGAACCCCCCAAGACGCAGACCGCAGTGAGGGCCTTTCTGGGGCTCACTGGGTACTACAGGAGGTTTGTCAAGGGCTATGGAACGATCGTTGCCCCCTTGACAGAGCTGACTTCCAAGAAGCAGCCCAGGAACGTGATCTGGACTGACACCTGTCAGAAAGCTTTCGACACCCTGAAGACTGCCATGTGCACGGCGCCCGTGCTTTTGGCCCCTGACTTCTCCAAGGAATTCCTAGTGCAGACAGACGCTTCAGAGCATGGTGTAGGGGCTGTTCTCTCACAGATGACTGAGGAGGGCTGGGACCAACCCGTAGCCTTCATCAGTAGGAGGTTACTTCCACGGGAAAGTAGGTGGAGTGCAATTGAGCGAGAAGCATTCGCTGTGGTCTGGGCGCTGAAGAAGCTAAGACCCTACTTGTTTGGGTCTCACTTCCGGGTTCAGACGGACCACAGGCCCCTCAGATGGTTGATGCAAATGAGGGGTGAGAACCCGAAGCTGTTGAGGTGGTCCATCTCCCTACAGGGTATGGACTTTACGGTGGAACACCGTCCTGGTACAGATCACGCCAACGCTGACGGTCTGTCCAGGTATTTCCGCCTTAGTGACGAGGAACCCCCTGGGCAAGGGTAGTTCTCCCCACATTTCAGCTGGAGGGGACACGTGTTAGACCTGGCACCTTGGCGTGAGTTTCCCTTCCACTTTTTGATGGTGTGCCTCGATTGTTTTGCTGGTGTTGTCCGCTCAGGGCACTGCGCCACGGCTAATCCGTGCCGCAGTGCAAGTGCTCCCTAGGTAAAGTGTACCTGTAATTGATGTTCATGATTGGTTTATTGGATTCACTGTCAGTCCCCAGTAAAGTGCACCAGGGGTGCCAGGGCTTGTGAATGCCAATGCTGCTGGTGGGCTTGCAGCGCTGGTTGCGCCACCCAAAGAAAGCGGCCTTGTAAAATGTGTCTAGGGTCTGCCACCGCAGACCCTGTGCGCGGTCTGGGACCGTCGCGCTGACTACGCAATTGCCCCCACTTTCAATATTTCTTTTAATTAATTTCTTTTTCCCTCCCCTGTTTTTACAACACAAACACACCAATCTTAGTATCAATAAAGCAACAATTATACAAGTCAAAGGAAACAATATCTTACCTATAATAGTACTACCTATTTTTGCAATAAAACTCTTAACAGCAACTATTTTATTAGCTATTCTAGTCCAAATACTCTCAGCTTCTAGTGGTACTAATTCTTCATGCAAATCAGTAATATTTTTGATATAGACCTTCAGGTCTTTGCTTTCATCTGGAATGTAAGTGCAACAATGTTGAACTTTCAGCATTCCACAGACTCCACCCTCCTTGGCCAATAGAATATCAAGGGCAAGTCGATTTTGCATAGACATGGCTCGTACAGCAATCAATTCCGTATTCACCAAAAGAAACCCTCCAGCGGTATTTGTCGATAAGGGATCCACCACTGTTGACAGCTTCCGAATTCCATAAGCATTCAAAGAAATTCCCACTGCTGGAATTAAAGCTCCAAAAATGTCACCCCCTATTTCTGACCAAGTCTCTCTCTTAAAACGCGTTAGTAAATTAATATGTTCTACATCTTCTATTCTATCTATATGAAAGATCTTTGGAAAGACCAGGCCCACATAACACGTGCCATACCAATGGTCAGGCAACCTGTAATAAGCCTTGTTCCCACAAACATAATACACTCCTGGGAAAATTGTATCTTCTCCTCCCTTGAATCCCCATCCTGTTGCAATGAAGTATGTATCATGACACTCACTAGTCCCAACAAAATATGTATCATATTGGGATTTCCTTCTTGTAATGCACAGCTTACCCTTCTGTGGTGCATCTAGAGCTAAAGTTGGACTAGCCCCATTTCTCAATTCTTTTCCCATCTCAATGTCCCAAATTGTCTCACTCACTTTATATTTCCCTGCTTTCTCATGCATGCTCAATCTCCTTTCCTCCACCATGTTTAGGAAAGCTTTCTCCTCTTCTTTCAGACTGCAAGTTAAATTATTCTTAAAAATGTAATCTAATGTTAATTCTTCTTTTTCAATAAAAATCTCACCAAAAATGTTAGCTTCTTTAGCTGGATTCAGCTCTTTGTTCATTGGCAATTGCCCAAAAATGTTATCTTTGTTAGACATCTCATAATCTATTTTCCCTAACAAATAAAAAACACTACTTAACACACTACAAGAAATTCCATACGTAGCTGGTAAATGATGATAAGTAACACCCTCTGAAACGGATGCAGGTAACTGCATACAAACGTAGCAATCCCTAACTTCCATTGTCTTCACATATTCGTATACCAACTTTGAAAAAACATTACTAGAAAAATCATTAATTGACCTATCTTTATGTATGTAAGTATTACTAATTCTAGTCGGAACTACTTTTTGTGAACTCTTCTCTGCATTGGTCACATTCTATGTATGCATCTCAGATGTACCTATTGTAACTCTAAAAGTAACTAATAAAGCTAAAACACCCCATAGTAGCATTAATAATCCAGTACAGCAGCAGCACATTTTACACCATCTTCTTAAGAAGGCACATCTACTTTGGTTATTTTCTATGTTAGCCATTTTACTACTTTGACCTTGTCTTTTGACTTAGCCTCTTCTACTCCACTACTGAAATTTCTTGAACTCTGGATTTTTCCCAACAATTAATTTTTCAGACTTTCTTCTTTTCACTTTTTCCAAGTGATTTCTTCTGTTCACTCAATTTGGATACTCATCACTCTTTACTTCATTTTCTTCAACATCAAACTGTATTAGATCTCCAACAATATCCTCAGTATCCGACTTTTCATCAATGTCAGTCAGGATTACTTTCAGGATTTCACCTGTATCTTCCTCAATCACTTCTCGTACGGTCTCCTCTGGATTTCCTTGTCTTTCTGCCTCTTCACCTTCAGACAGTGCCACGTACGTCCATTCCGGCGACCTATACTTCTGGTTAGGTTTTCTTATCCTTTTGATCTCCTCTGGTTCTTTTGACTCTTTTCTCTTTTCACCTCTTGCTGGATTCTGACTCGACACCTCATTCACTTGTTCAGCTTTCGAGGTATTTGCTCTTATCAGTCTATATCTCAGCCTCTTTATTCTGTTGTTAGGCCAAAGATCTCCTCTTACAACCTTTTTCGGTCTTGATTCAGTATTATTTCTTTCTCCAATCCAAGTTCTCTTTCTCAGAACTCGACCTTCTGATTTCTCATTTTCACTTTCATCCGATTCTGTTTCAAATGCCTCTTGTTCTTCAGCAGTTTTCTTTCGCTCCACAGTCTTTTTCACCACTGTTTGAGACTTCCCTACTTCTGTCCCTCCTCGGGTCTCCAACACGCAATCTTCTTGCTGTCTACTTGTCCCTTCACCTAGCTTGTCAAGAATGTTCCCTACAACTCCTCGGGGGTCTTCCGCAATCTGTCCCTCTCTATCTTCTTCTAACCCTGCTTCTTCAGGCATAATCTCAAGTGGTTCTTCAATCTCCTCCTCTTCTGATTCAGGAGTAGTCTCTGTGGAATTGCTCTTTTCTCTTCTTTTTCCTCCACTGCTTTTTGGAACTTCTGGCTCTCTTACAGAATCTGATATCCTCTCTGAGACTCTCAATGGTTCTCTCTCTGAACTTTGATTTTTTAACACTGGTTCTGTATCTTCATCATCACTGGAATCTGACTCTTCAAAATACTCCTTACCAGTCCCATCCTTTGGGTTTGGAACTCTCAGAGTATGACTCGCATGTACCCAGTTTTTCACACCAGCACACTTCACTGCAGTTGTCGTAGTCAGAATGACTTGTCTCGGCCTTCCCCACCTTGGAACCAAGCAATTTCTTCTTCTGTGCACTTTAATCCTCACCCAGTCCCCTGGACTCAGATCATGAGCTTGCTTCTTCTCAAGTGTGGTAGCTTCTTCTCCAACCTGGTGAAACACAGAATGAACTGCGTCAGCCAGGCCTTTACAGTAATCCAAAATCATGTCATCAGTTATTGTCATCAACTTATTGACAGGTACAAATGCATGTCGCATTGCACGTCCCATCAAAATCTCATGCGGACTTAAACCAGTAGTTCTATCTGGAGTAGATCTAATAGTCATTAGCACTAGAGGCAAGACATCAGGCCATTTCATTCCAGTGGCTAAACACATCTTACCAATCCTGTTCTTGATCGTGCCATTTATCTGCTCAACGACACCAGAAGCCTCTGGTCTGTATGCACAATGTAGCTTCTGCTGTATGCTTGATGCTTCACAAATCAAACTCATGAGTTCATTATAGAAGTGTCCACCTCTATCAGACTCAATCGTTACTGGAAACCCGTACCTAGGAATCAACTCCCTTAACAGTAACTTTGCCACTGTTACTCCATCATTTCTCCTAGTCGGATAGGCCTCCACCCATCTTGAAAACAAGCAGACTACCACTAGAACATACCTCAGTCTGTTCACTTGGGGCATTTCAATGAAATCAATCTGCATTCTCGTGAAAGGACCACCTTCTCTGCCTATCGTTCCCAGACTCACCACTGTCTTTTTCCCAGTGTTAAATTGCTGGCAAATCAAACATCTTTGACAGATGCTCTCTGCAATTGTCCTGAACTTTGCATTGTACCAAGTCTGCTTAAAAGACCTGATCATAGCATCCCTTCCCAAATGTCCCTGGCCATGATACATCCTTGCCATTGTCGACAACATGGAATTTGGCATGACTGGTCTGCCATCTCTATAGACCCAAACATGGTCTGTTTCTCTTGGGGCACAACCTGCCTTGATCCAGTCTTTCTTTTCTTCCTTTCCTGCCTCATCCTGCAACTGTTTCACTTCATCCCACGTCTCTAGGACATTAGTAAACATCACAGAACAAAAAGACATTTCACTTTCTCGTTCCCTATTAATCGACTGATTATTTTTCGCGCAATACTGAGCAATGTCATTTGCATATCTGTTTCCAACAGTTATAAAATCATCTCCTTGTCCATGAGCAGCACATTTCACAACTGCTAATTCTTTAGGCAGCTGTATCGCCTCCAGTAATTTCCCAATCACTTCAGCATTCTTTATTGGAGTCCCACTCGACGTCAAGAAACCTCTCTGCAGCCAAACCTGGCCAAAATCATGCACAACTCCAAATCCATACTGACTATCAGTTATCACAGTCACTCTCAAATCTTTCCCAATTTCACAAGCTTTTGTCAATGCCACCAATTCAGCAACTTGTGCAGATTTCACTCCTTTCAATGGTGATGCTTCCATAACCTCTGAAACCTTGCACACTGCATATGCTGCACTCAGCACACCCTCATCATTCCTTAGACATGATCCATCCACAAACAGCACATGATCACTCTCAAGCAAGGGAAGATCCCTTATGTCTGGTCTCGGTTTCGTACAGTAATCAAGCACATCCAAACAATCATGATCATCTTCTGTCTTCACACCCACATTTTCAATATCCGGCAACAATGTCACTGGATTCACATTCACACATCTCTCAAGAGTCACATTTGATGCTCCCAGAATGACTTTCTCATATTTAGTCAGCCGACTATGTGACATGTACTGGGTTCTGCTTCTTGTCAAAAGAATTGCCACATTATGAGGTACGAATACCCTTACAGGATATCCCATTATGATTCCCTCACTCTGTTCCAGGCTTCTACATGTTGCAGCCACAGATTTCAAACAACCTGGTAAACCTACAGCTACAGGGTCAAGTGTCGATGAGAAGTACGCAATAGGCCTCCTCAGCTGTCCATGCTTCTGGATTAACACTGAAAGTGCACATCCATTTCAACTCACTGCAGTACAACTCAAACTCTTTTTCATAGTCTGGCATACCCAAAGCAGGGGCTTCACACATTCTGTTTTTCAGCTCCTCAAATGCTGCCATTTGTTCTCCATCTAGTTCCAATGGGTCTGTCATCTCACTTTTTGTCAGCTTAATCAGTGGCTTTGCTATCAGAGAAAAATTAATTATCCACTGACGACAATAACCCACCATACCCAGGACCATTCTCACTTCCCTCTGGGTCTTTGGGGCCTTCATTCCCTGATGATTTTGATCCTGTCATCAGTCACCTTTCTCAGACCTTTTTCAATATTGTGTCCAAGATAATGCACCTCTTTCTTGCAAAATTGCAATTTGTTTGGAGACACTTTTAACCCTCCATCTGCCAGATGATTCAGTAAAGCTATAGTATCTACTTCACAAGCTTCACGTGTCTTTGATGCCACAAGTAGGTCATCAATATACTGCACTAGTACTGAGTTTTCAGGCATAATCAAGCTCTCCAATGATTTTTTCAATAACTGATTGAATATCGAAGGACTCTCTGTATACCCCTGTGGGATACGACACCATGCTAAAATACGCTGGCCAAACCTAAATGCAAAAATCGGCTGGCTGTCATGATGCAATGGAATCGAAAAGAAAGCATGACACAAATCAATCACTGTGTACCACTCAGCATCATGTGGAATCTGATACAAAATCACTGACGGATTTGGCACAATAGGACAACATGCCACCACAATTTTGTTAACTTTTCTCAAATCTTGTACAATCCTGAACTTCCCATTAGGCTTCTTTAGCCCCATTATCGGTGAATTACACGGGCTACTCAGTAGTTCTCTCAAAACTCCTTGCTGAATCATTTTCTCAATAATAGGAGTTATTCCTTCAATTATTTCTGGTGTCATTTTGTACTGAGGAATGTTAGGATAAGTAATTCCCTCTTTCACTGAAATTTTCACAGGATCTACATTATTCATCAATCCCACATCCTCTCCAGTAAAATCCCAAACTGTCCTTTTCACTGTATCTCTCAGCTCTTGAGGCAAATCCTCCGGATCAAACACAGCAAATGCACCAACCATTTCACTCTCTCTATTTCCTAGAGTCATTCGGTACAAAACATCCTCATCTGGTGTTTCAAAAGCTATTCCATCCGGTGTACAAAACATTGTACAGTTCATCTTACAAAGCAGATCCCTGCCTAACAAGTTCACTGGACTAGTGTCACAGACAATAAATCTGTGCATGTCTGAAAATTTCCCTATTTGTACTCTTACTGGTTCAGTAAGACGTGTCTTGATTTGTGTATTGTTTAACAAAACAACAATGTCTCAACTGGAAGTCATTCAAAGGCAAATTTCAAAACAATAATGAAATCACAAGGGAAAGGACGGGAGACCACCAAGAGAGTAGAAAAAGGTTTGTATTGCAGGTAGTTATAACAGCACTACGGTACAATAAAGGTACAGATGACCAAAAACACACAAGTGAGCACTGGGCGTGCTAGTGATAGTGAACGGCGCAGTGAGCACAATAGGTGAAGACAGCGTGAACGGCGATAAAATGATAATGACAATATGGTCAAGATATGATTATGTACAATCAAATTTGAACGAATTTATAAGTGACCACAGAAAAAAAGCCAAAGTTCTTTGCTGAGGGTTGTCGACGGCGTTTCAGCCTGATTGATTCCAGGCCATCATCAGGACAATGGTCATAAATAAACGTGTGCTGTGGAGAGAGAGGCGAAAAGGGGGGGGGGGGGTTTTAGTTGTCTAAAAGAGAAAGGCCCTAAAAGCATAGCCCCAAAAGAGGTGAAAAAGAGCTAATTACCTGGGCGTAAATTCCGTGCAAGAATTCCAAGGGTAGAGATTGACCAAGTTGTGAAACAACGTAAAATCTAAAGGAGGAAGAGAGGGACGAAGGGGTCCGAGTTATTTAACCATGTAATCTCAAGGGGGTAGAGGGGAAGGAGGGACGAACAAGTAATTACCAATGTGTCAATGAATGTTCAGCATCAAGGAGGTATGAAGCCAGGAAACCGGAATTCGGGAGCCTGGCGTGGGCATCAAATCAAAAAAGCCTGGGGAGGGGAGGAGAGGGAAAAAAGGAATTATAAAGTAACAAATGCGAATGCCGTTGGATCGCACGCTGTGACTCAGTCAATCATGGATTGAACACTTTAGATGAATGGAATACAGTCACCAATACATCTTAACTCTCTCCTGCTAAATCTGAATCTGGTTTATAATGTTTGATTCCTTCATGCTGTCATTCTCCCTCCCTTGTGTTTCCACCCTTGCCCCCTCCTTTCCTCCCTCCTTCCCAATATTCCCCCGCACATACCCCAACCCCCCCCCCCCCTTCCTACTCCCCTTCCTTGCCCCCCCTTCCCCTCCCCCCCCCTCCCCCTCTTTCTTCCTTCTCCCCACACCCCCTCGCCCCCCCCCCTCCCCTCCCCTTCCCTTCTCCTGATCTCTCTTTTTATATCTAGTTGATATAATCTTGAGTCCTCTTGGGTACACATGTTATAAACATATATTATCTTGTTGCCCATTATTAATTTTAATTTGGTCTTTTTGCTTTTATTGTAATCCAATTGTTCTCCCTTCCCATGTTTTTCTTTAATTGTTTTTGATTATTGCGTATATGACGTTATTCAAAATGATCTGTAATTTATATTTGTATTGTCGTATAAAATGTTTGTTGTGTATGTTATTATGCTATACTGCCCAATCCTTGCCCTGGTTTTAGCATATTTTACACTCAATTTTCATTCCTTTCCCTACCCAACACACCTCCCCCCCCCCCTCCCTCCTCCCCCCCTACCCCTCCCCTCTTGCTGTCTACCCACTTCTTTCCACCACTCCTTCTCTCCCCCCACCCCCCCCCCCCCACCTTTTCCTTTTTTACCCCACCTCAGTTTAATATTAATTTTAATTTTGATTTGATGTATTACCAAACAATATTTATTATTCTCCATTGTGGCTTACTCCAGTTTCGAACCGTCCACTCTCGGTGTTTTTCACTTCCGCTTTCACTCCGCTTTCCCTCTAACTTGTTCCCCCGGGGCACCGTTCTACCCATGCTAGTCACAGGTCTAGTCCTTTCTCTGGCTTGTCCCGATCACGTGACACGTTACTCATAACGTTGTTCCATAGCGGTTGCCGCTACCGGCATGGACGTTTGACTCGTCCGTCCATAGGATTTGTTCCTGCCCTTCGAGCCATGCGATCCCCAGCGATTTAGCCCCTCTGTTACTCCACCCGAGGTAAGATCAGGCCACATAGAAGACGCCCCTTGATTCCGCTTTGGCCTTAATAAACAATTACTTTATAATTCCTTTTTTCCCTCTCCTCCCCTCCCCAGGCTTTTTTGATTTGATGCCCACGCCAGGCTCCCGAATTCCGGTTTCCTGGCTTCATACCTCCTTGATGCTGAACATTCATTGACACATTGGTAATTACTTGTTCGTCCCTCCTTCCCCTCTACCCCCTTGAGATTACATGGTTAAATAACTCGGACCCCTTCGTCCCTCTCTTCCTCCTTTAGATTTTACGTTGTTTCACAACTTGGTCAATCTCTACCCTTGGAATTCTTGCACGGAATTTACGCCCAGGTAATTAGCTCTTTTTCACCTCTTTTGGGGCTATGCTTTTAGGGCCTTTCTCTTTTAGACAACTAAACCCCCCCCCCCCCCTTTTCGCCTCTCTCTCCACAGCACACGTTTATTTATGACCATTGTCCTGATGATGGCCTGGAATCAATCAGGCTGAAACGCCGTCGACAACCCTCAGCAAAGAACTTTGGCTTTTTTTCTGTGGTCACTTATAAATTCGTTCAAATTTGATTGTACATAATCATATCTTGACCATATTGTCATTATCATTTTATCGCCGTTCACGCTGTCTTCACCTATTGTGCTCACTGCGCCGTTCACTATCACTAGCACGCCCAGTGCTCACTTGTGTGTTTTTGGTCATCTGTACCTTTATTGTACCGTAGTGCTGTTATAACTACCTGCAATACAAACCTTTTTCTACTCTCTTGGTGGTCTCCCGTCCTTTCCCTTGTGATTTCATTATTGTTTTGAAATTTGCCTTTGAATGACTTCCAGTTGAGACATTGTTGTTTTGTTAAACATTATCGCCCGGTCTCTGCTGGGATAACGGGTACACTCCTGTTGTTTGTTTCTTTGATTTGTGTATTGGCTACACCAACTACTTGGATTGCTTCATCCGAGAGAGGAAGATTTCTAATATCTGTTGACCTGACAGTTGATCTTGTCGCACCTGTGTCTACTAAAAAAGTAACACTTTCTTCATTTATTTTCCCATCTACAAATGGTCCTGCCTGGTCTATTTCTAGAGTTGCACCAAGTATGCACTCTTCCTCCTCTCTTCGGCACCGTCAATAATCACCCTCAGACTCACTCCCTTCATTCTTTAACAAGTACTGTTGTACCTGGTTAGAACGCCTTGGTTTGTTTACCTGCTCATCATTGTAGAATCCTGAATCCTGATTGTACTTTTGTGACCCTCTATTCTGCGGCAAGGGCGGTTTTGGCTCTTGACTCTGCTGTCTCACAACAGAAGGTTGTTGCTGCTGTCGATTATTCCCTTTGTTCTGCACCTGTTGATTTAAGGTTTTACCCTCATTATTCGCTAATGGTGGATTGGTACATTCAGATCTCCAATGTCCCAGTTGGCCACAGTTGTGACATGGGAATTTTTTTTTGGCTTCCTCAAGATTCCCCTTTCCTTTCCCTGCATACCTGGGCCTATTCCCTGCATTATTTCCTGCACTATTCGCTTGTTCCACCAACTGTGCTTCCTGTCTTTCCGCAACTTTCACTTGTGCCCACATTGCTTTTTCTTTCAGCTTCCTCTGTTTTGCTTCAATTTCATCACTGAAGTATTTTGAATGTCTCAGAATCTCATCTATTTTCTTACTCTGCCAGTCCACTGTATGCTCACGAATTCTCTCACTAATCTCAGGTCTCAGGCCATATACAAATCTGTATACAAAATGACTCAAATCTTTGTCACCCAGGTGTTCATTCCCGCTGAATGGTTTAAAAGCCAGTATCAGCCTCTCGTAAAATGCATGAACTGATTCTTTTGCTTCCTGTTGTGTTCGATCTATTTTAACCCAGTCTGTCTCTTTTGCAGGTACTTTACTTTTCAGGTATACCATCACCTGATCATACTTCCTCATTACCTCTGGATCTGGTGCTCCTGTTCTCTGATCTCTTGGATATTCCTCAGTAGGCCAACTCACAACTATTTTACACTCAGTCCACAAGTCTGCTGGAACAATTATATCAAACAGACTATTCAGGTCAATCCACAGCACTTTTGACAATTTCACAAACCTATCTACCTGCCTATACCACTCGACGGGCTTTTCTCTCAGTCGAGGGAAATCATTCGTAAATGATAAAATATCCTGTCTGGTCCATGGAACATGTACATATCCTCCTCCAGGTATTTCTCTCATGGGATAAGCATCCACTGTTTTCTCTTTTTCTCTCACAGGAAATGCTGAATAAGTTCTATCTCCTGATTCTTCTCTTTTCTTGTACCACCTATCCTTCCACTTCTCTACATCACCCCATCTTCGCAACAATGCAACCATTTCCTTAATCTGTCCTGTTGTACCAGTACCATTCAGATTTTCAATGTCTTTGTCTGTGAAATCCATCCTGTAAGACTTCTGCAAAGCTTTCACCTTATCAATGTCAACTCCCTGTTCATTTGCTACTGCTTTTAACCTGTCATGTGTATTTCTAGCTCTCCAGGTGATATTTTTGCACATAAACAACAGTTCACCATCATGATGATTTTTTAGAATTTCTGTAGGAACTGTCCCTGCAACAAGCTCTTCTAATTCTACACATAACCTAGCCACATCAATTGCCTGTGAATCTTTATCCCTCTTTTGAAGG
The DNA here is from genome assembly GCF_964204655.1 of Triturus cristatus. NCBI lineage: Eukaryota > Metazoa > Chordata > Amphibia > Caudata > Salamandridae > Triturus > Triturus cristatus. Next base: position 724,356,096 of record NC_140586.1, read on the forward strand.
ACTTTCATCCAATCATTCAAATCTTCAGCTGTTATTTCAGTAGTTTTTCTCACTGGAACCACTTTCTTCTGCGGTTCTAAAATCGGCATCCCTGAACAACTAGCTTCACTAGCATCCAATCTCGAATCAGACTGTACCTCTAATCCTTCACTACATGTGTCATGTCTGGATTGTCTCAGATCACCACTTTCTGTCCTTCTTCCTGAATCTCCTGAGGGACCAGCTGAACTTGTTATCTTATTCCCAACATATGGAATCACCAAACCATTTTCACTCGTCCTCTGCTTATCAAAAACAGGCATAACCGGACCTATGGTTACAGGCACCGTAACAGCTTCCAGATTCTTTGTCAGCTCTCTAATCTTTTCAGTCAGTTCTGATGTAGTTCTGGCTAATTCTCTCGTATTCTCGTCACCACATCGATTCTCTCTCTCCCTGAAAGGATTACCACTTCTTAACTCAGGTGTCACATTTTCTGTCTCTATGATACGCAATGTATCTCTTATCGGAGAAACAACTGGTGTGCTCTCTTCTGGTTCTGGTCTATATGGAGGTGGTCTCTTGTAAATCATGTCATTCAAGACCTCATCCTCATACTCATAAACTCTGTATCTTCTCACTTCTGCCTCAGGAACCCTCTCCGCTCCCTTCCTTTCTTCTCTCTCGTCAACTGTTCTCATAGGATATAATCCCTCTGACATGCTAGCATCTCGCCATCTCTTCATTCGATCATGATGAGTTTCACGATCATGCCTCCTTCCAAACATGTATCTGTAATTGCCTCCAGACCTCTGCTTTTCTCGCTCATGTACTTCCTCTTCCCATTCCACTAAAGCCTCAAACTGTGTCGGCCTTGGTCTTGGGTCAAGACATAACATCTTTTCCCGTAAATTTCTCAACAAGGCCAAATTAAATGAACCATGTTCTGGGAATGCTAAGACACCATCTTCCTTAGTATACCTAACCCAATTCTCCAACCATATACAGGTATGATACCCATATCTCGCAGCCATGAAGGATGCAGGCGTTTTCGTTGGAGGTAAAAATTCACCTTCTCTTGTTTTAACATCTTTATCCTTGTCAAACCAACGCTTTATTTTTCCGAACAAAGATTTTTTCTTTTTCTCTTCTTGGTAATACATTTTAACGTTTACCAAAACTTTCTAATCCCTTCCGTATTACAACTGCACAATGCGATTTTTCAACCAATAACAGCGCGACTCACACTAACGCACCAATCCTGGAGCGTCTACGTCACTAGAATACCTCTTCCAATCCTTGAGCGGCTCACACCAATGCACCAATCCCAGCGCGAACACAATTCTGATCCAATATCCAATCAGAGCGCGGTCTGTTTGACGTCAGCAGTCGCTGCAGTCGCTTCTGTCTCCTGTCTCCTGTCACTCGTCTACCCCTCCTTTACAAAACTTCTCAGTAGACTTCGTGTCAAATTTCTACAAATCTATTAGTTACAACATATAAACATCTCCATTGTCTGCTTCGCTAACCACAGAATAGTAAAGAAAAATCTATTTCACAAGAATCCCGTCTTTCACTCACTTCTGTTTCAGTACGGAATTAATACTCTCGTTGACACAGTAGCACATCCCTCTACTCTGCCCTTCTATCATGCATTCATTAACTGTTTCCTCTAGGACTGATCCAAAGAGTTTTACAATCAACTAAATGCTCATACATTCACACACAATCATACAAGAAAAATATAGTACATACACACAGAATCCTGCTTTCCCGAGAACAGCGAACAATCCGTCCCACTACAGAATTATAACACACGTTAACCAAGCAGCTTACTTTTGCCCAGTCCTTCAAACAAGCTCAGAGAATACCTATTACCTCTCCCGCGATAAGCTTTAACGGTGAACCTTACGGATCCCTGTGACTTAAGACCAGAGTTTCACAGATAACCTTCGCTACCATACGCACTCCTTTTATACCAGATATATATTCCTAATAGTAACATACGACAATGTCACTGATTCCGAACCCAAACAATGTGACGCGCAACTTCAATTGTCACACGTTTTTCCTGCATACATACAGGACCAACAATCCCGTCTTTCCCGAGAGCAGTATATACTTCCCTCTGCCCTACTACGGAACTGCTACTAGCTCCCAAGTTCCAGAAGCACTACACATAACTCAACACGACGACTCCAACATATAGTATTAGTACATATACCAACATCAATCAATAATCAATAATCAATAAGCCTATGTACAAGCAATCTAATCAGATCAAGACAATCATCAATAACCATCAAATTCTGCTACCAGGAAATTGGTGCAGATCGGGGTGTACAAATTCTCCCTACTTCCACGGATAGAGTAATTTCACAGATACACGCACATGCACTCATCATACACTTGGGCCCATTTTACTAACATACACTCAAATACTCTATCAGCACCGAACCTGTGGAAAGAAAAACTCCTAAACACCCTGCATCTACACTGAGGTCGATAAGACCTAATTGTAACTGTCCTGAGTCATGATCTAAACAATCTATACAACAATAATCAAAATAGATTACTCAATAATTGACAAGAAATAACCACCAACACTGTATTTAAAATTATGATACTTTATCTAAAATTAGTCAAAGAAAATCAATCAGAGTAAATCATTATTCTCATAATTACCTATTCTAGCTAAATGTCAGAATGGGTCAGGACAGGTCTCTCAGTAGAAGTCTCCCAAGTCGCCGTCCTCACAGCATCGATCCTCACCAACGCAGGTTTGGGAAGAAGTGGCCTTAGACCCTCTCTAGGCTAACAATATTTATAACAGAAATTACAAAATAAAGAAACATAAAATGTTTAAAACGTCCGCTGAACCGCTGAGCAGAGCGAGAAGGAAAGGATGTAGCATCGCTACATTTGGAAAATCTCCGCTCAGAAAAATCACAAAAATAAAAAGACGGAAGAAGAGGACTCAAATTTGCAAATGTTTCTTTTTGAAATGTACTTCCTTAGAATCATCACGAAGCCACCGCTATAATCACAAAGTTCATTGTGGCTCCTTTGTCCTCCAAGGACACTTGGATGTCCGCCCAGAGCTGCTGTCCTCACGGAAAATTTCTAAACCAGGCGAAGACTGTGGTCAGATGACTCTCGACCAGGTTCAGCAAGGCCTTCTCATCACAAATCGACTACTCGAATGCAGGCTTTAAACGGCAGCCATTTTTAACTAGGCCAAAACGTACCATCTTAATTAAAAAAGACAAAAACATTGTTACCACAGCATAGTGATTAAACAGTGTTAACCCCACTAATACCCTTATGTGTATGTAATTATCTAGCCTTTGCAACACAAGAAAAGCATTAGTACACGACAATTCAAAAGCGTTTTGTGCTTTAAAACAAACAGCACTCAGCAACATTTATTTAATAAACATGCACATTATTAGTAAGCAACACAAACGCATTCGTGTCGTTTTCTCTTGTTAATTCGTATTGGTTAGTCAGAACATTTACACAAAACAAATAATTAATATTTATAAATTAATATTTTTATTTTCGACAAATAGACAAACCAGAGCTTAAAAACCCAATAGATTTTCAACAGAAAACTCTGCTCCAGCACTGGCACTGGGCAATATTCACAGGGGATTATATACAAGACCGGGCCAATCCGGCCATGGTCAGAACCATCACAATGCAGGTAAGTAAATCTAAAACAAAACCAGTCACTACTGGTACCATAATGACCTAAGCATTATATCACATCACCATAAAACACGTTAGGCTCAAACCTCATTATCATAAACACATTACGCTTTAGGCCTCACCAGCATGATGTCATAGGCATCACCAGCATAAATCACATTACGTTAGGCATTAAAACCATAGGCATAATCATGAGGCATCACATGGGGCATAAAAACACCTTATGCAGCAACCATGGGGCATGACGCATTGAAATGACCCCCAGGCCAACTGACCATACACTGGGGCTCAAAGTCCCCTTGTCCAGAAAGTCAGGGCTTGGTTGCAAAGGTAGCAACATCCAGGGCCACTGGCACCAACTGTGCCTGGCCCCCCCCCCCCCACTGGGGCTCTCTCAATGTTGCAGTTGCCCACTATGGTGGCGCAACTGAGGAATATGGCCTAAGCCCCTCTTTGGGACCCTTCAACAGAGATACCGCCAAGCGTTGTAGTTGCCCGCGCTGGTGCGTCGCAGCTGTAAATAAAATAAAGAGGCACAGACACCGCTGTACCCTCTGGACCCCCACTGGGGCCCTAAGGACAAAGTGCCTCATGTTGGAGCAGCCCGCTCTCTCGCGGGTCCGCTCAGGACAGCAGGCACCGGGAACGTGCCTCGAGAGGGCCTTTAATACACCACGTAGAACGCCCACTCACCGGGGTTCTGCGGGCTCTTCTCCGCTGGGCTCCGTGACGGGTAATGTGCCTTCCCAGGTCCTGCCTGCACTCACCGGCCTGCTCTGGGACTCCGTTGATGTCCGGGGGCTCCGGCAGGCTCCTCTGTCACCGGACTCCTCACCCATCACCTGGGCCCTTTCCAAGGGCTCAGGACTTCTCCTTGGCTCTCTTCGTAGGGGCAACTCGGAGGCGTCTCACGGAGGCGGGGTGGGCTCCCATCCTCCTCTGGCACCACTCTTCTCTGGGTCACAGGGGCACGGGGTAGGCTCCCGTCCGCTTTCTTCCACTTGCGGTGCGCCCCGCCCACAAACAGGCAGCTCTGACTGTTTTCCGGGTTGCGTTTCTCCTCGGACTGCGGTGGTGATTTTTTTACCCTTGACGGCAATGAGGGGTGGGCTCTCTCTTAATTTAAAGTATAAAGCGGGGTGAGCTCCCGCTAAAGGTGATGAAAATGCGGGGTGGGCACCCGCGAATTAAAGAGAAAAACAATGTAGCATAAACGCGGGGTGGGCTCTTCCCAGCAATGAGAGGGAATCCCCATGTTGGGATTCCCTCTGATGAAGTTGCAGCTCAGCGCAGTGGAGCCCTCACGCTCTGTCTGTGGGTTAATTAGAATATAGCGCTCACGAGGTGCTAGAAGGCAGAAAAAAAAATAAGAGTCCTTGGTGCTGGGGAGACCACAGCACAGCGCATCCAGGCAGGCCCGCACGCTGGGACCCCCATGAGACAGCAGCTGGGTCTCACGGTGGTTCCTCCTGGCAGAGAGTCCCCTCCAAGTAAGCACAAGCACAGAACAATTTCATGGGGTCACAGCCCCTACATTTATACTTCATTTTCCTTTGTCTGTAGTACAGGGCATTGGGTAAACAGATGCAACTGGTTCTGGGGGGAATTGGAGCACTTTGTTTTCCAGGCCCCTCTTCCCCTTTGTCAGGTGGGGGCTCAGTGATCAGACACACCACAGGGGGTGGAGCCAGCATTGTACAGACTAGGCAAGGCCCTATTCAGGGTCAGGGGATTACTCCTCCCACTTCTACCAATGCAGATGTCCTACTCAGCCTTGCGCTGATTCACCCTGCCCCTCCTGGAGCCACACATACCTCCCAGCCCCTGTCACTCGAAAGTCAAACATGCAATTCACATCAGGCAGGCAGACACATAGCACACAGAAATGCCAACTTCTAAAAGTGGCATTTCTAAAATAGTCATAATAAATCTGTGCACACCATTGCGTAGCATTTATTATTACTATTCCAACCATACTAAACTTGACCACACTGCTCCTCTCATAACAGGAATTACCACTGACACACTCATCAAGGTACCTCCCAAGGCATTCCTATGGGAGGGCAGGCCAATCTCACCAAATGTAACACAGAGCGCGCACGCACTTTACACTGGACAGCAGCGCTCAAGTGCCCAGAGTCCTAAAACCACTACCACCATGTTGGAAAAAAGGCTAGGAGAAAGGCAAAATGTTTAGGGATGACCCTGAAAAATGGGCCAAGTCCAACAGTGGGGTTTTCTTCATCTGTAGTGTGGATAGTGAATTAAGTAGGTGACTGAGTGTTGCATTCTAGAGAAGACTCGATTATCGTGATTTTATCATCAAAGAATTTAGCACATTTATCACTGCATTCTTTGGACCCCCGAGGGGCCTTTATCGGGTAGTAGGGAAGTCTGTTTTTTTATGATGTTTGCTGGACTTTGCCCTTTTCCCTGAATTTTTTCGTTTTTATGGGAAACAACCTGTTATGTGAAATGCTGTGCAATGGCGTGCGCAGACTGACTTTCACAATTTACTTTTAAAATGGATGCCATGGCTGTGTGGTTGTGCCGCCTGACTGAGCTGGGTTACCAGTCTAGTTGTTATTTCCCAGCAACACCAGCTTTTGGAGGGAAGCCTGGCACCCAGGGTGCTCTACACCTCCCCCTGAACCAGTTAGAACCAGTTTCCCCAGACGCTTCTGGAAGCTTCTGGCACTGTCTGGTAGGTGGAGCTGGGCTGCCATGTGCTCAGTCAGAGCGTGGACCTGAGAGAGAGGGGACCTGCTGCCAGGAGGGACCGCCACCTGGGCCTGTGTGCTGGCCCCTGTGCCCAACTGTAACCCCTCTGCTGTCCACAGGGCTAGGGAGAGCCCCGCTGCTGGAGTGAAGGCTGCTGTATCAGGAGGAGTGCCACGTTACAGAGGATGATGGTTCACAGGACCTACAGCCCTGTCCTGATGCGTGCCCACTGACTGCTGACCTTGCCCAGTAGTGCCTGCTGCTCTGCTACCCAGCGCCTCGTGAGCGCTGCGACTGTGCCCTTCCTACTGGTTAGCGCCTGGAGAAGAAGAGCGCTTTATCTTGCTGCCCAGGAGGTGAGGAGCTGACACCTGCAGCGCTGCGGGAGCGCTATATTTCCCTAGTTGAAGTGCCTGCTGCTCTGCTACCTAGCGCCTGGATAAGAAGAGCGCTATACTGGACTGGCCTGCCTGCACCCTAGCGCCTTGTGGGACCCTGACTGCCTGCCTGCACCCTAGCGCCTCGTGGGACCCTGACTGCCTGCCTGCACCCTAGCGCCTCGTGAGCGCTATATTCGAGGCGCCAGAAGAAGACAGTGCTATTTCTGGTCCCTGGAGCTGTGGGACTTTCTAGCGCTACATTTGAATTACCCCGCGTTGCAACGCCCCACTGGCGGTTTATGGAAATACGGGAGCCCACCCCGCATTCCTGCTGAGTTGGAGAGCGGGTGCCCACCCCGCGTGCTGACGGGGAGAGCGGCGCCTTTTAAAATACTGCGGGAGCCTACCCCGCGTGCCAGCCTAATTAGGAGCCCAGCGGGTGCCCACCCCGCTTGGGATTACAAGTTTGGAGGGAGCCTACCCCTCATCGCCGGCCAGGATCACTGCCGCCGCCCGGGCGCTGCTGTCGAGGAAGCGCTGTGTCTGGGCCGCGCGAGCGCGCGTTGTCCAGCAACCGGGGCACCAGCCGTGTCATCGGCCGTGCCCCTGGAAGCCAGGAAGCAGCCCGGAAGACAAGGCCGAGACCGGGGGAAGCCGGTCGGAGGAGTCCTGGGAGAGCGGGAGCCTACCCCGCCTCCCCCTCCGGCGAGGAAGTGCTGCAAGTGTCTTGTGGGGCTCCCGTGCGGGAGAGGGAAGCCCCTCACCTGCCACCCAGCCTACAGCGCATGGAAGGAGCGGGATCGTTATTGAATCCCCGGGTCCCAGGAGGGGGCCCGGGTGAAGACCAGCGGCGGGCTGCGGGTGGCAGGGCTCTCATGTGCTGAAAAGAGCCCCGCAGCACCAGCCCAGCCGGAGACGAGTCCCGGGGACAGCAGCCACCTCCCGCCAGTGAGAGGAACAGAGCTGTCTGGGGACACCAAAGAGAGTCCTGGTGAGTGGGGCCCATTGAGGAGTTAGGGGGTGTGTCGAGGCACATTGCCGGTGCCCGCCCCCGGGGTCAGTATTCTTCCGTGGGCCACATCATTCCTTATTGATTTCCAGAGTCCCAGGGAGGGGACTCCAACGTGCCCAGAACTGACTATTTTATACCACTGCCCCGACGGACAGTGGGCAGTGGCAACGTGGGGCACATTTGTTTGCATAGCAAGGAGGGCACTACAAGGGGAGAGGTCTGCTGAGGGCCCTCCAGGTAATGTCTGTATGCCCATAATGTTACCTAGTGTTTTCCCCTCAGGTTTGCTATGCGGATGTCAGGCCTAATGATTCCTGCCAAGCTGGTATGCCAGAGGTTATGCATAATGTAATGTTTTCGCCCTCAAGAATGCCTAATGCATATTGTTAGGTCTAAGGTGCAAATTTCGTGCCTTTATGCCTATTGAGATGCCTCATGCTAATTTTGCCTAATATCATGCCATGATGTTTGCATTGCAGGTTTTATGCTAATTCCACGTTATGCCCACTCTGACTGAGGCTAATGGAATGAGAAGTACTGTTAGGCTAATGTATGCCTCACGCCGGGATTCATGCTAATGATAATGGTTTCCCCCTCAGGCCTACATCATTGGTGTCCTGCCTAACTTGGTCTCCATGGTAGGCCTAATGTCTACATATTTGTGCCCACAGGTGGAGGCCTAATGTTTTCCCCTTACAGCTTTCCTGCCTCCGGGGTTAGTCAGGTCGTTTACGCTTATGGTGATGCCATGATGTTTCCATTACAGGTGTTCCGGCCTAATGCCTAATGTTATGCCCTGATGTGCCTTTATTGCAGGATTGAGGTGTATGGACTTTACCTTTATTCTTCACACGTACACTTATCCTACCTGTACTTCGCAATGGTTCTGGCAGCGGCCCGATTGGCCCTGCCATGTATATAATTCCCCCCTGTAAATATTGCCTTGGCGCCGGTTGGCGCAGTATAGAGATTACTGAAAAATACCTTGTGTTCCTACAAAACAAAAGTTATTCTAACACAATCTCGTGTAGCGTCTCTTTTTGGAGTGTGCCTTGTGTGTCACCTGTGTGTACTGCGTGGATGCTTTGCACATTTCCTCTGGAGTTTGGCCCCCCGCTCTGCACCACGCTACCCGTTTCCAACCATGTTAAAAAGTTCCTTTGGGCGATTTATTGCATTGTCTACAGTGCTGCGGAAAAAGGCTGCTTTTTCTTTCATGATGTGATTTTAATATATTCTGCATTCTGCTCTGAGTTGGTGAAGGTGAGTTAAGCATGGGTTTGCTCACCAGAGTCTTTCTGCAGCTTTCAGTGGCCTTCAGGGTAAAATCCTGGGGTATTGGAATGATGGTACCAGTTTCCAGGATTGGAGTTGTCTGGAGGCTGGTGTTGCTGGTGAGAAAGAAAGTTTCTCTGACACCCTTATCTGCCGTCTTCCTTTTTATGGTGCGATGAGGACCGGATACAATTATGAACACACTCATGCAAAGCGCAAAGGATTCAATTTTTGGTTCATTCCTGTTATCCCTGCATTATCTTTTTCCCCTTATATTACATGGTTTTCTTTTTGTAGCTGACTTTTTCCGGTCTCTGCTCTAGTCTCTACTTCACTTATCTTCTACTGGGAATCTTTCACTCTCTCCTATCTATCTTGTGGTACTGTAAGAGTAATACTGAGAATAACATATTTGGGTACTCTACTGGTAAGCATGAAGATTCTGATAGCAGGGCCAAGAAAGCTTGTAGTAGAATTCATATTTACCACGTATGTTTGTTGAGAAGGCTTTCTTTTTCCTGATCATGCTCTAACAGTTGAGTTCACAAGACAGTGGCCATGGTCATCACTGTCCAACCCCCACCCCCAATTTTCTGTGCTGTCTCATTCATAGTTTATACAGTACCAACAGTTTTCCATAACAGTTCAGCATGGCTGGAAAATAAGTATGAGGTCCCACTACAATTGCATTTGCCAACCATAACCATATGCCTTTCATTGGCCATTTTTCCACCCCGGCTTTGATAACTTTGCTAACCAATCAAATGCCCAGAGCGATTTTTTTTTAGAAGATACCGAACTGTTGTGATGTATTGCAGTTGTATGTGGGGTGGCGTATCTAGCATCTAAAATATGGATACTGTTTTATTCTAGCCACACAGAACACCAGTGATGCTGGCTCCAGTGATCCTGCAGTAGGAGAGTAAGTTGGATGGGAGAAGTGGCAATAGAGACGGGCACTGGTAAGTCATATATTTTCTTACAATTACTATTATACTCACTAGCTAGAACTAGAGCGTCATCATAAGTGACTGTGAACCCTTCCCCCCCCCCCCCCAGCTTGACCAGTTGCAGTGGTGGTTGAGTTAATATTATGGCCTCTTATATTAGTAACTTACAAAAGCTCACACAATGAGTGTTGATGGCTTGAGGGAAACGTGAAAGAATGGAAGGTTGAAGGAAAGGAAAAGGGTATATGAGTGAAAGGGTGGGTGGGTGAAAGGGTGCATGGGTGAGTAAAGGGATGGATGGGCGAAAGGATGGTTGAAGGAAAGGGTGGATTTTGAATGGATAGATAACAGGTTGAAAATATTCAGTGAAAGACTGCATGAGAGAAAGTAAAGCTTAATCATGGATGCTTTGGGTGAATTAGAATGAAGGGATAATTGAATCTTTGGATTGTTTGGATGAATAAGCAAGGCATTTCTTCTCATTGAGGAGCATGCTGCTCACCTACTTCGCAAACATTATTTATGTAGCTGTTATCATGGCTGTGGTTCAAAGTGTGGGGTATTTGTTATTTTTTGTTCTACTCCCTTGACTCACTGTATTTGATAAGTGAGCCAGATGTATACCACCCATCGGGCATCACCCTCCTCCCCACACATGGCATTTTGACCCAAGTGCAGTATGGTTCAATTTGTGACTGCATTGCAGTGCTCAGTTACCTCTTAGATCTTCAATCCTTTACTTTTTCCTAAATTCTTTCGTCCCAGCCTAGTAAATTGTAAAATCCATTTTTGGCATATGACACATTTGATTGTATAACTCAGTGAATTGGTTCCAAAATATATTTCATGGCTTCCCTTAACAGATTTCTTTTGCACCTGTTCAGACTTTTTCCTTGCGGCTTCTGTCAACTTGTACAGCGACTGAATAAGTCAAAGATGACAAGTTGATGATCAATGTAGTGGTCCTTCTGTTCTATATAACAAAAAACTCTATCCCAACAGCCTATTCCTCTACCCTACCCTGCAGTAGAGTAAGTCAAGTTTCCTTTCCTTGCTTACTGCCCAGCAAATGAATTTGTTGGAAATATTATGTGGTGGGGGGTGATGCCATTGAGTAAAGTGGGAGTAAGTACATGATTTGATGTGAAGTTTGGCATGTTGGATCCACTGTGATGAATGTGTCAAATACAATCTATATAGCCAGTTATTTACCCTGTAGAGCAGTTCATAATGTTCCTCAATGTCTACTAACGGCAGAGGTTAATATCTGCATTTCATACATGAGATGTGTGAGGCAGTATCTTTTTTATTATCCATCTGCCTCTTTAGAGTCAGGGTAGAAAGAGATATGCATTTGGAGAAGAGCAGTGCCATTGGAATTGAAAATAGATTATTGTCAAATTTAGCTGCCCCATCTGCAGACAGTAGCAAAATACTTGACGTGCTGGCAGCAATGAGCAAGGCTCTAATATTTTAGCACAACACACAACTTGTACTCCATAGTGCATAATGCCGTACTCAATAATGAGAGGTAATTCATTTTTTCACTCATAGCGTCTGTTTATAGATATTGGAAAAGCCTTTCAAAGAAAAAAAATGAGTCACTGTGTTTTAATCCAGTGTTATTCTGCCTTAATACTTTTCTGCCACACAGTCAGTGCTTTTTATGAAAGGCATGTGTGGGTAAAACAAAATTGGCCTGGTGAATCTCTTAATTATAATCCCATTAAATTCCATTGGCCCTAGGGGACCTGCAATGCATTACTACCATGCCACCCAGTAATGTAAAACAATTGTTTGCACGAAGCATTATTTACAATTTATCTTTTTGTTTTTCCCAATAAGGATGCTCTTGCTGGTCCACTTGTGGTAGGACCTAACAGGCAGGAGAAATCAGAGGCTTGAGCATATCCAGCAAGAATACCGATGGGAGGAGGTGAAAATAAATAGCTCTCAGCCGGGCCCCGGTGCAGCCGGTGGCTCTCCCTGCCATGCCAACGCCGCCAGCTGAGATAACACCCCGCTGACATTGACAACAGGCCATTGTTGTTCAGCATCCTGCAGCGATACCATCAAAAGCCAGCTTACCATGATGGAGCAGAGCCTGGACCAGCACCAGACCGGCATTCACAATGCCCTTTTCTAACCCTTTTTAAAACACAATTGTTTTGGTGGGAGGGGCTTGTTTGTTGGGGCTGGGTGTAAAGGGTGGGACGGGAGTTGAGACCGGATTTGACTTTCTTTGGATATTTCAAATTTTGGGACATTGGGGCTTGGATCAGTTTTGTATGGGAAGAGGAGTGGGCATGTTGTGTGGGGGGAGAGGGTAGGTTTCTTTGTAAAAAAATAAAGGGGTAACTATTTTATTTTATTGAAATTCATGCCTGAAGTAGTATGTTTTACTTTTACTTTGGACTGCTGCCAATAGCTTTTATGCAGCTTGTTTATATGTTTGTAAGAGAGAGTGTAGCGTTTAGTTATATAGTTATACCTCTCTAACTATCTTAACAATTGGGGGATGATGCCATGGCCTATATTGTCTACAACAACCTAGATAAACGATAGTAGCAGTTAGTTACTTACTAAGTAAGTTAACTAGTTCACTTCACTCCATAGTTGTCTTACCAAAATATAGATGAAGCTATAATAAGAGGGAAGGCATCAGAACTGCACAAGGGAGGTCCCACTTCCAGTTCTACCCGATTGAGCTCCAAGCATAGGATTATTCTGAATGAATGTTTAGGCAACTAAATGGAAATAAAAAGAATGAGTTAGTGGGTTATAGCAAGGCCTTGCAGAGTAATACATGATGACAAAACAAGAATTCCTGCTAGTGATAAAAAAATTAAAAAATAGCAATAGTATAGTGGTAATGTTTGGGAGCTAGTAGTAACTTCTCGAATCATAACAAATAGACTTAAAATCTGGAGTGGAAAATCTTGGGTTTGGTATTTATTGTTACGCAATACAAGGCCTAAATGATGAATGATGCTGACGACTGATGTTCTTCGTTCTCTATCCAAAATATGGATCACTTTTCATGTGTGGGTGGGTAAATGGGGGCGGTGTGTGTTATTGCTTAGAAGATCGTGCAGTAAATTGGTATTGCTTTCACCACATCCACCCTACCAGGGTGTGAACCTTAGATGGTGTAAATTAAGCCACACCTTAAAAAAATCACACAGCCCGGGGGAAGAGTGTTAGGGTTTAGATGAATGGATGGGAAAGGGAATTTGGGGAAAGGTTTAATAAAGAAACATTACACAAGTCCACATTCATCAGGGCAATGAACAGCACCTCATTCGTGATCAATCTGTAGTGTAAGGAAATGAAGGAATGAGTATTACAGGTAAATGCATTGCAAACAGTGCTTCTGCCCCCGAGACCCAAGTTATGAGATATCTAAATGTTTTGTCTTCTAAGTGGGGAGTGAACCCACACTCCCAGTTCTTCAAATATGATTGTTAAACATAAAATGATACTGTATTACAAAATTAGGTGGTGCGTCTCACCCGAAAATGTCTATCACTCTTTGGTGCTTGTCTGGACTGGTCTAGTAGGTAAGCAGAAGTGTTGCGCTCATCTTTCACCTTTTGTTTGTGCAGGAGACTAGAAGGCCTGCAGATTGTTCAGAAACTGTATTTGAGAGTCAAGAAGAAGGGCAGAAGGAAGGTAAGATTCATGAGGAGTGTATCAAGAAAACTCAGAGGAAACAAAAGAGGGGGACTCAGGCTTTCACTTTTGCAACAAGTCCAACACACGCACACACACACACAGAAGTATTTCACAATTAAACATACCTCTCTCCATTCCACATAGCTGAGTACTAGGAGTTAGACTTTGAACTGAAGTTGATAACTTTTTGCTTCTAGCTGTTGATGAGGCAGTCTCACAGCTCCAGCCCTGAGTACTTCCATTCCCCTCCATCCCAGACCAGTCATCTTGACCCAAGCAAGAAAGACGTGTAGTGCACTGCTGTTGTAGAACAAGTAGAGAAACCGAATAGCAGTATTTTGCATAGGTTTTTGTTTGTTAACTAAATGACTTTTCTGGTCTCTGAAGAACCAGAAAAAAGAGAGGAGCCTTCAATTAAATCAGGCTAAGTGTGAAAGGGCTAATCTCCTCCAGGGAAAACAAGTACCACCCATTACTCAGGCCCCAACATTGCAAATCAATCATTTCAAGAAAGTTCCTGCATTACAGTTCAACACACACCTTCCCTCACTGTCAGCCACCACATTAATCATCACTCACAATCACTCGATAATCAGATCACTCACTGGTGCAATGGTTATCTGTTTCAATGCATGCACGCTGGCAGGTACACTATCTTCCCTCTGATGCAAGTAACAGATTGAAATTTAGCAGTCTTGTGAATCAAATGATTGTCTGGGGTAGCCATCCTAGATGATGAAAAAAACAGAAGGATCATAGGAGAGGACCATACAGGTTAATTCTTTTTCAGTGTGTAAGTTTGCAAAGGCCAATCACCACCAGAGAAAAAATTATCGCCCATCACTCAGGCCACAAACATTGCAAATCAATCATCTCAAGAATAGTCCCACATTACTTTCCAAAACACCCTCCATCACTGTCAGCCACAACACCAATCATCACTCACAATCGCTCAGTAATCAGATCACTCATTGGTGCAATGGATACCTGTTCCAATCCAAGCATGGTGGTAGGTACACTATCTTCCCTTTGATGCAAGCAATAGATTTGAATTTGGCCGTCTTTTAAATCAAATAATTGTCTGGGGCAACCATCATAGATGATGAAAAAGACAGAAGGATCATAGGATTGCTCCATACAGGTTAATTAATTTGTGCTAAACAAGTTTGCAAAGGCCAATCACATTCAGGGAAGAAATTATCACCCATAACTCAGGCCACAAACATTACAAATCAATCATCTTAAGAAAGTTGCTGCATTACAGCTCAATACACACCCTCCCTCACTGTCAGCCACCACATGATGAATCATCAATCTTCATCACTCACACAATCACTCACTCACCGTTGTAATAGCTATATTTACCTCCTCCAATCCAAGCACAGGTAGTTTAGGTATTAGGTATTCATCTTTGATGCAGGCAACACATTTGGAATTTGGTATTGGCAGGCACTCTTGTAAATCAATGATCTTCTGGGACATACATGCTTGTGCTAAGTGATGCAAATGGATAGGCAATAGGCATGCAAGGGAGACAGATATTGTCTTTAATGTCATGAACGAATTGTAGAGGTTTCTTCAATGCACACTGGTCCACCTGCAATCCGGCAATATATGTGACTAAAAAATGGTAAAACAGCATAAATCTGGCACAACAATAATAATGTTCAACTAGCTAGTTTATGTTCATTTTTATTTTTTTTCAAAGATAGAAGTTTGGTAAGAAATAAGTAAAAAGTTCTATAAGTCCACTGGCATACTTAGTCTGGGAAGCAGAGTTTTCCCTCAGACCCAGGTGGTTCACCCAGAAGTTGTCATTTAACACACTTTATTTTATTTCTGACCAATCAACCTCCTCCTTCTGCGCTGTTTCAGAATGGTTAAATTGTGTGTTATAAAATGTTGGTTCATTTTGATCATAGTCAATCTCTCCATGTTTTAAGGCATGAGACTGATCCTTTTTACTGTAGAAACTGAACCTGCTGCACTGAACACACACTCAGCACACACTCTGGATACAGAACAAGACAGATACTTAATTGCCAGCCTGCTGAGCACTGGTCGTTGGTGCATTTTGCCATGCCAATACATCAATGGATTTTGATCCAGATAGACATCTTTAGGATCATCCAGATACTCCTGGAACAGCCTATGAACAGTCATTGATGCTGCCACTTGTTCCACCTGTTTTGCCATTGCCTTGCACTGGATTTGAGCCCTGCTAATTGAAACCAATACAAGGCTGAAGTTGGGTTTGGTTCTTCTGTAGCTGTTGCTGCCGGCGCTCTGGTTGATAGAGTTGTTGGCTACTGTGAGACAAGACTGCCCTCTCTGGAAGTTCAAGGTGGCACCCCAGAACTGCGGGGTGGGACATGAAGTTCCAGCCATTCTTCTTCCAGGTCTCTGGCTTGCTCTGCAATCCACCTCTTATATTTTAAATCATCCCCTTCAGAAATAGGAATGAAAGTGGGGAGAATGTTTATGTACTGTGGATCAAGTAGTGTGGCAAAGAGGTTCTCTTTGGACGTGATGATATCATGTTGCAGCCTTGTATTACAAGCCAAGCAAAGAATTGAACTTTCAACCAAGACTTGCGCTTCTGTGTTTTCACAAGGGGCGAACATTTCAGACACCTTCTTTACCTGGTCCTGTAGGAGGTGCAACAATGTGATTGCTTGGCCCATTCTACTGTCCTCCTTGCTAACTTTCCATTTGAAAACCTGAAAAAGGAGTTGCATGTGTGTCAAGCATTTGACTAGGCCCCATTTGTCCGTGTCCCTGGCCATAGCTTTCCCAACTGCATCCCTTCCTCTTACAACTACATAGTCATTGATCTGTTTGTACTGTTCAAACAGATGTTGCAACCTGTAATACGCCGAGTTCCAATGTGTTGAAACCTCCTGTATTGTGGCTTTAACTGTGGTGCTAATATTACGCTGAAAAATCAGCAACAGCTTCCAGGCTTCAAAAGAATGGCTGGAATGAGTGCACATTCTTCTGCAGGTGGTCAGTATGTTGATGACTATGTCTTCTTTTTGGAGGAGGCCTTGCACCACCAGGTTGATGCAATGGGACAAATGCAGGACACTGAAATAGACATTGTCCGTGGCAAAAAAATCTAATCTGAGACATCTGAGTTCATTTCATTCATACACCTTGCTGTTAAATTCCTCCAAGATGTTTACAGCTGTATGTGATTGCTCCATGGCAAACATGACCACTGTTGCTTGCCGTTGAGCACTCTTAAAACTTTCTTAAGGGTCAAGACCTACAGATATCTTATGCTTTACCCCCGCAAAAGTGATCCAGTGTGCAGTGATGCACATGTAATCAGTCACCTGACAACTGGTCCACATGTCTTTCGTCAGGTGGATGGTGTGATCAACACTGGGGAGGATGTGGCCTAGCAGCTATAGCGGTCAACCTCGAAGCTGGGTAGCTGGGTTTGAGTCTTGGCAGGGACACTCAACATCTGTTTATTCTGGGCAAAACACTTAATCTGCCGTGCCTAACAAAAATGAATGTGTCTATCTGTAATGCAACTGGTGCTCATGTAAAATGCTCTGATACCTTTGGTTGTTGTTTGCGCTATATAAAAGTACCCCCCCAATACAAAATTGTCTAACCAACTGCAGCACATCATGATGCAGCACTGGAACATCAACTCTGGCAAAATAGGTCAAACTTGGTACCTTCCATTTCGGGCTGCCCCAAATTCTAAGAATACCACTCTTTCCACAAAAGAAAAAGGGTGGAGGTCCAGCACAACATTTTTTACAGCTTCCCATTATACAATCATGCGGTTGGGTGTTTCCGCTCATAGGGCCCCTCCTGCTTAAACATGCCTGTAATAGTAGCCTGGATTTCCTTCTTTCCTAGGGCCACTGACACAGGTGTCTTTCGAGAAGTAGATCGTGGTAGTAGACTCAATGTGCTTCATGGCGGAGCAGTCACTGCATTCTGTGATGTCTCCATCTCACTCAGAGTCTTGAGCCATTGTGAAATCGCTGAGGTGGGTGATTCTGCTGCCACATCGCTGAGGACAAAGTTGCTCTGCGTGAAGATGCCACCCTCTTCTTCCTCATCAGAACCTCCCACCATGATTGGACTTGTAGTAGCTGATGTTTCTCAGCTCTCCATGTCCATGACCATGTTCAGCAATTGTTTAAGTAGCTCCTTCTACTTGATTATGTGTTTTTTTCATATGAGTGGTTTGGCCTCCAGTACCATAATTTGTATCAGGCTTACCTCGACGAACATTTGTGTGGCAAATGCTGGCTACTGCACTGTGCTCCCCCTCTTTGCTAACCGTAATGAAGTCCCAAACTAGAGAGAAGTACTTTTTTACTGTGCTTCTGCCATTGCCTTAAGAAAAACTGGAGGTAGGGGGTCATGTTGTCAATTGCCTCTCTGCATCTCCTGAGGCAGGGGTTGGTGCAGTCTCAGATGGGGTTTGCAAATTTGGAAGCTGGTGGAGGTGCTTCCTGTGCCACATCCCTTGAAGCCGGTTGAATGACAATGTCAGACTCCTTTGTGTCACCTTCAACAATGACTGCCTCGTTGCTGTCATCCTCATCATCCCCTTCCATAAGTCTAAGTCTTTCAGGAGCTTTTCTTTTCCCTTTCCTCTCTTATTGCCTACTGGACTCTGCCGGGGTCTACTTCATGTCCATATCATCATCATCAGAAGTGGTGCTTGGAAAAGATGGGCTAGTAGTACCCTTCATTTTGTGTGCTGTAGAAGAGGAGGGTCAACTTCTCGCTTGGAAGAAAGCTCAACTTCCTATTCTGCTCCAACATCAGGAAAATGTACTATTGCTGGCTGGGCCACTATCCACTTTGCTCTCTTTCCTGAAATGATGTGTACTACTTTGCTAAAGGGACAAATCTAATTCAACACCACTACTCGTCATCATCCACATGTGCAGTGGCTGCCAAACTGACAGACATGGTCCTGGGGTTAGGTTGGCATGGTGCTGTTGATGCAGGAGTGCTGCTCTAAACTTGCTTCCCAGAAACGGGTGTGGCAGGTACATGACATTGTGGTCCAAAAAAGGCTTGAGGTGACATGCCTCTGGTGGGAAGATGCTTCTTCTCACTGAACACTTTCTTGGAAGCATCTTTCTTTGGGGCCGTCTTAAAGCTCTCAGTTGGCAGTTGCACCAAGCATCGGTCAGCGCAGAAGTCACGCATTGTTGGAGTTGTGTCGCAAGCATGACGTAGCTCCAGCAATGCATGGGGTAAGCCTGTGCCTATGGCACAACACCACCCTTACCCCTACAATGAGGTGTTGATGCATTGGCGTCCTAGAAGTGTCACAATGAAATCTCAAATATTTCACTGCAACACTTCTACGAGGCTTCTTCAAGGCTTTCTTGCGGTAAAACACATACCCTGCATACATTATACTGGACACAGGTATAATGTGGCGCTGAGCTTTACAAGGTAACGCATCTGCCTAGATGCATCACGTTGTAAATATGGCACCACGTGGCGCATTTGTTTATGCTGCCTCTGGGTGACGAAAAGTGATGCAACTGTGGTGTAAAAGTGTTGCAAGGCCTTCATAAATAAGGCCCTTAGTGTGAAAAGTGGCATTGTTTGCACTGTGAATTTGTACAGACAAAGGCAGTATTAGTGTCGTCAGGGGACAGCCTTTCTTAAAAATGGGTATTATCTCAGCACCTAATCAAGAGTGAGGGATAGGCATCCCTTCCATTATGGCATTAAAAAGTACCAAAAAGTAAGGTACCCACACGTTGATGATTGACAAATATAAATCACCAGGTATTCTATCAATGCCTGGAGCTTTGTTAGGTGAGATTCTTTTAATAGCCAAAATGACTTCATTACTGGTAATGGGAGCATAGCTTTATCGGCTGACTCCCCTTGATCTATCATAGGTTGCTTCGCTGTCAGATCTGGAGAGGGACTGGAGTTGTTTCTGGTATACATTCTTTTCTTAACAAGATTAATTAGTACTAAAACACTCTCAATGTTCAATCATTTGCTTTGCATCAAAATTGTATTATTTTTTTCTTGAACAGTTTTCATTTATGGTTTCAGTTTATTGTCTTGCTGAACACCTTCACCAGTGGACGAACTGCACAAACAAAACTCAGAAGAAAAACTTGAAGAAATTAAGGCATCTTAACAAGTCAGATTAAAAATTACATTCAATTTAATGAAACCTCAAAAAATGTTTAAAACGCAGTTCTATAAACCATTTCTAAACTGATTTTTTTTATATATATTAATCGCTAGATACAAAGAAGTACTTTAGCAAAATCAAAATGAAGTACTTCACACTGATAAATCCAGCTCTAGTTATAAAGATAGAACAACCCCTATAGGTTAAAATTCAAACTACAACCCCATCACACAAAACTAACCAATCCTCTATTTTTAACATGTAACTAAAAATACATATTCAAACCAAAAGAAAAGAAAAGCCAACTTGACTCAAATCTTGATGATATCGAAAAGAAATCAAGTGCAACTTAAAGCAGCAGCACATATGTAAGTATAAATGTAAAATGTTTGAAGAATATTGAAATATTATCAGCAGACAAAATAATGTTTTTACCACAAAAATTACTCATTACCACAACCACCCCCCAAAGGTAACCGAGATAGCAGTAAGCCACCTCCTTCAAGATTCTAAAGAGGAAGTTCCCACTATTAAAACTTTAAAATACATACTTCTTAAAGTACATGAACACATTACAGGCCAGCTACCATCAATTACTACTTTAAAACATCTAATATCACACACTAAAAGAACACCTGGTGCCCCTAGAAGATACCAAGGCATACAGATTCCAGAACACCGAATCACTACACATTAAGAAGAACCCTCCCTCTTACAAGACAATCACAATAACAAAAGGAGAATATTTATATTTGCAGCTGTAAATGGCCTTATAAGTCTAAGCCAATGTTAAATGTGGATGATGGACCAACATTTTTAAATGTGCTCCACCGTTCACACAGAAATTCAGCATACATGGTGATTATTGTAAAAATAATATACCCCTACGCAATGCTGCCTAACAAATGGAGTGCAACTCACTATGAACTTTTAATCCACATCAAAGTGGGAACTAACAACTATTGTCCACACAAAATTATAATACACTTTGATTAGGCAATGACATAAACAATACTTAAACTATACCCACGCACTGCCATACAGGGCTGCTACCCCACTTCACCAAAGCATTTGGAAACATCTTCAAAAATCTGCACTACGAGTAGAATATGCAAAAAACATCCAGTTTGCTTTTGAAATTAAAATGTTCATAGCTCTGGCATATGGACCTGTAACAGGTGTAGCTGACCACTACAATATGATAATGGAATCCCAGTTATTACTAGGCCTGGGTGGTAAATTCCGTTCCGTTCGTGGAATTTGCGGAATTTGGGTAATTTCGCGTTCCGCGGAGAGCGCGAAATTGGCCAAAATTCTGCTTTCCGCGACTTCGCGAAATTTTTGCTTGTTCGCGTTCTCAAAATGCGTGTTCGCGAGATATTTCTCCCCGAGCACGCAAACAGCGATTGTGAACAGGAAAAAAGCATCGCGAACATGCAATTCCGCGTGTTCGCGGAATTTCAGCGTGTTCGCAGAAATTTTTTACCGTTTCGCGGAGATTTGCGTAACGCGATTACGCAAATTCCGCCCACCCCTAGTTATTACAAAGAAATTTAAAAAGGCTAAATCCCCTAATGGGCTACTTCAAACTCCATTGAGTTAACAAACTGTAATTTCTAAAGATGGGGAGTGAGGTTTCTGCTGCGCAGAGTCTGATGGTTTGGATCTCAACAAACAATTCATAAAATTTGCATTAAAAAGGAAATATAAACAGCCACCACCCCACACTGTTAAGTTACAATTGCAAGCAATTGCTGAAATCAAATCAAAAATTATTTCCCTGAGCAATAACAATTAGTATAAGTCTCTATAGCATAAATGTTTCAAACATAAATTCATTGAAGGTAAAAAATGTCCAATATTCATTCCAAGCCTTTATTTTCAATTTCCGTAGTTTCTCATGGGGGACTTGTTAGAACACAAATTCAGGTCTTGGATCATACAGCCATACAGCCAACACGTGTTTCGTCTATGGTTACAATTTCCATAAAGACCTCCTCAGGGCTGTAATAAACAAAAATACAGTCTCATTACCATCTACCACATCTCTAGAATATTTTTAAATTCAACCTCCACCAAAAAGAAAAAAGACTAGACAAAGGAAACCGATGCCAAGAGTGTACAAGAGTGCTTCTCATCATACAGATATTACACACAGACAATTATTCGTACTGGTGTTTGTCAATATAAAGGAAATGTTCCAAAACTCACTGAGGGTTACAAGTTGCAGGAGTCACTTATCATCCATACTGGTAGGCATTACCTGTTAACAGTACTTAGGGGACCATGAGGATGGCGGGCGGACCTGAGTCCGCCCACCATCCTCGCAGTGTTGGGACTGGCTGCCAGATGAGGCAGTGGCATCCTGCATATTTGACATTGCGGTGGGTGCTGCTTACAGCAGCACCCGCCGCAATTTCAAAATGGCATTTTGTGCATTTGCATGCCTGCCGTGTCTGCCACCTTGTGCATGCAAATGGAGGGGCCCGCGTAGCGCCCCCAAAGAACATGCCCACCAGCCTTTCCCTGGCGGCAAAGCCGCCATGGAAAGGCCTTCAAAACACACCATCCTAATATGGATGGCGGTGCCTGCTCGTCACCGCCTCCATATTAGGGGCCAATTCCACCCGGCCAGCAATCGTAGCGATTTCTGATCAGCGGAAAAGCGGAGGACGCACTCTGTGTCCGCCGAGAAACCCCCTGCCATTATAATATGGCGGGGGGTTTCACTCGTTACGATGTCGTGACAGTCGCCACCGCCGGCTCGCGGTGGCAAACGTCATGACATCATAATGAGCTCCTTAATTTGGAGAAACAAAGAGTTAGGATTTAAAACGTGTGGGATCTACAGATGGCAGAGGTTGGGTTTGTCCATACTAGTCAGTCATTATTTCTACCCATTGGAACATTTGTAGCACCCACAGAATAATGAATAATTGAGGAAATAAATTATGCTTCAACACTTATGCCTTGCAGTCTGCATGCAGCTCTTGATGCCGGTTCATACATCACTGTACTATGTTGCAAAGATTGGTACTTATGACCTGCAAATAACATAAGGGTCTTTTGTCACAAAGCAGTAGCCCACAAAGCTGTTTACATGAAACACAAATCAGTGACATACAAGTTATGCTTGTGCTTTGCAGCAGGCGCATTAACTCTCTATGCCATTTTATGATGAGTGGAATACCTAGAACACACACAGCTCTCTCAAACAAGTACGCTAATTACCAGAATTCACTTTACCATTGTTATACTGTGGAAATGACTGCCTACACAAAAATCTCTGCAGCAGGTGCCTTATCCCTTTAAGGCATTTTAAATGACAATGTGGGAACAATAATTCAGCCAGAACAAATTCGCTGCCACATTTGCCCTTGTTTCCAATTTCTTTGCAGCAGAGTTTTTAAAATATAACTGTATAAAATGACTGTCAGACTCCGCTCCTCTGAAGTCTGACCCTCGTGACTCCAACCCATTTCTGCTCCCACACCGTGACCCTCCTCAATTTATAGGACCCGGAGTAAATTTTCCCCAGTTTCACCACTGGGGATTGCACAATTACAGGGGCACTGTTGTTTCCTCACTACACAAGCGCACATGTTCATGACACCTCCGCTAGACTCTGCCTTCTCTGAAGGGCTAACGCATCTGGAAAGCACCAAATGCCACCTTGTTTGAGAGACTGCTCCATGAGTAATGAAATTAAATTAAATTAAATTAAATGACCACTGATTCCCGAACTTGTGTGATAGATAGTGTGCACTCATTGCCTGAGCACCGGCGGTTCAAGAAATCCCTCGCCTACGGATGTGATGTGGCCAGGTGACTCATGCCAGCCCTGTCTGGTATCAACATCACGGCCTTGTACATTTGATAAATAGAGCCCAGACAAGGAACTCCCCCGCATTTGGATACAAACATCATTAACCAAAACTGACGGAAGACGATACCGCCACCCAAATCACTGCTTGTGCAGCAGCTCCGTGTTTAACAAGGGCTTCCAACTTTCAAGCCCTGCTTTTGCCGATGGAAAATTGCAGCAGTGCAAGCTATGTAGTCCAGAATGTGGGTGCAAATCTGCACTCAGCATTTTCTAAACTGTTGAGAAAATGAAACAAATGCATGACCTTTGTGGCACTTGTGCTCTAGCTGTAAACATCGCAAGCTAAAGCGCGGGTGTCGCGATTGCTTAAAATGTAAAGAAATAGATTTTTTTCTATTTCTTTACTTTGAAGCAATCGTGGCACCCACGCTTTAGCTTTAGATGTTTACAGCTAAAGAGCGAGTGCGGCGATTGTAAGAAAAGTAAGCAAATAAAATAAAATGGCGGCCATGTCTATTTTTTCCTATTTGTTGACTTTTGAAGTAATCGTGGCACCCACGTTTTAGCTTAAGTTGTTTTAAACTAAACCGCGGTGAATGCCTAGTATAAAAAAGTACATCTATTTGAAAAACAAAAGACATGCAGCCGCGTGTGAATGCATTGTAAAAAAAAAACAGGAAATAATAAAAACGAGTGTGAGCACCACCTTCGCAGCAGCTCCCATCGGAGCACAACAGCTGGTCTATGCCAAAGGAAACTAAAGGAGCACACCAAATGCATGAGGATTGTTAAAGGGGCAGTCTTTCAATGAATAGCAACTGCCACAAGATAAGAGACAGAGTGACCAAAATACACAGACAACAGCAAACATGGGCAGGAAAGGAAGATAAATATAGTCCCACGAAACACAGATATGGAACCAAGGCGTAAAGATACAGTAGTCAGGCCATGCTGTGTGGGAGGAAACAAGACAAACAGGAGGGACAAGAGGAATGACTGACCAATAACAACAGAGTACTTTTAAAGGACACTGAAACAAACAAATGAATAGCAGTGGGTGGACTTTACCTCCAGAAGAAAATACAATAGGTCTAGAAAGCTCGACCTAAAAAGGAGCTACATGAATTCCAAAAAAGTAAAAAAATAACATCATGTTGGCTTAATTTAAACCAAATTAATTTCCTTTTTTTAAAAATGCATTAAAAAGACTGTTAAAGTTACACTTTGACTTGGTAACATGTAAAAAAATATAACATATCCACACACACAATACATTTATCCCAAATACAATACAAACATAGCATTATAACTCTATAATCATAGAACTACTACCAAACTATACTTAGGCCTGCCGTATTACAGCGTATATCAATGCAATACCAACTACCACTAAACAGCATTGGCTATTAAAACTAATAACATAATCCACACTAACAAGACTTACCCACATGCATCCCCTCTGCCCCTAAAACCCTAAATACAAACTTAAAACAAGCTTTTACCTTATCTGTCAAACACAAACAGGGAACCATGGTATAAAGGAACTAAATCCACTTCAATATGACACTAGTAGATTAAAAAAAAACAGATAGCAGTTTGCACCTGAGGTCTGGGCCTCAACCCTGTAGAGAGAGACTGAGGCTGGCATAGCATCATGGAGGAGGTCCAGATCGGCAGCAAAATCACGACAGAAGAAGAGGATGGGTGGGGAGGCCTTCTAATGCAGGAACATGCTGTGTAGGTAAATTTTTGGGGCTGACGCTGAATTGAGGACTACCTGGAGGCCTCGCTCACTGGTTGTTTTCAAGTGTGGCTAGTACCCTTGTCGTGTGTGAGCATAGACAGAGTTTGAGGGTAATGCGCTGGCACCTCACCCTTGACCAACCATTAATGGGGGGCGCCTTCCCACCATCCGTAATATGGCCCATCACTATGAACCAAAGCCTCCCCAGCAGGGTAAGATGGATCGCTATACTAAGGTAGTGACACCCACGGTGGAGGAGGCCTCGCCAGCAGAACCTAACAACAAAGCCCTCCTCCTGGCCATTCAGTCTTTTAGAGAGGCTCTAGAGTGGG
Organism: Triturus cristatus; assembly: GCF_964204655.1. NCBI lineage: Eukaryota > Metazoa > Chordata > Amphibia > Caudata > Salamandridae > Triturus > Triturus cristatus. The sequence continues at coordinate 724,381,852 of NC_140586.1, forward strand.
CGTTGTGTGAGGTGCACTCTGAGGTCTCTCTTTTGCGTCAAGAACTCCAAGATGTGACCAAGAGAGTCACCACAGCAGAGCCTAGAATATTTGAGCTGGAAGATGCAGTCCAGAGTTTCAGAAAGGACATGGAAGAGGCACAAGCCACAAATAAGGCTGTGGTGTGGTTGCTTGAACATGCTGAAAACCGGGGCCCAAAGAAACAACCTTAGGTTCGTTGGATTCAATGAGGGGGTCGAGGGCTCAAACACGCAACTAGTCCAGGATATATGGCTGTGAAGCATCCCGCCGCAAGACAAATGCTCTCCTTGCTTTACACTTGAAAGGGCCCACTGGGCGCTGGGTGGTAGGCCACGGTTGAGGGCAGCTCTGAGGCCAGTATTAGCCTGTTTCTTAAATTTCCAAGACAGGGACAAAATACTTAGTGAGGTGCACAAACTGGGGAGGTGAATTATGACAACTCCAAAATTATGATATTCACGGATTACACTAGGGAGGTCCAGTGACAGTGGAGCACATTCCATTAAGTGAAAGCTAAATTGCAGAAACTTCAACTGCAATAGATGTTACTATTCCCAGCCAAGGTGAAGGTCCTTTATCAGGTGAAAACACTCTTCTTTCAGAGTTCTGAAGAGGCTTGGTAGTGGTTGGAGGAGCGGTCCCCCGCTGCAGCGAAATGACGGAACTAAGCTCAGAGCCACGTCAGTGGATCAAAGACTCGACCAAGAGACACACTTTGGATACGGAGGAAAATGTGCTGTCCACGGGGAAGGAGCAAGACTACGCCATGGAGACAGAGAGACAGAGAGGCCTGGAGTGTAATCCGGAGGTCTCCTAGGACTCGGAAAATTGTGGTGATGTAGCCCTTAAAAAGAGCACGATGGCGGATCCAGCGGAGGTTCTCTACACATCGATATACGAAGGATGAGCATGACACTGAATCTAAGCCCCCTCATCCCCTTGTGGTCACCACAGCACACCTAGAATGGAAACCTGATATTCCTCCTTCGAATGCCAGGGCCTTTAATCTGAGAGCGGTGGATTAGACATAGATGTGACATTTTTGGCCCAGGCAGACAACTGCAACACGCTCTGCTGAGAAACAGACTGGGACCACAGACTGGTCCGCTGTTCGTCTGTGTATCTGAAGCCACCGCTTCCAGGGGTAGTTGGCTTTGATTGAGTGAGTATCTGTTAGGGGTTTGAATTTGTGGTGGGGGTCCTGTTGAGTGGTTGTTGTGTTATGCGGTTATACACTCAAAGAGGTCCTCGGGCGTGGGGGGAGGGTCAAAAGTTCAGAGGGTTCTTGAAGTTTCAGTTTGGGGTCCTGCCCCACTGACACAACAGTTTATAACCGGCTTAACGCCCGTCAGGTAGTACATGGGGGCATCTGCCTCTTGTATTGTCTGAGTCACAATGGGTACATAATAGTTGGATACGAAGACCCTTTCGGTCCTATTATGGAATGTGAATGGTCTTGGAGACAAGATTAAGAGGGGTCTGGTAGCCCAATATATTAAACGTCTTCACCCAGATGTTGTTGGTTTGCAAGAGACCCATCTTTAAGGAGCACAGTGTAAATTCCTAGGGAGAGGTGCCTACACTTCACTTGCCCACGCAGGATTCACCTTTGAATACAGGGGAGTAATTATCCCGATTAGCAAAGTCCCACCTTTCCTGATAAAAAACAGTGGATAGACATGTTAGAAAGATATGTGGGGGTACAGGTGTTTTGGGGCAGAACAGACATCAGGTTAATCAGTGTTTATGCACCCTTCGCCTACAACCCCTCACACTGGAAAAAACTGGCTGAGTTGCTGTTGGAAGCATATTCACCACTCCAAATCACAGGGGGGAACCTTTAATGATATTGGGCCCGATTCACAGAACTAACTTAAGACAAAATCCTAAACTTACTACCGTTTTGGTATTCACAGAAGGCACTTACTCATTTTGGTATTCACAGAAGGCACTTACTCATTTCGGTATTCACAGAAGTTAGGACTCCTAACTTTAGGACTCCTAAATGCCTTCTGTGAATACCGAAAGTCTTAAAGTTAGGATTTTTCTCAGTTTAGGAGTAGTAAAGTTAGGAGTCCTAACTTTACTACTCCTAAATTGAGAAAAATCCTAACTTTAAGACTTTCGGTATTCACAGAAGGCATTTAGGAGTCATAAAGTTAGGAGTCCTAACTTTACTACTCCTAAACTGAGAAAAATCCTAACTTTAAGACTTTCGGTATTCACAGAGGGCATTTAGGAGTCCTAAAGTTAGGACTCCTAACTTCTGTGAATACCGAAATGAGTAAGTGCCTTCTGTGAATAGCAAAATGAGTAAGTGCCTTCTGTGAATACCAAAATGGTAGTAAGTTTAGGATTTTGTCTTAAGTTAGTTCTGTGAATCGGGCCCATAATGACTACAGAGATGGATAGGCCGTGCTCCCTGGGTAATAATACACACCCCACTCCCCTCTCACTTTCTGCAGCATCCCTGGGCTTATCAGACCTATGGAGGTGCACCCACCCCTCAGAGCAAAAATACTCCTACTTCTCATGACCCGAAAAAGTGTTTTCCTGTTTAGACTATATCTTTGCCCCAGCAGGAGAGGTTGTCACAATACAACAGGAAGAATGCTTAGCTAGGGGCCTCTCAGATCACTCCTTCTGCTGGTGGAACTGGGCTGGAACTGCAGGGGAGGGATGGGCTGGAAACTGAATGCGTGGGATTTGAGGGACTGGGAAGTGGCAGTCGGTCTGAGGGTGGACTCTGAATTGTATTTCCAGGAAAACAAGAACTAAGGGGGTCATTAGGATGGCAGGCGGATCGCCACTGCCAGCTTGGTGGTGGTGATCCGCCCGCCATCCCAACTTGATTTACCCCCCGCCATATTATTATGGTGGGGGGTATCGCGGCGGACGTAAAGTGTGTCCGCCGCGATATCGTTACGATTGCTGGCCTGGCGAAATCGTTATGAATGCCAGCCAGGCGGAATTGGCCACTAATATGGTGGCGGGGCCAACCGCCATCCATATTACGATGGGTGCGGTAACTGGCCTTTCCAAAGGCTGGCGGGGATATGCTTTGGGGACCAGTTGCGGACCCCCAAGGGGGTGGGGGTGCACTTGGGGGGTACCCATGTTATCCCCCTGCATTCCTGTGCACAAGGTGGCAGGCACTGCACAGTCCCTGCCACATTGTGCATGGGAATGCATGGACAACATGCCAAATTAGCATTGCGGCGGGTGCTGCTATAAGCAGCACCCGCCGCAATGTCAAATATGCAGAATGATCAGCGGTGCGGGACCGCCGCACGTCTGGCAGCCAGTCCCAGCACCGTGAAGATGGCGGGAGGACTGAAGTCTGACCATCATTCTAATGGGCCCATAGTCTCCTCCGAAAAATACTGTGGGAGCCATACAGAACGGTCCTCAAATACATCACCCAAAACCTCATATCCCACAAGAAAAAGAGACTAGTGGGATCCCTAGAAGAGATGGAGTGCAAGCTGTTAGAGACTAAAGGGAACCTTGGCCCAGATCCAGACCTCTCTACCATTAGACAGTTAAGCCTCCAGTAAGAGAAATACAAGACCTTGGTACAAGAGGGTGCCAAGACTCAAATGATGGCCTCCCTGCACCCCCCTACAAAACCAGAGACAAAGCAGGAAAACTCCTCGCTTGGTTGGGTAGGAGGGAAGCGTAAACCAGAAGGGTGCATCGGAAAAGGGTCTCAGGGGTGATCGACTAGAGTCGGACGGAGCTTCCGCCAGAAGCATTTGCACACTAATATGAGAACTTTTATAGGACCCCACCGCTACAGACTCAGCTCCACATTGACCATTACCTGGAGTCTATAACCATGCCAGTACTAGATGCAGAGGCAAGAGCAGCGCTTGACGCTGAGACTACATTGGTGGACATCCAAGCTGCTATAATCAAGCTTAAAGCGAACAAGACCCTGGGACCCAATAGGATTGCCGCCGAATTCTATAAACAATTTTTAGAATACTGAGACATCATCTCCTAAATATGTTTTTAGGAGCAGGCAAACAGGTCACTCTTCCTCCAGACCTGAGGTGGACAGTCATAGTGGCTATCCCTAAAGGCCCCAAATAATGCTGTGGTTAATACTGCCTGATTTCCCTGCTTACCATTGAGGTAAAAATCCTGGCCACACTATTGGCATCCAGACTGGTACAGTTCATAACGCCCTTGATCGACAGAGATCAATCAGGGTTTATGCCTAGTAGATCCACCCGCTAAAATCTCCTCAGAACCCACAACTGGCTTGAAAGAATAAGCTAGCACTCAACACTCCCACATCTTCCTCACACGTAATGGCAAAAAGTAAAAAGGTGTTTGATGCAGTATATTGGCCATTCCTAAATAGTACCTTGGTTAAATTCTGGTTTGGTCCCCCGGTATGAGAGGTGGGTTAAATCATTATATTTGTCCCCATTGACAGTGGTCCGTGTCAATGGTGTGGTGTCTGCTGAGTTTCCCATTGATTTATTTCACATTGGGGTGTGTGATTGGACATTGAAGTACTATTTTAAGGGTTTTTAACTGTGAATAGAGTTGTTATTTTGTCTGCCTACCTCTTTTGGTACCACAGGGCTGTTCTGGAGCAGAGTGGTGTACCGCTGGATAGAACGTGTCACCCTCGTCTGTCATTTTGGTCAGTGGTCTAGTCTTTTTCTTTGACTATGAAAAGACCGATGCAAGCGCAACTGCGCTGCCATATCGGGGGGGGGGGGGAGGCAGTGGTGTGATTGGACACTGAATTAGTATTTTAAGTGTTTTTAACTGTGAATAGAGTTGTTTCTCTGTTTATATTTTTCTGCCTACCTCTTTTGGTACTATGGGGCTGCTCCAGAGCAGAGTGGTGTACTGCCGGTCAGAGCGTGTCACCAGTGACTGCCATTTTGGTCAGCAGTCCAGTCTTTTTCTTTGACTATGAAAGACTGATGCAAGCGTGACGGCGCTGCCACATCGAAGGGGTGCAATTGGACATTGGATTATTATTTTAAGTATTTTCAACTGTGAATAGAGTTGTTTCTCTGGTTATATTTTACTGCCTACCTCTTTTGATACTTCAGAACTATTCCGGAGCAGGGTGGTGTATCACCGGTTAGAGCGTGTCACTCTTGTCCGCCATTTTGGTCAGTGGTCTAGTCTTTTTCTTTGACTATGAAAGACTGTTGCAAGCGCAGGCGCGTGCAACGGGCACACCGAAAAGCAAGCCCATCTGCGCCCGTCCGCATACAGAGCCAGCCATGCTGCTGAAAATTTTAATGGTGGATTGGAGTGGGTGCAGCCCGGTCATGGCTACTCCAGAGATTTTCTACTGTATATTGGTAAGTGACTTGCCCCGGCTGGGGTCAATCTGTTACAAGAAGCTAATTCTCCCATTCACTGGGTCATATATTTGGCCCCTCCAGTTACAACATAAAAATGTGGGCTGCTTAATATGAGATCCCTAGCTAAACATATGACAGAAACTGGTGTATTACTGAGCTGCTATTCCCTTGATGCGCTTTTTTTTAATGGAAACCCGGACCTCTTCTGACTTGTTGATTGATCTGGGCCTAGTCTGCCCCACTGGATATAAAATCTTCCCTAAACCATGGAAGGATAGGATTGGGGTAGGGGTGGGAATTATCTTTAAAGATAAGTGGAACTTTGTCCCACTTAGTCTTGATGACCTGGTTGGGCCTGACCTACTAGGCTTCTCTCTTAGGGACGGAGAAGGATGTCTTTGTTCCGGTGTTCTATGTCACCAGTGCCATCTTGTTAGTACCTCCCGGCTCTCTTAGATCCGGTTAGCAATATGGTGTTAACTCATTCCAAGTTTTTCGTACTGGGTGACTTTAACTTTTGGGTGGATAAAGATCCCACCCCAGCTTTGAGAGACCTGTTAGGCTTGTGTAACACCTTGGGCCTGAACCAACATGTGCATGCACCAACTCATGAGGGGGGCCATATCTCTTGATCTCATCTTTTTCACTGCTGGGTTAGTGACCGGGTATATTATAATACCCTGCTGCTGGACTGACCACTCCCTGGTGGTATTCTCCCTTTTTTAGGTAGAGAGTCCTGTAAAGCCAAAGGAAACCGAGTCAGTATACTCTTTGGTAGACCCTGTAATAGAGTTAGAGGGCCTTGTTTTGTAACCTTTCTTCACTCCCCTTCCTGACCAGCGACACAAGGTGTTCTGTGGAAGATAAGCTCTCCTTGTTAGAAAATCGTATCTCTGAAACCATAGATCGACTCATTGCTATAAAGGAAATAAAATCTGATTGTAAATCTCCGCTCCCTCGTTTAATGATCTATTAAGGTCACTTAAACAACAATGCGTAAAGCATGAAGGGAGATGGCATATCACCTATAAGGAAGAGGATAAAATAGCCCATAAGGATGCTTTACGTGTTTATAAGTTAGGCATTATGAAGGCTAAGGCAGATTTTTATTCTAACGCCATCTTAGTCTCCCTTAATAGCAACAAGAAGTGTTTGATATTATGAGGGACATGTCTTACCTCATCGCCTGAGCAAGCCATTGAGCCTTCAAAAGGCCTCTGTGACAACCTGGCAAAGTATTTTGAAGATAAAATAAGGCGTAAATTCCTCTACCCTGGCAAAGGCCACCTAAGAAGATCAGGGGAACAGTTCATATTTACTGCCGCCTAACGAAGTGTCCCAACCTCCGCTGGGCACGTTAGATGGCTTTGAACCTGTGTACGTGGAAGGGTTTTATTCTATAGCTATGACTATTTTGTCTGGCTCACCTCTGGATGTCCTCCCAGTTAGAATCTGGAATGAGCAGGGGGAAACTTTGTTTTCCCTGCTGAGGAAAATCTGCAGTCAGTCCAAGCAATCCAGCACAGAGCCACTTGCTTGGAAAAATGCCATAGTCTCACCTCCCTTGAAAAAGTATTCTCTTGACCCAGCTATTATGAGTGAGTACAGACAAATTTCTCTTTTGCCCTTCCCGGTGAAAATCGTGGAACACTAGGCTCCTAGTCCAATTCCTAGAAAATACTAACTGAATCAGCCTTGATAACTGCTGTGGACGAGCTAAGGATACAAATCTATGAAGGCCATTCAGCGGCACTGATTCTATTAGACCTCTTGGTCGCATTCAACACTGTGTTTCATGCTACCTTTTTAGCTCGGTTGGAGTCTATTAGGGTGTGTGGAACTGCTTTGCAATGATTCCGCTCGTTCCTTCAGGATAGAAGTCAAGCAGTTGCTCTCCCTCCCTATCGTTTCTAGGTCAGAGCCACTAATCAGGGAGTACCACTGGGCTCTTCCATCAGCCTGATTTTATTCAATATCTATATGGCCCTGTTGATTAGACTTATTAATTCTCATAAAGTGACTTGACTAACTCAGCTTATTGTTTCATTGGCTTGCATTCAGGAACTTTCCACTTGTCATGGTTGCATGACAGATATTCATTGGCTCAGGCTCAACTCACTGAAGTTTAATGGGGATAAGACAGAGATACTCTGCTGCGCAGCTCGAACAACCCCAGGCCCAGAGGTTTTACCCCCCAATTTCTGGCCTGGATTGTTTAATGGGCCTGTTCCTCCTGTTAACACAGTTCAGAATCTGGGAGTCTCCTTTGTCGACAAACTTAGTGTGGAAAGTCATGTAAATAAAATGGCTGCACATTGCTTTGAGCTTTTGAAAACTCTTTGGAAAATCCTGCTGTTGCTTCTGCCTTCTTCTAGAGCCCTGGTTGTCCGTATCGATATTTTTAGTCATTTAGACTTCTACAATGCTCTTCTTTTGAACGCACCCGGTTATCTCCTGCATCGTCTTTCAAGGGCGCAGATTGCAGCCGTTAAACTTGCCTTGAACAGATCTAGGAGAGTGATGGAGCGTACATTTTAAATGATAGGTACCTCTATTTTAACTATTAAATTTGATTTAGGACAATTATTCTTGATTTCAAACATGTAAACTGGCTAAGTCGAAAAACGTGAGATTTCATACTGCATCGTAAAAGCATGCAGAAGTGTTTGAAACATGGAAATTCGAAAATGTAAACAAAGAGAGAGAATTAATGATTATTTACCTATGCATGTAATCACAGATATTGAGAAATTAAACTTAATTAACATAGAAATTGGGTTGGCAATAACTTCTAAAATGTGTCAAAATGAAATAATGTCTACGTAATAAAGCCCTGAAATCAATAAAATGCTTAATTTAGAAATGATTGATAGTATGTAAATCTGCAGCTTACTCTAATGTTATGTGATAAAAACATGTACTTCAGAATGACACGTTAATATTTGCTTTGAAAATGATAAACATACAAATGATTTTTTCATTAGTGCCTAATATTAACATATAACCTTTAAAGAAGAATAACAATTGACCTAATAAGGAAGTTGAAATACAAATAATAATGCGTGTTTTATATTAATCATAGCATAGTTATAATTCAGTGAAATTTCATGTAGACCTCAGATGCTTTTCTCTTTTTTTTCTTGCTCGAAGGGCAGAATCTAGCTGAAATAGTCACTTTAGATGCTGTGAGAAGTTTTCGGGAAGTTTTTTTTCCGTATTTTACAACAATGGACTCACTTTTGATTTAGCAACACATTTGACAGAAATGTATCAATATTATTGCAAACCCAGAGAGAGCGCCTGGGAATGGACAGACTGTGAGCAAAGTGACGTTTTCTTACCTCAGAGCAAAGGATGAAAATATAATATAATTAGAACTTAATGACTTTGCAAAATGATTACTTAATGCTTCAGGATTATTTAGTGAGGCATTGATCACACAATGAGCAGCCCACTGTCAACAACCAATGGAAACCATATGGGCCGATGGGAAGATACTTTGTGGGTGTAAACCGTACATTTTTGGAAGTGTAACTGCCCCTTGGAGGAGGAGTTGAGGCTGGCTGTGATTTTCCATTTTCCCTGCCTGGCATGCTGTCGGACTGACCTATGATTTTCCCTTAATGCCAATCCATCGAAACTGAACTTTCCTGACTGTACAGGAACCTACAATTTGCGGCTGGTAAAATTGAGCAGGAAATAACCTTTCGGCTGTAGGGTTAACTGACTCCTTTCTGTGGCATGCTGTGCTTCAGTTCTGACTTAATCAGATCTCTATCGAAGACGGACAATATCTTGATCATATTTGGTTTGTATAATCTAAATGTTGAAGCTTGGTTTCTCTCTCTCTTTCTAGGCAACCAGCAAATGTTCTTATTGAATCTGTATTGTATTGTGTGGCTATTCCTACCAACTAACTGCTATTCAATCTGATTATGAAATGCGATTTTATGTTCCAACCATTCAAATTGAGGCTTTAGATAAATATTTTCTATGAGTAATCTTTATTGTATGTGCATCATTTTTGGAGTTAACATTTTCTTGTCTTAATGAATGTGCATTTGGTGACAACCACTTATTGGTTATGAAATAGGAATGTATTTGGAATTTATTTACTCCAGGTCCTCATAAGGAAATTGCATCAAATGCTCCTCTTATCAAAGTTCCTGTTATCTCAACAAAACGATCCCTTGGAGGACTAAGGTTTGATAATTAGGATGATGAATAATTTTGTAAGCTAAGTAAGGTGATATGTTTATGGGCCTTGTTGGTAGAGAGATAAAATATGCTAAGCTTCCCACTGCATCAGTTTACTGGTAGCCTGTCAGATGGTTAGTTTGACTAATTAAACTAGGATATGAGGAGACATGGTGAAAAGGTATTTTTTTAGTAGCTTATAATAGTAGGGTTCTCACTGATGGTAAAATTGTGACTTGACAAAGATTGAAATGGGCTTGTGATCACAGAAGTATTGTGTCATATTGTGAAAATTGTATGTATATATTGTATTGAGTTTAGGTCCATTGAGGCCTAAGTGAGTACATGCACTTATGGGTGGGTCTTAGTGTGGCATACACTTAGGGGGATATTCTCAAGAACGTGTGATAACCATCGCAAATTTAGCTTAACGCAACTTTGCATATCGCAGTCTATCACGGGAAAGCAATGCCGTGTTAACATAGTATTCTGAACCTGGAGGCACCATGCGCTAGCTGCACAATAACGCATCAAATAAACGCATTAAAATCAATGCGATGCCGCAAAAACACGAAGCACAAATGCGAAAATAGTAGCGATGAGGCCAACCGCGGTACAAAAATCAGCGAAGACCAGCGATAGGCCTGCAAATCCCATGCGTCATGCGGGAAAATGCACCATAAAAGCAGAGTAAAAATACGGTGAGATGACAATGTACGAGCACAACCCCACATCCATGACGTGGAACAAATGGCCATTGTCCCACATCACAGAGGCATCTATTCACAGTCCCATTGACATGCAGTCCGCATGAAAACTGTGCAAATGCTGACACATGCATGGAACACACTGTGAAACCACACCTCCCCTTCACATTGCAGAGGGACAAGCAACCCCTCCTGCACACAGACGTGTCATGGCCATGATCAATCAATAATGAAAGCGTGGATGAATGTAGGGGCAGTGACTCCCGCTTACGCACATGTTGCCCACGTTGTGGTACTTGAGTCACAGGGGGCATCCCTGCATCATGGTGGTACATATCTGCCCCCAAAAGGAGCCCTGTTGTCACCTGTAGGTTACAAATGGCAGCCAAAATGTTATGATCATGGACACGTGAAACGCCGAAGAGTGGGAAACCCTACTAACTGTGACACACAGAACTGGCAGTTCGAATACGTGACACCTCAAACAGCCTCTCTGCACAGAGGTGACACACCCACCATCCATGAACAATTCACAAAATAGCAAGCAATACATGTCGCACTCACACTTGTCTGAGTGATGTGCCTGTACAGATGAGTGACATGCACTTATGCCCATGCTGTGCCTGTGGTCATTTTGTACTGTCACAATGTGACGTGCTCATCTGAAGAAATTTGCAATGATGGTGTCCCTATGGACTATTCCTGCTGCGGTGGGGTGTGGTCCACCTGCCTCATCTTCCTCCTAATCTTCCGGTGCATCTGGAACTTGTATCCATGGTGCCTTGCTGCGTACCCATATGTTGTGCAACACACAACATGCAACAATCATCTTGCACACGATGTCTGGGCTGTAAAGGAGCCTTCCACCTGTGACGTCCAGGCACCTGAAAGGTGCCTGTGTGTTCGGGGCTCGGAGGGGTGTCATCATCCAAGTGCAGAGTGCATATCCTTGGTCACCTGTGACAGTGCAGAGAGACATGAGTCAATAGTTGGTACTGCATGATGTGTTGGCAGGCTCACTGGTTTATTGCTGTGTGAAATGTGTGACTTTGTGATTCCTGAATGACATGTGCAACTTTTTGCAAAAGAGCAGCATCAATGTGTATTGCGTAGCCTCACTGCTGCTCCTTCCTCCCCCCAAACCTATTCACTAGTGTGCGCAGCACGGTTGCATCACTTGCACCCCTAAGGCACACCATTGTCATGCCTGTCTGTGCATGTCAACAAGCCTGACAACGGCAGAGTGATGTTGTGCGCTGAAGGTGGGCGGCCACGTGTGTGTAGGCCTATGGTAAGGACAGGGCGGACACAGATGAAGAGTTCATGCCTGGCTGAACTCGCCATGCGGTTGGGGCTACACCTTTGGCTTATGCTAAGGAAATAACAACAAACACAACAGTTGGCATGTCTGCACCCTGACCCCGAGCTGGCTTGCACACCCTCATTGACCCCTCACCTGAGCCAGCACTGCGGGGGCATGCTACATAGCAACATTCTATATTGCATTACGGGTGGCGCCGACACCAGAGACACACGCATTAGTTACTACATTGGCAAGGCCTAAACCTAACCACGCCCAGAGCCACGTGTTAAATAACCACACCTCTATGCCGTACTGCCATATGCAAGTCCACTCCCTTACGCTCACAGGGGGGTCCGACACAGCTACATGTCCCAGGTCTACCCCACTGCCTGATGTGACAAGGTTGCGCTCGCTGTACACAGCACAATGTAATGTGGCATGGCCCGGGGCACGCATGCATACATAATGACCACACAGACACAGTGAGATAATTTGTGGAACTGGCTACGGGCAGGTGCACCCGGCACCTTTTATTGCCAGGGTCACACGTCCAGTGACGCCTGTGCTGGATAGGTGTTGGGCAGTGTAAGCCACCCCTCAGGGGTTGGTTGGTGCTGTCAACAACTACAACAGTGATCAGACAATCAGAAGTTCAAAGTACAAACAGCAAGGGTCCATGACTTGAGCTGCACAGAGTTAGTAGACCAGGATGCAGTGCGTCCGGCACAGGCACACCCGCAAGGGATGGTGACTTGCGGTAGACTGAGGTAGGGCCACGAGGGTTGAGCGGGTCCTCATCGATGTCCAAGGTGAATGTCGTGGTGTGGAAATATGGATTTTTCTGGTCAGTTATGTCCCCTATCTTGGACCCCAACGGTTCTATGTGCATGTTACAAGTACATGTATGTTCCCTCCAGTTCCAGTTATGAAGACGCAAATACATGTGCGTCCACCGTTAACATGTCCTCTGTTGATCCGCCATGAATGGGCCGGATATTCCATTCCTAAGTACGAAAGGCCACCGCCTTTATATGGTTCACTTATGCCATTTTACAGTCCAGGCAAGTAGGCCCTGATTCTGTCATCAAGCTTTTCCTGCCTTCTGTCTCTGAAAGCTCCAGTCCGAGCCTGCATCTGTGACCATGAACTTTGTCTCATTCTCTGCGCGGCTCACGAAGCCTGACATCAGCTTGCTGCCTGCCAAGAACTGTATTTCACCTTCGAAAATTATCTGCTCCGCTCCCTGCCCAATGCATTCCTGTCTAGTAGCTTAAGTAAACATTCTTCCAGCTACCAAGCAAAAGCCCGACTTCTCTGTCTTCATATAAGTAATTCATAGCCCTGTTACTATGGAAGATTCCGCCCTCGCATCTAGTGTAGACACTTAGACGCTTGTACACACACTAACAGTCAGTATAGTCAGTATAGAATAAGATTCTACTCTAAGAGACCTCTCTTTTGGATAACATAGTTCTTTAAACATAGGATGTTAGATATGATTTGGGATTAGGTTGACTTGACCCTCCAGACTTCTGTCGCCACATGTAGAGCTAAATGTCAAGTCCCCTTCACCCCCTAGTTGCACGTCAATCACACGTCATACTGCTGCGCGCGCATATCTGCCAAGTATTTCTGCTGACATTGCGAAATTCTTTCATGTAACCACCCTCTTATGACATCACATCTGATGACGTTCTTTCATCACTCCCAGTTACGCCTATTTTTGCTACGTATGAATATATTATCACCACTATCAATTGTTACGCCTCTTGTATTGGCCTCACTGTAATGCCTATTGTATAAAAGTAATTGATTATCAATAACGTATGTACTTCACTTCCTGAACCTTCGTGGTGATGGAACCTGGAGCAACCGATTATAATCGACCATTGGAATAAAGCCCATTTAGAACCTCTAATACCACGGATTCTGCCTCATATTTACTGAGCTATTTTCATTATGTTTCTGTATCAAATTAAGTCCCGGTAATTAAATTATTTACCACATGAATGGCGCCCGAATAGGGACACTTTCTCATCTCACGCGCCGGCGGTGCGTTGCAGGCCCGGTCTCCTGCCACAGCTGGACGGACAATAACGCGTACCAGCAGGATTTCCTGTATCTCCCTCCGGTCAAGCGGGGGCGACTGAGGCTGCGATCAACACCCAGACGAGGCGGTGAGAAGTGCGAAGCATCCCGACCAGAGCCTAGCTGGGAGAGCAAGATCCGAGGTATACAGAGGCCCACCAGTTTCCGAAGTCCCTAGTCGAGTCCAGTGTCCGAAGCGTTCGAGTCGAGTCCAGTCCGGTTCAAGTTCAGTCCAGTTTCTGAGGCCTTCCGTTTCCGAGCTACCCGGTGAGTACCATTACTGGGGAGGCGTTCTGGCGTGCACATAAGTTGTGCCGGTCCAGACGGGTTTGGGTACACAAACCCGGTCTGCACTGTTTCAGCAGTGTATCTGTACTGTTTAGCAGTATATCTAGTATATCAAGTATATGAATTCAGAATAATTCAGTTCAAGTCGAGTGTTATGTTTAGTGATTAAGTTTTCTTTAGATCGCCATCATTATTGTTGCTCAGTTAAATGTTAAATGTTAAATGTTTTTAGTACGTTCTGCATATTGTGGTATGAATGACTGTTCATTATTGTGATTACTGTATTAAGTTTGTTCAAGATCAAGTATCAGATCAGTTCTCAATATGCCGCTCTTTTCGAAATTAAGACAGATCACAACTAGAAAAGGGGTACTCGAAGAAGCTGTTCCTATTCCTCCTAGGGACACTCCAGGGTACTTCATGTATCATAAACACGGCTTAGACGCTATATTATTTCTTGATTTATGGGTAGACTACACTAAGGAATTACCAGAAAGTCAGAGGTGGCCCGTAGCGGGGACCTGGGATGCAGAGTGCATCGTGAAAGTAGAGGAAGAATTATGGAAAAAGAAAGCTAGACAATCACAGAAAGACGCCATTGAATTATGGCGTAAAGAATCATATAGACGTACAGAAAAAGCACGTAGACAGGAAGAGAAGAGTAAAGAGAATTCCAATGAAGTCCGAGAAAATCTATTAATTGAAGAAGGTGCACGAGTGAAATCAGAACAAGTAGACAGACAAAGAAATGCCCTTATGAATGGTATGTATCCCCTTCTGGCCGAAGGATTACCTAAGGCTACTCCAGGGATACCAAAAGACTTGCCAACCCCATTATTTCCAATAAAGGTACATCCTAAGGGGCATCCTAGAACCGCAGAAGATGTTTTTCTTTCCTCATATTTAGATGACGCAGCTCCCGAGTATGCTAATCCCGCCCCACATAGACCGCCTGCCAGGGAGGTTCAACGCCAAGATCCAGTACCCGTATCCCTACAGCAACAAGTTCTGACACAAGTTCCGGCAAGCACATCTGTTTCTGCATCTGTTCCTACAGCTACTTCTATGGCTGTATCCACGCCTATAGTTGCTGTATCACGTTCAACGAATCCTTTCACACCCGATACCCCAGACGGGGCTACCGGAGGTGCTACCAATATCTTTTCTACGCCACCTAGAATAAATAAACTTACTTTTCAAGAGTCAGCACATTCACGTACCCCCAAACTCATAAATGCCCGTACGCTTAAGGAACTTCTTATAGATTGTAGATATGACCCTGTGCCCGGAAAAGAGGACGAAATGACCCTAGCATCATTACGTATCAGACGAGCCGCAGTGTATTTAGGGAAATTACCAGGAATGACTGCACATCTAGATAATATATACCATTTTGTCCAAACCGGGCGAGATTCTGAATGTATTAACAGAGCTATGGAATACCAGAAAGTGGAAATACAGGGGGAACTGTTGCGTTTCCTCATAAATTGTGTGATCAGAAATCAAGACCGACCGGGGGTAGACCCGGAAGCAATGCAGATTCTTACCAGATGGAGCCAGAATATATCAGAAGGGAGACATGATAAGCAAAACTGTATAATAGCCATGTGCCGAAAGATCCGTAAAGAAATAGAACGCCTACACGAAGAAAGATTAGCGGTAGACCAGTTCGAACAAAGCGAGGAAGAAGCATCAGGACTGCCCACAGGACAGTCAGAAACTATAGCCTATGTAGGTAGAGGAAGATCTTGTAATAGTACTAGATGTCTTACTGATCCGATACGTCCGATATGTCTAGAAAATAACAGGAATTTTCAAACACCAATAATAAATATAAGGTCTAACGAGCATTCATTCCAAGCAGCAGATAAATTATTCCGAGAATGAAGGGGTTATCATTTTCTCGATTCTATGGATGAACAAGAATTAGCCAGGTCAGCTGTCCATTGGGTTGACAGTCCCGGGAAGTATAGTGATGATACAGTAGCACACACATTTTTGAATCTCACCCCAGATGAACAGCGTTTAGCTGGGATTTATATGATTCAACAACTTCTTATACTATATAAAAGCCAACATTCAGATCCTGGTCCCTTACCTGATATATTGACCGAATTACTCACGAATAGATGGAGAGGTTCAGGTACTAAGCTAATTAAAGAAATACTAGAATCAAGAAAGCAGTACATTCTTTTTATATGCCCAGAACATGTCTCACTGCCCATCAAGGAACGAACCACGTATTACATGGACAGACAGAATCCCTTACGAGAAGTGCACCCAATAAAGGGCGAGGACAATGAGTTTAAACGTGTATATGTATATACGCCCATATCGAAAATAGAATTGTTGGAAATGAAGAAAGTGGTACCCAGTCATGACAAAGACCCAGCGGGTTTCCACCGAGAAATTAAAGACATGTTACTCATGGGAGAGTATACCTATCCCGACATTATGACAATATTAAAGGTATTGATGCCTGCTGGCATTTATGAAAAACTCAAGGAAAAAGAGTGGGAGGTAGGAGACCAAAAGATAGATTGGACAGCATTAGAAGCAGAAGAAAAGGCCCGAGGTCCAGGTTCGGGGCTTGGGGACAAAACTAAAGCACTACCAGGTCTACTAGTACAGGTACTGCCACGTTTACTAACCACGAAAAAGGAAGACTGGGGTGCAATTTCAGCCTGTAAACAAAAGCAAGATGAAGACACTAGTGATTTCTATGCACGATTTGAAAAATGTTTTGGTATAAATAGTGGTATAAAAGCAAGTAGCGAATCATACCCACATCTGTTTGTGACAAAATTAGTTGAAAATTCCTTGCCCCAAGTGAAGAACAGAGTATTAAAATTCGAGAGTACCTGGCAAGGTAACACTCCATCACAAATGTTACAAATGTTACAGTATCATCACAATAGAATTAGAGAGGAACAAGATCATGAACAAAGACGCATGAAAGACACGAAAATGCTAGTCTCCCAGACAGTTCCAGTTGAAGGACATAAAAAGGGTACGACACATTCTGGCGATTTAGCAGGACCTGTAAAAGGGACATGCAACTATTGTAAACAACTAGGTCATCATGTACACGATTGTCCAGTCCTGAAGCGTAATGTCGCCACGGGCATTACAAAAGAAAGACCACGGCCACTTAGACAGGATCAGAATGAACAAGGAGCCTTGCAGCATGCACAGTCCATGCCAGCTCCACAACAGACTATACAGTTTGTGCCAGCTGCACCAGCGCTGCCTGTTGCTGCCACGCAAACCACGACACGACAACTGTACCAGACCGCACAGTATGACTATCCTGATTATCAACGATATGCATGAAACAGCCTAGAGAGGGAAGTTGACTTACCCCTTATCGAGATCCCTGTAGATCAAGAAGGACCTTATGTACATAGTGAATTATTAGGCCAAGACAGGAAATTTTTACTCGATACAGGGGCAAGTCGAACAACCATAAAACGTAGTGAAGTTCCAGGGGCACCCCTCTCAGGCTCACAGAATATTTCCCTTGGTTTTTCAGGAAAACCTATTGTTAATGAAGTGTCACAACCTCTTCCACTTACGATAGGACCTTTGACCCGAACTACAGATTTATTGCTTACTAAATCATGTCCAGAAAACCTGTTAGGAATAAAAACACTGAAGGCTCTAGGAGCTATAATATGTTGTTCTCCGGAAGGAGTAAGATTGTTTTTACGTGATTTTAAAGGTCATTATGTGTCTAGAGACATGGATCCCCGATTGCAGACTTTACCTACACATCTATGGGCACAAGGCCCTACTGATGTTGGTTGTATGAATATTACACCATATCGAGTCACACTAAAGGCAGGAGTGGTACTACCACGAATGCGACAATACAAGTTACCACCAGATGCTGTAGTGGCTTTACTGCAAATCATTGACGAACTCATTGCCCAAGGAGTGGTTGTAGAAACAGACTCCAATGTATGTAATTCACCGATAATTCCGATTCTCAAACGAACAGATCCGAAGGCCCCGCCAGTATATCGATTGGTTATTGATCTGCGCGAATTAAATAAGTGTATTGTGCCACAATTCCCTGTGGTCCCCGATATCTCATCATTACTGACAGCTATTGATTCCGAAGCAGCATTCTTTACTGTAATTGATCTCAAGAATGCCTTTTTCAGCGTCCCAATAGATCCGGAAAGCCAATATTTGTTCGGATTTAGTTTAAATGGACGTAGCTTCAAATTCTCACGCGCACCTCAAGGATTTACAGAAAGCCCCAGCATCTAT
This sequence comes from Triturus cristatus, assembly GCF_964204655.1. Classification (NCBI taxonomy): domain Eukaryota; kingdom Metazoa; phylum Chordata; class Amphibia; order Caudata; family Salamandridae; genus Triturus; species Triturus cristatus. The sequence continues at coordinate 724,400,070 of NC_140586.1, forward strand.
AGCCAAGCACTGAAACGAGAACTCGACAGTATCCACATGCCAGTTAACACAGCCTTGCTTCAATATGTCGATGATCTGCTGATCACCGCCCGAAGCGAACCTGAATGTGAAAAAGCATCACTGACAGTTTTACAATTTCTAGCCAAAAAGGGGCACAAGGTGTCCCCTTCTAAGCTGCAATTCTGTGTCCAGCGAGTTATTTACCTTGGTCACTCGCTGTCCAAGGAGGGAAGGCAGCTTACACCAGACCGCATTCAGTTAATAGCTAACATGCCAATACCCAAGACACAAAAGGAGGTGCGGGCTTTCATAGGCCTCACTTCATATTGTAGACAGTGGATCCCTCAGTATGCATTTCTAGCAAAACCACTCATTCAGTTGACAACACAGGAGGCAGCCACATCGACTGTTCTCCCTTGGACTCAGGAACATACACAAGCTTTTGAAAGCTTAAAGAAAGCTCTATGCCAAGCACCTGTTTTAGCAACACCATGTTACAGTAAACAGTTTACACTCTTTATTACAGAACGCGAAGGTACTGCCTTGTCAGTACTCACACAGGAACAAGCAGGAGCACACAAACCATGTGCTTATTTTTCTAGTACATTAGATCCCGTAGCTCAGGCTCTGCCTGCGTGTCTGAAATCAGTGGCAGCGACAGCTTTAGCAATCAGACAAAGCGATGCCATAGTGTTAGGACATCCATTGACAGTACAAGTACCACATGCCGTGGAGGTTCTTGTGAATCGAACGCAAACACAACATTTGACTATAGCAAGACTTACAGGGTATGAACTAACACTGTTTCAGCCACATATAGAAATCAGACGTTGTAACACATTGAATCCTGCCACACTTTTACCTGTAAATGGAACAGACCCACTAGCCCATGACTGTATTGATGTTATTACAATCACGACGAAACCCAGACAAGACTTGACAGATGTCCCATTGTCAGACCCAGACCTGACGTTGTATGTAGATGGTTCATGTATGAGAACAAGTACAGGAGAGTTAGTGGCCGCTTACGCAGTCACAACAGATACTGAAATCATTGAAACAAATTGCATAAATACCTTGTCCGCTCAAGCAGCAGAGCTCGTCGCTCTGACACAAGCCTGTATTCAAGCCACAAATAAAAAAGTCAACATATACACTGATTCACGTTATGCATTCGGAGTCGTACATGACTTCGGCGTGCTGTGGCGAGAGAGAGGTTATTTAACTTCTCACGGTGCCCACATTCAGCACGGACCCCTCATTCATGCCTTATTAGATGCAATACATTTACCCATTGCAATATCGATTATGAAATGCAAAGCACATACGAAAGCTACTGATATCATTTCTCAAGGCAATGATTTAGCTGATAGAACAGCTAAACAGACTGCTCAAACTCAAACATCCGACATGACAAAGACAATAGTCCCGACGCCAACACATTGTATGACGGTTAAAGATCCTACTCTTGACGTAATTGATATACAGACACATGCTACACCAGAAGAAATAAAGAAATGGACTGAATTAGGAGGGATCCAAACGGATCAAGGATGGTTGATGAAGGAAAAGTCTGTGTGGTTCCTTCCTGATTCAATGGTCCAAGTCATTATTAACACTATCCATAGTCCAGCGCATCTAGGAGAGAAAGCTATGCTAGACAGCATTCAACATATTTGGTTCAACAAGCATTTACGAGCTGCAGCCAAACAAAAGGTTCGTACCTGTCTGATCTGTTGCCAGTTCAACCCAGGAAAAAGCGTTCCCGTAGAACAGGGTGGATTTCAGCCTCCTGATCACCCTTTTGAAGTCCTCCAGATGGATTATATCCAGATGGAACGATGTAGAGGATTCAAATATGTTCTCGTAGTTGTGTGTGCTCTTTCCCGTTGGACGGAGGCATACCCGGTTTCAGATTACACTGCCCCGACTACTGCCAAACAGTTGGTTCGAGAATTCTTCCCACGATACGGTTTACCACGTGTTGTTCACTCAGATAACGGCCAGCCGTTCTCATCCGAATTAATGAAACACGTTTCACTTTTGTTAGGCTATCAGTGGAAATTCCACTGTGTCCGACACCCCGAAGCAGCAGGTCTCGTAGAAAGACATAATCAGACTCTGAAAATAAGATTATCCAAAATATGCAGAGAGAAAGGTGTCGACTGGGTAGTAGCATTACCAGTTGCACTCTTTTACACAAGAATGGTAGCACACTCTCGAACAGGGCTATCCCCGTATGAAGTGATCTTCGGCAGACCACCAAATATGTGGGGGACGCCTATACCACGCAAAATAACTGATATTGACTGTAACATGTTGACAGATTACTTGGCTTCCTTGATGTCTGCACTACAATCTTGTCGTTCACAGGTAGCTGCAGCTTTTCCTGACAACACTGAGGTGAAACCCCATGACGTGGTTCCGGGAGACCTGGTCCTCGTGAGGAACTTTGATCGAAAGACTCAGCTGGAACCTAGGTGGAGGTCACCTCAGCTGGTGTTGCTCACAACAAGAACAGCCGTGAAGATCGAAGGCAGAAAAGGATGGATTCATTCAAGTCATATCAAGAAATTTCATGGACTGAAATCAGATGTGAATACCACACCTTGTGTGTCTTCACCCATTGACTCAAAACTTCCTTTTGTGGAAAAAAGTGACTCCGAACATTATAAATTAAAGCTCAGGCCCAATCAGTCGAGCAATTTGATTGTTTAAGTCCTCTCCAAGGTGAAGCGGTTGAATTGTCTCTGACATGTATCCCTTGGACCTGAATAGAGAAAGCACCCGAAAAATGTTGAAACGACAGGCGTACTGTAAATCACTGCGTAGTCATTGCATAGTGACGTTATTAATTTTGTTTTTCTCAAGTCTTTTAATAATTACTGCAAGTATATTGTTGCACATATATTATCCTATTTCTAGACATGTTTACAATGTTACTGCTGAACATTCTTTTAGTGAATTACCTCCGCTTGAATTGTCATACAGATTTGCGCTGCGCAATAACACTTTTATTAGTATGTTACATCATTCCCATCAGGTTAGCAATGCTACAAATTGTTGGATATGTGGCCGACTCCCTCCCTATCAGAACTATAAAGGAATTCTACCTCTTTTTCCATACCCGTTCACACACAACGGCTCCTGTGGAGCATGGTTTAGCTTAATTAATTCTCTGGATTCGAATTCTGCAGTTTATCAAGATAACTGGGTATGGGGAAATTTGAATTTAGTTTTACTTAAGGTCTGCTAGCCTAACAAGGAGGGACTTCCCAAAAGAACAGGAACTGATCTAGAAAATGAAGTATATGGATTAGGTAATTTTACGCTTAATCTTATGATCCTAAATGTCGAATCCGAAGCTACTCCAATTTTGCCCGCTATGTCAATATTTCCAGTAAAAGGTGAATTATGTATAAGAAAGAATGGTTCCATACATATGGGCCATAGTAGATGCACCACTGTAGTAGAATTTAGTGATCAAGGCAAGTCTACATTTAGAGCTTCCCGCCATTCCTATTTTATATGTGGTCAGACGGCATATGTACGTTTGCCTCTAGATTGGGATGGTACCTGCTACATTGGATTCCTTTTGCCACCTGTTTTCCTAGCTCCTCCTGATTATCACAGAAATACTCATTTAGTACACAATAGAGAAAGGAGAGATCTCCCAATAGTCGATTACACTGAAACGGCATGGGAAAAATACACAGATTTCAATAAAGGTCTCTTTCCCTATATAGGTACCGTTACTAATAGTAAGCTGATACGTAGATTGACTAGAACCCTTGAAGCAGTAGTGAACGAAACTATTTCCGCCTTAGGCAATTTAACAGAAGAGCAGTCTGCTATGCGGATTGTTGTGCTTCAAAATCGTCTTGTCCTTGACGTCATCCTGGCCGATAGGGGCGGAGCTTGTAGGGTCATCGGATCAAGCTGTTGCATATTCATACCAGAAAATTCGCCATCTGTATATAAAGCCATAACCCGCCTTCATAAGATTGTAAGCCAGATACACCAGAATCCAGGCACCTGGACTTGGTCCGGTTGGTTTTGGAGCGTGTTATCAGCCTGGGGATGGAGAGTTCTATCCTTCCTAGGTATTGTCCTTCTCATATTATTCAGTTGCTGCTTATGCCTGCAATGTGGACCAGCGATTTGTGGTCTGTGTGCCACATCGTGCATTCCACATCAAGATTTTCATTCAAGATCCCGGAAGAAGAAAGAAGAACAAATGATGCTATATGAACAGATCAATGGATTAATGAAGATTGATATCTCTTGACGGGCAAGTAGGGGACAAGGAGGGAATGTGGAAATATGGATTTTTCTGGTCAGTTATGTCCCCTATCTTGGACCCCAACGGTTCTATGTGCATGTTACAAGTACATGTATGTTCCCTCCAGTTCCAGTTATGAAGACGCAAATACATGTGCGTCCACCGTTAACATGTCCTCTGTTGATCCGCCATGAATGGGCCGGATATTCCATTCCTAAGTACGAAAGGCCACCGCCTTTATATGGTTCACTTATGCCATTTTACAGTCCAGGCAAGTAGGCCCTGATTCTGTCATCAAGCTTTTCCTGCCTTCTGTCTCTGAAAGCTCCAGTCCGAGCCTGCATCTGTGACCATGAACTTTGTCTCATTCTCTGCGCGGCTCACGAAGCCTGACATCAGCTTGCTGCCTGCCAAGAACTGTATTTCACCTTCGAAAATTATCTGCTCCGCTCCCTGCCCAATGCATTCCTGTCTAGTAGCTTAAGTAAACATTCTTCCAGCTACCAAGCAAAAGCCCGACTTCTCTGTCTTCATATAAGTAATTCATAGCCCTGTTACTATGGAAGATTCCGCCCTCGCATCTAGTGTAGACACTTAGACGCTTGTACACGCACTAACAGTCAGTATAGTCAGTATAGAATAAGATTCTACTCTAAGAGACCTCTCTTTTGGATAACATAGTTCTTTAAACATAGGATGTTAGATATGATTTGGGATTAGGTTGACTTGACCCTCCAGACTTCTGTCGCCACATGTAGAGCTAAATGTCAAGTCCCCTTCACCCCCTAGTTGCACGTCAATCACACGTCATACTGCTGCGCGCGCATATCTGCCAAGTATTTCTGCTGACATTGCGAAATTCTTTCATGTAACCACCCTCTTATGACATCACATCTGATGACGTTCTTTCATCACTCCCAGTTACGCCTATTTTTGCTACGTATGAATATATTATCACCACTATCAATTGTTACGCCTCTTGTATTGGCCTCACTGTAATGCCTATTGTATAAAAGTAATTGATTATCAATAACGTATGTACTTCACTTCCTGAACCTTCGTGGTGATGGAACCTGGAGCAACCGATTATAATCGACCATTGGAATAAAGCCCATTTAGAACCTCTAATACCACGGATTCTGCCTCTTATTTACTGAGCTATTTTCATTATGTTTCTGTATCAAATTAAGTCCCGGTAATTAAATTATTTACCACAGTGGAGTGTTTCAGGGGACAGTGAAAGCTGTTCTTCCAGGGCATGATGCAGAGGGCAGCACCAAGCATAAACAGGCAATATGGAGGAGATGAATACTACAGACCAATTCTCTACGCCAAGTCAGTATCAGCTGCATGATGATGAAAACAACCCCCAGGCCATATACTCAGACACCAACAAATTCCAACCAGAGAGTGTCCATGACTTTCGGGGCACAGATTCAGTGGCACCAGAGCTGGGAGTGGATGCAGTCTGTGATGATGCCTGTACAATTATGTAAACTCTGCAATGAACAAATAAATACAGGACCGCAGTGTAGGCCGGAGCTGGGGTCAGCATGGGCCCACAGCCACCTGTCGTTGGCTTGTGATGCACAGAGTTAGTTGCACCAGAACAGTTGTTGGTAGTGTTCGATCACCTCCGTAACGGGTATCCTTTTTTCCTCAGGACTGAACCACATCTTCCTCTTACTCCTCTCCTTGCGTACAATGATATGAACTCTGCCATGAAGAAATCAAGACTCAGTTCCAAATGTGTGACCCACTCGACCGCAGTGTAGGTCGTAGGCAGTAGTCAGCAAGGGTCCCCAGACACGTGTGGTTGGAATGCTATGCACAGAGTTGGTGTCACTACATCGAAGGGAGTATAGTGATTTAAACAAGGCATTAATATGTGTACGCGGCCATTGTATAATCAAGACTCAGTTCCAAATGTGTCACCTACTTGACCGCTGTGTAGGCAGGTGGAGTACGTCAACGAAAAAGGAGTACTGCTGGCCTGTCTCTGGGAGGACAGCGATGGTCTGAGGAGGCTGCCAAGGTCGTGGGCCTCGGGCTTGGAGTATGCACAGGCACGTGGTGGGCCCTCTTTGATACACGCCGGTGTCGGCAGGTGAGCGGTGTGGCCAGGTTGCGCAGGGGTGGCCAAGACGGCTCTGGGGACCTGCGGCCTGGGGTGCAGCAAGCACACATGGTCGCAGGCACCACCGATCACGACGTCGGCCTCGTGGCATGCCGGGAGGCACTGCCCTGGCAGACACATTGCCCATTCCAGAAGATAACCACGCCCAGAGCTACGGGCTTTTTATTCACACCCCTATGCTGGCCTGGCGTACGCCGGGCCAGCCCACTCCACTCACACTTACAAGGGGGGACGTAATGAGCTACATGTCCGCGCTCTTCCCCACTGCCTGGGGTGACATGGTTGCATCCACTGTCCACTACACTACAAACACCAACAGTATGTATCGACATAGGCATGTCTGTGGTCTACATACTGCAGTCTGGCCAGCACATCCACACCACACTTGGCATTGTGTACATTCTCATTTATGGGTCACTTGCCTCCTTCGCACATGCATGGTTCCCACCTCTCCCCAAATTCTACTATTGTGTCGCTGAGGTGCCATGCCACTGCTGGCTCATGTACATGGCTTGCCCAGGTCACCACAGTAAGTTGTGCTGTTGTGTCTGGTAGTTGGGCATGTTGTTTGGCATGTTGGGTGTGAGTCTGTAATGTGTGCGTTTCCACACTTGTGAGTTGTATGAATGTGGAGTTCAGGTGTGTGGTGTGTTCCGTGGGTACTTACCAACTAGCACTGCATTCCCATAGGTGCCATCCTGGAAGCGCCTGTTGATGATAGACTGTCGGAAGATGTATGAATCACGCACACTGCCTGGGTAGTTGGAGACGACATTGGTGAAGAGTCCCCGGTGGTCCACTATAGCTTGCATATTGATGGAATGCGTGTGCTTTCTGTTGCGGTAATTGTGTGCAGTGTCAGCAGGGGGCATAGTAGGGCATGTGTGCAGTCAATTGCCCCAACACGTGCGGGAATCCAACTATGGCGTACAAGCCTTGCATGGTCGCCAGCTGTTCCTGCGCAGTTTGTGGGAAGTATAGGTACTGGGGTACCAAGCTGATGATGGCATCCAGGACAGGTTTGAGGAACTTGGATAGGGCTGGCTGTGAGACTCCTCTGACTCTGGCAGTTGTTGGTTGGAATGTCCCAGAGGCCAACAGGTGCAGCACAACCAGCAGCTTTGTCTGTGGAGGGATATTGTATGTACGCTGTGTTGGTACTGTCAGCCTGTGGGCAATGATGTTCAGGATGCGGAGGATGGTTGTCCTTTTGAGTCTGTAGTGGGCAATGACATTCTCTGGTGTTAAGTCTGTGAGACTGGTACATTTCCTGAAGGTCCGCTGTCTTTGTCTGCGCTGCCTCTGTGGTGGTCCTGGGGGGAAGAGTCCGGGGTGGGTGGCGGTCCTGGGGGTGGGTGTTGTGGCCCTCTTGGGGCTCCGAGCTGCATGATTAGTAGCTCCATGGCATCTGTTGTTCTTCAGGTGTGGCTGTGGGCTGGGCTCCCTTTTCTGGTGCAGGTTCTCATCCGACGTTGCACCAGATCAGAGCAGGTGTTAATTTCTTGCTGGTAACTCACCTTATCGCCTGTTTTGGGATCTTATCGCCAATCTGGCTGGTTGTTGAGAATGTTGAGGTGTGGTTTTGTCACGGATTTTTGCTCGGGAGCGCCTACTCTGCACCTCATTAGCGATAGTTGTCGGGGTCATCTGTGTTTTTTTTGTTTGCGGCTGCTATCGCAGGTAAACTGGTGATATCGGCTGATAGCACCAGCTTGTGAATGGGGCGAAAAATGTATCGTGAATGGCTGTGCCAAAGTGCTGATAACTCGGCAATAGATCCTTGAGAATTTCCCCTTAAGTGTGTACTGTTATATGAGTACTGAGCATGAGATGTCATTGCCAGTACTTAGAAAGGGAACTTTGAAGTGTGACAAGTTGGAATTGTTGAGGTTTCCTCGGGAACACACCAGGAGAGATCATTGGTATTGTATTTTTGTCCATAACTTTGCTTGGGGTGGTCCTAGGAGGATGGGACCGCCACCGAATCGTTCAGCATGATATGCTCTTTGTGTTCAGGGTATCTGCTTGCCCTCCCCCTAGTTTAGGGGTGACCTCAAAATCATCACATCTCTCATTGCCTGGTATTTTTCAGAGTTCACTTTAGTGAAGTGGTTACATGCTTTTTTTTGCATGTAAAGGTAAAGTTGTTTTATCAAAGGGCTGTACGTGCAGTAACTAACCTTGCTACTTGGCGCATGAATTCCATGTTTTCAATGTAATGCGTAGTTAACAAGTCTCTGCTAACGGAGTGGAGCTCATTCCCCACGGTTAATTGGAAGTAGAAACAATATTATGGAAGAAAGTTCGCAGGATTAAAACCAGTTTAAACTGAAATAAAGAAATCATGAAAATCTTTAAGTTATTAAAAGCTTTAATATGCAAAGATGATCCTATACCAACTAAAGAAGGAGTTCCTGACGGTTCATTGCCCACGGTTAATTGGAAGTAGAAACAATAATATGGAAGAAAGTTCGCAGGATTGAAAACAGATTGAATTACAATAAAGAAATCATGAAAATCTTTAAGTTATTAAAAGCTTTAATACGCAAAGATGATCCTATACCAACTAGAGAAGGAGTTCCTGTGGCTTCGGAAGGTAGACCTGCTTTGCAGATGTCAATAGAGCGAGGATATCATACTTGTTCCTGGTTGGAGAATTGAGTAAAATATACTGAAAAGGATGGTCCCTTAGCATTTCCACAATAAGGGACTTTTAATGTAAGGATTTTAGAAAATTTGAGGAGACAGATGAATGATATGAAACCTAGTCCTAGACTGATGCAATATGAAGTCCTTGAAGAATGGAAACACAAAACCCATTGAAGAGAAAAGGAGAAATGTCAGGGAAGATATAAAAATGTGTTGAATCAATATGAAGAGGCAAAATTGGATTCCCAGAAGAAAATATGGAGACATGATGTTGCTTTGGGAGCACAAATGGATCCTGTAATGGTTGCTGAAAATAAGGAAGGAGAAAAGTGTAAGGAGAAAAAGAAACATATTGAAGAGCCAAAAGCTTAAGTACTCACATTGACAGATGACAGTCTGGAGGATATATACGATGAATTATTAAATGAGCTATTACTAAATAGACCTCCACCTTATCATGAAAAACAGAATAGTTCAGGAACAAATCAGTTCATGGGTTTAAAGCCAGAAGCTACACCTGCAGATTTAGATCCAGCTTACAAAGATATTTTCTTGGATAGAGGTCAGACTCCTGAGAGAGTAGGATTTTCAAATGTGGTTGTGACAAATAGTACTGATGCATTATCAGTACCAGTAACTATAGTTACGATTGTTTGTCTATATCAAACAGGACGAGGAGTTTCACAAGTTCAAGCAATAACTGTTCCAACTGGAACTATAAGAGAAACTCATTCCTTACATGAGACAAGCGAGAATGTGAGAGATCAGGGAACATTATTTACACCAGAAAGAACTGAAACCCACGAGAGTCGTACGGAGATGCGTAATAGAATGAATTCCAGGTATCAAGCCATTAATAAGCATTACAGAAAAGAATCTTGAACTACCAAGTAGGAGTCAGCAAATAATTACTGGGAGGGTTTTGCAAATGGGAAACCAGAAAACAAATTCACAAATAGTACCAATGGCAGAAGAAGCTAGTGGAGAATCTCAGAGATTAGAAACGAGTGCATCGATAGGGCCACCCTCTGAAGAACTTGATGATGGGATTAAAGATATAATTCCTACTGGTAGTGTATTAAATAATACAAATCAAGACATGAACTTTGATGTAGGCAAATTAAAGGTGGAGTTAGAAGAAAATATATTGGGAACAATTAGTCCAGAGACTATTGAAATATTGTGATGAGGAATTACTATTTATGTGTGAGGACATAACAAGAAAGGCAAGAAATACCCATGAGAAATTTGCTGAGGGAGCACAGAAATATGGGGTGGATGTAGAAAAATCCAAAGCCCTACAAAAAACATATCGATTGGATTTCAGTGACAGAGATTTGGAGAGTTTAAATTCTTCTGGAAAAAGACTGCAGATTATTTTTATTTTTGTTTAACATGAAACATGTGCTTCAGATAGACACAACATGATGTAAATGGTAGGTGGTTTGACATACACAATTATACAACCATTTCCACATTTCAGAACTCCCAATAGCCCGTCTTTACAACCTACATGGTGTAGGATACAGTTAGCATGTGCAGTCCCCTTATTATCCTTGGCCCTCCCCCGTACCCCATACTCAGGCAATGTTTCTTTTAGCCACTCCTCCTGCCAAGACAAGCCAGATCTTGACCCATTTCGGCCAGATTATCTCACCCGTCCCTCCAAGGATATGCCATCCTGCTTCCCCCGGGACTTGGTCACCCACCACCGTTGTCATCACCTGGGCCAGGCCATTCTAGTATCTTTGAATCTTGGGGCGAGAGCACAGTATGTGAAAGAATGTTCCCCTCTCACCACACTCCCTCGCACACTCCTCAGACTCACAATGTCCTATGCGGTACTGTACTGTCCTTGAAGTGTAGGACCTATGCAAAATATGGAGTTGAATTAGCCTGAATCGTGCCCTTACAGCTATTTCTCTGGGACTCTGCAGGGCGTCAGCCCAGTCATCGTCCTCAAGCAGACCCACGTCTGACAGGAGTCACCCTCAGGGGACCCATGCAGTCTGGAGAGTTGTTTACTAGCTTCCTGTATGTGAGGGATATAACACTATCTACCATTGGATCGAGTAGAAGTCTGTCTTCGCCAGGTGTGTATTCCGGTAATGGATCCCCTTCCTTCAGGTGACAATGAAGTGCGTGCCTCAGTTGTAGGTATCTAAAGTGCCCTCCCTCCTCCATCTGGAATTCCGTATGCAAGCTGCTAAATTCAATTATTTTCCCTCCTCTCCACACATCTCTCAGAAAGACTGCTAATTTAAGAGTTAATAACTACTTTGAAGCGATGGGGAGAAGTAGAAACATGGGAAGTCAGATGGGCTAAAATGAAAGAATGTAAATGTAAATGTATAGGTATTTATTAAGAAGATGCTACAATGGTTCTTCTCTTCAAAACAATGATAAAAAAGGAAAAGGGTGAAGCAGAGAAGTACCAGGAGGAGGGTATGTACATGTCCCCTGGAATAGACAGGACATATTGACCTTTACCAATGATTTTCCGAGTTTGAGACAGAAGTCTGTAGGGTGGTATAAACTGGTGGAAAGTTTTGTGAAGGTTTCAAAGGTCTTGCTAAAAGATTTGGATGCTTTGTTTTATGGTGGTTCCATCAGATTTATGGGTGGAATGTACTACCACTGGAATGAAAGGTGTGATGGTAAATCCCATGCAAAATATGATGCCTCAAGGAAGGGAATGTGGATCAGATATAGAGACATTGAAAAAGAATTACCCATGTCACAGTTGCGGTAAGTTCCGGCATTGGAAGCGCAAGTGTAAGTCTAATTTGGCTAATCAGAGAAATGGACAGACAATTGTGACAGGTGCAGATGAAATAGTACAGTCACAGGTTAATAATGGTATGATGAATCCACCGATGTTGAATGTAAGGGGTCAGAATCAAAATATGCCTCAAGCTCCTATGCAAAATGTGAATGGACAGGTACAGAAATCCAATGCGAATATGGGTGTCCATAAAAGTTATCAAGTATATCCAAATGTACAAGTGGCATCACAATATTTGTTGCAGTTGGAGGACAGTGACTCAGATACATCCCAATGACGATGCCTGAGAGGGGAGGAGCAATGCGTGCTTGCCGCATCCTTAGAGGTAGATCAGAATGGTCCCTATGTGGACGGCAAGGTATATGGAACATCTATGTCATTCCTTATAGATATTGGTGCTACCCAATGCACTGTGAGTACTGTGGAAATTCCCAGCCTACCCCTATCGGGAGAAAGAATCCAAGTAGTAGGAGTATCAAATCAATTGATTTCAACCCCAGTGACAGAACCTATGCAAGTACAGATTGGAACCTTTGAGGATTTACAAAAATTTGAGATGTGTGATTCTAGTACGGTAAATTTGTTAGGGTGAGGTTTGTTGCGCAAAATGAATTGTTTCCATCTATTGTACGCCAGAAGAAATAGAATTTCATACCAAAGATGAGGATGTAATGTTTAAAATGTCTAGTCAAAACACAGAAGGAAAGAGTTTGTGTCCCTTACTTACTGAAAATGACGTACTTCCTGTTTTAAGAGTCACAGCCTTACCTGATGTGTGGGATTTTACAGGAAATGACATTAGATTGATGAAAGGAGTAGCTCCAATTCAAATCACAGTAAAACCGAATGCAGAATACCCAAGAACTCCCAAGAACTCCAGCATATAATTTAAGCCCCGAAACTATTGCTGGAATAACACAGTTGATTGAGACTCTGATCGAACAAGGAATTCTGAGAGAGATTTGGGGCAGTCTGTGTTATTCACCTAACATGGGCTTACAAAAACCGAATGGGAAATCTAGAATTGTTCAGGATTTGCGGAAAATTAACCAGATTGTGATACCTTGTTGTCCAATATTACCAAATCCTGCTGTAATTATATACCAGATTCCATGTGAAGCTGAATGGTTTTTGGTGATTGACTTATGTCAAGCTTTTTTCTCCATTCCCTAGCCAATATTTATTTGCATGCCGTTTCGGAAACCATTTTTTGACATGGTGCCGAGTCCACAAGGGTATACAGAAAGCCCCTCAATTTTTAATCAAATATTAAAGAGAAATTTGGAATCATTGGAAATGTCAAATTACTCTGTGCTGGTGCAGTACATTGATGATTTATTAGTCACATCAGGAACTAAAGAGGCTTTTGTTTTTGATACTATTGCCTTACTGAATCATTTGGCAGTGAGTGGACATAAGGTGTCCCCAACAAAACTCCAGTTTTGTAAAAGAGAAGTTCTCTATTTGGGACATCATTTTGAAAAAGGAGTCAGAAAAGAGTTACAAGATGAAATCACTGCTATTTTGCAGATTAATCCACCAAATACACAAAAGGGGGTTTGTATGTTTTTGGGACTGATTGGTTATTGCAGGCAGTTGATACCAACTTTTTCTCTGATAGCCAAACCACTTCAGAGATTGACAAACAAAGACATGTCTGGTCCTTTTCCATGGAATGAAGAATGCATGCACTCTTTTCTTGAACTGCAAGACAGTCTGTGTCGAGCTCCAGCATTGGGAATGTCTGACTTTAACAAGAGTTTTACTCTGTTTTGCTGTGAGCGCAAAGGTTGTGCACTATCGGTTTGAACCCAAATGCATGGAACTGCTCGCAGACCTGTTGCATATTTTTCAGCTACATTGGATTCTCTAGCTGCTGTTTTACCTGGATGTTTGAAAGCTGTCACTGCGACATGTGTGAGTTTGGAGCAGCGTGAAAATATTGTGATGGGTCATCCTTTGAAAGTGTATGTGCCATATTCTGTCGAGATTTTGTTAACTCAAACTCGCACAGAGCATCCCACGAGTAGTCGGCTAACAAAATATGAACAGGTGATTCTGGGTGCAGAAAATGTAACTGTGACGAGATGCACAAGTTTGAATCCAGCTACCTTGATGCCATTGCCAGGACATGAAGTTGTAATGGAAGAAGCTGATTATGATTCTCTTGATGTGATCGAATTCTGCACCAAACCACTTCCTGACATCCAAGATGCCCCATTGCCTGAGTCGGATCATGTTTTGTTTGTAGAGGGATCATGCTTGAGATATTCAGGAGGTACCTTGCGAGCTGTGTATGCAATCTGCACTGTGATAGGTGTAGTTGATGGATCGTGGTTGAAAGGAGTATATTCAGCACACATAACTGAATTGATTGCACTCACCAGGGCTTGCATTACAGAACAAATGAGATTAACCATATTTATGGACAATCAATATGGTTTTTGGGTGGTACATGATTTTGGGCAGTTATGGTCTCTACATGGGATCATGACCTCTTCGGGTTCACCAATACAAAACAGAGAGTGCGGCAAGATGGCCGCAAGGTAAACTCCACTAAAGGCAGCGCTGACCTCTCTCTCCTTTCCAATGTCCCCCGCTGGTAAATCCGAATGAATCGCAAGAGATATGCTACGCGAGCTTCGTGCCGTTCTTATCACGCTTCCAGCAACTTTCTCCCCGAGCCCTGAGCTTTCCAGTCTATGTGTCAAGGGAGACCTCCAGACCCGGGTTTCGGGGTCAGATTTTGCGCCAGCACACCTGCGCTACCGCCTTAGCCCTTGCGGGAGGTCTCACAGCTGTGGACTTTTCCCGGTCTTGTTGCTGCTCTCACGGCTGGTGCAGCGCACTGCACTATTCCTTCTACGTTGGGTGTGGGCGAGAATGGCTCCAAAGACGGTAAAAAACCTTAAAGAGCAGGGTGCCGTGAATCCTGATCCGAAAGAAGCTGCCGGAGGATCTAAAAGCCGGAGGGAACTGAGGAGAGAGCAACCAGGGGGGGCGGCTGCAGACTCTGGGACAAACCAAGGACAGACACGGTATGGCGGCCCTAAAAAGAGAGGTGAGGTGGGCAGAATGGTTGATGCTGGTGCAGCCGGAGTAGCAGGCGGGACAAGATTACGGACAGCTAATATTAGTGAGGGCGCTCTACGTCAGCCATCGGAAATGGAGGCATTTGGTATATTAAGTATGACAGCGCCACCCCCTGGGACTAATGTGAGTTTACCTCCTTCACCCCCTGCTTTGACTTTATCCCTACGATATGAAGCTATTTCACAGGGGTGTGACTCAGTTCCATCTATGGGCAAGCTGGCTCTACCTACTACCGCTCCAGTGCATTCTGGGACTGGTAGTTCTTCTGCTGTTCCTTTGCCCCAGCAGTGAAACAAATTTGATAACACTGATCCGGAGTCCAGCAATATGAGGCAGCGCGTAGGCGCAGGGGCTCATAGACCAGCTGGATTAGTTGGATCACACTCAGCGCTGATGTTGGAGGGAGAGAATCCTTTGTTAAGGTCCTATGACATGAGCGCCTACAATAACAGCCAGGGCCAGGGCAGTGGCAGTGGGGAGGCGATAAATAAGGATATAAGCATAACTCGCAATGATACCTTCACAGGTGACACGAGCATAGAAGGTGAGCTCGAGGCTGCGGTGTCGTTCCCCCAGATAACCCATGATAAAATATGTACATCCATTCAGATATATCGCAACGTGGAACCATCTGATTTTGAGCCCAGAAATATGAATACCATTTCCTGTGAGCTAGACAATCAAGGGACTGACTCCGCCTGGCCATGTGCGCCTCTGCTCTCACCGGAGGGCAATACGTTTTTTTCACTGAATGATGACTCTGACACATCTCAGGTTAGTGAGGTGGATTCGTCACAGGAGAGTGTCTCTGGAGAAGAGTCTCCGGTAGCGCAGAAGCAGTACCACAGTCAGTTTAAGTCCAAGACTTCTAGGCGTCGGGCCAGGACTATAGGTCAATCCTCGGACTCAACTAGCAGACAGCTTGAATGGGACTACTTCGCTTCAACTCTGACAGCTTGTTCGGGTAGCGGGCTTGGGGTGATAATGGTACGAGCGGAACCAATGATCCAGGTAGCGCGCCCCCACCATCAACACTGGAGTTACTTTATACAACTTTAAAACAGATGCAAGGCGAGGCTCGGTAGGAGAGCAAGAGAACACAACTCGCTACCAAGAAGCTTCAAGGGGCAATTCGTAAAACTAATAAGCTATGTTCTGACATGTCCGAACGGGTAACCCGTGTGGAAGCACGAACTGTCGCCGTGGAGGAGGAGGTTGTGAAATTGCATGTATTTAAAGCTGCTCAGGAAAAATATTCACGGGATGTGGACTGGAAACTTAAGGACTTTGATAATCGGCAGCGCCGAAATAATGTCCGGCTACTTGGCCTTGAGGAAAAAGCGGAGGGGGAGAACATTTTGGCGTTTGTTGTGAAGCTACTGAAGGCGGATTTTCCAGATCTGGCTCATTGGAACTGGGAGTTGGAAGTGCAGAGGGCACACCGCTTCCCAATGTTCAGGAAAACCCAGCCCAATAGTCAGGGAGACCGTCCCAGAGCGATTCTTATTTTCATTGGTAATTTTCTACTGAGACAGGCAATTCTCGACCGAGCTAGACCGGACTCCAAAAGAACAGTAGAGGGGCATACCTTCTTCACTCTGCCGGATTTTTGCCATACTACGGTTGAGCGGAGATGGAGGCTGCGTCAGCTGGTCACCCCATTTCAAGGGTCAGGTTGCAATGCCTTTCTGCTGTTTCCTGCATGGCTTAAGGTTAGCCATAAGGGCCGGGTTAGAATTTTTTTCTCGGAGATAAAAGCCCAAGAGTTTCTTACCAATTTAACAGAATCACGAGGGGCGAGGGTGTTGGCCAACGTAGCCAAAAGGGATTAGGGTGAATAAGGAAAGGACTGATGTGTGTATTTTTAAAATGCTGAAAAAATATGATAATTTTTTTGCTAAGATGAAGGGGCTTGGGGTGATGTACATTATTACCTGTTAGTTTTGAGGATATATATTTTCTTTTGAAGTATTTGAAGTGGCTGTTCTTGGTGTCATGGGGGGGACTGGCGCTGTTTTTGTAGGAGCTGTCTCGGCCATATCTACGTCATGGCTGACCTAATTGCCTGCAAGGGAGGTGAGGGGGTGGGGGCTGAGGGGTTTGGGGTTCTTGTCGTTTGGGGTGGTGGGAGGTCAGCACAGGTTAAGGTGTTTCAATTTGTTAGGTAAGTAAAGGGGCAGCAGAACTGGATTCAAGATGACCTGGTTAGGTTATTTCAGGAGGCTCGAATGAGGAGCATGAATGGCAAGGTAGGGTTCAATGGACTAGCAGCAAAATGGATTTATTGTAAGAAGCTAAGAAATTTTAAGACATGAATCTGCGGGTTTTGACTAAGGGTGGGCGTAGTGAGCGTAGTGGGGCTACGTGAAGCAGCACGTAGTGTGCCCAAATCTACGCATACTACGCGCTTCGCGTAGCCCCACTACGCGCCACCCGCCTCCTGCCCGCCCTCCTTTTAAAAGATAACATAAATTTAAAATAAAGCAAATTAAAAGGAACTTACCTGAAGCGCGGCGTCTCCGGGGCTCCCTCTGCCTGGTTTCCAACTTTTCTGACAAATGCGCATGCTCGGACGCCCGCGCATGCGCATTCCTTGCAAGGGTTAGTTTTGACAGTGAATATCTGTGGGCTTAACGACCAGAATAAGAGGAATAAGGCAGCAATCTGGTTGAAATCCTTACGTGTAAACTTATTATGTATTCAGGAAACACATATAGAGGGCAACAGAGCTCACATAATGGAACATCTTGGTTTTAAATTGTTGGCATATACCACACAGGGCTCCCGAAATCGGGAGGTGGCAATTCTTACTCGGAGAAATGATGTGAGAGTTCTTCGAAAGTCAGTCGATCAATGGGGTCGGTGGGTAGTGATTGAATGCTTGCTTAATAATTTTAAATTTACACTCTGTTCATTGTACGGCTCAACATGTGATGACCCGGAATTGCTAGGGAAATTAGATTCTAGCTTGGCAATGTGGCCTGCTCCAATAATTCTATGTGGGGATTTTAATATTAATGGTTTGGGGGTACAATGGGGTACCCAAGGAAGCAATTATCTGGGAAAAAGAGGAAAGTTAGTTTTGCCTTATCTAATCTAGTTCGCAATAATGGTCTGACTGACGCATGGGCTTATTTGAAACCTTCGGATTCAGGTAGCACCTTTTTATCTGCTCCGCATAAAGTTGTTTC
This sequence comes from Triturus cristatus, assembly GCF_964204655.1. Lineage (NCBI taxonomy): Eukaryota > Metazoa > Chordata > Amphibia > Caudata > Salamandridae > Triturus > Triturus cristatus. The sequence continues at coordinate 724,418,207 of NC_140586.1, forward strand.
CTGCCTGGATTATTTTTTTGTGTCCAATCAATGTATTACTAATTTAGGTATCGAGAAGCACCCGTGTATTATCTCAGATCACAACCCATTAGTTTTGACGGTTAATTTTATGTTGATGGAAAAAAAGAATGTTGGTTGGACCTTTGGACGAAGGTTATTATATCATCCTGACTATATTGTTTATATAAAGGGATGGGCCAAAGAATTTTGGGATTTTAATCGGGGGAGCACTAGGGTCGGAATTGTTTGGGATGCTTTCAAGGCAGGGGTGAGAGGGGAGACTATAAGTTTTAGTTTGCATCGTCAAAAGATGGAGCGACTTAGGGAACTGGAGATAAGGGAGGAATTAAATAATCTTGAGGAAATATTAGCTACCGCCATTAGCACTGGAGAAGTGCTAGATAGAATACTTTTACAACTGGCTATTAAAAAGGCCGAGGCAGGTGACCATCTGGCTAAAAAAGCAGCGGAGATTTATCTGTCTAAAAAGCAGCACTGCTATGAATTCAATGAGTGTGTGGGACATATTCTGGCTGTCAGAGTTAGGCAAAAAGTCTCAGCTGGGGAGATTTCTGAAATATATGATGCTAGTAGGAAGGTCATTACAGACGTAGCAGGTATTCGGGAGACTTTTAGGCTTTTTTATCAGCAGCTATACACTAGGGACTAGCTGCTACACCTGGGGGTATTTGCAAAAATTTAGATAAAGTATCTACCCAGAAGGTTGATCCTATAGACAGGGAGGAACTCGAGAGGGTGTTCTCCGAACGAGAGATAATGGGTGCTTTACAAGATTTGCCTTCTGGCAAAGCCATCGGCCCCGATCAGATCCCGCTGGAATTCTATAAAATCTTTAAAGACTCAATCAGACAGGATCTTATAGAGGTTATGTTGTCAGCTCAAAGGGGTGGTCCTGCCCCTGATTCATGGGTGGGGGCAGAAATCGTTGTCTTTTAAAAAAAAGTTAAACCAGCTAAAGAACCCGGCTCATACCGCCCAATCACCCTAATGAACAGTGATGTTAAAATCTTTTCTAAAATGTTGGCTACGAGATTAAATGGTATTTTTAAAAAAACTATTCACCCGTGCCAACATGGGTTTATCATGGGCCACAGAACAACACAACATATACGGCGGGTGATCACCCTTTTTGATGCAACGGAGATCTCAGGAGACCCTATGGCCGTGTTGTTATTAGATGCTGAAAAGGCATTTGATAGGGTCTCCTGGAATTTCCTCTGGGAAGCAATGAGGTGGTTTGGGCTAGGGAAGGGATTTATCAAATCTGTCCAAGTGCTATATGCGGCCCCCACAGCTCGCTTGAAGATTAATGGCAACTATACTTCTCCCTTTAATATACAGAGGGGGACCCGGCAGGGCTGCCCCTCCTCCCCTCTGTTGTTTGCCACCTATATGGACGCCCTGATACGATTAATTGAGGCTAACAAAGGAATTTGTGCAGTTGTGTGTCAGGGGGTTGAATCCAAAGTCTTTGCCTATGCCGATAATGTGGCTATTATCACCACAGATCCACAATTGGCATTGGAAACGGTTGAGTCAGTTTCATATGAGTTTGGTATTTTCACTGGGTATGCACTAAACAAATCCAAGACTCAAGTTATAAAGAACCGATCTATTAACATTGAAGATCCCTGCGTCACTGATTCAGCAGTTTATTTTGGTATACGAGTTACCTCAGATCTAGGGAAATTGGTGGCTGGAAACATGGAACCAGTAATTAGGAAGGCGAGGGCGGATCTTGATAGATTGAATAACCTCCATCTCTCTCTTGTGGGACGATGTAATGTCATCAAGATGATGTTTTTACCAAAAGTATTATATTTGTTTAAGGCAATCCCTTTGGAATTTCAAAAATCTTGGTTTATTATTTTAGAAGGCTTAATCAATCGATTTATTTGGGCACACGGGAAAACTAGGCGGGCTCTTCGGTTTATGTCTTTATCACGGGGAAAGGGTGTTTTTTTGGTTCCTGATTTTCGTTGCTATTATTGGGCGGAAGCCTTGCAATATATGGGGATACTGGTAGGGTTGTGTCCTGTGGATAGGGAAGGGGAAGCTGATCTCCCGGATGTCTATAAATTACTATTGGGCGAAAATGCTGAGAATTGCTTCCTCAAATTCACAGAGCCTTGCTATTACAAGCGGACAAAATTTAAGACGCTGATAGCTGCTTATAAGATCTGGGGGGCGCTAAAGAAGAAGATTGGATTTGGGAGACTTCATCATTATACAGTTTTATTAAAAAACCCCATGCTTCCGGAGATATTCTCGGATGAGATCATGGCCGGATGGGCTATTAAGGGTGTTCGTACGGCTGGGGATGTAATTGAAAAGCAAGGTTTCCGTCAATTTAAAGATATACAGAAGGATTTTGGGCTGGAAAGAGGCAATTTTTTAAAATATCTACAGCTTCGTAGCTTCTTCGGTAAAAAAATTGGGGGGGGTTGTGGGTTTGCTAGTAATATAATAATTGACATCATGCAAGGTAAGACCAAGGAGGTGATTAAGCTGATCTATGCAGAACTAATTAATTTGAAACAAGATGATTTAACTAAACATGAGGTTAAATGGGCTGAGCATGTGGGGGCTTCCCCCGGCGCATTTTTGAAATCCTTAGAGATGGGTCAGTTGGTTTTATCTTTGGCTGGGCTTCAGGCACAACATTTTAAAACTGTTTTTTCCTTATATTACACGCCGGCCAGAATAGCACAGTGGAGTGATTCAACAGGTACTACATGCCCTCGGTCTGGGGGACTGGAAGCAGATCTGGTGCATATGTTTGCTTCCTGCCCTCGTTTGCAGGGACTGCTGGACTTAATTATGGTATATCTAGATCATGTACTTGGGGTAAAAACAATATTAACCCCGGAATTAATTCTGCTAGGAATAAGTAGCACGAGCCAAAACGAGATTGCTTATCAATTTCTTTTTATCACTATGGCTGTCCTAAGGATTAATATCGCTTCTGCCTGGCTAGACCTCCTCCCCCCCACTTTTCAGCAATGGCTGGCCCGCCTACTTTCCATAAACACAATGGAGAGAGCAATCTATGAAAGAAAGAGAAAGAAAGTGAAATTGCTGGGCAGACATATCTGGGCACCCTTAACAAAATGGAAGGAATCTGTATAATTTAAGTTTATCGGTATGGAAATCTAATTGATGTTGGTATAAATTGGTAAACGTGGTTTCGACAAATGGCTCATCGGAGCTTCACTGTATCTTGCTGCTAACCCTTTTCAAGTTTTTTTTATTTTCTCATGTTGACCATATATTTGTTTGTCTTCGGGCCTCTGCTTTTTGCCTCAAGTATCGTAATTTTGTGGTTTTTGCTTGTTCTTTGTTGATACTATTTATCTGTGCTGATACCCCTGTTGAAAAATAGGGTAAAAATGTCAATAAAGATAATTTAAAAAAAACAAAAAACAGAGAGTGCGTGAAAAACCTACTGATGGCACTACAGCTGCCGGCTCAGATTGCATTGGTGAACCACCAGATTGGCCATGATTATTTAACAGTTAGCAATCACTGCGGCAATTCGACTGCGCACTATTGTGCCCTACATTCTTACGCATTTAATGGGGAATCTTACAAGGAACAGTCTGATGAAGCAGAATGTAGATTGATGTTTTCAGTTGTGGAAACTTGGCAAGATATCAGAGAATTACAAGATTCAGTCACACAAGTAGAGAGAGAAGGGTGGATTAAAGCAGGATGCAACTGTAGACAGGAAGATGAGGTGTGGGCGTACACAGATGAGAGACTTGTGTTGCCAGATAGCCTATTGTCTCCCATGGTAAGTAATTGATATGGATTTGCACATGTGGGAAGAGATGCTATGTTACGTCTCTTTTGCCAGACGAACACAATTCAGGAAAGAAAACAGTGGTCAGTATGAGTCACATTGGAAAATCGGGAGGACCTTTTACCTGCATGCAACTTGATTTAATTGAACTGTCCCCCTGCAATGGATTGAGATTATGTCCTTGTGATTGCGTGTTTGTTTTCTTGTTGGGTAGAGGCTTAACCCAAAATACGCAATGATAGCCTAACAGTAGCTAAACTGCTTCTTAGAGAGCTGATTCCTGGATTTGGATTTCCAGTCTTGATGGAATCGGATAGAGGTACCCACTTCAACAATGAGGTTGTACGAATGCTTTGTGCTGCATTGCAAAATAACCAAAGGTTACACTGTGCCTATCGGCCAGAGGCATCTGGTGTTGTTGATCAGGTAAATGGAACTATAAAATCCAGATTGGCAAAAGTGTGCGTGTCCACATCCGTGAAATGGCCGGATGCACTACCTCTGGTGTTGATGAGTTTGTGAAGCATCCCAGCAAATCAGCTTGTGAATATTTCTGATGACTTAGTACTCGATTATTGTAAAGTATTGTCTGATGTGGTGCACTCTGTGTCTCTGTAATGTATCAAAAGGGAGGAGGGAAAAAGAAGCGGAGGTCCATTCAGCTTCCAGAGGTTAGTACAAAAATATCAAGGTGGGGGAATGGATCACTTGTCCTGTGTACCAGGGTCTTTCAGTTTACGTGGTTGGGCATCCTTAAAAAACCCTCATATACGTACACTGGCGTAAGGCGGTATATCTTGACTCTCCGCCGTAGTGTATCGTGATAGCATGATCATTGGGCTTTTTATTGTCCAAATGCTAACCTCCCCATGGAGGAAGACCAACTGGTTGTGCAGTAGTGGTCAGAAATAACGGAACGAGGGCGTGCTCTGTGAACTGTGGTGTTAAAATTCCTAATGTCAAATCCCGTGTCCTTTATTCTTGGGGTACTTGACAAAGGGAAATTAAAAAATGGTGGTCGTGCATGTGAATAAACTTAATTATTAGTTTAATGCACTGGTATGAATCTAGTGTTATCTGATCAACATGTTTCAGCCCCATGCAGGGTCTAGGGGCTTTCGTCAGGACCAAAGGAGGAAATGGGGAGCTCTAGTAGGCTCTCCACAAGTGTTCTAGAGGTGGAGATTAGTACTCACCACCTTCGATTTAAGGAGGTCAGATCGATTGTATCTGTTCCTGTAAAGACAATCATGAGTTATATGACAGCCTAACGTAATACTGTACAGTGCTAAAACGATATTCAAGTGCTCTTCACCCTGTTGACACCAAAATCATTAATCGATGGTCTGCGCTGCTGTCGCGCCTTTATTCACTCAATACAGGGTGCACGCTTAATTAAAAAAGGGGCTAAATACGGAAGGGTTTTGTGGACGCTATCTCGGTTCTCTTAATGGTGTGGTTCTTAGTTGTGTTGAAGAAGGCCGCTAAAATGGTGCGGTTAGTCTATCGCTATTGTTCTCATAAATGCTCGTTGTCCTATGATAAAGCGAGCCGTGGTTGTTAACTGATTGATCTAGCGTGTTGTCTCTCAATAAAAGCTCGTCGGGTGATAATAACAAACTAAAGATTCAGTGAAATGAAAAGGTGATTGCGTAAAACTATGTGGACTTACTGCGTCGCCGTTTGCTAATACAGCGTTAAAAAACCAGAACTTAGAAACAAAGTGCGGTAGTCATTTACCTTGTTTCGCAAGTTGGACATCTTCCTTCAGGGTGTCTGTCAGGTAGGTGAGAGCCAATTGCTGCACGAAAGGGGAAAATATTAGGTTACTTTACTCACAGGATACCGCGACGTGGAGACTCGCCTCGGCGTCGCTTACCGGCTACTCAGGCAGAATCGCTTGTTCTGACTCTGACGCTAGCCCTGGATTGACGTGCTCCCGGTTGGGCTCACGTTTCATAGACCGGTTCTATTGAGATCAAAGTAGGACTAGTCGGTCTTGGTTGGCCTTCGTGATGTTACTCATGGTTGGCATAGCTGTATGTTGGGGTTAAATATATGGGCGATATGCGCATGTGAAGAATAGAATAATTACATTCACTTTATTTGTTGTCATCTTAAATGGCGCCAACTGAATAGATTTTTCTCGGTCATGGTTAGTGGTAATGATGGTAAAGTATTTTTGGCAATTTCGTATGATAGTAGTCCGTTTTCGTGTCGACGGTATACATTGAACAGTATGCGTAGTTGACGAAACAGGTATTTTTACATCTTGATTACCATTGTTACTGAGGGTGATGATGGTATCATGTGTTTTGTTGTATTAGGAGCCTCGGGGTTTTCAAGGGTCTTTTCGTTGGGTCTTCTGTATACAAAGATTCTGATCACATAAGAGTATTCTTGATGGGTAGGTCACTTGTTAAGGGCGTGCCAAGGTATGGTATCGTTCAGACCTTCTTTGTCTGTCTTAAGGCGATGGACCCAGCGTTGTTCCTTTTCAAAGAGTACGCGCTCAACATTGTGGCCTTTGAACTGTTGGGTCTCTAGGATAACCCAGTGTAGGTCGTCTGCGGTATGGTGGTATGCGGTATGACACTATGTGTCTCACCAGGTTGGAGAAGTCGCAACTACAGTTCAACAGGAACAGTGTCACGACTTGTGCACGGGTGATTGGGCACTAGTAAAGAAGCATGTGTGAAAATCCTATTTGGAACCTCATTGGTGTGAACCGTATCAAGTGATACTTGTAACCACAATTACTGTGAAATGTGGTGGACTACCTAATTGGGTGCATGCAGCCCACACTCATCGAGTTCCATGTCCTATTGAAAGTGCGGGGTCTGTGGTGGATAAACCGGTGGTAACAGAGAGACCTCCCATTCAGACTGAGCACACAGTAGATAGGGCGCCAGATACTGGGTCTCGAAACACTGTTTCAAACGAGTCAAAGAGAGTTGATCCCAGTTGATAACAAGGGTCAAGGTATGGGGGATTCAACTAAGAGAAGCATCAATTCAAATGATGTGATCAGTATACCATAAAAATGAGTGTGAAGAGGTAACGGGTGGCCCAGAAAATCTGAAAGATTGAGACACATATTGACCACAGGAAAAATACCTTCCACTGTGATGGAAGTTTCCAATCAGTCTGAGCAATGAGACACAGATGGAGAAGAATCTACAGTATGTAGAACAAAGAGATCATGAACACCAAATCAAAGATATGCAGCTCCAGAGTGGGCATATTTAGCTGCTGCGAACGACTGGGAAAAAGAATATTAAGCGTTTTGCTTCACATACAAACCACCATGAAAGGACTGTTGTGAAAAAGTGCTGAAGAAATAAAGGACAAAGGGATAAAAATAAAGTGAAAAGCCACTGCTATAAAGGTACTGCACAAAGCCTATTAATAAAGAGCATAATAAAAATATATTTTTTAATTATTACCTCTAGTTCTGAGATAGAAAATCCAAATCAAACTTCACTAAGGTGTAAGCATATATATGCTTGCTTTTTTAAATACCTTTGTTCTAATCCTTGTCTTGTTGTTAATAATACTAAATCTACCTCATCATGTTTATCCAAATAAACATAATAATTTAAATGTGACCACAATGACTGAGGTGACAAAAGTGCAAGAAGGACTAATGATTTAATAAGTATTAATTTGCATCAATTAATGATTTCTCACTAAATGTGTTCACTAAATGATTGTATGAGTAAGTTGACATGATGGATGTGAGTGCTTGTTGTGTGTGCATGCAACTACCTACTTCTGTGTCTGAAGGGGTGACTTTTCATCAACTACCCTTACCATATGGTATATCTTCTAGTGTACTAACAAATTTATTCTATAGTAAAGGGCAGTTTTAATATTGTTTTTTTTTTTTTTTTTTTTTCGTTTGTCCTCATTTGCCCAGCCCTTATGTGTGAAAAAAGAAAACCGCCAACCACCATTTTGTGCTATCTTGTCCCATCCACCTAGAAGCCATTAGTGTGATTTGGACAGTTGCACAAGGAAGAGCGGACAACAAATTGGCGGAAGGAGGAGAGAGCAACACACAAAAAAGGCGGCCTTTAGAAACTCCATCTAGGCATGTTTCAGCCTATTTGGACCAGAGAATCGGAGAAGACCCTTGTTGTAGGTCCATGGAGTAGGGAGACTGGCATAATCATAGGACCGGGGAAAAAAAAAAAAAAACCCCGGTAAACCTACTTCCACTGTATCAGATAATCCCAAAAAGCAGTTTTCTTATTTTTTATACTGCAGGGTCTAGCCAGATCTGTTTTAGAAACTTCATATAGGGACGATAACCATCCTGTATATGTTGGAGGAGCTGTATCCACCCAGAATCTGCAAATCTGTCTCCTAGCCATTAAAATTGCAAAAAACAAGAAGGATCTAGCAGGCCCTAAAATATTTTCATCAATCCCAAAGATGATCAAGGGAAGAGTGCTGGTGAGATTGATATTTAGGATAGAGGATATTGCTTCCATCACCTCTTCCCAAAAGAGACCGATAACTGGGCAATCTTTAAACATGTGCACATCCGAGGCCTCTACTAGGTCACATTTATTGCATTTTTTCCCATGTTGGAATTTGGCTAGTTTTTGAGGGGATAGATATGCGCGATGTAGTGTAAAAAGGTGGTTTCGCCTTAGCCAAGCTGGCTTCACAATTTTATACAGAAGACTAAATGAGTTCAGCCACAAATGCTGGCACTGTTCGCCTACATTACTACCCCATAACACCTCAGGGAGATTAGAGTCATCGTCTATCTCCTCCAAGATCGCCCAATACCAACAAGCAACTTCCTTTCCCCCCCCTGGCCTTGTAACCAAAAGATTTTCTAAATTGCTGTAATTCCCCAGGGGGGGCTCCCTTTCTTATCAAAGCCTGCACCCAGCTATTCAACTGCATATACTTGAAGGCAGATAATCCTGGTCCGACTTTCTCCCGCATAGTCTCCCAAGGTATCATTGACCCACCTACCGTCAGCTCTCCCCATTTTATAATTCCAGCTTCTTTAATTGAACCTGCCAACCTGTCTTTAAGGCACAAGGGAGTGCCTGGCGAATCCCACATGGGTGCTAAGTTAGAATAATAGCACAGCCCTATTCTATTTCTGATTGTGGACCAACTTCTAGCCAAAGATTGAAGAATTTTTAGTTTTATTTTTTTAAAGAATTTCTGGTCTCCAAACTTAAAAAGAAAGCCGTCAGATGGAAGATCGGACCCCTCCAACATAGCTTGGAACATCCTTCCTCTAAGATTATCCACTGGTGTTTTTAGGAGCATTCTCGAGTAAGATAATTGGAATGCCCAAGCATAGTATTGAATATCTGGAGACGTTAAGCCTCCTTTCTCTCTCCTTCTCCTCAACTTTTTCCAAGCCAATCTTGTAGCTCCGTTCTTCCAAATAAAAGAATTAAGTCCTTGTTGACATTTAAGTAGTTGTTTAGTGTCAAAAGCCATAGGGATCGAATTAAACAAAAAGGTATATTTGGGTAGGATAGACATTTTTAGAAGATTTGTCCTCCCAAAGATGGATAGCGGGAGATTATTCCATGCCTTTAGTTGTTTCTGGCATTCTTTATGTACTCGCTCGAGATTATAAGTGGTGATATTACTTATATCTTGAGTTATTCTTATACCAAGATACCGCATGGAGGACACAACCTCTACCTGAGTATTGGGGGAATTCCAGGCCATGATCTCTGTTTTCTCTGAATTTATGTTATATCCAGAGATTTTTCCGAACTCCTCAGCCTTCCTTATCACAGAGGGAAGAGCCAGATCTAAATTTGAAGTCATTATGAGGATATCATCGGCATACAGGGCAACCCGTCTTTCCCACCCTCCAAAGCTAAATGATGGTATGGTGGCCTCCTCTCTAAGAATCTGTGCAAAGGGTTCAATGTAGAGGTTAAAGAGGAGGGGGGATAGCGGGCAACCCTGCCTTGTGTCTCTCGCAATTACAAAAGGCTCTGTTAGGAAACTGTTTACATTAAGCCTTGCCGTAGGGGCCTTGTATATTAAAGAAATCATACGGCAAACATTTTCAGGGAGATTAAATTTCTTCATTACTGCAGCCAGATAGGGCCAATTTACCCTGTCAAAGGCCTTGGTCGCATCTAGCGTAAAAGCAGCCAGAGGCAGAGAAAAAGTGGTCGCGATATCGATCACCCCCACCAGATCTTGTGTGAGATCAGCTAAGTGTCTGCCCTTTATGAAGCCCTTTTGATCTTCATGAACCAGATGGCTTATCACTTTCCCCAACCTAGATGTCATAATAGCGGTAAAGATTTTATAGTCGCTGTTGAGGAGCGAAATCGGGCGATATGACCCACATTCCTTTGGGTCTTTCCCAGGTTTAAGTATTAAGACCACTGTGGCATCATTCCAAGACTTTGGGGGATCTCGGCCCTCCAAAAGAATGTTATTAAAAACAGAGGCCAAAACCGGGGTGATCTCTTCTGTAAGGGCCCTATAGAGTTCCCCTGGTAACCCATCAGGGCCTGCTGCCTTCCCTCGCTTTACGTCCCCCAAAGCCTTCCTAATCTCTTCAAAGGAAATCTCTTTCTCCAACAACCTACTATGCTCTGGGGATAACTTTGGCAAGGAAATTTGGTCCAACCAGGCCTCCCTCCCTGCCTTGTCTTCTCGAATATCATCCCTATAGATTTCCTGAAAAAAATCTCGGAAAGCCCCACCTATTTCGTCCTTTGTGGTTCGGGGGGCAGATTCCCCCTCTACCTTGACCTCTCTGATGTAGTTTCGGGCTTGGTCAGATTTAATTTTCCAGGCGAGAATTTTTCCAGCCGCCTCACCAAACTCAAAATGAGAGATTTTACTCGCCTCCCACCTCCTAGCGACCCTAGCTTGTAATAGGTTTTCTAATTGCGATTTTAGCTCTCTACACCTTTCGAAGTCTGCACCTGATCTCGTTTGGGGGTCCAGGGTTCCTTCGATAATCTTCATTTCCCCCTCCAAATTATCAATGCACTCCCTATATTTCTTTCTTCTATAAGAGGCTCTGTTTGTAATAATTCCTCTCCAAAAAGCTTTTAAAGCATCCCACATAATGTGTATATCCGTAGAGTCTTTATTTGCCTCCAAGAAGTGATGGGACTCTGATCGTAGGAAGTTAACCTCCTCATTTTCTAAGAGGATGGAACGATCAAACGACCAAGAAGTATATGTATGTATAGACTCAAGTTTTAATACAAACAGAATGGCCGAATGGTCGGAAAGGTGTGAGGGGAGATAGTGGATGTCTATTAATAGATCATTTAAGCTATAGCTAAATAAAGCATAGTCTATCCTGGACACATGTTTGTACTTAAAGTTTCGAAAAGAAACCCCCAGTTGATCCCCCACCCTTTCCCTCCAAAAGTCTGCAAGCCCCAGTTGTGACATGGCTATCAAGAGATCCTGTCTAGATTTTGATAAAACACAGGCTCTAGAATTAGCAGACTTGTCTAGATTCGGATTTAAGACGATGTTGAAATCGCTCATCCAAATAACTGGGTCGTGGAAAGCCAATAGATTATCTCGGATGCTGTTTAGATGGGAGGGATCGTCCTGGTTAGGACCGTAATACCCGACCAAAATAAGAGGAAAGCCATCCAACAATACCCTTACAATAAGCCACCTACCACTCCCATCCTCCCTATACTCCATGATTTGTGCCTTTGCTTGTTTTTTAAAAATGAAGAGCACCCCCCTGATGTTAGCTGATTGATCTGTGCAAATAAATTTGTCTACCCATTTTTCTTTTTTCAAGAATTCTGTGGTTTCACCCTTAAGGAGATGTGACTCCTGGATGACTATGACCTGTGCCGGGGAGTCCCTCAAATATTGGAAAATCTTTGCTCTCCTGCTCCCAGTACGCAGGCCATTGACATTCCAAGATAGAAATTTTAGCTGTGTCATTTCGTCAAACAGTTGTCCCCCCCCCTTACTTTTTTCAAATCCCCTACAGCCATATTGTCATAGCTTACTCGACCGTTTTTAGGGCATAAAACAAAAGATGGTACTAGGCCATTAACAATAAAAATTCTTTTAGGCTTGAACATTTGAGGTTTATTTTTCTTTTCACCCTTCCCACCCTGTGCAAAAACCTCCCCCCTGGAAAACCCTACCCAACCTACACTGGACAGATGTATTGCCAGTTTTGCGTCCTCTTCCTCCTCCAGTTTTAATATTGTTATTCAAATTATGACTTGATTTTTTCGGAAGTTCCAGTCAAGAAAAATCTAAATTTAGTACCAGATGCACAAGATGCTGTATAAAGGGGGAATTTTCCAATCCTACATCACCTATAGATACTGTATATGTGCATCAACATAACCTAACTTGTGCTGTGCATAGTTTAGAAAAATAATTTATAAATTCAGTAGAAGATCGACAGGAGGAAATAAATAGAAAATCTGAAAAACAAGTGAAAACACCTCCGTGGACATATAAATAAGGGGAATATCAAAAGGGATAGACATACACTGCAATGATTGGCAACATAAAGGAAAGCTTTGCATATTATGAAGCAAAATAGAACAAAACAATACATTCATTGGTTCCAGTTAATGTGAAAATACCATCCTACGTATGGGAGGTTGGGGACTAACTGTAGCAGGATTAGATGCTGTATTTCCAGGAGTATACTTTGTTTGTGGAAAAAATGCTTATTATAAATTACCTAAACAATAGTATGGGAGTTGTTATATGGGAATAGTGTTTCCAAAAATGTATCATGTGAATGAAAATAGTGAAACTAATGAAAGAAAACGTATACGCTTCAGGAGAGGAATAAGTGCTGCTGAAATTATTGGGTATATTTTTGGAGCAATAATACCCTCAGTTGAGGTAATAATAAATTCAAACAAAAATTCAAAAACTTTCAACAGTAGTGGATCGACTATCGACAGATCCTGCTTGTGGATTTTTAGTAATTGATACGGAAATGGTTGCTATCAGATCTATGGTTTTACAAAATAGGCTTGTTTTAGACATACTCTTATCCAAAGAAGGCGGAGTTTGTTGCATGCTGAAGGTTCAACAATGTTTCACTTATATCACTGATGCATGTAAAGATTTGAAGGGATATATAAGCAATATTACTTATTTAGAAAATGAACTATTGAACTAAAAGAAGATGGTGCTTGGATAAATATTGGGGGAGGATTTTCATCTGTGGGAAATTGGTTTGCAACACTGGGAAAAAGTTTAGTGGAAAAATACTTACACCATTATTAACAGGAATATCTAGCTAGGAAAGGGAGCGATTTCCCGGACCTATACGACCCTTAAAAACAACATGCCAGACACCCTCCGTAAGCTAAGGGGTAAATGAGAAGAAGAGGTAGGAAAAATGGAAGATATAGACTGGAAGGCAGCCCTGATGCACACTAAAGAGGTGACAGTTAAAGCCAGACTGCACATAGTCCAATTTAAAATATTATACAGAGTGTACTATGCCAGATGTCATTTGCATGCAGTGGGAAGGGTGCAGACCCCGTATTGCTTACAATGTGAGGGAGAGGAACACAATCTGGAACTGTCCCTTGATTCAGGAGCATTGATTGGCAGAGTGATTTCGGCTCAACTTCCATTAGATCCCCAAGGACGTGGATCTCCCACGAGGTCACTTCTCTGTGGTCTTGGCCTTATTGTAGCCAAAAGAGATATTGCCCAACATTGAGGGTCACAGGAATGCCCTACCAGGGAGAAGTGGAAACAGGGAATGGACATGTATATGATGGCCGAAAAAAACACCTATGCCAGTAGGGGATGCCCCAGAATATTTTGTAAGTGTGGGGTAAAAGGCTGCAGTACTACTTGCTGAAGTTATTAGACAGCAGCGGGAGAGGAAGACAAGATACTCCTTGAGGGAGAAATGAAATGTCACTAAATGCTGTGTGGAGGTCTACATTGTGTGATACCACAGCAAAAAAGTGCATACAATAGTGTATTATTGTCACAAGGGAAACGTATGGTTTTTGTTGCTTAGGAACACAGATAAATATAAAAAATAAAAAAATGTACATTAAATAAAATACATACATTTAATATTATTGTAAAAAACTATACAAAATGCCAAACTACAATGCATGTTGGGGAAGGAAGGTGTTTAACACTAAAAGGGTAACATTTACTATTGGGGAAGGTGTTGGAGAATAAAGGAGTTACAGTTACTATTTCACTCCAGCGTAAACCATTTTGGTGAAGGTGTTAGGTACTAAAATTGCAAGATTGACTATTCCCACTCCAATCTAAACCCTATGGGGATAGTGTTGGGCACTAAAAGAGTTATATTTACTATGCTGACTTCAAAGTAAACCATTTTGGGGTAGCTAGTGAACTCTAGAAGGGCTAGATTTACTATTCCCCTCCATCTCAACAATTTCGGTAAAGGTGTGGGACACTAAAGGTGTTATATTTACTATTCCCACTCCAATGTAAACCATTTTGGGGAAGGTGTTGGATACTAAATGAGTTACATTTACTATTCCCACTACAACATAAACCAATTTGTGGAAGGTGTTGGCCACTAAAAGTGTAAGATTTGCTACTGGGGGATCAAATATACTATTGAAACTCTCATATAAACCATTTTGGGCCAGGTGTTGGACAGGAAAGGATTTAGATGTTCTATTTCAACTTCAATGTAAACCATTTTGCAGAAGGTGTTGAACACTAAAAGGGCAAGATTTACTATTCTCACTCCAATCTAAACAATTTAGGGAGAAGGTGTTGGACACTAAAGGGGTTACATTTGCTATTCCCACTCCAATGTAAACCATTTTGTGGGAGATGTTAGACACTATAAGAACAAGATGTACTATTCCAACTCAAATCTAAACAATTTTGGAGCAGGATGGACTGTGAAAAACTCAAATATACTGTTCCCGTACCAATGTGAGCCCGGTTACGGAAGGTTTTGTACTCTAAGTTGGTTAGATACTATATCCACTCTAATCTAAACCATTTTAGAGAAGATGTTGGACACTACCCACGTGGCATGCGATATTCCCATTCCAATGAAAACCATTTTGTGCAAGGTGCTGGATACTAAAAAGGTTAGATCTACTATTGCCACTGCAATGTAAACCACTTTGGGGAAGGTGTTGGACACTAAAAGGATAAACTTTACTATTCCTATTACAAATTTCACAATTTTGGGGAAGGAGTTGCACACTAAAGGGGTTACATTTACTGTTCCCACTCAAAACGTAAATCACTTTGGGAAAGGTGTTGGATATTAAAAGGCCAAGATTTACTATTCTCATTGCAATCTAAAGCATTTCGGGGAAGGTATTGGACAGGATAAGAATAACATTTACTATTCCCACTCCAACCTAAACAATTTTGGGTCTGTGTTGTACACTAAAGGGGTTTAATTTACTATTCCCACTCTAATCTAAACCAATTTAGGAAAGATGTTGAACACTAAAGGGCTCATATATACTATTACCATTCCAATGTAAACATTTTGGAGAAGACACTAAAAGGATCAAATATACTATTCCAACTTCAATTGAGTCCATTTTGGGGAAGGTGTTGGACCCTAGAGTGGTAAGATTTAATATTCACACTCCCGCTACACCATTGTGGGGATGGTGTTTGACACTACAGGGATATCATTTAGTATTCCTACAGACAATACAATATTTTTCATAAATAGCAATAAAAATACATTTACCAAACAATGCATATTTACAATTTACATTAATACCCCAACAAAACCTAACATAATATAAAATAAAGCATAAAATATATGACCAACACGTAAAAACCAATAAAAAGCAAAATGTAAAAATTATAAAAATAAATATAAAATAAATAAATGGAAAAAATAATATAATAAAGATGTATAAACTAGATTATTTTGCTTATCTACATTTCATAGTGTGACTTCACAAAATTCTATTTCCCAAAATAATGTAATTTGCACTTCCTTTTTTGTATCTTTTCTTCAATAGTCAATCCACAGCCCAACAGTGGCCCAGGCCTGTGTACCTCCAGGGGGGTGAAAAACGTGTTGACTATACAACCCAAAAAATGGTACTTCTGACCTACTAGACATTGAATGAAAAGATATACAGTTTGCTTTTCTGTTCTCAAGTGTTTATATCCGGTGGCTACAAGTTGTTGCTAAAAAAATGAAACATATGTACTTTGACAATTGCTGTCAAACAAATATTATTTTTGGTAAGTGCATCCATTGGTAACAACCATTATGCATACTTAATGTTACTGTGTCTGAATCCCACGTTTAGATAAGCTCAAATTCTTCAACTCATTTAATAAGGAATCATGCACAAACTCCCCACAGACACTCAGAGCAAACCATATCTCTCTAAGCTGAACACAGGTCGCCTGTCAGTCATGGAGTTAGTCAACCCCGCTAGAACTACGAGCAACACCTGCACAGTAGTGGGAAGTAGCTAAGAAGGGATCACGACTGCTATTTTTGGTGTCATCAAGTAAATCAAGGTCATAGAAGTGTTGGGGAGTTTTGTGTATTAATCAACAGTGTCTACTATATATAATGTGCTAGAAAAGCAATCAGATACTCAAACTCACATGTTGATACTGATATGCTGCGCCTGCTTTCTAAACAGTTTTGATATGACCTGTTAAAGGGCATGTTTCTGGCTTGTGCTAAGTAGGCCATTATTTCTGCTCGACATGGTCTATTTCTAATGTACATTTTTCTCAAAGAAGTCCCTCTAGCATGGGCTTACTAATTCCAAGGATCTTCCCCTTGCACACAATATTACATTCATTCCCAATGGTTCTATGTTGTTTATGTAACTACTTTATTCTGACGCCTCCAGATGACGTCAGGCCAGAGAGGATAACTCAATGTTCATGTAGTGGGTTAGTGCTTAGGTGGTAAGGCTGTATGATGATTTTAAATATAAACCCTCAAATAAGGGGGTGAGGCAGAACGCTGAGAGACCTTTCTTATGCTACCAGTGATGCGGTCCATTTCTACTGATTTGCTGAACATTTGAGACTATTTTTGATTTGCCTATTATCCTGCATTATCCTATTATTGAGAGCCTTTATGAGAATGATTGTATGCATTTAATTGTGACTATTTGTGCATTTCTGTATTGTACCCTTTTGAATTTCTGTAATAAATCTTTATAAATCTTTTAGTTACGCCGTACAACTCACTTATTGAGTCAATGCTTGTTAATTGTATATATTCTTTATATGTTATTTTCTACCTTATCTTAGGGATTCATGGTCTCATGAAATTAAGGGTTGAAGCCATCACGATCCACCCAACTTCGTATCGCGTTTTTGAGATGTAAGATTTCAGGGGTACAGTACACCCACGTTGTGTTCATCCCATTAGCATTGGGTTATGATATTTTCCTTACAGTGCTGCTAAGAAGGAAGCTGATGGTTCAGCCATTGCCCTACTGACACTTCTAGACCCACAACAGCCCTCTTCTCATCTCAATTGAATCCCAACATGTTAGCACCGTTGTAATGTAAAACACCCTCATATCCATCTGAACAGGTGCACTATATAAAAAGATAGATAAATAAATAATATTAAAATAGTAGGAACCAGCTCTTCTGACAGAAGCTATGAGATACAGATCAGGGGGCTTCAGTCCATGACGAGCCTGAAAAAGATGCTGGAGAATGTTTGAAAATTATGAAATACTGAGGAGCACTATATTACTTATGCATCCTCAGGACACCTAAAAAAATCTCATCTCCCAGCCTTTCACCTTCCCAAGTCATAATACTTGAACCTCACAAGTGAACTTCTGATTCCCGACTGCCACACATTCAATACTCCAGTCAATTCCACTCCAACATTCCACGATGATAAAGTATTTATTCTCTGACTGGTCCTAGAATATTCTTAACTGGAAAGTGCTATCACCCTTCCACTCATTCACAAACCAAACGAGAACCCGGATGCTGGAACTGAAATATGCTCTGCATGGTAAGAGACCTGCACTCATGCCCAACTGTACTGTTGTCTGGATTCCTAATGCTGATTTTTTTGGCATAGGTACACACGGACCATGTGTGTGTGCCATGAGACCAGCCTGTATCACAGATAGTGGTCATGTTGGACCCAGAGGTGACCCAAAGCACTACCCTCATAGCGGTGGAAGAGTACCGAGTGAGTGCGGTGGTGGCAGTATGCCGTTTAGTGATCAGTAGTAGTGACTAGCTCCTTTTTACTATGTGTCACTGGAGTGAGACCTACAGGCTCACTCGCCTTTTTAAAAGTTTCACTGCTGTGTGCTACATTAAGTAGATGTGGAGTGCTGCACAGCACAGGAGTAGTGACTCTGCACTGGATGTTTGTGTGCCTGGGTAGAGTACAGAGATAGAGCAGTATTGTGTAGTATATGTCTGGTTAGTGCATGCACTGATTGTGTATTTATACCTCTGAGGAATACATTACATGAGAGATCTAGTGCTGAGTAGTGCATGCACAATGGAAGCATGTTGTGAGAAGCTGAGTTGTTGGTTAGTTGGGGGGTAACCCTGCTCAAGAAACAGCCACAAACCCCATAAGGGTGAACCACAAACGATACTAAATTAACCCGTCCTTAACCCACTGGTAGCTTGGCACAAAAGCAGTCAGGCTTATCTTAGAGGCAATGTGTAAAATATTTGTGGAGCACACAATCTCACACCAATTTAGACACATAGAGTACATTTTAATAAATTATTAGACACCAAAACCACATAAATCCAATTACTAGAACTGAAGTAATGACCTATTAAAGTTTAAAGTAAAAGCCAGTGCCTAAAAGATCAAATCGCCAATCGTGGACAGAGTCCAAGTCGAAAAATATGTTCGACTGCTATGGAGCACAAATCGAATAAAAAGTCGATTGGGCCTGGTTGGCGCTTAACTTCGAACTTAGAAGAACTTTTCAGAAAAAGTCTGAAAAGGAGGAATTCAGCAGTGGAGGTACAGGCAGTGTACGAGGAGGAGGTGTCTGTGTCGTTAGTGGGGAGCTCCTGGACAAAGTTGCAGTGAAGATTTCTACGTTCAGACTTAGGGGCTGAATAGAAGTTTGGCTGTCCGAGTGGCTGACTGCCAAGCTGGTGGCATCCCAACTGCCAAAATCTGAGTACAACGCCAGGCTGGCAGTGTTGTGTCAGTGGTGCCCTGGCAGCGGCATGCTTCGGCTCGTAGAAAGAGCCTGAAGCATATGCTGTCATAGTTTCAGTGCCACTTGCACATCAATGCACTGTGAACCATGCACCATGTTGTGCATGGCTCACAATGCATGCATGACAGTGCAAGCAGAGGGGGCACAACATGTGCCCCCATGCACAACCCCCATGGGCAAATTCACCGCAAGGCCCTGTTTGGGGCCCCTTCTCTGCCTTTCAGCTGATTTTTTCATACAAAGGTCCCCACCATGAAAAGGTTGGAGAAAATGCAGGTTATGACCAGCACGGAGGTGCCGGCCTTGGCACTGCAGCCATTGATCAGCGATTTCCCCACTGCTGCCTTGTCAGAATCCAGAATCCTGGCCGTGGCAGTGGTCTTGCATCAGGCTGATGGTGGTCCGACTGACCATACTCATAATTGGGTGGCCAGATAGAGGAGGCTGCTGTTGGACTGCCACAGCAGGTATGGAAGTCTTCGGACCTCCATAATCATAATCAGGCCCTTAGTCTCTCTTTTGAAAGTCAGAAAACCCTGCAAAATGAATCTGGAGGCTTTAGCCGACAAGAGCTTCTAGGGGGCTGGATACCCCTTTGACAAATGACCACTGAACAGAGTTTGTTGCTGCTCAGCGGAACAGAACAGCAGCTATGCCAAGTAAGTCCAACCAGCGATGCACCAGGGGCAGTTAGACGAGCATGTTCATCTTGGTCTCCTCTCGATTCACAGAGCAGTTTTTAGCCAAATCTGTTTTAATTCTCATGTTTTGGATTTTGGTTTTCTGGGCAGTTTTAACACCACCACTGAGGGTCAAGGACTGAAGGGGCACCACTTGGGGGGGGGGGGGAGCTTAGGATTCACTCAAGCTGGGTCCAAATGCGTTTTTAAGATGATTGCAGCCTTTCCTATCCCAGGAGGCCAGCCAACTAGCCTTTGGAGTCAATCTGGTAGTCCTGGGTTCAAGAAGTAGAACAAATCTCAGGCAGCAGGGCACTCATCTGAAGGCTTAAGGTGGGCTCCAGACAGCAAAGCATTCCTTCCAGGTGCAGCAAAGCAGGTTTCTTAAGTACACAGCAGATACAGCAGCAGGGAGTCCTCTGAGAGTTTTTCCACAGGTCCTGAAAGTAAACTGAAGAGTGAGTCTGAGGGTCCAATTTTTGTACCTGGTGCCCTCTTTGAAATAGTACACATTTCTAGAGAATTCCATTTGAAGTGCCTGAAGTTTCCTGCCTTCCCTGTCCTGGCTCCAAACTGGCTGTATGAAAAATGCAGTGGTGGCAAGTCCTTTGTGTGAAAGCACGGCACAGCCTATTCAGTTCCACCCCCCATCCTGCCAGTGATGGCCAATCCAGGCACACTTAATCCCTCTATTGTGTGGCTGTCTGGTAGGTTTGTACAAACTGCCAACTACACTCAGTCATGTGACCAAGGAACAAGCTGCAGGGATCAAATAGATAGGGTAGGGAAATGGTAACTTTCTAAAAGTGGCATCTTCAAAATTGTAACTTAAAATCCTACTTTACTGTTAAAGAGGGTTTTAAAATACAATTTCTCAGAGACATAACATGAAATGTGATCTGTTCTAGTTTTTCACTAGTAGGTTATGTAAAACTTAAAAGTACGTGTCCAACCTTTTAGCCATCTAGGGCCTACCTTGGGGGGAATTATATGCAAGAAAATTGGGTTTTTAAGGCTTGGCAAGGGGTTTCTCAAATTGGTAGTTTGAAGTGCCTTCAGGCTGCAAAGCCAGACTTGGGACATGTTTTATGGGGCTACTTAAGTGGGTGTCACAACAAGTGACTGTATGTGTGTCTGTAGTGGCACAACACATGGAGGTAGCAGTTCGGAGAGCATCTGTGCTGTGAAAAGGTTGTATGGCATTTGATAGAAACATTATTTCATGGAATACCATTACTGCAAAACCATTTAATCTAAACCATTTAATGGGAATAGACAGAATGAATGTATTTTCCTCTTTGTAGAAACTAATTAATGGTATGCCTTTTTGGTCAAAATTGGATTTTGAAGGCCTATGTTTTGCGAGTAAATGCAATGGTTGCAGGTCTTACTTTCAGAAACAGTTTTGTTGAGGATATTTATTAAAGTGCTTTACTTCGGGGGCATTGTTTCATATTTATATCTTTTACATTGTCAAACAATTACATTTTAATTCCTTGATCCATCCCCATTCCTAAACACCATGTATCGCTGGACCCTCACTGCCCCTAAACAACATCAATACCTGCCCCCTGCAATCCCTCACATACCTAAACTACTCTCATCCCTAAAGCCTAAAAGCCCTTTCTACTAAAAAAAAATCCACCATCCCTGAACCATAAAATAACTCAATACCTTAACTCCACCAATTCCTGAACCCTAAAAAACCCTTTCTATGCCTAAACCCCACCCATCTCATACCCCTTAAAACACCTCAGCACATCCAAACTCCACCTAACCCCGAACCCTAAAAACCCTCACTTTCCTTAAACACCTGCCATCCATGACCTAAAAGAACTCCTCATCACCCTAAAGTACTCATCCCTGAACAGTAAAAAACCCTTTCTACATCTAAACTGCCTCCATTCCTGAATTTTTTAAACCCCTCACTACTCTAAACTCCACCCCATCCGGAACCCTAAACATTCTTCACCACACCAGCCACTACCCATAATTGGACCTTAAAAAGCCTCACTAGCCCTAAACTCTGCCCATCCATGAACCATAACACCCCTCACCCTTACAATCCACCCATCCCTCCAACCTAAAAAAAACCTCACACACCCAAACACCACTCTCTGTAAACTAAAAGATCCTCACTACCTCTACGGCCCATTCATCTATGAACCCTAAAAACCCCTTTCTATGCTGGAACACCAATTATTCCTAAGCCCTAAAAATTCCTCATCACCCTAAACATGACACATCCCTGAACTCAAAATTCTGAGATTCGGGGAGCACCCGCAGAGTGAACACTCACTGCACCACTGAATGTTTCCACACTGCCGGAGCGAATAAGACTGGAACTGGGCCTGGACTAGTGCGATTTAGACTCCATCCCTTACATGTCATTCTTGCACATTTGCATTATATTTTATCATTATATCTACTGTGTGCCTTATTAATATTAACACGTGTGAACATTTAAACAATGAAATGTATTTACTGTAGAAAGAAGAATTTTATAACATGTACACTAATGTTCAATTTAACATGAAGATATGTATTCTGTATTCACCTTTGTATTTATTCTTTATTTTACATTTGTATATATTCTGAAGGTCCGATTTGAAAGAGTAATCGCGTATGCTCTTACTCACTTTTGCATGTGTTTGTGAGTTGCATGTGCACACGTTTAACCATGTGAAGTGCACATTTAAATGTTTAGTAAAGTTAGTCTGACCAAATACCTTGCAATTTTGTCAAGACTGTTCTTATTAACATTTTGTTTCATATAATGACACAAATCAGTTATAGAGGCAGCTTCGACCCCATCATCACATTGTGGACCATCTAAATTACAAGTACAGTATCCCTCAACCGCTGAAACAGGTCCCAAAACGTGTGTGCAGTACAATATCTCAATCTCCTCACTGTTATCGTAACTCATAGTAGGTTTACCCCAAGAAGGAATATGACTCCCCCCAACTCCCCCTACTTCATGAGAGGTAGTAAAAGAAAGAATAATATGATAAGGAATGGTTGACTAGAAGCTTCTAATATGTGTGTGTTGCAGGGCTGATGTGTAGCGATTCCAGGATGTGTAAAGTCAGGGCAGGCACACTCTCAAAAGAAAGGAGGTGCTTCAGTTGTTTCAAAACTGGAAGAGACTGAGAGCCCTTGTTCTTGTAGGGCAAGTCATCAGCGGGAGACCTGTAGAGAGATATGCCACTAGTGGACCCCAGATGAACTCAAAGGCTTTGAAATCATCTTGGAAAATGTCTGCCAACCCATCCATGGTAAGGGGTTTCCATAGACGAGAATGCTATTAAGTCAGAGCCAGGGCTTCTCATTTTCTTCCAGGTTGCAGCTATTGCAAATTTGGCCGCCTCCAAACATAGCCATATAATCGCGCTATCTCCTTTAATCTGGTGCTCCAGTGTTTCCTCTCTCAGGCCTAATTGGGGATTTTGGGACCAGGTAACTCAGGATGTTTTTAATTTGTGCTAGTATCTTGGTCTAGGAAGAGAGAATAGTTGCGCAATCCCGCCGTATGTGGAGGAAGTCTCCCAAGAGTCCACATCCTCTCCAACAATGATCAGACGTGTTGAGGAATATCTTTTTTGATTTTGTCATACATTATCTTGTAGTGTGATTTAAACAAAGCACAGATGCACCACTCAATGAAAATAACTTATATCTATAAAAGTAACAGGCAAATATATATGCATTCAAATTCTTTAAAGAACATTGCAACATTAGTGTTTTGGAATTTCTTTATCTCTTTTATAATTTCATTTTTCTTTTTTCAATGAAGACATGCGATGTTTGGCACGTAAACCAGCCGACGCGTTTCGTCCCCTTATGGGACTTCTTCAGGGCTGTTAGATATAAACAATACAATATACAGATAAAACAACATGACTTACAACAGATATACAAAAATATGTTGTACATAACAATACAAAAACTAAAAACAACGACAGGAAAGACTAGCAAGCAGATTTATATATATAAAAGTTTTTTTCTTATTACACACAAAATATACATAAAATCCAGTGAGGAGAAATGTCATCACTTAATCCAAGAGGTGTCAGCCGACACCAACATTAACCAGAACCATTTCTAGTCTTATTTAAATTGTCTTATAAAAACTTCAAAGTGTATCTCACCCAAGGGAAGCTGATACAAAGAGAAGATTTCTAGAGAAAGAGGGTTAATATAGAAAGATATCGTTGAAAACTCTATCCATATACCCACCAAAAACGGAAGGTGGAGTTCATTAGTCGTCAAAACGTAGATTTGTAATGAAGCAAAAGATTCTCCAGTCAGAGACACTCCCCAATCCAATGAGATCTATAACATAAGCAAAGATCAATAGCATGGGGATATAACGTATAACTCGAATTTATTGGCCTTAAATGTAATTCGGGCCAATAACAAAATACGGCCTAGTCTGATAAACACTTACATATTCTCAAGACAGAGGCGTCGTCAGATATGCGACGATCACATACAGTATGTAAGACAAATAGTCCAACTTCAATGGAATCACGTATATTCTATATGTAAGGATATCAAGTGTGATCTTGTCCCTCCATGGTCCTCTAAAGAGTAAGAAAAGGATTTTTTGTCGAGGTAAATTGAACATGGCATAATCAGGTATAAAGTTGACACCCCCCAAAGAGAAAAATATATTAGTATGACCGCTTAAGGATTCAATTACATTTAACGGTCATAAATATTATAATGTTTCACGGAGCTAGACCAGTCTATAAATGAAATGTACTCACCGGCCAAAAATGGAGCTTGGATAAGCTCTTCTCTAAGTAAGACACGCACGCGTCCACTTGTGTATATAGTGGGCAAATCACCCCAATAAGGCAGGATACCAGACAACCTATGGTAAGAATGGTAAGTTTAAAACAATTTAACCGATAGCCCTTGATCAGATAATAGGCGGGGTATAGGACAGTATTCACTAGGATAGGAATGATTCTAATCGTCCAATTTCCGACACAAGATAGAGATAGGAGGACAGTACTCACTCCAAACTTCAACTGTTACACCAACTGACCCAGTTATGGTATGCTAACCATATATCCCTCTAGTCATCAAGTATTCAACGTCAAGGAAATAAAATTTAAAAAAAAACAAAAAAAAAACAGTAGAGATAAGATACGAGCGGACACATTGCAAAGGGAGGCAAACACCCGGTTTTGTATTGGAAAAGCGTTCTGTCAAGCAATAGAGACAGTAATGTTCCGCTCCGATATCAGTATGTATTCATAAGGCAACATTATCATGGACCCGTACCTCCGGTAAACCGTGCCCCCACATGATACGGGCCCCACAATCATTATGCACGAGAGATTACCACGATATAGCTATACACACTCGTGTTTATGAAAGTCCTCAAAGCGCAGCAAACAGACCATTTATTTAAAAAACGCTTCCAGTTTAAAGAAGCCTCAAAGTTCCCAGCAGATTAACAGACCCATAGACCCGAACCTCAGATAGAGCCAAGTCATACCCCAGCATTGTAGGTGCCCCACAGTCGCTGTCAATATTACTTACCCTGATAAGGTTGTTCACGCTGGCGTGTTTGAAAATCTTCATGTGAAATGGCAAGCAAACCATTTTGACAGTGCCTAACGTTTAAGTAGCCCCGGCAGTCCAAGGGAACGCTCGGAAGCCGTGATGACGTCAGCAAAAGGAGTCATCATGTATTCCGATGTAAGATGAGTGTCAAAATAGCGGCCATCTTGTAATGGTGAAAGGTGTATATTAACCAAGGGATAGATCAGACGAAAAACGAAAGTATAGGGTGTAAAGAAAGACCAATTCAATGATAAGAGATAATAATCAAGAATGGTAAAAAATATAAACCATGAGAATGAGAATGAGGGCTATCTATACTGGTAAGAGGATTTTTTATATATTAGTTATAACTGACTCAAGACAAATTCAAGGCCACCATAAACAGCTTGCACATATCGCAAACTGTCAGTGAGAGTGTGTATTGTTTCCCTAGTTCCAAAAAACATAATAAGTGTTGAGTCCAAAATGAAACCAGATTAAACACAACGGACGAGAGTCAACATGACTAAAAGACATGAAAACGTCAAGTGTATCACCGAGCTATCCACGCGGCAGCCAAATACTAAATACCTAGGTCTCAACCATACAAAAAAGAGGGAGGAATGTCAGTCTAACATGGGATGATCTAAATAAAGAGCTAATCCTCAGGTAATCAAGTATATCACATACATACTATGGCCACTATCACGGTCAATGCACCCATTTCACAAATAGTGAAAATTACCGTATTGAGAATAAGGGTGAATACCTTGTAGTGTGCTTCTCTCATGCCTAACGAGTGCTTACATTTTGCAATGTCTCTCCACAAGTATTTCTATTTTATTACTGGTATGTCTGCCTCCAGTGCTTCTTCCCAAAATATCCTATGTCAAGGTTGTGGGTTGGGAAGTGTGTTTAATAATAAAGATTAACAGAAGAAAATGTTTCCTCTAGTGCTCCCGGCTTTCTTAACTCATTTTTCAATTGGGGTTAGTCTCTAGTGTCCACCGCTCTAATATCTGGTCGCAGTGCCCAGTGTTTTAATTGGGTATATCAGTAGTATTCAGAATCTGTTAAGTGAAAGTCATATTTCCAATTTTCTAAGGTTAAGATTTCCCAATTGTGGAAGAGATCCAATAATCTAAGACACCCACCCTCACCCCATGAATCAAAAGGGTTCTAGCACTGAAGGGAGACTGGATTATAATGAATGGGTATGTACAGTAAAGGGAAGAAAGTTCATTCCTTGCACCTGTACACCTCATCCCAGTATTTTTAGGGTAGTCCATGTGGGTCTGCTCATGTATGGATTAGGTGGCCTTTCAGCTTTAGGCTTCCACGGGACATTCCAGATAACTCCCCCCACTATGGCACTGTCCATATGTAACCAGTGTTCATCTGATTCACTAAGGGACCATTCTGATATCACTCCTAATTGGGCCGCTTTGTAGAAAATGTGAAAGTCTGGAAGGGCCAGCCCGCACTCCCTTGGCAATCTAAGATGGCGATGCATTAGTCAAACTCTGTGGTTTTGCCATATGAGACGGGTGATGAGTGTACGTAAGGTTGAGAGGAAATCTCTTTGTAGTGCGATAGGGAGGCCCTGAAAAAGATAAAGTATCTTAGGTAAAACAGCCATCTTGATCAGTAGATACGTCCCAACCATGATGTGTAAAGAGGGCGGCCTAATGCCTTGAAGTAATCTAATAGTAATCCCAAGGGCCACACTTACCAGTGGCCCGCAATACTGACTCAATAATAAACAGTTGGCAACGTAGAAGGTTCAAGCGTTTATTGGCCACAACAAAACTCTACATAGAGGAGCCTCATCGAACCTCACCCATCAGGTGCGCCGAGGAAGACTGCTGGCACCTTGACAGAGTCACACTTATATACATAACTGATTCAGCATACAAAGCATTGTGAGTGGAAAAACACCAGTTAGCCCTAGAGCTCCTAGATGAGCTCATACCATCTGCACACATAAGGTTACTATCTTCTACAGAGAAGGTCGGCGGGGTTACTCCCTTTCGTCTCGGGCCCAGAGGAATTTCGCTTGATACTCCCTACTGCAGATGTGACCTTGGGCCTCAGCCGTAAATACAATTTCACTCTGTCTCTAGGCTGGTACGAGCTAAATCATACTGACGGTGTTCAGGGAGAACCACGTGATCTGAGGCACGACTGGTCATAATCCAAGATGGCTGTAGTGTGGCTTTTCGGCCCTTTCCATCATACAAGACACGGAGAACGAATGGGCCATCTTATAAAGCAGTTCTCAATGTAAATGGAATAGAGATACAGCCCAAGATACTTTATGCTAACTTTACATACTGACTTGAATCCCACAGAACGGCCCTTTTTAGCATAATGTAGCTATCCATTTGAACTATTCTTCAAAAATACCCTCGTCTATCTGCATTATGTCATGTATCTCTTTCTGCACTAGTTGAGCGTTTACCTTAGCAGGGTTTGCTTTAGGAGTAGGTAAAGCAAGACGAACTTGGGTGGCACAGTAGGAGCAACAGGCGGGCCCACATTGAATGCAAACACAACAAGTGAAAAGGAAACCCCCTATTCCTAGGAGGACCATGAATATTTTCCAACCCCAGGTGGTAAGGAGATCCCAGAACCACCCCGAAATAGACCAGGTACCTGTCTCTGTATGAATCTCAGATGCTAATCGATGCAACTTCTGAATAGCCAAATGAACCGAAGGGGCGGAGTCAGGTATATATACACAGCAGGAGCTGCCGATCACTCTACACGCTCCTCCGCAATCAGCTAGGATAACGTCTAAAACAAGGCGGTTTTGGGGTGTCACAAGTCTGGTTGCTTGAAGCTCAACTGTGATATTAGTCAGTATCCCAGCGGTGGTATTCACCACTCCCTCTACTACCCTGGACAATCTTCTAATCTCTTTACTGGTCAAAATGGGTCCCCACATAGGCAGGACTCCTTTTATGATATCGACAAAATGTTGGGCAGGGGTATCAGTCTGATCGGTAGCATCTCTATCAGTGTTTCCTGAGTCTAAACTTCGCCGATTCAGCGAATGAGATCTATGATAGTCAAAACGTGCTATATAAACAGGAGGGTATAGGAAGGATAAGTAACATTTACCTGACCAGCCTCTGGGAAGCCAGGTGTAAGCGTTTTCTCCACACACAAAATATACATTCGGAGGAGTAAGTATAGGGGGGCTGCTAAAGGTTTGTAATCTATAGGTATATTTACATTTACTATAACCAACAAATAAATGTCCAGTACCATGTATGCAAAAGGAGGACGAGCTATTCAACACGGGGACCGGATTGATTCTTTCATTCGACACATTGCGTTCCTGGAAATATCTGAAATACTCAGTAAAATTGAAGGACACAAAATCTGATACTTCGTCCCTTAACCAGGTGTCATTTTCATGTTCCGTATACACATTCATACAAGCGGTAGGATCCAGGGTACCGTCTGTACCCTCGGCATTTGGAGTGAATCCCTGGTGTCTTTCTATATAGGCCAGAATTAGATCATAATCCTTCTCTGAAAATCGGTGCCCATCAACAGCATAATGTTCATACATCATTGACAATAATCTAAACCAGGCTTCACAACTGCCTAAATATGACAATGGCATTGAGATGAACAGATCGTGTTTGTGCATTACTTAGGGAAGAAGGCCACATACCCAGCAATTTGTGGCATTCGTTGAACTATGGGTCTGATGTAACATTTCAATAAAAGCATTATTCACATAGGTCTGGCGATGCCTCTCTTTATGTGGGGCAAAAGTCTGAAAACGGTGTTCCTCGGGGGCGGGGGTGGTAGCTATCAGGGTGTGCACAGGATGGCAAATAAAATGGCGGAATCCTAGATAGATGAACATTCCTAAGCATAACATTAATGAAACGACTATTATGACAATAAAAACAATTTTGGCACGCAAACTCCAAGTAGAAAATATTGGCAAATGTGAATACAAAGGGCGGTGTACTATGGGACGTTCCTCTTCAGGGACAAAACGAGCAAAAGGGTACATTCTCACTAAAAGTCCAGGTATAATCTCGGGAAAGGGAAATCTATAAGCAGTCCAACCTGCCGGAGGGTGCTTCTTTCTTGTGTCCGTTATAGAGCCTCACAGGCAGACTCCTATTGTTCCAGGCAACACAAAAAGGAAAAGAAAAGAGCACAAAAACTTCTCGCGTCGGAGTTGCACTTGAAACAACTCTTGCTGAAAGGGACCTCTACCTGGGCCCCCCACTAGCTGATCAATGTCTCTATCTTCTTTCTGAACAGAGCATTATCAAAGAGTTCCAAGCTCTCAACGAGTTCAGTCCAGTGTTTTTACCTTTCCCAGGGTTTTACTCAGACCTTCGTTCTTATTTTCTAGGTTGAGTCTGGGATCCTTGCTTTCTGTCGGGGCCGCAGGTTGTAACGGACATGACCCGGTATTTTGGGATTAATGAACAGAACAGGCACAGTGGGGTCAGCTAAAGGATTGGGTGTGTGACTTTCCTTGTCACGTATTGCATTCCCAGGTGTCAGATTACCTGTTGCAGATGTCGCCGAACTCACGACACCCTCCACTCGCCCATCCGTTTCTCCTTGGGCCTCCGGGGAAGGTGACTTTTCGGTGGGCTTATCACTTCCGTGCCTTAACGCTTCGCCCTGGCCCTGCTGATCATCTGGCAAGGGAAGTGGAACCCTTTTTAGGTGTGATACGTGGATCCAATGCCGCTTTCCTTCAACTTTTACGGCCGTCCTTGTAGCCAGAAGCACTTGAAAGGGCTTGGTCCAGCGTGGATCTAGACTCGATTTCCGTTGGTAGTTCCGAACCAGGACCCACTGTCCAGGCTCCAGACTGTATCCAGGACCCTCCGGCAGAGGCTGCAGTACTGCTGATATCTGTTGATGAATGGAACGGAGATCTTTAGTTAATGCATAAAGGTAATCCGCCAACATAGGATACTCAATATCTCTAAAGGATTTTGGTCGCGGCACACCCCATACGTTAGCGGGCCTAACAAATATCACCTCATACGGTGATATCCCACTTCGGGAGTGGGGAGTAGTTCTTACAGACAGTAAAGCCAGGGGTAAGAGATCAGGCCATTTTAATCCCGTTGTATCCTGTAGTTTTGCTAATTTCAATTTTAAGATGCCATTATATTTTTCCACCAGCCCCGCCGATTGGGGGTGACGGGCAGCATGGAACTTCTGCTGTATTGACAGGCCCTTGCAAACATGTTCAACAAGGTCAGCATTAAAATGTTTCCCATTGTCACTCCAGATCACCCGTGGTAACCCATAACGGGGAAAGAACTCTTTTACTAGGGCCTTTGCGGTGGCTAGGGCAGTATTCTCCTTGGTGGGGTACGCCTCCACCCACTTGCTGAACGTACAAACCACTACCAAGACGTATTTGAGATTGTTATCCCGCTCAAACTGAATATAATCCATTTGTAATACCTCGAAAGGTAGGGTGGGGGGCGCAAAGCTACCAGTCAGAACAGGGATACTACCTCCTGGATTATGCTGTAGACAAATCATACAATTCTGGACTAGTTGCTTTGCCGTCCTATGGATGTTGGTATTATACCACACAGGATCTAGTATTGCGCAAATACCTTGAATCCCCACGTGTGCGGGACCGTGTGCCATAGACACGACCGCATTCACAAATGCATTCGGCAGCAGCCATCTACATCTTTCTGATAGATCAATCCAACATCCATTGTCCTCTAGCTTCCCTATCTGTTCTTGCCAGTACTTCAGTTCTTCAGGGGTTGCTTCTAATTGCAATTCTCTCACACTGTCTATAGTGTTATTGAAAGTCTCTGTTTCTATCATCCCTTTAGGCAAACCCGTTACAAACATGGAGGTGGTACTGGATTGGGCAGTTTCTTTAGCGATTCTGTCCGCAAAGGAATTTCCCTTACCTACATCATCAACTACTGCTTTATGAGCACTACATTTAACAACGGCTATGGCTTGGGGCAAGGTCAAGGCGGCTAACAACCTCAAAACCAACTGACCATTCTTTATTTTCAGACCATGGGATGTAAGGAAACCTCTCTCTGCCCACAATCTCCCAAAGCTATGTGCTACGCCAAAAGCATACTGGCTATCGGTGTAGACATTTATCCTTAACCCTTCACCCAATTCACAAGCCCTTAGTAGTGCAACTAACTCGGCAGCCTGGGCCGATCGATAAGGTACCTTGGCCGTCTCAACTACTGTTTGCAATGTGGTGATCGCATAAGCAGCGGTCGTGGTGCCGTTGGGTAACCTAAAACATGAGCCATCGACATACAATTCCCCTTGTGGGTCAGATAAAGGAATGTCTGTCAAATCTATCTGCCCCTTTGTTTCTTCTTCTGTCCGAAAGAGGCAATCATGTATATCTTGACTGTGGTCTTCCAGAGGGAGAGGTAGTAACGTAGCAGGATTCAAGGTGACACATCTTTTGATAGTGATATGTGGTGCAAACAGGGTCAATTCGTACCCTGTAAGACGCGCACTAGTTAAGTGCTGGGTCTGCGTCCTGTTCAATAATACGTCCACAGCGTGAGGCACCCTCACTGTCAGGTCCGTATTCAGGACGAGCCATTCCGATTGTCGGATCGCCACAGCAACCGCAGCCGTGGCTCTCAGACAACTGGGAAGTGCCCTGGCGACATTATCCAATACCGCCGAAAAGTATGCACAAGGTCTTTGCTTACCACCAAAACCTTGTGTTAACACTGAAAGCGAGCAACCGTCCACCTCATGCACGTAGAGTACAAAAGGCTTCCGGTAATCAGGGGTGCCAAGCACGGGAGCAGAGCAAAGAGCAGATTTCAAAGAAACAAAGGCATTCTGACATTCAGCTGTCCAAGGTAAAGGCTCATGCACATCTTTAGTCGTTAGATGCAAGAAAGGTTTAGTTAATAGGGAATAGTTAGGGATCCATTGGCGACAGTAAGAAGTTATGCCAAGCAGAGTGCGGACATCACGTTGCGTGCAAGGAACAGGCATGTTAGATATAGTTATGATACGATCAGGAGTCAGTCGTCTTCCCTCCTTCGACAGGAGATGACCAAGATAGGTCACCTCCGGCCGACAATATTGAAATTTAGACAACGAGACTTTGTTACCGTGGTCTGCTAAGTGCTGTAACAACGCAGTCGTGGCTGCTCGGCAACCCTGCTCTGTATCAGAGGCCACAAGGAGATCGTCCACGTACTGCACCAGAACGTTACCGGGTGGCAAAATTAATGTATCCAGTAATGTTTTGAGCGCTTGGCTGTAAATACTTGGGCTTTCTGTATAGCCCTGTGGGGTGCGACAAAATCTGAAGCTGCGACCTCCCAATGAGAAGCCGAAAAGATAGCGGCTATCTTGATGAATGGGAATACTAAAGAAAGCATTTTTCAAATCAATGACAGAGAAAAAACTAGCGGTCAGGGGAATCATCGTCAAAATAGTAGTGATGTCAGGCACCACGGGATATTGGGGTACTACAATCTTGTTTATTTCACGCAGGTCAATCACAAAACGATAGGTGTCGGCATAATCAGGGCTTTGATCTATCGGGGCTCGTTTAAGAATAGGAAGAATAGGGCTGTTGCACGTATTAGAAGCCGTCTCTTCCACTACCCCGGTGCGGATCAAATCATGAACGATGGACAGTAATGCCCGCTCCCCTGCGGGAGCAATCTTATACTGCGGGACTCTGGATAACCAGGCATTTTGTTTCAAGGTGATCGAAATAGGTGGTATGCTCAACAAACCCACGTCAGTATCTCCGGTAGCCCAAAGACTCTGGGGAATCTTTGCAAGCTCAGGGGGCAGAGTGTCCGTTTTGGAGAAACATTGTGCTGAAGGAGGGAAGGCTTTCTTAATAGCCAAATAAACACCGTCTGGAGAGCAATAGATGCGGGCATACAGCCTCTTCAGTATATCCATCCCCAAGAGATTCTCACCACACTGCGAAGACAGAAGGAAGGGTGAATCAATTGAAATCGGCCCCAAAGTGAGAGAAAGAGGTTGGGAGATGGGGCTTACCACTGGAGTTCCAGAGAAACCTACAGACACATTATTCTGGCCAGACAGAGCAGCCCCAGGGACAAGGGCATGTGAAACAGAGCTATTCATAGCCCCTGTGTCAACTAGAAACTTACCTGATGTATCCATTAAACGGCATGTACATAAGGTCTGTTTGGATCTATTGGAATTGACACACGTCCCCAACTCTGTCCTCGGCTCTCCTATGCCTCAGAATAGCCTGCCGAGTCGTTGCTCACACATCCTTCATTGTAATATTGCTTCCCCTGACCATGGTCAAAATGATTCTGACTATTCTCACCTTGCCCGACACCTTCCTGTCTCGTATATCCGCCTCGATGACAACCAGCACGGCCTCTCCCTTGGCCCTTCGGAACGCTGTTCTGCGCCTGCAACAACGGACACTGAGCTCGCCAGTGCCCCTCCTGCTTACAGAATGCACACTGATTTATTCCTAAATCTGTTCGCCCTACACCCTGCCCGGGCCCCGCCCCTCGCTGGGCGAAGTTCTGCGTTCCTCGACCCCTACCTCGGCCCCTTTTAACTTGCTGTAACAGGACCCGAGTCTTCAAATCCTTCGATCTCTTTTCCGTTTTTTCCTTACTCTCGTTCTCCCGATGCTCATAGTATTGAGCCATACTTAGGATAGTCGAAC
This sequence comes from Triturus cristatus, assembly GCF_964204655.1. NCBI lineage: Eukaryota > Metazoa > Chordata > Amphibia > Caudata > Salamandridae > Triturus > Triturus cristatus. The sequence goes on from NC_140586.1 coordinate 724,452,134, forward strand.
GGGTAGATGTAGTCCAGGTACTTTCCGCAGCCTGAAGTCGGGCTGATATCTCGGGTAATAGGTTAGTTACAAACCTATTAACAAACAAGCGTATGCCACCCTCCTTAGACAGATCTTGCCCGCTAAAATCAATGAAAACCCCTTCGAACCTCGTAAAGAAGTCGGACACATTCTCGTCCTTCTTCTGTTTGCACGCCGTCAATTTGTCCCAATCTACTTTCCTGGTAGGGATTAGGGAATGCATGTAAGTTATTATTTTCTCCGGCAAAGTCAATATTTCAGTTCTGGGCTTATCTCCTGGCTTACGATCCCTATCCCAGTCTCTCAATTGCTCCCAGGTTCCCCCAAACTCCGTCACGTGGTCCTGGTCATGCACCTGCCGCCATATATCCACCGGCACTAATAGAGCAACAAATAGCTCGATATCAGCCAGTGTCATCACCGCCGAGGAGGCGGCTTCCGTGAGTTCCTTATAGTATGCTGTAGGATTCTTTCTGGGGTCAGGCAACTGAGTTTTCAATGAAAGTACCTCACTACGTTTCCATGGGGTGTATACCCACTGCTCCTGAAAACAGACGTCTGCTCTCGGGCGGGTAACCGTCCCATGTGCGTCTACAATCTCAGTTACTTCTGAGGTGCACTCCACGCATTGGGAACTGCTGTACCCCTGCAGGACTAGCTGCGTGTAAGCGCATTCTGTAACTAACCAGAATTTTCACATTCCCATCTACCGCTTCTGGACTTAGCTGAGACTTATGTGCCTGGGTATGAATATCATACAGTATAGTCGGAGCTCTTTCCCCTTTATAAGCTTGCTCCCACAATGAGATGAGGCGGTCAGCCATATGGGCTAACGCGTGCTGCTGCATCACCGGTTCATAATCTTGCATGGTGCTCCATATGTCAGACAGAGTATAAATAGATTGTCGCATCCACTGGGATGCCTGTACTGCAATGGCCCCCTTTTCCTCTGTTCCTAAAGCTGATCGAGTGAACAGTTTCCTGCCATCTAATGAACCGGCCGGATGTACTGGAGTTGAAACAGCTGCAAAAGGAGTTGCACTCGCGTAAGAGGAGGTCAAGGCAGAGGGAGAATGCATGGCCCCTGGCGACAACTGGGGAGCTCCAGCTGTCAAGGCTGAGAATAAATTAGGCAATAAGGCCATGATTTCCGAGACAGAGGAAGACAACCGAGAACGATCAGTGACAGGCGAGAGGGAGGGGGGCTGAGGCGCCGATGCAACCGGAGTTGCTGTAGAGGCAACTAGAGCCGGCGTAAGGGCGACTGTCTCTGCCCCAGCTGATTCAATAGCTGCTGATACCTCCGGATATAACCGTTGCGGGACATAAGGAGGCGGTGGCCGCATGTCCAGCAAGTCCTCTATTTCATCCTCTGCATTAGGTCGAGCCACATAACTTTTATCAACCTTTAATCTAAACTCCCGATTCATACAATCGATTCCTTTCTCTACCCTAGCTCTGTCATAGGCTACAGCTTTCTGAGTTATGGTCTGCCCAGCCTTAGCTCTCGCTAGCTTCTCCCCCCTCATCCGTCTTTGTTTGGCTTCTTTCTGCCAGGCGTTTAAGGCATCAAACATAGATTGCCTACTGCGCCTAGAGAATAGTTGTTCTTGTAGAAAGGCAATTTTCTTTTCATCAAATGAACCAGTCTTTGGCCACTGCAACTCTTCATTACCTTTGGTATACTTATGCCACAAGGTGTTGAACAATATGGGGGCAATTCCATGCTTCACATACATGAAATGGCTAGGGCTGCCCTCCGGAGGGGCGGGCTGACTCTCAGCCAAACGAGAGTCCCTAGTCCGGCAACAACCACCAAAACAATTCAAGTTGCTGAAACACGACATGTTGGTTAGTAAACAGACACAAATAACATATAACAGACTTTATATCACAGATAACATAGATGTCGAGATTATTCTCTGCAGTTCAACCTATCCAAACTTGATGCATCCAAACAAACGAACCGAGCCCGTTGACTCCCGTTCGTGGAGAATTATTCAAAAGGATCAACAGAGTCACAACAGGCAGTCTTCCAACAGACTGGCAAGAGGCTGTCAGATGGGGGTAACCACGAACTGGACTACGGACCATCCCATGAACTCCCTGGTTCACCACTGAGACTATTCTGATGTAGTTCAAGCTGTACCTCAGATATGTCTCATGGCTACCCAGTTACAGCCACAGGCTTTTCCGAGTGCAATCCGGCCGTGTATTACTCACAGGTAACAACTAGGCATCTGATCAGTATCCCAAAATATCACAAAAAGATCCGCGAAGTCTCTACAGTTAGTCCCTACCGGACCACCCTGCAAGACCTCCGTAATTCTCCTAGGGTACTAACGACCCCTCAAATCAAATCCAGTTAACTGTTCCAAATGCACCGCTCAACAGCGCATGCTTCAAACAAACAAATTACTCACCGGGTGCACCCAGGTACGAATGTTCGTTCTCCACTGCCAACTTCCTACAATCAACACGGTCAGCTACTGGGTTAAGCCCATAGGACCCCGGTGAAGGGCCACTAGCAGCAGAGGGTACCCCGATCGGGAGCACGGAGTGGACGTGGACTCCCCTCTGCCCACCCGGCCAAGACACCCTCGATCCTCTCACCCGAATACGGGGAAGGAAAGACCCTATCACGGGGTCCCTTCGTGGTCGCCAACTGAAGTAATCTAATAGTAATCCCAAGGGCCACACTTACCAGTGGCCCGCAATACTGAGTCAATAATAAGCAGTTGGCAACGAAGAAGGTTCAAGCGTTTATTGGCCACAACAGAACTCTACATAGAGGAGCCTCATCGAACCTCACCCATCAGGTGCGCCGAGGAAGACTGCTGGCACCTTGACAGAGTCACACTTATATACATAACTGGCCCTTTCCATCATACAAGACACAGAGAACGACTGGGCCATCTTCTAAAGCAGTTCTCAATGTATATGGAATAGAGATACAGCCCAAGATACGTTATGCTAACTTTACATACTGACTTGAATCCCACAGCCTGAGGTCTGCTTTCAGTTGGAGAAGGAGTGTGTGTGGGGGAATAATTTGCCCTGTAGAGGCCCAATAGATTGGGTGGTATTTTTATGCCTAAATAAGTTATATCTTTTTTCCCCCACTAAAATGGAGTCGAGGTCACGGGTGTCTCCATAACTCCACTGGACAGAGTCAGATTAAGAAGAAAGGACTTGGTCAAATTAATGCGAAAGCCTGCTATATCCACGAATCTGCATAATTCATCCTGTAGGGCCGCTAAGGAGGAGGCATGAGAGGTAAGAGTTAAGAGCACATCGTATGCGAAAAGAGATATTTTGTATTCTGTCTCACCAAACATAATGCCTTGGATATTTGGCGTGGACCTAATCCAAGCCGCCAGGGGTTTGATACTCAATGTAAATTTTAGCAGAGAGAGTGGGTATCCCTTTCTTGTCTCTCTTCCAAGTTGAAAGGGCTCAGAGCTAACCCCATTGATCAAGACTCTGGATCTCAAGGCCACGTAGTTTGCTTGGATCATTGCTATGAATACATCACAGAAACTGAAGTGTTTCAGTGTGAGAAAGAGGAAGGACCAATCCACCCTGTCAAGTGCCTTGAAGTACCGCCAGAATATGTTTATATGTGGCTTTATCTACTAGATGCAGTACCCTCCTCAGATTGTCATGAGTGTGTCTGCCCTTTATAAAGCCCGATTGATCCGGATGGATCAAATCTGGCATCAAATCATCAAGACTTGAGGCCAGTATTTTTGCATATATCTTGGCATCCAAATTGAGTAGTACGAAGGGTCAATAGAAGCCACAGGAGCTAACGTCTTTCCCGTGTTTCAGAATTACCATCACCAATGCTTCACTCAGAGAGTGGGTAACTGTCCCCATCTCTGCAGAGTGGTTAAAAACAGCCATTAACCTTAGGGTCAAGTCAGCTCTAAATGTCTTGTAAAACTGGGCTCTGAGGCAATCCGGCCCAGGTGATTTGTGGAGTTTTATGGTAAACTCTGTTTCTATTGATTTGCAAACATGTAAAAACAGCATTGAGTACCACAAACAATCCCATATTATAAACTCAAAGGAACCATCCCCCCACCCTTCTGGCCTGACCCTGACCCATGCATCCACATATGAGCGGGGAGGTAAATGCAACAAAAGTCCAGTATGGGATCGACCCACATAGACAGTTTATGAAGACGAAAAGTGAGTGAAAAACAAAACTCCCGTACAACCCCCTCTAAACCGTGAACCGGTGTGCAAGGCGAAAATCTCTCAAAAACCTTTTGGTAAAAGTCACCAACTAATGAGCAGATTTAGGGACTTCATTTGTAGGTGCTGCTTCGGTGAGCCAAAGGAGTCGCATTTGTGGAGTTTTAGGGCCTTATCGCTGGTGTCCTCCATTTTGGGGTCAGACACCATGAGCTCAGAGGCATTGAGGAGGGGAGGCAGTCCACCCCTAGGATCCACTCTGGTGTATGGGGAGACCCTGCCCGGAATAGTAACTGTTGCTCCAGCCAGGGCTCCTCCTATAGTCATTCAGGCCCATTGTGCTGCCATGACAGGGGCAGGCATTTAATGTCAATGGGCGTCTTGGCCCCCTCAATGCCTCTGCAGTTTATTCCACCCCCGTGTCAGGGAACCGAGTATGTCCCATCGCTCCTCATCTCTGTAGATGGAGGTTGCCTGGCAGAACGTATCGGGAACCGCAGTGGTCACAGCTCAGCCCCAGGGAGGCACTTACCAGGACCTCGGCACACCACAAACCACTCTCCTGCTGATTCTGCCTTCCTCTGCTGACTCCAGGCAGTGTCTGAGATGTGGTCCAGCATGTGGCTGTCTGGACAGGGGCCCCGCTCAGACCGCTGTTTCCTTGGTCTCCCTTGCTCCGTCTCCAGGCACCATCTTGTCTCAAGTGAGTGCCCTTGAATCAATTATAAATCTCCAAAATGCATGACCACTTGACCTTTTTAGAGGCCCCCTTGCCCCATCGGCAGCCTGTGGTGGACTTCTGAATACGGTTCAGGTCGAGGCACCAGGAATCGCTTTAACTTTGCTTATAGACCTTGTGATTTTGAAATGCATTTTTTTGGGATAGCGCATTCTTTTTTTTGCAGTTGCGTTCCCAAGGTTTCATTAGCTAGAGAAAGGATTATGGTTGTCTGTATTAGTTTCTTTATAGAGAGGTCTGAGAAGAGAAATCTTGGCAAGAAATCACGTATCAGGAACAAGGAATGCTGTAGGTTGCAGTAACTGTCCAAGTTCTGTGGGGAGGGAAAGTCTGGTAATGCTACAAATGCACAACACAGGAAGAGAAACAATTGGTTCCTGGTGGTGTGGGAAGAGATACAGCTGTTGCTAAAGTTTCTGTTTGTTTTAATTAATGTTCACGTTGTTAGATGTTATAGCAGATTCCCTTAGACTTTGAGGGGAACAGACATCTCTGCTTCCTTAATACTTGAAAGTGTGAAGCTTCATGCTAAACACATATTCCAATACTGAAAGACTTCTACTGGAGTCTTTATTATACTGACACCTTCTCGTACTTCTGAATTACCTTGGGACCCTGTTCTATAAGCCATCCCTATTCTAAACTTAGAACCTCGATTCGATGATTTTAGAAATTATTCATGTTTAGGAGAGAGAATTGGGTTTTCTAATTCTTAGTCTCTGTATTGCTGTGACTGTGATTAATTTGTATCTTTTCCAATTGAGAGTGAACCAATTGTAATATTTAAGCTTGCCAGCTGTAATCCTGTATCATTTTAATTTTCTCCTGTTTTTTTAGAAATAAAACTACTTAACTTCAATCACTAGTTCTTGGTCTTTACTTTGGGGTGAAATAGGCTTCACGAAGATTGAATTGCTTTATTATTGCTAACTCCCTTCGCGTCTCAGTCGACTTAAAAAGATCCCTCAGAGGAGAGATTGGAAATCACGAGCCTGCATGCTTTTAGGCCTTTGGTGCCCCGGCACAGTTCCTGCCAACGTGGCTGTAGCACTATAAACACTTTTGATTGAACCCTAAGAAGTCAACGTGGAACTCTTATGCCCTACTAGTAAACATTCCATGAATGCAGCCTCCAGTGGATGGGAAATAACTCCAACAATAATATATGAAAGAGCGTAGGACAGTGCCCTAAACTCAAGGGGTTTGTATTATTGCTCATGAATTTTGGTATTTCTTTGCATGTGTAGAGTTAGAAGTAAAATACTTATTTTTCTTACAAAAGTAAGTATTTGACTGGACATTGATTTTTTGTTCATACTGTGCGCACCTTGAGTTATGAGACGTGTTCACTTGCCTGTATTTACACTTCCCCCCAGAGAGAGCCTTTGACTGCTCATCCACAGCTGCCTCTGGGAGTCAAGTGCAGAGGGGTTAGTTGGCCCAGTTGCTCAGGATCCATCGTAGGCTGTGCCCAGGGACATCAGAAGTAACAAGCATTTGCAATGCAATCGGTCTCCCCTTTGGGACCTTACATGTATTTAGCTATGCAGCACTTTAGCCTGGGTGCTGAAAACATCTACTGTTCTTTAACATGGAGGAAAGTAAGCACCAAACTGCGTGACATGCCAGGTATGGGAACACATGGAGAGAAATATTGCCTTTTTTTATTGTCTACGGGTGCATGTGGAAGACAATTTTTTATGGACTGGAATCTAGAGAATGCTAAAGTGATTCTGGTATTTTACTGACCTCTGCTGGTCATTTTCTATCAAGAAAGTTAAATAGTGTCAGTTGCCAGACAAATGAAAAAAAGAAAGTCCGTCAGCAGAAAGCAATTCTGGTATTTTACTGACCTCTACTGGTCGTTTTCTATCAAGACAGCTAAATAGAGGCAGCTGAACAAGCAGGAAGCAATTCTGGTATTTTACTGAGCTTTAATGGTGGTTTTCCATCAAGACAGTTAAATAGAGGCAATTGAACAGAAAAAAAGTCCCTAAGTGGAAGAAGACAAGTCCTAGTGCCGATCTCCAGAGCCCACAGAACTTACACATACAAGTATATACTAAAGTTTATATAAGAGTTATTGAATGCTCGACCTAAAAAGTCTTAACCATCACTGTATGCCAGATGGCCCTCTGAAAGGGGTTCTGACCCAGGGGTTAAATGCATTCCTAATAATTACACTGTCAAATACTGTACTGAGAACTGGATAAAGTTAATAAAGCCAAAATGACATGAATAGCCAGAGTATGAAGCCACGTCTGCCAAGCAGTTTCCATATGTAAAAATGCATGGACTCATTAGAAGGTCTCTATGAATCTTGATTTTGCTGATAAAGGCAGTTTACCTGTTGAATATGGGATTAAGAGATACACAAACCCCATGAATCTCGAACGTTTTACTCAGAACCTTTCCCTAACTGGATACAGGATGAATTTCTGGGTGAAAATCAAAGGAATAAACTGAAATAACGAGGAAAGAATTAGAAATTACCAGGGCAACTAAAGACAAGAATGTCCTGTTCCCCTGGTAATTACTCCCGTCTACGAAGAGTCTCAGGGCTCCACTTGTAATCCTCCATAACTCAACGGGGCAGGATTACGTGAGTAGATAATAGAGACCCAGCATTTAATTTGAGCCGGTGGCTTCCAGTGCTCGCCCCGGCACTTAATTGTCAGCGCTGGCTCTAGTGACAGTCCACCACATGGTGGCGATGTCTATTTAATTTTGAGATAAGCCGCAACAACCGTGTTTATCAAGTCAAATAGCATTGAAATGAATAATATTAGCCTCTCATACCATTATTATAGCTTTGTGTGGCCTGAAATAGTCTGAATTGCCACCGTTGTAGGAGTGCAATGGTTTGGTGTTATGTTTGTACTTTTATCGGCAGCGCTTGCCGGAGCAATACGTGTTGCAGGCTGCATTGGCCTCCCGAGAAGGGCCCAGCACTTAGTGTTTTTTTTTTTTGTACAAATTAAGAACTGCCCGGACCTTGCTATATGTCCTTTAGACCTATACAACTCTTGAGGGTTACATGTGGATCATTTGCCGAACCAGCGTTTGGATACATAGCTTGAAGTACGATAGATATTAAAATGATACTTTTAGACATATTTTTGTTTCCTTCAGGATGTAAGATTCATATTTTATGGCATACTATGTAAATCAAAAGAGAGTCTGTAATATTATTTTTTCCACACACATTAGACAATGTAGGTACATTTCTGTTTTTTTGCACCTTTTGAGTACCTCAAAGAATTGCCATTGGGTATGTTTGAAAAGCAAAAAAACATGTTCATATTGTTTTTAAATCACAGAATTATTTTCTCCAATTGAATCTTGAAATAACAAGGGGGCATCCGTTACTTCTGTCAACTGAGGGGAGTACTGGAATGTGCATTGTCTTCTTTGCAGGATAAATATTTGCTGCAAAGAAAGCCGCTCAGTGGGTCTTCGAAATCCATATTTAACTGTAAAAAATAAGTTTTAATAAGCAGTCTCTTCAATTTGAACATGATATTGAACCCATTTAACACTCTGAAGAACCTTATTATTTAATCTATTATCTTTGTTCTCCGGATTAAGGGGCATATGTATCAAGCTAATTTTTACTCGCAAACGCTGCGAATCGCAAAATACAGCGTTTGCGAGTAAAAATTCGCAAAACGGGATGTATTAGGCAAAATCCCATCGCAAAATTAAGGAATTGCTAATTTAGCGATTTCTTAATTTTGCGTAATCATTTAAGAAATCGCACATTGCGATTTCTTAAATGATATGTAAAAAGCACCCAAGTTGTGCGAATTATCCTTAAGAAATCGCAAATTACCACCAACTTCCAGTTGGTGGTAATTTGCGATTTCCTTTCAAAATGCACTATTTTTAATTTTGCAAAGTGCCACGTGACGCTCATACATGCCCTTAGGGCATGTATGTGCGCCATATGCACACACATGCTCATTTCAGGGGTGCATCAGGGTGTCATCATGACACCCTTGCACCTTTGAAATTATTCTCAAATAGCGATTAGCAAATTGCGAATTCGCTATTTGAGAATTACTTCCCATTCATTCCTATGGGTCTCCTGGCCCATAGAAATGAATGGCCAGGTATTCCTTAATTGCGATTTCGCAATTTGCTAATCGCAATTAAGGAATTTTAAGAAATCGCAAAAAGTTTGCGAATTTTTAAATACATCCCGTTTTGCAATTCTCAAATAGCGATTCCTTAACAATCGCTATTTGAGAATCGCAAATGGTGATGTTGATACATATGCCCCTACGTGATTAAATAGTGTAAAATTACTCCGAATGAAAACCGTATTAAATGTGGTTCCTCATTATAAACCTCTGTCAAAGATTTTCAATCATCTATTGCAATATTTTCCATGGTTTTACATTGTCGCTATTGTATCAAAGCATTTAACAGCTTTGTGAGTTTTAGTTTTGTTAGAATGTATTCCTTTTAGGACAAAGTGTGGAAATGTGATGTGAAATAATTGTATACGTTTTTATATCACAACACAAATATATATAATATGGAAACTTATCGAAATGTGCTAGCTAGGTGAATGCTATTCTTCGAGGAGTGGGACGTAAGATCTAAAACAAGCATTGACAATGCCAATAGGTTTGAGTTTAAAGGAATGTTGTATGGTAATGTACTGCATTACAAGTAAATATCATGGGGATAGATATGAGTTTGCTTGGAAGCCAAGAACAGTAGAATAATATTGGTGCAGGTTTAAAGTTCAGGTAACAGCTGCACTGTCAAGCCAGACCAAAAAATCCACGTAGGTTATTCACTGCCCTCCTCCTCTGGGCTGGTGCCAGAGAAAACCAGCATGAATGGTCTAGCTATCTAAGACACTTTAATTGCATTACAATTCCATACATATGCCCCTTGAAGTTCAAGCTTAGGCAGCTGGATAACTAAACAAAACAATCACAGCTGCGTGGAGGGCAAGCAGTTTTTGTGGAAGCACATAACTTCTGTCCAATCAAAACATGTACTCCTGATTCCCAATATGTGAGCGGAGCCAAGCCCTTCTCTAGTGGGGCTCACATAATTATCTGGTGACAGCTGCATTGTCAAGTCAGACCACAATGATTCAGGCAAACAAGGTCTGATTGGCATATTGGCTTTCTTTAAGTTTGCACAATCAAGTCACTTAGTAGCATGTATAACAACCATGTTTTTTGAGATTTATAGAAGCATGGCATTTACGTAATGGTGAGGAAAAGCAAACATCTGCATATTATCACACTGATGGAATACCAATCATTTAAACTCCTGGAAAAACTTTAAAGTGAAGGCTGAAAGGTTTCATAAAAGTTGCAGAGCATGTCACGCCCATTGAGTGATCACATAGGGCATCTTCTGATAGAACCACATATTTTCCGAGAAGCATGAACAACTTGATTTAGAAAATATATGAGCTTGCTTCAGAATTAGAAAATCGATTCATCTCTCTTTAAGAGTGGCAGTGATTTTGACCTTGGCTCAAATGGCTCAATATTAACAAGCATTGGCATAGCCAATAGGTCTCGCCTTTGGGACCCTATATGTGTTTAGCCAGAACTATTGGCTTTGCCTATGTGTTTAAGCTATGCTGTAGAGCATCGTGGCTGCTGTGCAGCATGTTGAAAAGTTATAATAAAAAAGTAGTATAAGCATTTTTGTTATCTTTTGTATAACCAAGAAGACAACAGGAGAGTGGAGGTTGCAAAATAGTACCTGAATCCCAATACAAGCAATGGACAGACACTAGAAGAGAGTCAACAGATGCCAGATTCTGAGGACAGACCAAGGTGGTGCTGAGTGATGCTCAGGTGATGGTGTGCTGTTGCAGAGGTGATGCTGAGGTGGTAGTGCTGCGCTGGTGCCTGGGTAGTGCTGACTGTTCCTGAGTTGGTGCAGTGCGGAGGTGATGCCCCGCAGATGTTGAGGTGGTGCTGCTTTAGTGCTAAGGTGGGGCTGAGGTGATGCTGCGCTGTAACTGAGGCGGGGCTGCACTTTTGTGAGGTGGGGCTGTGCTGGTGGTGGTCCACTGATGCAGAGGTGGTGTTGTACTGATGCTGAGATGGTGCTGTGCTGATGCTGAGGTGGTGCTGCGCTGGTCCTGCACTCAACAAAAGAAAGGCGCGACTGCCATACTTAAAGATAAAGAGCGGCTTGAGGCACGCAGAAGAAGAGTGAGGAGAAGAACAGTGTGAGGCACATAGAAGGAGAAGGAGGAGGAGAAGAGCAGTATAAGGGACAAGGAAGAAGACTGAGGAGAAGAGCAGCATGTGGCAAAAGGATGCAGTGAGGAAAAGGGCAGCATATGGCAAAAGTACTGAGTGAGGAAAAGAGCAGCATGAGGCAAGAGGGCAGAGAATGAGGAAAAGAACAACATGAGGCAGAAGGATGGAGAGTGAGGGAAAGAGCAGTGGGAGGTAGAAGGACGGAGGGTGAGGAGTGTGTGAGAGAGAGAGGTGTAAGAGATGGTAGGAGAGAGAGGGTGAGGTGGTAGAGGTGGACCAGAGGATAGCGCAAAGAGGTACAGGAAATTAGCACTCATCTTTAGTGCACCCACCGTTGCTGCGCTCGACAGATAAGGGTAGGCTGTAGATTATTTACAGCCTATCGTATTTCAGATACTTTGGACTCATTGGCTACTAACACAAGAATAAGATGGTGAGACATGAAGCTGGAACACTCCAAAAGAGGGTCCAAAACAGGCTATGAGTATTGCTTTGTTTTGAATGACAAGAGATTGTCATAGTGCTTGTCGCACTGGTTTAAAGTGAACACACAGTTCAATCTCCTCAATGACGTACCATACATCACTGGCAAGGCAAAGGCAAAGGCATAAATATAGTTCTATTTTAAAGAGGATCTGTTGTTCTGAAATCCAAGCTTTTAAAATGATAAATGTAAACACGAAAGCTTGTAAGATGAGAAACAACCCCTTCCACGAGCAAAAGCATGTGGTGGCCATATGTAAGGGTTTCGGCACCCTAGAGAGAGCGCTGCAAGAAAAGTCATCAGTTTCAATTCTTTGGAAAGAGCATTGTAAGAGAAGTCAGTAGTTTAAGTTCACCAGAAAGAGCGCTGTGAGATAACCCAGCAGTGTGAGTTTCCTGGAAAGAGCGCTGTAAGAGATGGTTTAAACACCCTGATAAGAGCTCTATCAGAAAAAGCAGAAGTTTCAAGACCCTGGGGAGAGAGCTGTTATGATGTTTTAGCCCCCTTGAGAGAGCGCTGTAACAGAAGGCAGGGGTTTTATGACCTGGACAAAGCTCCATAAGAGAAGATGGTTAAGCGCACTGTAGAGAGCGCTCTAACAGAAATCGGCGGGTTCAGGACTGTGTGAGAGGGTTTTAAGAAAATTTAAGGGATAATGGAAACCAAGGGGTTTCACCAAATGGGGTTGTGTTGTGAGAGATATCTGGCTGTTGGGACCCTGGACAGAGCACTGTAAGATAGGCCAGCCATGTCCGTGCCCCAGAAATCGAGTTGTGTGAAAAAACATGGGTGTCAGCACTCTGCATGGGTTCTACACCATGGTCAGAGTGTTGTGAGTGCTGTAAGAGACAGCAGGACGGAGCACAGTAAGACAAAGCAAAGGTTCAGATCACAACAGTGTTAAAACTGTGCATTTTGTTTAGGTATCACATAGCACTGTATAAACACCTATGCATCTTCTGGACGCTGGTGTTTCACCGTGCAGGTTAAGAGAAGACTGTGTACAGATAACAGAAGTTTTGAGAGTAGAGACAGTGAAAGCGTTGTGCCAGGTTTGTTCGATCAAACATTTAGGGGACACAACTAGTTAAATGCTTGTCCTAGTTCTTGTGCAGGAACATAAACTCATCGCACGGCTTCAACTGCCCCAGTTTAACCCCTTTCATGCATCGGACACGTGGGAGCCGTGCGACACAAAAGTGCTCATGGGCGTCGGATGGCTCCTGTGCGCCTGACAACATGGCACTGGAAATCCCTCTGGTGCGGGCACCAGAAGGATTTCTTTTCACCCTAAACAGCTTCGGGAGCTAGGGAAGAGCTTCCCCAGCTCCAGAGGCTGTTTAGTTTGTTTCACTGAAATAAAGATCAGCAAGCACATCATGCTGACGTTATTTCAGTTAAACCAAAATTGAAAGGAGCGATCGGCTCATTTCAGTTTCACTTTCTACGTGCTTGTGGGGCTATCTCAGCCCCCAAGCATGTAGAAATACAGGAGAGGTATATTTGGAAAGGGGAGCCTCAGGAGGACGACCCCCACGCAGGGATCTACCACTAGATAACAGGGAGGTGAGAGCTGCCCCTTGGGCAAGGGTCTTTGCTCCCCCCAAAAGAATTTGGGTAAATCCAGTCTTTCTGCCTTCCCAGGAGGGCAGAAAGCACACTAGATACAAGGGGCTTTGCAAAATTGGATTTAGGGCTGGGGCTGCCCTAAACGAGCATGCCAATTCCCCCACCCCCTCCGAAACAACCTCCACAGACTTTCTGCCCTCCCTAGGAGGAAAATGAGGAGTATTATCCCCAATCTGCCTCCTGGGGGTCAGAAAGCCCACCAAACACCAGGGATTAAAACAAATGGATAAAAGAGGGGTGGGGGCTGCCCACAAAGGGCAAGACCATGCCTCCACTCAAATATATTTGGGAACAGTCCTTCTGCCCCCCAGGTGGGAGAAAGCACACTAGATACCATGGATTTTTTAATAGTACTTAGGGGTGGGGGCTGCTCTAAATGTGCATGCCAATGTCTCCACCCCCCAAACAACCTCCACAGACTTTCTGCCACCCCTAGGGGGCAAAAGAGGGGTATTATCACCAATCTGCCCCCGATAGGGCGGGAACCCCACAAGACACCAGGGATTTTTATTTTACATTTTTTTAAAAGTGGGTGGGGGCTGCCAACAAAGGGCAAGACCGTGCCCTGCCACAAATATATTTGGGAACAGCCTTTCTGCCTCCACTGGGGGGGGGGGGCAGGAAGCCCACTAGATACCAGGGATAATTTTTTTAATGGTATTTAGAGATGGGGGCTGCCCTAAATGGGCATGCTAATGCCCCCACTTCCCAATAAATTCCACAGTCTTTCTGCCCCCTGTGGTATCCTGCTGCTCAGCCAGAATGATTGCGTGAGAGAATGTTGGGATGTGGAATGTTGGAGTGCCTGAGTCAGTTGGTGTATGGGCTGAGCAGCAGGGAAGCTGCTCCTGGTGGGGCTCTCATTTTACTCTTATTCTTCTTTTCCATGTAACCTGCTAACTAATAAACCTTCATGGAAAATTACTTGGACTCGTCCTCTTTCAGTATACTACATTTTGGTACCAGGAGTGGGGTCTCTACAGTCTGAAAAGAAGAGGCTGAAGAACAAAAACCCACTATCAAGATCAAGGATTTCCTTTGAAACTTAAGAGGAGCACTTCAATTTAACTGGCACCAACGAGCCCCACCAGTGACCTTCCACCAGTCGCCCACAACTCAAACATGCCAGTTTCAACTTTATTCTACCAGCTCCTCCTGCCTGCTATTGAACTGCTGTCAGCCATTTCCTGCGACATCGGTTACACACAACTGAAGTGTGCCAGTTCCTGCCTGTCCTGTTGCCGGCCTTTCCTACTGCCTGACAGTTCCTGCCATCCTCTACTTTATGCTACCTTCCGCTTTGCTGCGTAGTTGCCCAGAGACCTGCTGCAATCTGCATTATAGCGAGTGCTGTGTAATTTGAAACCTCCTTTTACACGTACTCTCCAGTATCTACCGACTACATACGGAACTCCGCTGGCATCGATTTTTGGTTTCTGGTTGTATGGATTGCACCGGTAAGGCGTATGCGCAATGTTATGCCAGTCTGTGTCTAGTTAAAGGCAGTTATTATTGCTACTATGCGCAGCCTTATCATCTTGCTGAACGCTGCACTATGAGGAGGTTAGATGCGGGGAATTCATGCCATTTGTATTCGTGTGCGCTTAGGATGAGGAAAACCTTTATGATGAATTACTTTTACCTGCCAGCCCAATTACAATTTGACAGTTGTGAGTAAAGTTTAAAATTTAAATCGCGCGTGTCTCCTCTAGCGCGTGCGAACTCACCTTCAACTCCTGAGGATTCGTCGCTACTTCCAAGTTCTATGCTGCTTCTGGTTGATTGCATGCACGCACGCGCTGTGAGCCTCCCGGCTTAGCGCCACCGTGCGTGCCGCCATTTTAAGTTTGCCACAACATCTAAGCCATACAGTCTGTTTTTGCCAACCGTATTATGTCCACCTGTTACAGCGTTTTTCTTCGAAATGTGCATTGATTACTATGACATCGTTTTGCCTTCAGCTAAAGCCCTGCATGTTTCTACCCTTCTACAGTGAGGTGGCAGTATCTATTTGGTTCATGTCGACATCCTGCTCACAGTGAGTATAATAGCTTTGACGGTGTCATTTCAATTAATAAGAACCATGACAATGTCAGTTTAACCGCCGGTTTTCTTTTGAGCGTTTATTCAAGCCTTCTTTTCTGGGAATGACTCTGGATGTGAAGCAATTCTAACAGTTTCACTAATAGCACACTCAATGTATTTGGTTCTCTATTGTGCCATCCAGTTCTTTAACTTTGCCTGCTGCGCTACAAGGATTCACCCGGCTGCGCTACAAGGATTGTTCATTTAATTCAATTTTCTGCTTTACAATACTTTATCCTGCTGCACTACAAGGATTGTTCACCCTGCTGCGCTACAAGGATTCTTCATATTATTCAATTTTCTGCTTTACATTACTTTTACCTGCTGCGCTACAAGGATTGTTCATTTTATTCAATTTTCTGCTTTACAATACTTTTACCTGCTGCGCTACAAGGATTATTCATTTACAATACTGCAAATTTTCTTTTACATGCTGTTGTTTTCTAGGGAACCTTTCTTTGCGTAACATTGCTATCTATTGTATTGTACTATGTGGTACCTGCCCACACCTTTCTGGCGTTTGTAGTAGTTTTACAGTTCCTATTTCTGTTTTTGCATTTACTTATTGTAATGTTCCGTGTGGCATTTTCTGCCATACCTTGGATTTGCTGTCTTTCTGGGGACTTTTCTCCATATTCTTGCTTGAGTTAAAGGCAACTATCCTTTTGCTTGTTCTATCTATAGCTGTCTTCCACCCTTTCTGGTTTTTCCTCTCCTTCACCTTGTTGCTTATACCCTTGTATATTTTTATGGTTGCCTGGCCAGCTTTCATATCTTTGTACATGGGTTTGTTTTGTTATTTATGTGAGGGAGGATGTGGGTTTGTCTTTCTGTGAGAAAGGGTGTTGGTGCATTAGTCACTGTTTTCTTTTCATCTTTTCTTGTTTGCGTTTCCTCCTTTTCCACTTTTCATTTCATGTTTTCCAGAGTATTTTCTTCTCTATTTTTCTTGCTTATTTTCTGATGTATTTTAGTTCTTCCTTCTTTTCCATTGTAAAGGAGGGAGATATGTGGTATCCTGCTGCCAGCCAGAATGATTGCGTGAGATAATGTTGGGATGTGGTATGTTGGAGTGCCTGAGTCAGTTGGTGTATGGGCTGAGCAGCAGGGAAGCTGCTCCTGGTGGGGCTCTCATTTTACTCTTATTCTTCTTTTCCATGTAACCTGCTAACTAATAAACCTTCATGGAAAATTACTTGGACTCGTCCTCTTTCAGTATACTACACCCCCTCAGGAGGCAGATGAGGCAATAGACCCTGATCTATCCGGGGGGGGGGGGCAGTAAGCCCTTAGGCACCAGGGATTATGTTGTGTTTTCATATGTACGGTGGATGCTTCTCAGAATGGGTATGCCAATGGCCCAACGCCCGAAAGAAATGTAACACAGTCTTTCCGCCCCTCCTGTTAGGCAGATGGGGCAATAGTCCCTTATCTGCCCCCTGGGGTGGCAGAAAGCACATTAGGCACCAGGGATTATGCTTTTTTATTATACGTAGTGGTGGGGTGCCCAGAATGGACATGCCAATGCCCCCACCCCCCTAGAAGAATCGCCACAGTGTTTCTGCCCCCCCAGGAGGCAGATGGGAAAATAGTCCATGATCTGCCCCTCGGGGCAGAAAGCCCATTATGCACCACAGATTATGTTGTTTTTTGTATACGTAGGGGTGGGGGCTGCCCCAAAAAAGTCTTTCGGCCCCCCCAAAGGCAGATCAGGGCAATAGCCCCTTCTCTGCCCCCCGGGGGAGGCAGAAAACCCACTGGGCACCAGGGATATGTTTATGGGCATGTCAGGAAGAAGCCCCATAGTCAAGGGTCCCCCCCCCTTATTTTTAGGCACACATTTTGGCTGTTTCAGTGAAATGTTTAGTCTCAACTGCCCCTAAGTGGGGCCAGAAAACCACTAGACACCAGGGAGAGTTTGTGTGTGTATGGAATGGAGTTTGGCTGATGGTTTGTGTGTACTGACCTTTGGCTGACATTTTGGTTTCAGTGTGTTTGGACCTGTACTTGGCTAATGGTGTGTGTGGACTCGCACTTGATGACGGTGTGTGTAGAATGGCGCTAGCCTGGTGGTGTGCATCAAGTGGTGTTTGGCTGGCACTGTATGTGGACTGGCACTTGGCTAACTGTGTGCATGGAAGGTGCTTGCCTGAGGGGCACCAGAAGTTTCCCTGGTGGGCTGGAGGGGTGGGGCTGGTTTTCTGGCCATGGAGGCCGGTTTTGTCACTGGGGGCCGGTTTTGCAGCAGTGCTGCAATATCGGCCCTCAGTACCAAAAGCAGTAGCGGTGCTTTTTACAAGCCCTTCCGTCCCCCAGGGCAGGTCGAGCAGCAATCTGCCAAGGCTGGTTGCAGTGCCATTCCAGCCCTGATTGGCTGGCGATGTGCGGAGACGGCGCTTGGCTGGCTAAGTGCATAGGTGGCGCTTGGCTGGTGGTGTGCATGTACTGACTCTTGGCTGGCAGTGGGGCTTGCATGGATCCCCAGCATTTTCCTACCCAGTATCCCTTGCAAACCTCAAATTCACTTACAAAGTCACATTTTCCTCACATTTCTGTGTGGGTAAGTTGTAGGTTCACCGCACAGGCACAAATTACCCAGCATACCCCTTGGTCTCCCGATAAAAATGATACCTCACTTGTGTGGATGCCCAAAGTAGCATCAGCGCAAAAATGTAGAAACATAATGCTCTTTAGGACCCGCTTTCGGCCCCTCTCAATATCTACACATTTTTGGCCCTTCCATGTCATAGGCCCTTGGCCCATCCACACAAGTAAGGTATCATTTTTATCGGGAGACTGAGGAGAACGATGAGTGGTAGGGAATTTGTGCTGTGCGGTGATCCCATGCCTTTTCCACACAGATATTAGAGGATGCTGTGACTTTTTAGCTAAATTTGAGGTTTGAAGCAGATTCTGGGAAGGAAAATGTTGGGGGATAACACAAGCCACACCTCCCTGGACTCCCACGGCTGTCTAGTTTTCAGAAATGTCTGGGTTTTTTAGGTACCACTAGATGTCTGCAAGCCCGGGACCAAAAACACAGGTGTCTATCTATCTATCTATCTATCTATCTATCTATCTATCTATCTATCTATCTATCTATCTATCTATCTATCTATCTATCTATCTATCTATCTATCTATCTATCTATCTATCTATCTATCTATCTATCTATCTATCTATCTATCTATCTATCTATCTATCTATCTATCTATCTATCTATCTATCTATCTATCTATCTATCTATCTATCTATCTATCTAGCTGTCTAGCTGTCTAGCTGTCTATCTGTCTGTCTGTCTGTCTATCTGTCTATCTATCTATCTATCTATCTATCTATCTATCTATCTATCTATCTATCTATCTATCTATCTATCTATGCCTGTCTGTCTGTCTGTCTATCTATCTATCTATCTATCTATCTATCTATCTATCTATCTATCTATCTATCTATCTATCTATCTATCTATCTATCTATCTATCTATCTATCTATCTATCTATCTATCTATCTATCTATCTATCTATCTATCTATCTATCTATCTGTCTGTCTGTCTGTCTGTCTGTCTGTCTGTCTGTCTGTCTGTCTGTCTGTCTGTCTGTCTATCTGTCTGTCTGTCTGTCTGTCTGTCTGTCTGTCTGTCTGTCTGTCTGTCTGTCTGTCTATCTATCTATCTATCTATCTCTATCTATCTATCTATCTATCTATCTATCTATCTATCTATCTATCTATCTATCTATCTATCTATCTATCTATCTATCTATCTATCTATCTATCTATCTATCTATCTATCTATCTATCTATCTATCTATCTGTCTGTCTGTCTGTCTGTCTGTCTGTCTGTCTGTCTGTCTGTCCGTCTGTCTATCTATCTATCTATCTATCTATCTATCTATCTATCTATCTATCTATCTATCTATCTATCTATCTATCTATCTATCTATCTAACCTAGATTGCCCCTGGGTGTGTAGTTTTAAAAAATGTATAGGTTTGCTAGGTTTCCCTCGGTGACGGCTGAGCTAGAGTTCAAAATCCACAGCTAGGCACATTGCCAAAAAAGGGGATTTTTCTGTGGAAAAATGTGATGTGTCCACGTTGTTTTTTGGGTCGTTTCCTTTTTCGGGCACTAGGCCTACCCACACAATTGAGGTATCATTTTGATTTTGGCTTTAGGTTCCATTGGTTCTTTGTGAACCTATAAGTACTATATATCCCCACAACCAGAAGTTTCCAGCGGATGTAACAGTATATTGCTTTAAAATATCTGTCATATTTAAAAGAAGTTACAGGTGAAAACGTTGGGACAAATGGCTATTTTTCCAACTCATTTTCAATATTTTTTATTTTCAACTGTTTCTATTAAAAAAACTTGAAGGATCTTCACAAATGACCCCTTGATGAATTCATAATGTTCTCTACTGTTTAGAAATGTATAGCTTTCTGGGATCCATTATTGCTTTCACACCCATTTCTACCACTAACTTGAAGGAGCTTGAAAGCACAATAAATAGCAAAAACAGACTATGTCCCAGTAAAATACCAAAACTCGGTAGAAAATGTTGGTTTTCTGACAAAAAGTCTGCCTGTCCCTGAAAGCTGGGTAGATGGTGATCTCAGCACCCCAAACCCTTTGTTGATACCATTTGCAGGGGAAAAAACAGGTGCTTTCTTCTGAAGCACGTTTTCCACATTTACATTTTTTTTAAAAATACATTTGCTGTATTTTGGCTAATTTCTGAGTCCCCTCCAGGGGAATCCACAAACCCTGGGTATCTTTGAAACGCTCATGATGTTGGAAGAAAAGTATGCAAATTTGACTTGGATATCTTGTGTGTACAAAAGTTATAGGGGCCTAAGCACGAACTACCCCAAATAGCCCACAAATGCATAGCATGGGGGGGAGGCCTAGCAGCGAGAGGGTTAACAGATGCAGTGCTGCATCGGGTTGTGCAGCGCCTTGGGCCTTATCCAGCCCCATTCTTGGAGTTGAAGAGCGGCCACCACTGATAGCTGCAAAAATAATACCAAAGTATATAGAGGTGAGCGAGCCACGCAGAACAAAAAAAAAGGCAAGCAGCCAAAATGCTTAAAGATAAATCGTGGTGCGCTGCTCTGCCCAAAAAAACCCAGATGGTTGTCAAAGTAAATAAATCGAGGTGGGGAAGCTGCGCGAAACAAATGAAAGGAGTAAGGTGGAAAAAATAACTGTGGGGCATATTATCAAGGAACTGCGTTAAAATTATCGCCGCTTTAGCGGCAGAACACTGCCGCTAAAGCGGCGATAATGGGCTTGATAATACTCCCTTGAGAATTCCAATAGAAGCCCATGTTCACACCAGAACATGCGCTTCTATTGGAATTCTCAAGGGCGTATTTTCAAGCCCATTATCGCCACTTTAGCTGCAGTTTTCTGCCGCTAAAGCGCCGATAATTTTAACGCAGTTCCTTGATAATATGCCCCTGTGTTTGCAGAGCCCGAGAGGCAGCAGGCGGAGCAAACAACCACACCCACAGAGCCCTTGAGGCAGCAAAGGAGCGGAAGGTGAATAGAGAAAATAGTGCGCCAAACCACATCAATGCTGATAAGTGGAGAGCCATTTGAATTGTATCATTGCCACGCGGACCGCTGCTGCTGCGTGGCGCTTTTAAAAAACTTTTAACCTTGAATTGGGAAAGTGATCGTTGTACTGTATTCTTAAAATATTGCAAACTGCTCTACTCACTGCAGGCGGGCCCTGTCACTCCGCTTAGAACCATCCCCGGCTTCAGCCAATATTGCCGCGAGGTGGGAGGAGTCGGAGGCGGGGCCAGGCATAAATGTTCGCCGCAACGCGGGAGCGTAGAGGATGTGCGCAGCGGGCGCTCCGAAGGCGCGCCAAAGGCAAGCCTGTCTGTGCCCGTCCGCGCCCTGACTGGCCCTGGGACTAGGCCTAATGCCCAAACAGTAAATTATTGCTCTGAGGAACTCAGATTATTGGCCCAGTCAGCCTTCCCCCTCGATGCTCTTACTATTAAGCGCATTCGGGCTAATAGCATTTTTTAACCACGGAATTGCCAGGTCGTTCCCTCACCCCCAATCCCACACCACCCCCAAGACCTCTGCCCTAGCAAAGTAAAAAACACGGCCCTATGTATCTTCTACCTCAACACCCGCTGCATGGTTAAACACCAGTTAGACATTTTTCAGTTGCTCATGTCAGAAAAACCTGATATCTTTTTGGTCACGGAAGCCTGGCTAACCCCTGATTCCACTCCAGACATCCTAGCTGCACTACCTCAAGATTACTACATATTACATGCTAACCGGCCCCCAGGTGAATCGGGTGGCGGTGTTGCAGCCATCATCCATAAAAATCATAAATTCGCTTCTATCACTCCTCTCCGCCTACGGCGGTAGAGAACATGGCCATCAAACTGAATTCTATTTCTGGATCCCTCATCTGTGTTATTATTTACAGGCCCCCACAACACATGCCTTCATTCCCTCTCTCTTTGAGCGAGCAGATGGCCAATCTAGCCATAAACTACTCTAATATAATTCTTATAGGCGATCTGAATTACTGGCTTAATGATGCTCTCGGCGGGCCACATGCCGCAGAATTATCTGACCTACTCTCCAACCTTAATTTTAAACAGCATATCTCCTGCCCCACCCATATCAAAGGGCATACATTGGACCAAATTTGGTCCATGAATCTGACACTTTCGGCACCCACTATCTCACCTTGCAATTGGTCTGACCACCACTTAATACAATTTACAGTAATGCTCCCCTTACACGCCAAGACTGTCACAGCTGAGGGTGGCATGATAAGAAAATGGAGGGCTCTTAACAAGCAGGATTTCATTCACACCTTAGCCAATTCAGTACCCACCTCTGACCCCGATATTAACTCCATGGAAGGTAATATCTCTACTTGGTTACTTGCCGCAAGCAACACACATGCCCCCCTCACAAAATTCAAGCGGGGGCGCCAAGCCGACGCTCAGAAATGGTTGTCTGACGAATTAAAAAATCTAAAACTAGCGCTCCGTCAGAAAGAGAGGAGATGGAGATTATGTTACTCCCCCGAAGGAAAAATTCAGTACTTAAAGGCTCGCAAAGAGTACAAAAACGAGATTATTGCAGCAAAGGCCGCTCACTTCTCTGCTAGAATCCTGAGCTCCCATAATAGGTCAAAGGAAATTTTTATGATTGTTAATGATCTTTGCAATGCTGAGAGAACTCTCCGTAAACAGTCTCCTACCCAAACCCTATGTAACTCCCTGAATGACTACTTTATGAATAAAATTGCCAGCATTAAAGCCAGTATTTCCACTGCCAGGCATATGATGCCTCCAGATACTCCGTGTACTAATACAGAAATCTTAGATCACTTCCCCGCCATTTGTCCACAGACCTTCTCAGACTTGCTGGCCCGAGTCAAATCAGGCTCCCCTAGAGACTGCTGCACCCCCTATATTCTAAAGGAGATCTTTTCTGCTTTACCACATACCGTGCTGCCCTTCTTAAATGAATCTCTTTCACAAGGTCGGGTCCCTAGCGCATTCAAGAATGCAATAGTGGTCCCTCTTCTAAAAAAACAAGGAGCTGATCCCCTGAATCCTTCGAACTATCGTCCTATTTCCTTGCTCCCATTTCTGGCCAAAATATTGAAGGCACATGTTGCCAGGTGTCTGTCGAACTTTATTGAACACTCGGAACACCTTGATTCCCACCAAGCTGGCTCGGTCATACTCGTGGTCCTGGACGCCTTACGAGCTAAGGTGGACAAGGGCACACCTCTGGCCCTGGTGCTCCTGGATCTGTTGGCCGCATTTGTCACAGTCAACCACAAGACCCTGGTGGACCGTGTCAGACAGGCCGGCATATAGGGTTCAGCTTTCGATTGGATTAAATCCTTCCTTGGGGGCCGCACCCAGGCAGTGCGTCTCGCCCCTTTTACGGCTCCAAGGATCGCCACCACATGTGGGGTCCATCAAGGCTCATCGCTGTCTCCCCTCCTGTTTAACCTTTACCTCCTGCCCCTGATTCACTCTCTAAGGAACAGGAAGGTAACCTTTTTTAACTACGCGGATGACCTCCAACTGGTCTTTACTATTGATAACTCCCATGACTCAATGCTGGACTTCCAAGCTACCATGCTTAATATTCAGCATTGGCTGGATCTTAACCATCTTAAACTCAACCCTGGCAAGATCGAATTAGTCTTGGTCGGGAAGGCCCAGACTTTTTGGGGCCCACACTACTGGCCGACCGAATTGGGACTTCCCCCCATCCCATCCCCCTCGGTAAAAAGTCTAGGAGTCACAATAAACGCTGATCTTTCACTTAGAGGCCAAGTGGGGGTAGTGGTCTCCACCTGTTTCTTTCAGTTACGCAAAATCAGGAAGATCGCCCACTTGCTAACTCACGCCGCCCTCATACAGGTAGTGATCGCCCTGGTGCTCTCTCATGTTGACTTCTCGAATTCAATCTATTTAGGCCTGCCTCTGTTTCTACTTAAACGCCTCCAGCTGGTGCAAAACCAAGCTGCGAGACTTGTTCACAAACAACCTAAATGGCAATCTGCTAGACCTTTACTAATTAAACTCCACTGGCTCCCAATCGCACAACGGGCAGCTTTCAAGACAGGATGCCTAATTTGTAAGGCCCTCCATTGTAGGAGTCCTAAATTTATTAACTGCCTGATATCGAGGCATGTTCCGTCCCGCAACTTGCACTCAGCACACCTCCACTTACTTACCACCCCCACCTTTCAGCTTAAACGCCAGGGAGGATGTAGGTTTTCTTAACTGGGCCCCAAATTCTGGAACTCCTTACCATTAGGGATTCGATCATGCAACAACCTCTTGGGGTTTAGAAAAATGCTCAAAACATGGCTATTTGAACAGGCCCATGCGTAATCCGTTGTTGCCTTGATACTGTCCATAGCAAAGCGCCAAGTAACCTTCCGGTGTATGTGCGTTATAGAAATTTTTATTAACATAACATGTAATCAGGATAGTCACTCTGGGAAAGAAAAAACCACCACAAGGAGGGACAAATAACACAGATGCATCTATGAAAAGCACTGATTTATGCATGGCATGAAAAGGAACCAATCAAAATTGATGGACATGGTTGAATCCCCTAGAGCAGATTACTGCATGTCGAGAGAAAGCCCATGCTCTGCCTGGCTCTACCTAAAAATGTCGCAGGTTCATTGATCGGGAAAGGACTGGAACTAAATGAGATCTCAGCAAGTAACAGACAGAATTGTCCTCATGTGTCTTTACTTCATTTCGTTCTCCCAAAATTCTTCCTCAATACTTCCTTGGTATTAACCTCTTCTGTGCCCATGACGAGATAGTCTCGTCATGGAGCACGGTTGCGCTGTGCCCATGACGAGACTATCTCGTCATGAACCCCACCCACTAATGTAACGCCCGGCACAGGAGGGGGAAAGGGCGTGGCACTGAAGGGGTTAAATGTACAGCAATTAAATAAGCGTTAGAAGCTACACCATATGGGAACCCTACACCAGGGATAGGTTACTGTACGCTCCTAGTATACCCCTCAAGGGGATTCCCCAGGCGAGAATGGGCCCCCCTCTCACACAACGTCAACTGCCGGGATGGGACGAGGTGGGACTGTGGAAAATTGGGGACTGTTATAGGGACAGGGAGTGGGTTTCCCTAGATGATTTTTTAGAATATCATGAGCTTCCGGCGGGGCAATTCCTGAATTATCACAAGGTAATGGGGGCAGTGGTGGAACTGTGGGGGGTGGGTACTGCCGAGCCAGACACACACCCAGTATTGGAGGCTGTCCTGACATTGGGATCGGCGGGGCATCTGATACGGTGGCTCTACCTGGCGATCAGGGATCTTGCTCCTCGAGAGTTGTTGGGCTTGAAGGGCCGTTGGGCAGACTTGCTGAATAGGCAGCTAACTGATAAAGAATGGCAGAAAGCCCTCGCAGGCCCTAAGAAAGTATCACAAAATACGGCATTTAAGGCCCTTCAATTTAACATTCTCCACAGAACCTATTTGACTCTGCACCAGCTGAATGTGGTCTATCACAGAAATGAGCAGTCCTGTGCCAGATGTTCACTGGTGGATGCTGATTTTGACCATATGATCTGGGCTTGTCCGTGACTTTCCGACTATTGGAGTAAAATAGTGGCCATGGTCAACAGGACGCTAGCGGGCACGTTGTCCTGCAGCCTGTGGTTTGCCTCCGGGGTCTCTTCCCGAGGCCTAAGTCGCGCAAGCTGGGGTACCGGTTTGCCGATTTGGCACTCCTCCTGGCCAAAAGGAGGATAGCTCTCCATTGGAAATCACCGTCTGTGCCACTGGTGACTACATGGGAGGCAGATGTCTCGTGCTGGGCAAGAGCAGAAGAAGGGGCGCTGATAGCAGAGGATAGGATCACTAAGAGGCGCAAGCCATATGCGGAACCCTGGGGGGACATAATTCGGGCATGGGAGTCAAGGCAGACGGTGGACCCTGACAGTCAGAATGAAGTGGTCGGGACTGGGGTGTAGACTCACCGATGGACAAGAGTCTGGTTCCTTGCACTGTTGGCCTGCTGGGTGGGCTTGGACGTTTCCCCCCTCCACTGTCCTCTCCCCCCCTGCACAGAATAAAGGGTTGGATGTATTTGCAACTTCAGGTGCTGAGACGCATAGACCCCCGGCAGTTATGTAATTGAAGGTTTTTGTTAGTTTCCTTTTGGTTACTGTGACTATAAAGTGATTTAGAATTGGGTTGGTCTTCCCTACCCTCGACCGTGGTTATGCCATTGTGTAGTTAGTGAGTCCCTCCACTATTGAGAGACTCAGGGAGTCCACCTGCTTTCTTTACAGTTGGTGGTCTCAACGGAGGGTTGAGCGGCGGAGAAGAAAGTAGCCTGGACAGGGACCTCAGTTTAGGATTTTGATGGTTGAAGGACTTTAGGTCTCCTTTGCATGGATGGAGGGAGGTAAGGATTGGCGACCCTATATGCAAGTTACAAGTTACAGATAATAGTTGGTTAGAATGGGGAGGACGGCACCAAGATATAATCTCCTTCCTTGATAACATGACACCCTTTCTATATACGAGGGGAGAAGATTGTAGAGTGTGTTTATTTATGTGCCTAAGAAGATGGAGGAAAGCCTTGAAGGTTGTCATGGTAACGATGTTGTTTCTGATTATGAATATGTCTTTAAAAGTCAATAAAAAAACATTATTTGCACCTCATGCAATAGCAATAACTGCCAGTGACATTAGAACATGCCATTTCTGCTTCTCCACTCACGTTTCCCAGTCATCAAACCTCTGTGTGGAGACCCAGAAGCTAACATTGTCAAACCATGGGTAAAAGACAGGGCCTTTTCCAGGAGAATTGGCTTTGGGGGCATGACCCCCTCCCCATGATGACAATATGAAAGGATGGTTCAGACCACGAAGGTGGAGGTGGAGAGGCGCTATCACTTTCAAATGTTGTAATCAATTTTTCTATGAATTGTTGATAATGGAATTGTTGTTACCTCAGGATTTTTGGGGAACGTGTGTGTAGGACCAAGCTCTGACAGCCACCAGGTGGAGTCCCAGGGGGAGTTCCTGAAAATCGCCACTTCCATCTTGTCAGAGTTGAATTTCAAGCAGTTGTTTTTCATCCATTCTGCTATACGGATCATGCCATCAGTAAAGTTGGTCCTGGTGGTTATGGGCTTGTTGGGCATTGATAGGATGACTTGGGTGTCATTGGCATAAGTGATGATGGATATGCCATGTGCACTGATGATGCCGTGAGAGTTGTAAGTAGATGAACAAGGTTGGGCTGAAAGATGAACCTTGTGGGAATCAACTCCCCAAATCAAGTCCTTGAGCTCTGATGTGTACAGTGGAAATATGACTCTTTGTGTCCTTCCAGTGATGAAGGAGCATATGCATTTGAGGCCTGATCCTTGCATCCCCGTTCTGTGAAGTCTGTTGATGAGGCTTGAGTTTGACACTGTGTCGAACGAAGTGGAGAGGGCGGCATTACAGACTGCCTTTCATGCATTTTAAAGCATATTGAGTGAAAACTGAATAGAATTTCAAGACATTTTGTAGGGTGAAATTAGGTTTTCCCCAGGAACATTCAGGGAAGCAATGTGAATCTAAAACATCTTTACATGGGTTTGATGGAGGGTTTACTCCAAAGAGCCTTATTGTTAAAAGGATTGAAACATAGACCGAGGAATCTTAGTTAAATTAGTGACAAATAGTTTACACAAAAAGAACATCAGCCCTACAAAACAGGTGAAAACAGAACAGTGTTCGAAGATTTTTTTTACGGGGGGGGGGGCAGTTCCCCTCCTGGGAATTGTGGGAAGTTGAACATATTTAAACATCGTTGGCCTATAATATTGATAAAAACCAGCCTGCATGAAAAAAATAGCTTTAGATTAGGGCTTTGGGGTTCTCAGTAAATTTTGTTTAGAAAATTAAGCAGATGATAATTTTTAAAGAAAAGTGTTTGTAGCAGATAAAAAGGACATGATTGATGCACACCTCTACTGAGAGGGTTAGAGTCTTCTGATTATTTTGCGCCTTCTTATTATCCAACCAGACTAATTTGCACTTTGGTATTTCTCTATAATTAAATGAGCAATAACTTTTTTTACGTCCCGCTTGGATTTGCATAAATCTTGCTTTGGATATGTCATAGCATTGGAAAAATACACATTAGTAACATCCAAGTTAGTTGGACCCATATTATCAACTTTAGAAGAAGGAAAGCCTGAGGTAGTCGTGGCGGGTTTAAAAAATGTGGTCTGCCTTTTGCATACAAATATCATCTGTGGCCCCCCAATCCAATGACTAATCTAACTGGCTTGTCCACAATAGTTTACTGTAATATATATATTAGTCATGGTACAAAATGTGGGCGACTCTCAATATTTGCACATCCTTGAAAAGTGAACCTAAAGCGGCCATATCTTTAGTGTTCCCAGTATGTTAGCACCTATATGCCCAAGTGTTCACAGATAGTGCTTTAAGGCCTCCGTGCCTTTTTCAAAGAGCCAGTCTCTATCCTTTCCAGTGCAGACTCTCTTTTACTTGAAGGAGCCACAGTCTCAAGTAGGAATATACAGGCGGAGAATAGAAAACAGGACAGTGGAATGTTTCTAGCAAATGAGCACTAGGTGAGTATAAAGGAAGAAAGGCAGCCAATATGTCATGTTGCTTGGTGTGTACAGGCATGCGCGCCAAGCAACATGACACGGGCACACTCATGCACAGGAACACATACATGCACAGGCCTCAAGCAATCTCTCAGACCTTTCTTTGTCCCATCACTCATCACTCTACCGCTCACTGTGACACTGCATAGTGAAGCAATGCAATCCAGGGATGGAGAGGGAACAGGCCATAGAAGAAGTCTGGGCTGCAAGTGGTGCTGCTCTGCTGCTTCTTCTGAAGTAACAGAGTAAGAGTCAATCAGAACATCTTAGGATTTGGAATGGAATGGTGCACCAGGAAGATATTTCACCAATAAGATTCAAGACCATGTATCTTTGCAGTAACAAATTAATTCCTCTATTTTCTCCATTGTTATAAACATATATACACAAAAGTCTTCCAGCCAACGCGTTTCGTTCGGGAAAAATAATTTTGCGAACTTCCTCAGGGCTCGTCAGTTTGAACTTGATATTAGCAACAAGCTTCCGAATTCGGTACATTTTCAAATTGGTGTGTACTCCATGGGGAATATGCTCCCATTCAATCCACCCTTAATATATGATGCGCTCTCCATGGGATTCCGAATAAGGACCCAATCAGAACATATGTCCTGGCCCCAGGCTCTGACATCAGCAGAGCCAGAGATCAGGCTGTACTTTAGGCGGAGCTGTCCCTGAAGCAGGCAGCACCTTGGAGCTGTGGCTGTGCAGGGCAGAGCAGTGCATGGAGCAGGGTCCAACACGAAGACCTTCTGTTAGTGGTCCCCGTGAAAGGCTACAAATGACTAAGCGTATGTGGTGCAGATGTGTATTCTTGTCCAAATGACTAAGCGTATGTGGTGCAGATGTGTATTCTTGTCCAACCCAACAGTGCTAATTTGATCGATCTTATAAGGATAAAGGGCTGGACAGACCTGATAGAACTGTAACCTGTTTCCAGACGACAGGTTAAATAGAGGCTTCTGCAGTATACCTTGTCAAAAGAGGTGGGATGATTGCAGCCTTAGCTGTCATCAGAATAACTGGCATCAACAGCAACGTTTTATACATACCACTCAATGCAGTAGATCCAACCCGCTGCAAATAAAATGTTTGATGACTACCTAGTGAAAAGATTCTTACATTTGTGAACACGGAAGGATAAAAAGTTGTGTTGTCCAGCCAGCGATTCCAACTCATCATGACCTGCAGGCCACAGTATACCTAAGCTGGTTCAAGAAATACAACTTTAAAGAAAGGGAAATTAAGCCTCTAGACTGGCTGCTACATGGCTGGTCTGCTGAGATATGGCATGAATAATTGAAAAGTCCTGGTACAAAATCTCTTTAATAAAACTTGTTCTCATTGCTAGGTCTGAACCTTTCCTCCTGAGACAGCTCTATACCAATAGATTAGGAGAGATGAATGTAAAGCATTCCTGCCTTTCGGAATATTGTTAGCCTAGGCATCTGACGTTCAATCAAAGCATTGCACCATGCCCCCCTCGCTTCTAATCACATATATGAGTTACTAGCCCTAGGACCAGTAATGCTAATCATTGGGATTGAGCAAGGCCCTACTGGCTTTATATCCTTGACATTAGCATCTGTGCTGACTGGAGGCCTGGATGGGGCTCAGATTTAAGACATCCACAGATAGCATCACCCAAGGCTGACTTAGCATGGGCCTCTACACCATTCATTATAAAGAAAATGAACACAAAGGTCCCAGGGAGACACGGAATGTCGTTAGCCTTAGACATGGTCTGACATATGACTCGAGCAATGAAACGTGGCCGGTGAATGACCCTAAACTGGCAAGCGTGACCCAGGTCAATCCCAATTGGAAATGATAGAGCCCTACCTGCGGTCACAAACAGTAGCGACCACTATACTCAGCAGAGTGAAGGTGATGTTAGGACCTGAGAACCAGACCCGTGTCCTCGACCAGAGGCTGGCAATGTGAAGCCTGCATATTAAGCAGGGTGAAGATATCGAGCAGCTTGGAACTAAAGGCGACTGTGCTATTCCCTCGATAACACATCTTTAGAACCAGTCTTGAGAGCATGATGGAAAAACCTGAAAACAGCTAGAGTAACCCCAGTAACAGTGCTTGGTATCCCTCTGTGGGCCTCTCAGAGGCTTTACTGGGACCTGCCCAAAGGTTTCCAGCAGAGCCTCACTCCATTCCTCTTAAAGTCATTTTTTGGCAGCTTGTGGGAAGTGCGCACTTTACTTGGTTGGCAAATAACACCTCAGGATCAGTACCCGAACCAAACAGCGACCACTAGTCTCACTCAATCCAATCGTTGCCCATTTTCTGCTGACTCCCAACATCAGCATCCCTACCCCATTGTGACCACAGCTATATAGAAGGATAGTGGTATTCATAGTTTATTTCTATATAGCGGTATAGTCCACTCTTCTTTGATTTCAGAGCTCTATAAAGACAGACGTTACCTTGATCCAAATTAAAAATACCTATTTTACTAGCTATGTAATGCTGGAAAGCTGAGCAAGTGTTGCCGTCATGCAAACTTGCGAGCTTCCGGTCACTGCGGTAGTCAGAGGGGAGCATTGAATCTTTGAGCATTCTTGCTGGCATTACGGCCATTACCAATCTACAGTAATCCTAACCCTGCCCATTCGCCTCAATAGCACACAATAGCCCTGACTTCTGCCCAATATCTCGTCATAAGTGCAACATTAAATCCAATGACAACACATTACACAAGGCAAAAATACATGAAAGCCCCACTTAGCATAAGTGCAAACACACACACCTCACTCACCTGTCAAGGGTCGTATTATATAAGTGCCCTGGGGATGCCACAGGCATTTGCACCCACTTTGCGCACCCCCGGGGCACTTTGGTATTACAGAAGGGGCCACAGACACTTGTGCGGCCCCTTCTGTAATACCAATAGCCCTACTGTACTCAAAGCACCGGTGCTATCTTCAGAGGGCATTCCATTATTTGCATGGGGATGCGCTCCATGCAAATGAGGGAATTCCATTGTCTCTGCGTCGTATTATAGATGCTGGTGCAGAGGCAAGAAGCTCTCAGGAGGCGAGAAGGTGGCGCACTGTCAGCACGCCCCCTGATTGCTGCCCTCTGGCAGGAGGAAAGGGGGTCCCATGGACCCCTCCATATATCCCCTTGCATGCGGGTACAGTCACTGACTGCACCCTGCTGCAAGGGGATCTCTAATCCCCTAAAAGTGCAGATGGGTTGCTGCCTGCAATGTAAAAACACAGAGCAGCTTTAAAGAAGATACTTCGGTTTTGCATATGAATGCGCTGCCCCCAGGGCAGCATGAGTTCATGGCTTCCCAGAATGCAGTGCATTTACCAAAATGGGGTGCATTTTCCTGGATTATTTTGGGCGCACCTTTTGAAAGGTGTGCCCAACACAATCCGGGAGAATGCGCAGCATCCATAATATGGCCCCCAATGCGCAGACATACTGCTTCCTGCCATCAACTACGGTCCACCCTTACTGTCGTCAACTACAGTTCACCCTTTCTGCTATCAACTACAGTCTTCCCTTCCTGCCCTCAACTACAGTCAATCCTTCTACCAACATGCGTTCATCGAGAAAGTAGGGGGTCAGAGGGCCTCGGACTGAAGCTGCCTTTAGCTATGCTCTCTTGGAGGCTGGAAAGGTGCGCGGGGCAGTCAGGCAAGCACACAAGCTCAACGCAGCAAGGCTACCAAGGCCCATTAGAGGAGAGTCTAGGATCCATGGGCCTGGATGAGAGTGCTCCATGCTGTCAGCACTCTTTCACTAAGGTGTGCTCACAGGTTCTTGACTGAGGCTCTAGATTAAGATTGGGCCATATTCTCTTCTCTGTAATTTTAACAGACCAAGTTGAGATCCTTCCATTGTATTAAGGTCTAGTTGTCTTATGTTAAGCATGCATAGATCATTTTGCTATTTATTGTATTGCAATCTGGTACTTGTAGTTTTGATGTTTACCCTGCAACACACGACCCCATGGCCCTGAATGCAAACATAAAATAAACGGAACCCTCAGCGTTTCAACTCTTTTCTGCTTGTGAATGGAGGCATTCAAAGTGCCACACATTAAAAATACAAACATCATCCACAGACATACTGCAATGTTAGAAATGTCACAAACATACATACAGAAAACCTGACAGCAAAGACATTACTGTTGTCACGCTCATCTGAGGTCTCCAAGTACAAAGTTTCATCTTGAAAGAGCAGTGCCAGTGGACATGGAAGGGTGATAAGGCCATTCCATGCATGGGAGTCAAAACTGGCATTTTGACCATTTCTGGTGCAGGCATATGGGATTGTGCTGATGATCTGTGCTATGCCATAGTATGCTCTGTTCACCTGCTTTGCTGAACTGCAAGAAGAACCAGTAAGCTACTGATAGCCTTGGCCTCACTGGGCTTCAGCAGAGTAGGTAAGCAGTGCTGCACCCAAGCCTAAATGTGCTGGTGGAGGTACTCTATGCAGTGGCTGTCATCCGGTTGTCTGTGGAGATCGAGTAGAAACTGAGTCCTCTGTGTCTGCCTGCCACTATACAACCGGGCGACAAGGGATTGATGATTCTCTTGTCATCACCAAGTAGAGTCATGAGACCCTTTTGTGGCACCTCTCCTTTACTTGATCTTCACCTCCTTCTTCAACCTCTCTTTGACACTTTGTGTGCCGGAAAGGCAGGATGGAGAACCTCGGACTGTGTGTGCCCTCTTCTTGCCTCTGGCAAATAGCTGACTCTCACCCTGCTCTCTAACCTCATGTCACCAAGATGGCTCAAAGAGGAGCGTGTCGCAGCAAGTGACACACAGTAGGCCACTGAACTTATTTTTATATAGCGGTATAGCAGTATAGTACACTAAACTACCACTTGAATTTGCATTGGAAAGAAAGTCATAATCTTGACAAACCTGAGGCCCAGTTTTTAGACATTCTAAAGTATACAGAAAGTGATGGACTGAACGCTTGGATTAATCTCAACCACTGGCAATTTCTCAGGCCGCATCCCAATTATTTTGCACACCATCCCACCTCAGTTTGGACCCAACTATATGCTAATCAGTCTTGATTGCTCCAAAGGGAACAGTCCAGCCTGAATTTCCAAGCCAGGTCGTCTCTCAACTGGAACACAAGCAACACAGGACTGGTTTTGCCCTTGTTATGGGCTCATCCTCCAGGTATAACTTGGTCCCAGTGACACAGTGTGCATACCCATCCCACATAGGGTAACATACTGAAGTATACAAAAGTAATGGATTTCAAGTCACTTGGAAGCATACTGGTGTGATTTTCTAATGTGTGAGGTCACCATCAGAGGGTTGATTCTGGAGTAGATTTTCTACGGCAGCAAAATCAACTCGAATGGCCGCATGCTCTTGAGCGCCATGTGTTGCCGTTTGCGCTGAATGTGCTACCGGTGCTAAATCTGACAAGCGAGCAGCACAACATGCATTTTTTCCGACCATTGACAGAATTCCACACAATTGTGTGGGTTTTTTTGTAACTCAGTGGTATTCCACTGAGTAGAATTCCACAAGTTTCGCCCACCCCTAATTTTAACTGATGTCATATAGACAGAACTAAGGAAGTTATTTAGAATCTGAAAGGGGCCCGTCGGACCTCCAGGTCATTGGAGGCTGTGGCCTCCACTCTCATGGTGGAGGTCTGCTTGCCATATATTGAAATCACAACCATGCTGGCAATGATCTCTGTGTCTTCAACAAGCCGTGGCTGCAGCAGCTCCGCTGAAGTCATTAAAGCTTTGTTGAGTTGGCGCTCCATTTGAAGAGCCCACTCTGGGAAGTTTTTTTTAAAGAAACAAACTCCCAAAGCAGGAGTTTGTTTCTTGAGAAGAAAAATAGAAACGCACAGACAGCTTTCTCCATGCACGTGGAGGCCATTGTGAATTTTCTCCACTCAGAACTGCCATACCTTATCTGGTGGTCCTGGGTAGGGAAAACAAGTCATGGGCACCACACTCTAAATAGGGAGGGATGACCCTCTCCTTGACCGGAAGGACCTGTGGCAGATGGGCCATCAGATTAAAGGTTTAGGCCAGAGGAGGCAACAGAAGGTGCACAGGTGTTAACACAGAGCCTCCCTGACTCAAAATAGAGAGGGAAAAACACGAAGTTTGAAGTGTTACCGATATCTATCATGATTAAGAATATTATGCGGTAGTTTGGAAACTATCTCTAAAAATGTTGAGGTATTTATTTTTATCCATATTGGTTAGGAGAAAAACAATAAATAGTTGCCTACTAAGGAATAATTACAATTTAGGGAGAGGGATGTTCCTTACGTCCTTCACGCCATTTGTAAAGTAAAAGACTGACTTTGATCCTTCTATTCACATGCCCTATGTATGATTGACAAATCTTTTATATGAATTAGCCCAGAACACATTACATAACAATGTAATCTGTATCATTTTAGATTTCAAAAAAATCTCAGTGGCTGATTATGAGTCTGGTGGTCTGTGACCACCAGACTTGAGGTGGCACAATGGTGATGGTCTTGTGGCCGCCCTATTCCGATGTGGCCATTCGGACCGCTGCGCCGACTGCACCAGGGAGCCCCCATTACCAGGTGGTAGCGCAGCAGACAGAAGTATTGAATATGCAAGGCGGGATAGTCATGCTTCTGAGGAAATATGAATTTTTATGATCAATTATGTCCCCTATCTAGACCCCAATGGCTCCATGTACATGCCACAAGTACATGTATGTTCCCTCCACTTCAAGCTATGAAGACGCAAATACAATTGTGTCCAACCTTAATATGTCCTCTTTCAGATCTGCCATGAATGGGTCAGATATTCCGTTCCTAAGTATGCCTTGCCACCATCTTTATATGGTATACTTTTCACGTTTTCCAGCTCTGGCAAGGTAGGCCCTGAATTCTGCCATCGAGCTTTTCCTGCTTCTGCCTCTGAATGCTCCAGCCTGGACCTGCATCTGTATCCATGAACTTTGTCTTACTTCCTGCGCGGTTAACGGTGCCTAGCCCGGCCTGTTGCCTGCCAAAACCGTATTCAGCCTTCAAGTTATCTGCCCCGCTCCTCGAGAAATGCATTCCTGTCTAGTAGCTTAGGTAAACATCACTCCAGCTGCAGAGCAAAGGGCCCGGCCTTACTGTCTTCTAGCAAGTAATTCATGACTTTCGTTACCATGGTAGGCCCATGCCCCCTCGCATCTCATGTAGACACTTAGACGCTTGCACACGCACTAGCAGTCAGTATAAAATAGGCTTTGTCCGAAAAGACCTTTCCTTCTAGATAATATAGTTCCTTAAACACAAGATATTAGATATGATTTGGGACTAGGTTGTCCTGACATCCCAGACTTCTGTCTCCTCATGTAGGGCTAAATGTCAAGTTCCCTTCACCCTCTAGTTACACGTCAATCACACGTCATGCGGCTGCGCGCGCATCTCTGCCATGTATTTTTGCTGACTTTGCAGGATTCTCTTATGGATCCACCCATTTGTGTCATCATCATAAATGACGTTTTTAGTATACGCCTCTATGCACGCCTATTGTAACGCCTTTTTATTACGTATGTGTATTCTTATCTCTCTTCTCAGCTGTTACGCCTCCTGCATCTGTCTTTATTGTAATACATTTACTATATATACTATAACCTGTCAATAATGTATTGCTGATCCCTTCCTGAACCTTCGTGGTGACGGAACTCGATTGCCTGGTTCGAACCATCATTCCTTTGTAAGGAATAAATTCCCTTTTATAACCTCAAATACCACGGATTCTGCCTCTTATTTTTCAGAGTTATTCTTACTAGACTTTTACCGCATAAAAATAGTACAGGTAATTTAAATATTTACCACATAATTGGCGCCCGAATAGGGACACCTCTCACACCCCACGCGCCGGAGGTGCGTTGCAGACCCGGTCTCCTGCCGCAGCCGGACGGACAATTACGCGTACCCGCAGGATTTCCTGTATCTCCCTCAGGCCAACGGGGGCGACTGAGGCTGCGATCAACACCCAGACGAGGCGGTGAGGAGTGCGGAGAATCCCGACCAGAGCCTAGCTGAGAGAGGAAGATCCGAGGTATACAGAGGCCCACCAGATTCCGAAGTTCCGAAGTATCTAAGTCACGAGTCGAGTCCAGTCCAGTTTGGTCTAGTCCAGTCCAGACTTCCGAGGCCTTCCGTTCCGTGCTTCCCGGTGAGTACCGTTGCTGGGGACGCATCTAGACGTGCACATTAGTTTGTGCCGGTCAAGACGGGTTTGGGTACACAAACCTGGTCTGCACTGTTTTAGCAGTGTATCTGTACTGTTTAGCAGTACATACAGTATATTTAGTATTATGCAGTTAACTAGTTTTATTCTAATTATTATTGTTCGTTCTAAAATGTTTTGATATGTTTTAAATGTCGTGGTATGAGTGATTGTTCGATCTTCATTATTGTGGTTATTGTAATTATTGTGTTCAAGACCGAGTAAAGAATTAAGTAGCAAGGTTCAAGATGCCGTTTTTTTCAAAATTAAGACAGATAAAAACTAGAAAAGGGATACTCGAGGAAGCTGTTCCCATTCCACCTAGGGACACTCCAGGGTACTTTATGTACCATAAGCATGGCCTAGATGCCGTATTATATCTTGATCTATGGGTGGACTACACCAAGGATTTAGCAGAGAGTCAGAGATGGCCCGTTGCTGGAACATGGGATGCAGATTGCATCATGAGAATAGAAGAAGTATTATGGAAAAAGAAAGCCAGACAGTCACAGAAAGATGCCATTGAATTATGGCGTAAAGAATCGCATAGGCGCACAGAGAAAGCGCTCAGAAAGGAAGAGAAAAGTAGGGAAGATTCAGAAAGAGCCCGAGAAAACATATTAATTGACGAAGGTACCCGAGTAAAAACAGAACAAGTAGACAGACAACGAAACACTCTTATGAATGGTATGTGTCCTCTTCTGGCCGAGGGTTTGCCTAAGGCCACCCTGGAGGTACCAAAAGATCTGCCACCTCCATTACTCCCGATTAAAGTACATCCCAAGACCGCAAAAGACATTTTCCTTTCCTCCTATTTAGATGATGCAGCCCCCGAATATGCTAATGGTGCGCAGCAACGCACACCACCTGTTAATGACGCTCGACCCCAAGATCAGCTGCACCAACCTCCGCAGCAACAAACCTCTCCTCACGTTCAGACCTTTCCATCTGTTTCTACAGTCCTTCCTACACCCACACTCTCTACCCTACACCCAACAAATCCTTTTGGACTTGGCACCTCAGGAGGTGCGACAGGAGGTTTTTCCACGCCACCGCCAACAACTAGATTGACTTGTAGGGATTTAGCACACCAACGTACACCGCAAAGAGCTAATGACAATATATTAAATGAGCCTCTTACAGATAGTAGATATGACCCAGTGCCAGGTAAACACGACAGAATGTTGCTATCATCAGTACGTTTACGACGAGCCGCAAACTATTTAATGACATTACCAGGAATGGTTGAACATTTAGACAAAATATATCGCTTTGTCCAAACAGGGCAAGGTCCTGAAAGTATTGGCGAGGCCATGGAATACCAGAAAGTAGATATACAGAGATTATTGTTACGTTTTTTCATAAACTGCTTGATCAGAAACAGAGATAGGTCTGAGGTAGAGCCGGAGGAAATGCAAGTACTTACCAGGTGGGGTCAGAATATAACCGACGGAAAACATTTTAAACAGAAGTATATAGAAGCCATGTGCCGAAAGATCAGAAAAGAAGTAGAACGAATACATGAAAGAAGATTAGAAGCAGATAAAACTGAATCGGAGGAAGAGGAGGAGGAACAGTCAGACATGAACACAGGACAATTAGAATTACCAGCTAGACAAACGATAGCTTATGTAGGAAAAGGAAGATCTTTCAAATATCCAATACGTCCGATGTATCCAGAATGTAACAGAATTTTTCAAACAGCTATCTCAAATCCAAGGACCCCATAACACTTATTCCAGGCTACTGATAAATTACTTCGAGAACGAAGGGGGTACCATGTGCTTGATTCTATGGATGAACAAGAATTAGCCAAGTCAGCAGTACAATGGGCTGACAGCTCTGAAAAATACAGTAATGATGCGCTAGCACACACGTTTCTGAATCTCACCCCAGATGAACAGCGTTTAGCTAGTATATACATGATACAACATCTCCTTATATTATATAAAGGCCAACA
Organism: Triturus cristatus; assembly: GCF_964204655.1. NCBI lineage: Eukaryota > Metazoa > Chordata > Amphibia > Caudata > Salamandridae > Triturus > Triturus cristatus. Next base: position 724,490,929 of record NC_140586.1, read on the forward strand.
CTCCGATCCTGGTCCCCTACCTGATATACTGATAGAACTACTCCTGAATAAATGGAGAGGTCTAGGTACCGATCTAATTAAAGAAATTCTAGAATACCGACATAGATATAGTGCCTTTTTGTGTCCAGAACATGATCCAGCTCCTTCCATGGAGAGAAAAACGTATTACATAGACAGACAGAATCCCTTACGCGAAGTACACCCAGTTAGAAATGATGATAATACGTTTAGACGCGTGTTTGTGTACACGCCCATAACTAAAATAGAACTATTGGAAATGAAACAATTAGTACCCAGCCATGATAAGGATCCAGCAGGTTTCCACCGTGAACTAAAGGACATGTTACTCATGGGTGATTATACCTATCCTGACATTATGAAAATATTGAAAGTATTATTGCCTGCCGGTATTTATGAGAAACTCAAAGAAAAAGAGTGGGAAGTGGGAGACCAAAAGATTGATTGGACAGTATTAGAAAACGAAGAAAATGCCCAAACTGCAGGCGTAGGGCTTGGGGACAAAACTAAAGCATTACCAGGATTATTGGTACAAGTGTTGCCACGTTTATTAACTACGAAAAAGGAAGAATGGGGAGCAATCTCAGCTTGCATTCAGAAACCCGATGAAGACACTAGTGATTTTTATTCCCGATTTGAAAAATGTTTTGGTATTAATAGCGGCCTGAAAGCAAGTAGTGATTCATATCCACATCTTTTTGTAACAAAACTAGTCGAGAATTCCCTGCCACAGGTCAAAAACAGAGTATTGAAAGTTGAGAGCACTTGGCAAGCTAACACTCCTTCACAAATGTTACAAATGTTACAGTATCACCAGAATAGAATTAGAGAAGAACAAGAACACGAACAAAGACGTATGAAAGACACGAAAATGAAAATGCTCGTTGCTCAGTCAGTTCCAGCTGACGGTCATAAAAAGGGTGCGACACAGTCCCGTAATTCAGCGATTCCCGTTAAAGGGACATGCAACTATTGTAAACAGCCAGGTCATTATATAAACGATTGTGCAGTTCTGAAACATAATATCTCTACGGGTAAAACCAAGGAGAGACCACGTCCGCCTAGACAAGATCAGATCCAACAACAAGCACCTCAACATGTACAGCCTATGCCAGTTCCACAACAGACCGTAGTGGTACCGCAGCCACAGTCTATTGCCGCAACACAAAACACGACACAACAGATGTACCAATATGCACAAAATGACTATCCAGATTATCAGCGCTACACATGAAATAGCCTAGAGAGGGAAGTTGGCTTACCCCTTATTGAGGTTCCTGTAGATCAAGAGGGTCCTTATGTACAGAGTCAAGTATTAGGGAAAGAAAGAAAGTTTTTACTTGACACAGGGGCAAGCAGAACAACTATAAGTCACGACGAAGTCCCAGGGGCACCCCTCTCAGGCTCACAAAATATTTCCCTTGGTTTTTCAGGAAAGACTACTATTAACGAAGTATCGCAACCGCTTGCACTTAAAGTTGGTCCATTGACACGGACTACAGATCTATTGCTTACAAAATCTTGCCCAGAAAACCTGTTAGGTATAAAAACATTGAAAGCTCTAGGAGCTATAATATGTTGTTCTCCGGACGGAGTACGACTATTTTTGCGTGACTTTAAAGGTCACTACGTGTCAAGAGACATGGATCACCGGTTACAGAATCTACCTGCACATTTATGGGCAAAAGGCCCCACTGATGTAGGTTGTATGCATATTACACCATATCGAGTCACACTCAAAGCAGGAGTGGTATTACCACGAATGCGACAATACAAGTTACCTCCAGATGCTGTAGTGGCTTTACTGCAAATCATTGACGAGCTCATTGCACAAGGAGTGGTTGTGGAAACCGACTCCAATATATGTAATTCTCCGATCATTCCGATTCTTAAACGAACTGATCCAAAAGCACCCCCAGTATATCGATTAGTTATTGATCTACGCGAATTAAATAAATGCATTGTACCACAATACCCCGTGGTCCCAGATATCTCTTCATTACTGACAGCCATTGATTCAAAAGCAACGTTCTTTACTGTAATTGATCTCAAGAACGCCTTCTTCAGCGTCCCAATCGATCCGGAGAGCCAATATTTGTTCGGATTTAGTTTAAATGGACGAAGTTTTAAATTCACACGCGCACCTCAAGGATTTACAGAAAGTCCTAGCATCTACAGCCAAGCACTGAAAAGACAACTTGACAGTATCCACATGCCAGTAAACACTGCACTGCTTCAGTATGTCGACGACCTGCTGATCACCGCCCGAAGCGAACCCGAATGTGAAAAAGCATCACTGACGGTTTTACATTTTCTGGCCGACAAGGGGCACAAGGTGTCCCCTTCGAAGCTGCAATTCTGTGCCCAGCAAGTTGTGTACCTTGGGCACTTGCTGTCCAAGGGGGGGAGACAGCTCACACCTGACCGCATCCAGTTAATTGTAGACATGCCCCCACCCAAGACACAAAAGGAGGTACGGGCCTTCATAGGCCTCACTTCGTACTGTAGGCAGTGGATCCCCCAGTACGCATTTTTAGCAAAGCCACTCATTCAGTTGACAACCCAGGAGGCAGCGACATCGACTGTCCTCCCTTGGACTCCAGAACATACACAAGCTTTTGAAGACTTAAAGAAAGCTTTATGCCAAGCACCTGTTTTAGCGACACCATGTTACAGTAAGCCTTTTACACTCTTTGTTACGGAACGTGAAGGTACTGCTTTGTCAGTACTCACTCAGGAACAAGCAGGATCACACAAACCATGTGCTTACTTTTCTAGCACTTTAGATCCCGTAGCTCAAGCTCTTCCTGCGTGCCTGAAATCAGTTGCAGCGACAGCTCTAGCGATCAGACAAAGCGATTCCATAGTATTAGGACATCAATTGACAGTACAAGTACCACACGCAGTAGAGGTTCTCTTGAACCGGACACAAACACAACACTTGACTATAGCACGACTGACAGGTTACGAATTAACATTATTTCAGCCACACATAGAAATCAGACGTTGTAGTACATTAAATCCTGCCACACTTTTACCATTAAGTGGAACAGACCCACTGGCACATGATTGTATCGAAGTCATTACTATTACGACAAAACCCAGACAAGACTTGACAGATGTCCCATTACCAGACCCAGACCTGACACTTTATGTGGATGGTTCATGTATGAGAACAAGTATAGGAGAGTTAGTGGCCGCTTATGCAGTCACGACAGACACCGAAGTTATTGAAACAAATTGTATTGACACATTATCAGCTCAAGCAGCAGAGCTTATTGCTCTGACACAAGCCTGTATTCAAGCCAAGAATAGAAAGGTTAACATATACACAGATTCACGTTATGCATTTGGAGTTGTACACGACTTCGGAGTCCTTTGGCGAGAGAGAGGTTATTTGACTTCTCACGGGGCCAACATTCAACACGGTCCCCTCATTCAAGCTCTGTTAGATGCAATACATCTACCTACTTCAATATCTATCATGAAGTGCAAAGCCCATACTAAGGTCACCGATATTATTTCCCAGGGTAACGACCTAGCAGACCGAACAGCTAAGCAAACAGCACAGAATAGGAATCACGCAACGGACGTGACAAAGACAATAGTTCCGACATCACCACACTGCATGACAGTTAGGGATCCCGCCCTTGATATAATTGACATACAGACACATGCTACACCTGAGGAAATAAAGAAATGGACTGAATTAGGAGGGATCCAAACAGATCAGGGATGGATGACGAAGGGAAAATCTATGTGGTTTCTCCCCGACTCAATGGTTCAAGTTATCATTAACACAATACATAGTCCCGCACATCTAGGAGAAAAAGCTATGTTAGACAGTATTCAACACATTTGGTTCAACAAACACTTACGAGCTGCAGCCAAACAGAAAGTCCGAACTTGTATGATTTGTTGTCAGTTCAATCCAGGTAAAGGCGTACCTGTAGAGCAGGGTGGATTTCAACCTCCCGATCACCCTTTTGAAGTCCTCCAGATGGATTATATCCAGATGGAACGATGTCGAGGATTCAAATATGTCCTCGTAGTTGTATGCGCTCTTTCCCGTTGGACAGAGGCATATCCCGTCTCAGATTACACTGCCCCGACTACTGCCAAGCAGTTAGTTCGTGAATTCTTCCCACGGTATGGTTTGCCCCGTATCGTGTACTCAGATAATGGCCAGCCGTTCTCATCCGAGCTAATGAAACACATTTCACTCTTGTTAGGCTATCAATGGAAATTCCACTGTGTCCGACATCCCGAGGCAGCAGGTCTCGTGGAACGTCATAATCAGATCCTGAAAATTCGACTTTCTAAAATCTGTAGAGAGAAAGGTGTCGACTGGATAGTAGCCTTGCCAGTTGCACTATTTTACATGAGAATGGTAGCACATTCTCGCACAGGGCTATCCCCGTACGAGGTGGTCTTCGGTAGGCCACCAAATATGTGGGGGACGCCTATACCTCGTAAAATCACTGATGTTGATTGTAATATGCTGACAGATTACCTTGCTTCCTTGATGTCTGCACTACAATCTTGCCGTTCACAGGTAGCTGCAGCCTTTCCTGACAACACCGAGGTGAAGCCCCATGAAGTGGTTCCTGGAGATCTCGTTTTCATCAGAAACTTCGACAGGAGGAGCCCGTTGGAGCCTCGCTGGCATACCCCAAGACTGGTACTTCTCACCACAAGGACAGCAGTGAAGGTCGAGGGTCGCAAGGGTTGGTTACACTCTAGCCATATCAAGAAATTTCATGGACTACCATCTGATCTGAACTCTCAGCCCTGCCCCCTTCTAGAGACTGATTCTAAACTCCCCCTGGTTGAAAAGACCGAATCTCAAAACTATAAACTGAAACTAAGGTCTAGCAAGTCAGACAATTCGATTGTTTAAGTCCTCTCCAAGGTGAATCGGTTGAATTTAGTCTTTGACATGTATCCTCTAGACCAAATTAGAGAGAGAAATAGACAGAAACAGCTCGAGAAACATGCATATTGTAAATCACTTCATAGTCACTGTATAGTAACATTGTTGATTATGTTTTTTCTAAGTCTTTTTATTATTGCTGCAAGTATACTGTTACACATGTACTATCCTATTTTCAAGCGTGCTCGTCCTGCTTACAATGTTACTGCCGAACATTCTTTTAGTGAACTACCTCCACATGAGTTGTCCTATAGATTTGCGCTGCGCAACAACACATTCATTAGTATGTTACATCATTTCCATCAGACCAGCAATGCTACAAATTGTTGGATATGTGGCCGACTTCCTCCCTATCAGAAATACAAAGGAGTTCTGCCTCTCTTCCCGTACCCGTTCACACACAATGGTTCCTGTGGAGCATGGTTTAGTTTGATTAACTCTTTAGATTTAAACACTGTAGTTTACCAGAGCAACTGGGTATGGGGAAACCTGAACTCAGCTTTACTTAAAGCCTGTTATCCTAACAAGGAGGGACTTCCCAAAAGAACAGGAACTGATCTAGAAAATGAAGTATATGGATTAGGTAATTTTACACTTAACCTCATGATTCTGAATGTTGAATCTGAAGCTGTACTAGTCTTGCCTGCTATGTCAGTATTACCAGTCAAAGGTGAATTCTGTGTAAGAAAGAATGGTTCAGTACACCTGGGTCATAGTAAATGTACTACTGTGATCGAATTCAGTGATAAAGGCAAGTCTACATTTAGAGCTTCCCGTCATTCCTACTTTATATGTGGTCATACCGCATATATACGCCTACCTCTAGATTGGGATGGTACCTGCTACATTGCATTCCTTCTGCCACCTGTTTTCCTAGCCCCTCCTGATTATCATAGAAATACCAATCTAGTACACCATAGACCCCAGAGAGATATCACGATTGTTGACTACACTGAAACAGCATGGGAACAATATACAGACTTCAATAAAGGTCTTTTTCCTTACATAGGTGTGGTCTCAAATAGTAAACTGATACGTAGATTAACCAGAACCCTTGAAGCAGTAGTGAATGAAACTACTTCTGCCCTAGGCAACTTAACAGAGCAGCAGTCTGCGATGCGGATTGTTGTTCTCCAAAATCGTCTTGTCCTTGACGTCATCCTAGCCGATAGGGGCGGAGCCTGTAGAGTCATCGGATCAAGTTGCTGTGTTTTCATTCCAGAAAACGCGCCATCCGTATATAAAGCCATAACTCGTCTTCACAAGATTGCAAACCAGATACATCAGAATACAGGCACCTGGACATGGTCCGGTTGGATCTGGAGCGTGTTGTCAGCCTGGGGATGGAAAGTCCTATCCTTCCTAGGTATTGGCCTTCTCATAGTATTCAGTTGTTGCCTGTGTCTACAATGTGGACCAGCGATTTGCGGCCTGTGTGCCACATCGTGTATTCCACATTCAAGTTTTCATTCAAGATCCCGGAAGAAGAAAGAAGAGCAAATGATGTTACATGAACAGATTGATGGATTCCTGAAGATCGATATTTCATGAAGGGTCCGTAGGGGACAAGGAGGGAATGAGGAAATATGAATTTTTATGATCAATTGTGTCCCCTATCTAGACCCCAACGGCTCCATGTACATGCCACAAGTACATGTATGTTCCCTCCACTTCAAGCTATGAAGACGCAAATACAATTGTGTCCAACGTTAATATGTCCTCTTTCAGATCTGCCATGAATGGGTCAGATATTCCGTTCCTAAGTATGCCTTGCCACCGTCTTTATATGGTACACTTTTCACGTTTTCCAGCTCTGGCAAGGTAGGCCCTGAATTCTGCCATCGAGCTTTTCCTGCTTCTGCCTCTGAATGCTCCAGCCTGGACCTGCATCTGTATCCATGAACTTTGTCTTACTTCCTGCGCGGTTAACGGTGCCTAGCCCGGCCTGTTGCCTGCCAAAACCGTATTCAGCCTTCAAGTTATCTGCCCCGCTCCTCGAGAAATGCATTCCTGTCTAGTAGCTTAGGTAAACATCACTCCAGCTGCAGAGCAAAGGGCCCGGCCTTACTGTCTTCTAGCAAGTAATTCATGACTTTCGTTACCATGGTAGGCCCATGCCCCCTCGCATCTCATGTAGACACTTAGACGCTTGCACACGCACTAGCAGTCAGTATAAAATAGGCTTTGTCCGAAAATACCTTTCCTTCTAGATAATATAGTTCCTTAAACACAAGATATTAGATATGATTTGGGACTAGGTTGTCCTGACATCCCAGACTTCTGTCTCCTCATGTAGGGCTAAATGTCAAGTTCCCTTCACCCTCTAGTTACACGTCAATCACACGTCATGCGGCTGCGCGCGCATCTCTGCCATGTATTTTTGCTGACTTTGCAGGATTCTCTTATGGATCCACCCATTTGTGTCATCATCATAAATGACGTTTTTAGTATACGCCTCTATGCACGCCTATTGTAACGCCTTTTTATTACGTATGTGTATTCTTATCTCTCTTCTCAGCTGTTACGCCTCCTGCATCTGTCTTTATTGTAATACATTTACTATATATACTATAACCTGTCAATAATGTATTGCTGATCCCTTCCTGAACCTTCGTGGTGACGGAACTCGATTGCCTGGTTCGAACCATCATTCCTTTGTAAGGAATAAATTCCCTTTTATAACCTCAAATACCACGGATTCTGCCTCTTATTTTTCTGAGTTATTCTTACTAGACTTTTACCGCATAAAAATAGTACAGGTAATTTAAATATTTACCACACTCCGCTGAGCATATTATGAATTTCCCCACCAACAGCCTTTTTATGATGGTGAGCCTGCCATGAAAAGGCTGGCTGTGCTGTGGGGAAACAAAGGGAGCCCTACTGGGCCCCCATGCCCCCACCGCCATTGGGATCCATTCAGGGAGCCAAAACATCTGCCCCCCCACCCCCCCTGTTTGCATGTACCCCAAATCCCAGCACGGCATGAACTTCACAGTCCATGCCGTGCTGGATCTGCTTTTGCGATCCCATTGCAGTGCCCGTTTTCAGGGCACTACCGTGAGAACAGCAAAAAAAAAGTCCACCAGACACGAGTTGAACTCGTAAACTGGAAGGCGGACCATGCACTGCTTTGACGGTGCTGTGCTGGCGCAAAGCAGGTACAGCGCAACCAAAGTCGTAAGTAGGCTCTCTAACTTTCTGATCCAAGCTTTAAAAAAAAACATAATCTTTTGTTAACAGATAATACCATTCAAATGGCAAAAAACAACTGTTCACCACAGCATTAGCTAACAACTCTGTGAGAAGGCCAAAGACTCATGGAAGCACACAGTAGCAGTACTTACATTCATACACATTTAACATACTCTTTTGCATTTATACATGCATGACGATAAAGGTGGTCTAATGACGAACACCTATACAAAAGGCACTATTATTTCAAGATTTAAATACATACAGCTCCATTGTGCCCCTCCATATCTAGGGATGAAAAAGAATGGAAATAAGAAGCAATGCTGATAACTAGTAGTTGTTTTACAGCATACTTAGGAACAGATGTATTAAAGGGATTTACCTATTCTGTGTCTATGGGAAAATGTGTTCGTACATGTGGCCCTTAGTTTTAATGGAACATGGCTTCATTAAGACTATTCTTTACACAAATAACTTTCAGCAATTTCTGCAGCCAGGCCCTGTACCACCCTATGTGCCACCAAACCAGAAGTGCATCAAATTTGTTGGCGCACAGTGGGATCAGGGCATGGAGTTTGGCCTTTGTCCAGCTGCTCAAGTCCACAGTGTTGACCCCAAATAGTCTTTGAACACGTATAGTTGCACTGTGATTTTTATTTCTTTTAATTCTTTTCTCAATTTCTAGCAAAGATAAATAATTTCATTTTTCAAAAAGAATTTGGATTTCTCTAACAGAATGACGTAAACATACACATGCTTCTAAGTTCTTGAATCCTTTGACTAGAACCATCTTTTTCAAATTTTGGAGCACAGTATTGGGCACTCTATGAGATTGCCCAGATTCTAAAATCTTATCAGTTTCCTGTATAAGTCAGCAGTTTTTGCTACAGCATAAGAAAATGTTTCTTTGGGAGGCTGAATAGGAAACACAATTTTTGGTCACCTGGCTGTAACTTTTCTTCCCTGGACAGTTGTGCATGACACCTGGCATGTTGATATTTGACCAGATCCACTAAGCAAGTGGCGCATCATCCGCAAATTTCTCAAACAGCTGCAAAATTCAAGGAAAACCAAAAACAGCTTTTCAAAGGTAGCTGAGATTTCAACATAAATCCCCACCTGTGTAATAAATATCCTTATCTTCACTGTAGTGATTTATCTAAAGTAGTGCATATTGGATGAACACAGTTTTGCATTTCAGATGTCTCGAGGTCATACGGCTCCACAGGTCAGTTACTTTCACTACCAATTTGCAGACCATCAGACCATGCACACAAGTGTCTCTTCCTTTGTCCGAAAGCCCAGCAGTGACCATGGACATGCAGCTCCTTATCCTCCGGCATGCAAGACACATGTAGAAAGTATGCATGTATGTATGTATTTATTTATTTATTTACCTATTTATGTATTTATTTATTTATTATATAAGGTGCGACATACCCCATAAAAGAACCGTGTTAATGAACATCCTGTTATATAGTTCACCACAAAATCTCAAAGGTATATTCTTAAAAGAAAGGGTTTGCATTATTTCCTTTAAATACTCCACAGCTGTACATAGTTTGAGGTATATAAAGATACAAATATTGGTAAATACGTAAGAGAAGGTACAACGTCCTGGCGCAGCTTTGTAATTTAAGGCACCAATAGTAAATGTGCTGTAAGGATTGAAAATCACGGGTTGGCGTATGCCAAGTAAACAGTTGGCAAACAAAAGATTGCACTTAATTGTGCAATGCTTTGAAGACAAAGTGGAGGCTCTCAAACATCAAGCACTCATTTACCCGCAGCCGTTGCAATTCTAAAAGATGGCTAAAATTGCAGTAGAGTGAGGAAGCTTCAATAGCTCCTGGGCCACACATTTTGCATGAGTGGGAGTTGATGAACTACATAGGACAGGAGTCGTAGATATAGGACGTAACCGTAGGCATGACAGGAGCTAACCTCTGCCTGAATAATGGAAAAAATATTTTATCTGGGCAGAAAGGAGATTTTTTTTTATAACTTCAAATTATAAAAACAGAAAGGTGAAGCTTTACGCACCTGTATCATGAATTTGCCCTCCTAGGTTTTTAACTGTCTGGGCAGGAGCGCGATATTGGCCTGCAAATTTCCACCATCAGGTCAAGGCCATACGGGGGGGGGCCTGCCTAGCACAACAACGTCAGTTGTGTAGTGTATAGTTTTTGGTAGTTCTACTGCATTCACTCTGAAACTGTAATACAACAGTTGGTAAAGTTGTCCACGCAAGGTCAGCATTCCCGTCCGTCCTGAGGATAAGCTGAGTGTCATCAGCATAGCACATAAAGGAAATTCTAGAAGACCGGATGAGTCTTGCCTGCATAGTCTAATATATATAAACAGAGTCAAGCTCAAAGACGTCAAATGTCAGTTGTTTAGATGACGATTGATGGTGGGAGCATAAGGACGACTTCCCAGATCTGATAAAAAATGTGGTAATACTAAAGCCCGCTCAGCTCAGATTCCAAGGCCGCTTGGCCCATAGTGTTAAAGATAGCAGTAATAAGTCTTTGTTGTAAGCTATCCAAGGTCTAGGTACCAAAGCCTGTTTTTCAGCTGCAAAGCTGAAAAGTAGACCCTTATTCTGGGTTTGTTGCAGTGGAAAGCTGGGCAAAATTTCACTTTGGATATATTTCATCTATCATCTATTTGTTCTCTCTGGGCCCATAACATACACTAAACTTCCATTAGTCCTCCCATGGATTTTGTATGTGAGTTTACAGGGACTTGGATATTTAGAGAACGCGAGGCAAATCCTTATCAGGAACCTGGAATAAAAAAATGCCATAAATCATGCTAACACCATATAACCGTTTTCTTCTAATATTTCTGATGATAAAACTTACGCCAAAACGGTTCACACCAAAAGGACTCGAATAGGATATATTTGCTCAAGTAAACCATTTATCTAAACCTCAATTTGAATGGTCGGGAACATGAATCACATTATAATCAGTTTTAATAGTAATCATTTAGTACTATTAGTCACACAATGTCATACAGATTCAACAGGATCAACAGGATAAACATTTGCTGGTTACCCAAGAAAGAGATGATAGAGAGAATATTGTAAAGGTTTCAGCATTTAGGTTACACAAACCAAATATGCAGAGTCGAAGTGCAAAGATTCACAGGAATGAGTCCATAAACTCTTCAGCCGAAGAGTTGTACCTGAACACTTTACCAGATGGCAAAGTTCAGTTCAGTCAGTTCTGAAATTTCAGTTCAAATGGTTTTGGCATATGAAAGGAAATCAGAGTTCAGTCCGACAGCATGCCAGGCGGGAAAACTGAAAATGACAACTAGTCTTTAACTACTCTTCCAAGGGGACAATTATACTTCCAAAAGTTCTCAGTTTACGCCCACAAAGTATCCTTTCCATCATACCATATGATTTCCATTAGTTGTCCTCAGTGGGCTGCTCATGGTGTGATCAATACCTCACTGAGAAATCCAGAAGAATTAAGTAATCCTTTTGCAAAATCATCAAATTCCATAACTTTATATTCGCCTCCTTTCCTCTGAAGTAAGTAAATTCACTTTGTTCACTGTCTGTCCGTTCCCAGACGCTCTCTCTGGGTTTGCAACTGTATGGATACATTTCTGTCAAAAGTTTTGCTGATTCAAGAAAGAAAATCTATTGTTTGAAAGCCTAAAAGAGAACCTTCATGAAAAGTTCTCACAGCGTTCAAAATTACTACTTGAGCTAGATTATGCTTTTCGAATGAGGAAAAGAAAGCATTTGAGGCATACGTTATAACTTGCTGAATCATTATCACGTTATGATTGATATAAAACACACATTAATATGAATAATTCATTTTCCATAGTTAATTCACTCATTGTTCTTCTCTTAAAAGTTTACATATCAATATTAGGTACTACTGAAATAATATTTTGCATGTTTATATTTTCAAAACATTAATATATGTGCTACTTTTGATATGCATGTTTGCATCACACAATACTAAATATACCTGAGAATCTTCACATGGACAAGCATCTTTAAACTCAGCATTTTTATTGTTCCAAATGTTCCATTATGTAAGCATTAGTTTCATTTATTTCATTTAGAAGTCATCAGTAGCACATTTTTCTATGTTAACTGTTTGGATTCTTAATCACGTGATCACATTGCATAAGCAAATAACTTTTTCTCTCTTTTTATTTACGGCTTTCACATTCTCACATTTTCATATTTAAAAAATTTCTGCATTCTTTTAAAATGCAGTGGAAAATCTCTCGTTTTTTCGTATTCAACCATTTTAAATGTTTTTCTTAAAATTATTGTTGTATATCTCATTTGATGGTGAGAATTGATAGAGGCAACCGTCATTAAACTTTTATGCTCCATTAGGTAATTTTTTGACCCCTGAGTAAACACCTTTTTGCCCAGGGGTCAGTGTTCTGAGTTTGGTGATATGTAACCCACCTTGTGTTTTAAATACTCAACATGTGTTAAATTTTAGCTGGTCAAATCTGCAGAAATTAACCAGAGCAATGTATTTAGCGTACCACGCACCTTTAGGTGCATAAGTACCAAAATCTGTATGTTATTCCCTAAATCAATTTATTGCAACCAATGAATAACGTACCCGTTGTATCATTATGTATCACTTGCAATAAATAACACATATGCTCGATATGAGGGTCTTAGCATCAAATGGCGTTCCATTCATCTTTTCCCGCCATCTTGGAGAGGGTAAGCTGTTCATCAGTTCACAGAGATCGCAGAAGATTTTCCAATACCTTACAGGCCACAGTGAGAGAAGAAAGAGGGACAGCTATCAGGGATAGGGTCATCATATTTTATGAGGAAGGTAGGAGAAAGAGAGAAAATTGGATTAGAATGTCTTTCAAACACGACTCGCATGAGCAGTGCACATTACTAAGCTGCGATGGGCCAGTGTAGGCGCCAAACCAGTCTTATTGAGCAATACATTTTGCACCAATTTGAAATAATGACGAATTATATATTTGAAGTGAACATAATTTTCTTGCCAATTAATAGTTCTGATGACACACTCTCCAATTAAATGCAATTACTAGTGCATTGATTTCAGCCTACAGTAAACAGATATACAGATGACCTCAAACATAAACCCAGGTAAAAATAATATATTAGTACAATTACTGCTGATTTCGGAAATGGCAGGGAGACGGTCATGGCGTGCATTGGCAGAGAAATGCTGCTTAATCACAGCAATTGCATGACATCTGCCCACTATTAGACTGTCTGTGGTATTTATTGAAATTAGCAATGGGAACCTAAGTGGAATTTGAATTTGGAGGCCAATGACATCAGCAAGAAGCATCTGCTCTCTGAAAGCATTTGAAATGAGGGCACTTAGTTTACTTGTTTTAAAATGGACTCAGACTCTCAATGCTGCAAAGGATAGCTCGCAGAATGCATTTAATGTAGATTGGTCTTTGGTTCCATGGGATGGCTAAGAAAAGAATGGTCTACAAAATCTACATTTCTGCTTCAAAGTTGAGTACGTGCTGCTTGCACTGTGTGGCACATTTTAGGTTTCACCTGACCAGCGCTTGAACTGTGCTTATGAAATCTATTGTTTTTAATATATCTTACATTTATTTATTTATTTTATTTATTTGTCGGATTTGTATAGCGCATAGCTGCCCCAGCAATGGGGCGTCCCAGCGCGACCAAACACAATGAGGGTGGCTGACGGGAAGGCAGTTATACGAGAGTTACAGCCCGCCTTCACTTCTTATTGGTGTGCCTGTTAGTTTGCTTTCCTCCGTTTCTATTGGTTATAGCCTGTTCTACCTACCGTCTCTCTCTTATCAGCTTCCCATGCCCTAACTACTCATTCCCATCCAGGTTGGAGGTTCAAACTTTTTTCTTTTGGTTATTCTGCCTGGCGTCGAACTGCATCTGAGTCCCAGGCAACTTCAGAGCAGTGCCAAGATCACACGTGGGGTGTCACAGCTGAGCTCCAATGATATCAGAGCCCGCTGGTTTCATTGTGAGGTCTTACTATAACTCACCTTCTCTATTATGCCCTCCCGGCATGGTTTTGACATGCTCTGGCGCGGACACTGTACACCACCCTGTTTAAGCAGCTGTTTAGTTCGTCTTCTCTCGCTCTTGTTTTGAAACGCACTTCTGTTACACGCCTCTGTAGTTTGTGCATCAAGCCTCGCTCCCAGTGCTGCCATGTGTCTGCCACTACTGGCACAGTGACAATTAGCTGCAGTGTGCAATTACACCCCAGTGTCCCAAATACCGAGGGTTTCTGAGGTTCCGTGTAGCACAGTGCAAACTGTAGGAAGCCAGGCTGACACAATGGGATTCTCTGCCAGGAGCTTTACCACTTTGTCTAGATTTCTTTGTCCCAATATGGTAATGGCAAACATAACTGCGAATGTGCTGCCTGGCTTAGTCACCCGATCACATATTTTATTAGAACAGAAATTCAACACACAGAGGTTGAAAGGCTCAGGAGGAAGTACAGAATGAAAATGCAGATGCTTCAAGTCAACACACTCACGGCAAATGCTGATGTCATCGTTGGAACCTAATGCTGTGCAAAAGTGCTCCCATTACTCACATCTGATTGGTAAAGCAGGATGTACCACTGAGTCCAGTAGTTTGGTGCTGCAAGCGCGAATCTTCAGTGGAACAGGATGAGGGTACGACACCCATCTCTCCTGCATGCGTGTCACTTACAGCAAGTGTTGGCCAATTATCAGCAATCGAGCAGTGGTAAGCACACTTTCTAATCATTAGGACACTTGTTCTATGTCCTGATGGCCACCTGCCCACGTAGAATATAGCTGCTCCCTTCTGCTCTCCCATCTACTATTAAGACCAGTGCTTCGAAGATTCCGCGCTATTATCTAGATTTGATAGGAGCATTGTGGGCGCTCGGGTGACTCCACACAATTTTGAACTGCTCATGCTTGCCTTTTTAATGGTAAGTAAACCGACGCAATGCATTACATCAATTTGTGTCAAGCAAGCACCCCCACAAATAACCCCTCACAATGTAATGGAGTTGAGCTCTTAATGTTTCTGTGTTTTTTCTTTTTGTTTAATGTTAAGGGCATTTCCATAACACCAACATCACCCCTGTCTTTGCAGTCTAAAAGAGGGATGTGCCCTCCGCCTCGTACTTCTCATCTATAATGAAGCTATGCCTTTCGCTCCCTCCAACTTCCTATCTATAGCGATGCTGTACTCCTCTAAACACCTAATATTGCTATATTTTACTACTAAAAAGCCAGTCACAATTGCAGCTACCTTGCAGTTAAAAGGGGCATAATTTGAATGGTGCAGCAGGTGCAGTAACACTGGGCCCAAAAGTTGTCTGAACTCCTCTAAACTAATATTGCTATAGTTTACTACAATGCAAGCAGTCAGATTTGCAGTTACCTTTCAGTTAAAATGGGCTTTATATGAATGGTGCAGCAGGTGCAGTGCCACCAGGGCAAGAGGCTCTAGGGACGTAACTAAACACAGAATATTGCTACATTTTACTACTAAAGAGGGAGTCACACGTGCAGTTATCTAGCAGGCACCAGGGTCATGATTTCAATGGTGCTGAAGGTGCAGTGGCACTGGGGCCAAAAGTTGTCAGAACTCCTCTAAACACCAAATATTGCTATGTTTAACTACTGTACAGACAGTCACAATTGCAATTACCTTGCAGGTAAAAGGTGTATCATTTGAATGGTGCAGCAGGTACAGTGGCACTGGGCCCAAAAGTTGTCACAACTCCTCTAAATACCTACTATTGCTACATTTTACTACTATACAGACAGTCACAAGTGCAGTTACCTTACAGGTAATAAGGTCATGATTTGAATGGTGCAGCAGGAGCAGTGGCAATGGGGCAAAAAGTTGTCATAACTCCTCTAAACACTGAATTTTTCTATATTTTACTATGAAACAGGCGTTCACAAATGCAGTTATCTTGCAGGCACTAGGGGCATGATTTGAATGGTGCAGCAGGTACAGTGGCACCGGGCCTAAATGTTGTCAGAACTCCTCTAAACACATATTATTGCTATTACATCAATTGATTCTATAATTTCCCTCTTTCATCTTTAAAACTTTTGCGATTACTTGCCCACACTAAACCACCAATAACAGAATGATATATTGTTTTTTAATACATAAACAAGTGATAAAACTTTAACAGACTTTCTGTAACTTATATTGTATGCTGTGCAACTGCTCAGCAAGTTACAAATGAAAACAAAAAACAGCTTATTATTAATCACATAGGTGAAACATAAATCATTTACCAATGCTTGTTAGTATTTGCAAGCCCTGCCATGTGACATTTTCAACTTCTCTTCAATGTTGCCAGACACAAGGTAGTGCAGCAGCTAAATGGTTACGAATAACTTGCAATTGTAGGGCTTGGCAAGCACTGTAAGGTAATTATTAGTATTATTATTTTTTTTTTCTGAAGGATGACTCCAGGAAGATTCCATCTTAAAAAGCATAAGCACATATTAAATAACTTTCTATTCATGAAAAACCAATATCGGGGATAGTGAAATCGATAAAGCTAGACCTGATACAACCAAATGGATCTCATTAGCCAATGCTTAATTATACAATAATCATATATATAGTTCTTCCAAAGAAATTCACTACGCTTAAACTCAACACACATAAAAAAAACACATAAGCCTATACTCTAATACAAGAACTTGATGCAGATTGCAGCAATATAAAGGTTCCCCAAGTTGCATTTAATTGCTGAAGGGCCCATACCTGTTTAGCATATGCCTATTCAAAGGCTTGAGTTCTGAACATTTTATTACACCATTCAATCAATCAATCAATCACATAATTTGTAAAGAGCACTACATACCCGTGAGGGTTTCAAGGCGCTGGGGGGGAGGGGGTGCAGCTGCTATTGGTCGAAGAGCCAGGTCTTGAGTTGTCTCCTGAAGGTCAGCATGTCTTCTGTTTGTCGCAGGTAGAGGGGGAGGGTGTTCCAGGTCCTAGCGGCGCGATGAGAGAAGGATCTGCCTCCGGAAGTAGTTCCCCGGATGCGTGGGACCGTGGCCAGGGCATGGTCAGCGGAGCGGAGTGTCCTGTTGGGTACGTAGAAGGAGAGTCGACTGTTGAGATAGGCTGGGCCAGTTTTGTGGAGTGCCTTGTGAGCTTGAAGGAGATTCTTTTGTTGACGGGGAGCCAGTGCAGATTCCTCAGGTGGGGGGGATGTGGTCGCGGTGTGGGATGTCGAGGATCAGGCGTGCAGAGGCGTTCTGGATTCTCTGTAGTCTGTTGATGAGCTTGGACGAGGCTCTGGCGTAGAGGGCGTTTCCGTAGTCGAGTCTGCTGCTGACTAGGGCCTGGGTGACTGTTTTCCTCGTGTTTGTCGGGATCCATCTGTAGATTTTGCGGAGCATGCGGAGGGTGTTGAAACAGGTGGAGGAGACTGCGTTGACTTGTTTGGTCATGGAGAGTTTCGAGTCGAGGATGACTCCCAGGTTGCGTGCATGGTCAGTGGGGTCCGGGGGGGACCCCAGTGACGTGGGCCACCAAGAGTCGTCCCATGCGGAGGGGTTGGACCCGAGGATGAGGATTTCCGTCTTGTCTGTGTTCAGTTTGAGGCGGCTGTCCTCCATCCAGTCTGCGACGGCCTTCATTCCCTGGTGAAGGTTGGATTTGGCGGTGAAGGGGTCCTTGGTGAGGGAGAGGATCAGCTGAGTGTCGTCGGCGTAGGAAATTATGTTGAGGTCGGGCTGTCGGGCGATGCGTGCTAGTGGTGCCATGTAGACATTGAACAGCGTCGGGCTGAGGGAAGATCCTAGAGGGACGCCGCAGATGATCTCGGAGGCATCGGATTAGAACGGGGGGAGGCGGACTCTCTGAGTTCTGCCAGAGAGGAAGGAGGTGGTCCTGTCCAGGGCCTTGTCTCAGATCCCTGCGTCGTGGAGGCGCGTGCGTAGTGTGCGGTGGCAGACGGTGTTGAAGGCGGCGGAGAGGTCCAGGAGGTTGAGGGCTTTGAGCCATTGAGGATATAGTGGGACCATATTACTTTTCCAACATTGTAGAATCAGATAACAAGCTACCGTAATGGCTATCGATATGAAGTGTTGCTGATGATTATGTAGGTGGTATACTTCATGAGAGTAGCCAAAAAGCACTATCATTGGTGTCAGGGAAATTAAGGTTTGGGTGGTTCGGTAGATTACATGAAAAACCCCATCCCAAAAATTATGGAGCATAGAACACTCAAAAAAGTGTGAACCCAACCACCCCCATCAGTTGCCTTGCATCTAAAACACTGGTCTGGATTAGATGGAAACATCTTATGTAACTTATGTGGAATATAATAAGATGTCCATCTGGATAGACACACCATCTTTTGAAATTCGCAGCTCTGAGTGATCTATGCTCTAACTAACTGAGGGGCTGCCATTCTGTAATATTGAACCTATAGTTAGTGTCCTTAAAAACGTTTTCAGCAGCTCGAATAAAAGAGTCCAGCTGGCCTGCTGCTATAACACCTGATGCAAAAGAAACAATTGATGGACCGAATGCTGGACGATGCAAACATTCACCCCCAGTCACAAGGATTTGGGTTTAATCCATCATTCTTTCGCTCACCACACCACCCCAGTTTGGACCCAGCCATATGCAAATCAGTCTTGACCCTGTTCCTTGTGGGAACAGTCCAGCCCTAATTGCCAAGCCAGGTCCTCCCTGGACCGGAAACAAGCATCCTGTGACCGGTTTCAGGGCATCACCCTTCATCAGCCAGGCTAGCTTGAATCCAGTGGTGTAGTGAGCACGGGACCCACGCTTATTTCCAGTCCAGGGAGGACATGGCCTGGCAGTTCGGGCTGGACTGTTCCCATTGGGTGCAGGGTCAAGACTGATTTGCATATGGCTGGGTCCAAACTGGAAAGGCAAGGTGAGCAGAAAAACGAGGGATGTAGGCCCAGATTGCTGTACTGGGGTGAATGTATGATATTGTTCTGCAATCTGTCCATCAATTGTTCTTTTTGCATTGTCACCCCGAGTGGGACGGGTATGCCCAGATGTGGGTCCCGTGCTCTCCATGCCACTGGAGTTAAGCTATCCTCACTAATGAGGGCTGAAAGCCCGAAACCAGTCCTAGGATGCTTGTTTCCAGTCCAGGGAGGACCTGGCCTGGCAGTTCGGGTTGGACTGTTCCCATTGGGCGCAGGGTCAAGACTGATTTGCATGGTGAGCAAAAAAATGATTGATTTAGACCCAGGTCTCTGTACTGGGAGGAATGTATGACATTGTTTTGCATCCTGTCCATCAATTGTTGTTTTTGCACATAAGCATCAACAGTTATGTAGAAGTTGGCTTTGGACTTTGTCTACTGCTGTCTGTAGATCCTGAGTTCTACCAGCCCGGACCCTAGTTAATTTGGTTTTATACAAAATCGTCTTACCACTAAAATCAGCTTTGAATGCTTCCTATACCATAAAAACAGGAGCTGCGTGAAAAAGTATTTAAATAAACTCCTCAATAAAGTGATTTGTGTCCAATACTCAAGTTAGATCTGTGAGTAATGATTTGCCAAATTGCCATCTTGATCTCTTCATCTGAGTCACTTCTAAAATTACAGTCATAGAAACTATTAAATGATCTGAAAAGGGATTAGCCTTTATCTCGACAATACCCCTCTTCAATATGTTTGCCACAAGAAAAAAATCTAATCACAAAGCTGACCCAAATCTAAGAGAATAAAATGAATATTATGAAGAGTTGGGATAGTCTATACACCAAGGGTCCATCAAAGCTAGATCTTGCTTAATTATGCTAAGAAGCGTAGCAGTTTTTGGCTTTATATTTCTCCTATCCCTATTAGAGGTATCATAGCTCAGATCTTGCATGAACTTAAACCTCCCCTTCACTAATGATTCTTCTGCTTCAATTGCAATGTTATATATTTGTTCCAGAGCCTTCTTTCGTCTGATATGGGGACATAATAGTTGAGAACATTCAACACATGGTTAGCCACACAGACCTTAATCCAGATCCACCTGCCCTTGCTGTCCCTTAAGGCCTCCTTAATTTGCCTAACTAAGGAGTTAGAAAATAATATGGCTAACTCCCGCATCGCTAGTACTGCTGAAGCATAATAAGCCAGCGAGTATTTTCCCGGAATAGATAGTTTAGAAGTAATGCTCTTGTGATGCGTTTCCTTGAGGAAAATCACCTTAGGATTGAACAAAGCTAGCCACTGCTAAAGGGCACCACACTCTTGCTTATTCAACAAACCATTCACATTACAGGTAATAGTTTTAATCTATTGAGCCATTATCAATCAGATTAATTGATCTTTTGCATCTTTCAGAACAGTAAATAACAACCTAGGTCCATTCATCATTCTCCTTAAACAACCTAAAACGAAGCTCCAAATAATTTCCTGCAATACATCCAATGTGATTTTGCTTGGAGAAAAACTAATAAAAAACATGTTACTCTCTTTCATTCTCATAATTTTAATTGCAAATGACCCCTCCCTAACAAGCCCCCTCAACCCTACCCCACCTCATCCCTAGAGATGGGGTTTGCCCACCTTCCCCCCTCGAGCCACCCTTGCTGTAGTGGGTGCCTTGGTGGAGCACCGGGTACCTCCTCATATGACCCTCCCCCGTCATATCTCAAATTAAAAAAAGCATCACTTAAATAAAAACGTTTGACCCAAACCCCACATCGGAAATGTACCCATCAAAGTATGCAATCCTTTTTCCCCACTCTGATGCCAAACTCCCAACCCCATGCTTCTTCTTAGACTTTTGAGAATCGTGATAGGATAGGAGGACCTCAGCCTCTTCGACCATGGAAAAGAAATGAAATTGACCATCAATAAGAATCTTGAGTATAGACTGCTGAACCAGAGAGGCTTGCCCCCAGCAATTTGAACTCCCTAATTAAGCCTTGAAAGGCCTTGCGATGATGAGCTGCTACAATAGATAAATCTGAAAACACTTTCATGTGAATTTTATCAGCATTTAGAAAAAAATTCCTCTGTATTGCTGTAGAAAGAATGTGGCCTTTAATTCGAAAGTCTGAGAAGTTCACAAGGATTGTATGTGGATATTTCGAAATGGGTGGGCGCTGGGCCGGGACCCTAAAGGGCTTCATGATTGACAGCTAGGAAGGTATGTCCGGTAGGATGATTTTTTTGATCAGTGAGTCCATTAGCTACGTAACTTTCCAGACATCTCCTTGAGTCTCTTTAGGGGTGGGCGGAATTTGCGTAGTCGTGCTACGCAAAGCTCCTCGAAACGGTAAAAAATCTCCGCGAGCACACAGAAATTCCGCAAACACGCGGAATTGCTTGTTCACAATGCTTTTTTCCTGTTCGCGAACGCTGTTTGCGTGCTCGGGGGGAAATATCTTGCTAACACGCATTTTGAGACCGGGAACAAGCAAAAACTTTGCAGAATTTTGGGCGATTTCACGTTCTCCGCAGAACGCAAAATTACCTAAATTCCGCAAACTCCGTGAGTGGAACGGAATTTACCACCCAGGCCTAGTCTCTGTGCCCTCTGGAATGCCTACTAATTGAAGGCTATAGCATTTACAATGATTCTCCATCTCCTCAACCTTGTTTTCCAGCTGGTGGATCTTTTTTTGCTCAAGACTAATGTCCTTTTGGTATAATACCATTTTGTCCTCAAGGTTGCTTATTTTCTGCTCAGCTTCTTGGAGTCACTTAGCTATGCTCGATATGTTCTTCAATTTTAGTTAGTCTTTGGTGGAGCATTGGGATCTCCTGAGCTTGCTAAGTCTTCAGATCACAAATCTTTCCCAGTATTGTTTCGAGGAGGAGTTTTAATGAGTCTGTCTGCTGGGTAGCCATCGGGTAGGACAGATCGGGAACATTTTTCAGCTGATGAACCCAAGATTCCAACTCAGGACCACTTAAAACAGCTTGATCCCCTCTCTGAGGACTAGGCAGTTCAAACTCCTGATTAGTTTGTATTAATGATGCACCTGCGTTATCCTCTCCAGGACTCGCCTGTTCCTGCACCTGGGCCTGGCCAGAATCATCACCTAGTGCTTGCTTTTGCGGGCACATCATTCTTAAGGTTACGATTTCAAACAAAGGATAGATCTTTGGTCTAGTGGCTGTGTTTGACAGGGCATTTGTGTCTAAGTTCACAGTTCCATAGGTTGACTGAATTGGCTTGTCACAACAGAGAGCATGTGGCACAGACTCTGCTTTAAATGCTACAGGACTAGTTAACAAGGAAGGGGATTCACCCCTCCCGCGCTGACAACTTTTATCTGCCCTGAATCATGAAGAAGGCCCTGTGCTGTGATTAAGTGCTGGGGGGTGATTTCATGCTGCTATTTCCATTTTTATGGCCCACTAGACGTCCTTGAATCACCTTTCTTTTAGGCTTCAGGACTGGTGGAGCGTTAGATGCCAGTAATGTCTTGGCTTGGTGCTGCCGCATACTACCAAGCCCCTGGGGCACAGCTCCTACCTGCAACTCCTCTTGACTGGTGCTTACCTACCTTGGGGACTGTGTCTCAGCCACCAGCTACATATTCTCTACTACACCTTAGGGCCTTTGGCACCTAGCAATGCCCTACTCAGGTCTTGGCTTCTGCTGTTCTCCTGGCTTACGACATAGCAACCGCAATGCAAGTGACATGAACAGGGACTGGGTAAACTCCATCGGCATGTGATGCTGGCGAGTGGAGAAGTCAGTGTGGGCGAGCACTAGCAGCAGGCCATGCGGGCGACACCTGCTCACTTTAAGAACTCCAAGGTGAATAGTGTGGGACATATTGCTTCTAAGGCTCTTGATAGAGATCAGGGTGTGTATAATATTCCCACTACCACAGATAGAGTAATCTCACAGTTACACGCACATACATTCATCATACGCTAGGGCCCATTTCACTAACATACGCTCAAATACTCTACCAGCAATAAACCTGTGGAAAGAAAACTCCTAGTCACCCTGCATCTATATCGAGGTCGATAAGACCTGGTTATTATGACTGTCCATAAACATAATCTATACAACTTATACAGCAATAATCAAAATATGATACTCAATAATTGACAAGAAATAATATTCAACACCATGTTCAAATTATATTGCTTTATCTAAAATCAGTCAAAAAAGGAAATCAATCAGAATAAATCATTTTCTCATAGTTACCTATTCTAGCTAAATTTCAGAACGGGTCAGGACAAGTCTCTCGGTAAAGTCTCTCAAGACGAAGTCCTTTCAGCATCAATCCTCAGCAACGCAGATTCGGTACGCGGCAAAGGCAAATGGCAAGTGGCAAAAACCCTCTCTAGGCTAACAATTCTTATAATGAACTGAACAAAAGAAAGATACATAGAAATGTTGTAATGTCCGCTGGACCGCTGAGCAGAGCGAGAAGGAAAGGATGTAACATCGCTACATTTGAAAATCTCCGCTCAGGAAAAATCACAAAATAAAGACTACGGAACAGGAACCAAGAAACATAAATGTATCTTGTTAGTTCTACTTCTCCTCGGCAATGAGACCATAGTTCAGAGTCTTTCTCTAAGACTCCTTTGTTTCCCAAGGCTGCCAAGGACGTTCCATTTCACTTGGAGATTACCCAGGCTGCTGCTGTCCTCACGGAAATTTTTTAACAAGGCAAGCAAGGACTGTGGTCAGCTGACTTCAGGACCATATTCAGCAGGGCTCCCTCCCATCACGGTTTTCTACTTTCAAATCGAGGCCAGGCTTACAAAATCGGCCATCTTTGTCTAGGCCACCATAGGCCACAATAGACCATCTTAATTAAAAGAAACAAAAACAACGTTACCACAGCATAGTGATTAAACAGTGCTAATCCCACTAATACCCTTATGTGTATGTATCTATCTAGCACTTGCAACATAGAAAAGCATTAATTCGAAAAGCGTTTTGTGCTCAAAAATAAACAGCACATAGCAACGTTTAAACATGAAAACACGCACGTTATTATTAAACAGCACATTTATGCGTACCCACGTGTAACTCTCTCTTATTAGGACAAACGGATTGATTAATATAAACACACTTGCACAAGACAAATAATTAATTATTAGTAATTAATAAATTAATATGACAAATAGACATGCCAGAGCTTCAAAAACCAACGAATTTTCAAACAGAAAACTCTGCTCCAGCAATCCCCCCTTTGGTGATTTTATCACCAAATAAACCGAAAAAAAAAAATAGTGAAAATTTAATCCCATTTTAGGAGAAATCGGAAATGTCTTTTTCTCCTTACACAACATTACACATCAGTCACTCTTTCATCATCCCTCTTTGTCTCTAAGTAAACACTCTCCCTCAATTCTTCCAATTCAATTTCTTGCGGTTCTCTTTTCAACCTCTTGTTTTTCTTCTCTTTATTCAGTTTCTTTTTCCCTCCCCTGTTTTTACAACACACACACACTAATCTCAGTATCAATAAAGCAACAATTATACAAGTTAAAGGAAACAATATTCTACCTATAATAGTACTACCTACTTTCGCAATAAAATCCTTAACAGCATTTTATTAGCTATTTTAGTCCATAAATTCTCAGCTTCAAGTGGTACTAGTTCTTCATGCAAATCAGTAATATTTTTGATATAGACCTTCAGGTCTTTGCTTTCGTCTGGAATGTAAGTGCAACAATGTTGAACTTTCAGCATTCCACAGACTCCACCCTCCTTGGCCAATAGAATATCAAGGGCAAGTCGATTTTGCATAGACATGGCACGTACGGCACTTAATTCCGTATTCACCAAAAGAAACCCTCCAGCGGTATTTGTCGATAAGCGATCAACCACTGTGGACAGTTTCCGAATTCCATAAGCATTCAAAGAAATTCCCAGTGCTGGAATCAAAACCCCAAAAATATCACCCACTATTTCAGACCAAGTTTCTCTCTTAAAACGCATTAGTAAATTAATATGTTCCACATCTCTTATCTTATCTATATGAAAAATCTTTGGAAAAACCAGGCCCACATAACACGTGCCATACCAATGGTCAGGCAACTTGTAATAAGCCTTGTTCCCACAAACATAGTACACTCCTGGAAAAATTGTATCTTCTCCACCTCTGAAACCCCAACCTGTTGCAATGAAGTATGTATCATGGCACTCACTAGTCCCAACAAAATATGTATCATATTGAGATTTCCTTCTTGTAATGCAAAGTTTACCCTTCTGTGGTGTATCTAGAGCTAAAGTCGGACTAACCCCATTTTTCAACTCTTTTCCCATCTCAATGTCCCAAATTGTCTCACTCACTTTATATTTTCCTGCTTTCTCCTGCATGTTCAATCTCCTTTCCTCTACCATATCCAGGAAAGCTTTCTCCTCTCCTTTCAGACTGCAAGTTAAATTATTCTTAAAAATGTAATCTAATGTTAATCCTTTTTCTTCAATAAAAATCTCCCCAAAAGTGTTAGCTTCTTTAGCTGGATTCAGCTCTTTGTTCATTGGCAAATGCCCAAAAATACTATCTCTGTTAGACATCTTATAATCTACTTTCCCTAACAAATAAAAAACACTACTTAAAATACTACAAGAAATACCATATGTAGCTGGTAAATGATGATAAGTAACACCCTCTGAAACGGATGCAGGTAATTGCATACAAACGTAGCAATCCCTCACTTCCATTGTTTTCACATATTCATATAACAATTTTGAAAAAACATTACTAGAAAAGTTATTAATTGACCTATCTTTGTGTATGTAAGTATTACTAATTCTAATCGGAACTACTTTTTGCGAATTCTTCTCTACATTTGTCACATTTTCTGTATGCATCTCAAACTCAACTTTAAAAGTAACTAATAAAACTAAAACACCCCATAGAAGCATTAATAATCCAGTACAGCAGCAGCACATTCTACACCGCCTTTTAAAGAAGGCACATCTATTTCGATTATCCTCTATGTTAGCCATTTTACTACTTTAATTTAGCCTCTACTACTCCACTACTGAAATTAGAACTCTTAAATTCTTCAACAATTCTTTTCAATTTTTTTCTTCAGTCTTTCCAAATGATCCTTTCGTTCACTTAATCCAAGTGAATCCTTCCTTTATTCAGTTTGGATACTTGTCATTCTTCACTTCAATTTCTTCAACATCAAATTGTATTAGATCTCCAACATCAAAATCCTCAGTATCTGACTCTTCTCCAATGTCAGTCAAGAGTACTTTCAGGATTTCACCAGTATCTTCCTCAACCACTTCTCTCAAGATCTCTTCCGGATTATCTCGAGTCACTGTTTCTTCTTCTCCTTCTTCAGACAGTGCCACATAAGACCATTCCGGTGATCTGTACTTTTGGTTGGGTCTTCTTACTCTTTTTATTTCTACTGGTTCTTTTGATTCCTTTGATTCTTCTCCTTCAGCTTTTGAACTTTGACTCGATACTTCATTCACTTGTTCAGCTTTTGATGTATTTGCTCTTATTATTCTGTATCTCAGCCTCTTAACTCTGTTGTTAGGCCAACGATCTCCTTTTATCACCTTTTTCGGCTTTATTTCTTTATTACTTCTTTCTCCAATCCAAGTTCTCTTTCTCAGAACTCTACCCTCTGTTTGTTCATTCTCATCATCCAATTCTGTTTCAAGTGCCTTTTGTTTTCGTTTTCTAGCAGTTTTCTTCTCTTCCACAGATTCTTTCACCACTGTTTGAGATTTCCCTACTTCTGTCCCTCCTCGAGTCTCCGACACGCAATCTTCTTGCTGTCTACTTGTCCCTTCACCTAGCTCATCAAGAATGTTCCCTACACCTCCTAGGGGGTCTTCCGCAATCTGTCCCTCTCTATCTTCTTCTGACCCTACTTCTTCAAGTATAATCTCAAGTGGTTCCTCAATCTCCTCCTCTTCTGATTCAGGAGTAGTCTCTGTGAAATTTCTCTTTTCTTTTCTTTTTCCTTCACTGCTTTTTGAAACTTCAGGCTCTCTTACAGAATCTGTTCTTTTCTCTGATACTTGCAGTGGTTCATTTGAAGCTTTTCCTGCTTCTTTCCTCACTGATTCTGTATCGTCATCATCACTGGAATCTGACTCTTCAAAATACTCTTTACCAGTCCCTTCTTTTGGGTTTGGAACTCTCAGAGTATGACTTGCATGTACCCAGTGTTTCACTCCAGCACACTTTACTGCAGTTGTCGTAGTCAGAATAACTTGTCTCGGCCTTCCCCACCTTGGAACCAAGCAATTTCTTCTTCTGTGTACCTTAATCCTCACCCAGTCTCCTGGACTCAGATCATGGGCTTGCTTCTTCTCAAGTGTGGTAGCTTCTTCTCCAACCTGGTGAAACACAGAATGAACTGTGTCAGCCAGGCCTTTACAGTAATCCAAAATCATGTCATCAGTTATTGTCACCAACTTATTGACAGGCACGAATGCATGGCGCATTGCACGTCCCATGATTATTTCGTGCGGACTCAAGCCAGTAGTTCTATCTGGAGTAGATCTAATAGTCATCAGCACTAGAGGTAAAACATCTGGCCATTTCATACCAGTGGCTAAGCACATTTTTCCAATCCTGTTCTTGATTGTGCCATTAATCTGCTCAACCACACCAGAAGCCTCTGGTCGGTATGCACAATGTAGCTTCTGCTGTATTTTCAATGCTTCACAAATCAAACCCATGAGTTCATTTTGAAAGTGTCCACCTCTATCAGACTCAACTGTTACTGGAAACCCGTACCTAGGAATCAACTCCCTTAACAGTAACTTTGCCACTGTTATTCCATCATTTCTTCTAGTCGGGTAAGCTTCCACCCACCTTGAAAACAAACAGACTACCACTAGAACATACCTCAGTCTGTTTACTTGGGGCATTTCAATGAAATCAATCTGCATTCTTGTAAAAGGACCTCCTTCTCTGCCTATTGTTCCCAAACTCACCACTGTCTTTTTCCCAGTGTTAAATTGCTGACAAACCAAACACCTTTGACAGATGCTTTCTGCAATTGTCCTGAACTTTGCATTGTACCAGGTTTGTTTAAATGACCTAACCATCGCATCCCTTCCCAAATGTCCCTGGCCATGATACATTCTTGCCATTGACGACAAAATGGAGTTAGGCATTACTGGTCTGCCATCTCTGTAGACCCAAACATGGTCTGTTTCTCTTGGAGCACATCCTGCCTTAATCCAATCTTTTTTCTCTTCCTCTCCTGCCTCATCTTGCAACTGTTTCACTTCATCCCATGTTTCTAAGACATTAGTAAACATCACAGAGAGAAAAGACATTTCCCCCTCTCGGTCCCGATTAATGGACTGATTTGTTTTGGCGCAGTATTGCGCAACATCATTTGCGTAACGGTTTCCAACCGTGATAAAATCCTCTCCTTGTCCATGGGCAGCACATTTTACAACTGCTAACTCCTTAGGCAGCTGTATCGCCTCAAGCAATTTACCAATCATTTCAGCATTCTTTATCAGAGTTCCACTCGATGTCAAGAAACCTCTTTGTAGCCAAAGCTGGCCAAAATCATGCACAACTCCAAATCCATACTGACTATCAGTCATCACAGTTGTCCTCAAATCTTTCCCAATTTCGCAAGCTTTTGTCAATGCCATCAATTCAGCAACTTGCGCAGATTTCACTCCTTTCAATGGTGATGCTTCCATGACCTCTGAAACTTTGCACACCGCATATGCTGCACATAACACACCATTATCATTTCTCAGACATGATCCATCCACAAACAACACATGATCACTCTCATGCAAGGGAAGATCCCTTATGTCTGGTCTCGGTTTTGTACAATACTCAAGCACATCCAAACAATCATGATCATCTTCCATCTTTACACCCACGTTTTCAATATCCGGCAAGAGTGTCGCTGGATTCACATTCACACATCTTTCAAGAGTCACATTTGATGCTCCCAGAATCACTTTTTCATATTTAGTCAACCGACTATGTGACATGTACTGGGTTCTGCTTCTTGTCAAAAGAATTGCCACATTGTGAGGTACGAATACCCTTACAGGATATCCCATTATGATTCCCTCACTTTGTTCCGGACTTCTGCATGTTGCAGCCACAGATTTCAGACAACCTGGTAAACCCACAGCTACAGGGTCAAGTGTCGATGAGAAGTATGCAATAGGCCTTCTCAGTAATCCATGCTTCTGAATTAACACTGAAAGTGCACATCCATTTCTCTCACTGCAGTACAACTCAAACTCCTTTTCGTAGTCTGGCATACCCAAAGCTGGAGCCTCACACATTTTACTTTTGAGCTCTTCAAATGCTGCCATTTGTTCTACATCTAGATCCAATGGGTCTGTCATCTCACTTTTTGTCAGTTTAATCAGTGGCTTTGCTATCAAAGAAAAATTAATTATCCACTGACGACAATAACCCACCATACCCAGGAACATTCTCACTTCTCTCTGAGTTTTTGGGGCTTTCATTTCTCTGATTATTCTGATCCTGTCATCCGTCACTTTTCTCAGACCTTTTTCAATATTGTGTCCAAGATAATGCACCTCTTTCTTGCAAAATTGCAATTTGGCTGGAGATACCTTTAACCCTCCATCTGCCAGATGATTCAGTAAAGCTATGGTATCTACTTCACAAGCTTCACGTGTCTTTGATGCCACAAGTAGGTCATCAATATACTGCACTAGTACTGAGCTCTCAGGCATGATCAAACTCTCCAACGATTTCTTCAATAACTGATTGAATATCGAAGGACTCTCTGTATACCCCTGTGGGATACGACACCATGCTAAAATACGCTGGCCAAACCTAAATGCAAAAATCGGCTGGCTATCATGATGCAATGGAATTGAAAAGAACGCATGACACAAATCAATTACTGTATACCACTCAGCATCATGTGGAATTTGATACAGGATCACTGATGTATTTGGCACAATAGGACAACATGCCACCACGATTTGATTAACTTTTCTCAAATCCTGTACGATCCTAAATTTCCCATTAGGCTTTTTTAGTCCCATTATCGGTGAATTACACGGACTACTCAGTAGTTCTCTCAGGACTCCCTGCTGAATCATTTTCTCAATTATAGGAGTTATTCCTTCAATTATTTCTGGTGTCATTTTGTATTGAGGAATGTTAGGATATGTAATTCCTTCTTTCACTGCAATTTTCACTGGATCTACATTATTCATCAATCCCACATCCTCTCCAGTAAAATCCCAAACTGTCCTTTTCACTGTGTCTCTCAGCTCTCGAGGCAAATCCTCCGGATTAAACACAGCAAATGCACCAATTAACTCACTTTCTCTATTCTCTAGAGTCACTCGGTACAAAACATCCTCATCTGGTGTCTCAAAGGCTATTCCATCCGGTGTACAAAAAATTGTGCAGTTCATCTTGCACAACAAGTCCCTACCTAACAGGTTCACTGGACTCGTGTCACAGACAATGAACCTGTGCATGTCTGAAAATTTCCCTATCTGTACTCTTACTGGTTCAGTAAGACGTGTTCTGATTTGCGTATTGGCTACACCAACTACTTGGATTGCTTCATCCGAGAGAGGAAGATTTCTAACATCTGTTGACCTGACAGTTGATCTTGTCGCACCTGTGTCTACTAAAAAAGTAACACTCTCCTCATTTATTTTCCCATCCACAAATGGTCCTGCCTGGTCTATTTCTAGAGTTGCACCAAGTATGCACTCTTCTTCCTCTCCTCGGCACCGTCAATAATCACCCTCAGATTCACTCCCTTCACTCTTTAACAAGTACTGTTGTACCTTGTTTGAACGTCTTGGTTTATTTACCTGTTCATCATTGTAGAATCCTGATTATACTTTTGTAACCCTTTATTCTGCGGCAAGGGCGGTTTTGGCTCTTGACTCTGCTGTCTCACAACTTTCTGTTGTTGCTGCTGTTGATTATTTCCTTCATTCTGCACCTGTTGATTTAAGGATTTATTCTCATTACTCACTAATGGTGGATTAGGACATTCTGATCTCCAATGCCCCAATTGGCCACAGTTGTGACAAGGAAACTTTTTTTTCGCTTCCTCTAGACTTCCTTTTCCTTTCCCTGCATATCTAGGTCTATTCCCTGCATTGTTTCCTGGATTATTCGCCTGTTCCACTAACTGTGCTTCCTGTCTTTCCGCAACTTTCACCTGTGCCCACATTGCTTTCTCTTTCAGCTTTCTTTGTTTTGCTTCAATTTCATCACTAAAGTATTTTGCATGTCTCAGAATCTCATCTACTTTCTTACTCTGCCAATCCACTGTATGCTCACGAATTCTTTCACCAATTTCAGGTCTAAGGCCATATACAAATCTGTATACAAAATGACTCAAATCCTTGTCACCCAGGTGTTCATCTCCACTGAATTGTTTAAATGCCAGTATCAGCCTCTCGTAAAAAGCATGAACTGATTCTTTCGCTTCCTGTTGTGTTCGATCTATTTTTACCCAGTCTGTCTCTTTTGCAGGAACTTTACTCTTCAGGTATACCATCACCTGATCATACTTTCTCATTACCTCTGGATCTGGTGCCCCTGTTCTTGGGTCTCTTGGATATTCCTCAGTAGGCCAACTCACAACTATTTTACACTCAGTCCACAAGTCTGCTGGAACAATTATATCAAACAGACTATTCAGGTCAACCCACAGCACTTTTGACAATTTCACAAACCTATCTACCTGCCTATACCACTCGACAGGCTTTTCTCTCAATCGAGGGAAATCATTCGTAAATGATAAAATATCCTGTCTGGTCCATGGAACATGTACATATCCTCCTCCAGGTATTTCTCTCATAGGATAATTATCCATTGGTTTCTCTTTTTCTCTCACTGGAAATGCTGAATAAGTTGTTCTATCTTCAGCTTCCTCTCTTTTCTTATACCACCTATCCTTCCACTTTTCTACATCACCCCATCTTCGCAATAATGCTACCATTTCCTTAATCTGTCCTGTTCTACCAGTAGCATTCAAATTTTCAATATCCTTCTCTGTAAAATCCATCCTGTAGGTTTTTTGTAAAGCTTTGACTTTATCAATGTCAACTCCCTGCTCATTCGCTATTGCTCTTAGCCTGTCATGTGTATTTCTTGCTCTCCAGGTAATGTTCTTGCACATAAACATTAACTCACCATCATGATGACTCTTCAGAATTTCTGTTGGAACTGTTCCTGTAACAAGCTCTTCTAGTTCTACACGTAACCTAGCCACATCAATTACTTGTGAATCTTTATCCTTTTTCTGTAGAACTTTCATCCAATCATTCAAATCTTCAACTGTTATTTCAGCAGTTTTTTTCACTGGAACCACTCTCTTCTGCGGTTCTAAAATTGGCATCCCTGAACAACTAGCTTCACTAGCATCCAGTATTTCATTACATATGTCATGTCTTGATTGTCTCAGGTCAGTTCTTTCTGCTCTTTTGCCTGAATCTCCTGAAGGACCAACTGAATTTGTCAAATTATTTCCAACATATGGAATCACCAGTCCATTTTCACCTGTCCGCTGTTTGTCAAACACAGGCATAACCGGACCTATAGTTACAGGCACCGTAACAGCTTCCAGATTCTTCGTTAACTCCCTAATCTTCTCAGTCAGCTCTGTTGTAGTTCTGGCTAATTGTCTGGCATTCTCATCAAGGTAGTGACCACTTCCTAACTCAGGTGTCTCATTTTCTGTCTCATTGACACAAACTGTATCTCTTATCGGAGAAACAACTGGTGTACTCTTATCCGGTTCTGGTCTATATGGAGGTGGTCTCTTGTAAATCATGTCATTCAAGACCTCATCCTCATACTCATTAACTCCATATTTTCTCATTTCTGACTCAGGAACCCTTTCTGCTCCTCCTTCAACTGTTCTCATCGGATATAATCCCTCTGACATACTAGCATCTCGCCACCTTTTCATTCGATCATGATGAGTCTCACGATCATGTCTCCTCCCAAACATGTACCTGTAGTACCCTCCAGATCTCTGTTTTTCTCGCTCATGTACTTCCTCTTCCCATTCCACTAAAGCCTCGAACTGTGTAGGTCTTGGTTTCGGGTCTAGACATAACATCTTTTCTCGTAAATTTCTCAACACGGCCAGATTAAATGAACCATGTTCTGGAAATGCTAGAACACCATCTTCTTTAGTATACCTAACCCAATTCTCCAACCATATACAGGTATGAAACCCATATTTCGCAGCCATGAAGGATGCAGGTGTTTTCGTTGGAGGTAACAACTCACCCTCTCTCGTTTTAACATCTTTATCCTTGTTAAACCACTTTTTAATTTTACCAAAAAATGTTTTCTTCTTTTTCTCTTCTTGGTAATACATTTTAGCGTTTACCAAAACTCTCTACTCTTTCCGTATTATAAATATACAATACGAATTTTCAACCAATAACAGCGCGACTCACACTAACACACCAATCCTGGAGCGTCTACATCACTAAATAGCTCTTCCAATCCTTGCGCGGCTCACACCAACGCACCAATCCTAGCGCGAACACTATTCTGATCCACTATCCAATCAGAGCGCGGTCTTTCTGACGTCAACAGTCGCTGCAGTCGCTTGTCTCCTGTCTTCTGTCACTCGTCTACCCCTCCTTTACAAAATCTTTTCAGTAGACTTCGTGTCAAAATTTCTACAAAATCTATTAGTTACAACATAAAAACATCTCCATTGTCTGCTTCGCTAACCACAGAATAGTAAAAGAGAATCTATTTCTCTAGAGTCATCAAACTTTCAGACATCTCTTAACTGTTTCCTCTAGGACTTGTCCAAAGAGTCTTACAATCAATTAAATGTATATACATTTACGCACATTCATACAAGGAAAATATAGTACATACACACAGAATCCTGCTTCCCGAGAACAGCGAACAATCTGTCCCACTACAGAATTATAACATACATCAACTAAACAGCTTTCCTCTGCCCAGTTTCTCAAACAAGCTCAGAGAATACCTATTACTCCTCCCGCGATAAGCTTTAATGGTAATCCTTACGGATCCCTGGGACTTAAAACCAGAGTTTCAAAGATAACCTTCACTATCATACACACTCCTTATATACCAGAAATATTTAATAGTAACATACGACAATGTCACTGATTCCGAACCCAGACAATGTGACGCGCAACTTCAATTGTCACACGTTATTCCTTACAATTCCGTCTTTCCCGAGAGCAGCATATACTTCCCTCTGCCCTACTACGGAACTGCTACCAGCTCCTAAGTTCCAGAAGCACTACATATAACTCAACATTACGACTCCAACATATAGTATTAGTACATATACCAACATCAATCAATAATCAATAATCAATAAGCTAATGTACAAGCAATCTTATCAGATCAAGACAATCATCAATAACCATCCTACTCTGCTACCAGGAAATTGATAGAGATCAGGGTGTGTATAATATTCCCACTACCACAGATAGAGTAATCTCACAGTTACACGCACATACATTCATCATACGCTAGGGCCCATTTCACTAACATACGCTCAAATACTCTACCAGCAATAAACCTGTGGAAAGAAAACTCCTAGTCACCCTGCATCTATATCGAGGTCGATAAGACCAGGTTATTATGACTGTCCATAAACATAATCTATACAACTTATACAGCAATAATCAAAATATGATACTCAATAATTGACAAGAAATAATATTCAACACCATATTCAAATTATATTGCTTTATCTAAAATTAGTCAAAAAAGGAAATCAATCAGAATAAATCATTTTCTCATAGTTACCTATTCTAGCTAAATGTCAGAACGGGTCAGGACAAGTCTCTCGGTAAAGTCTCTCAAGACGAAGTCCTTTCAGCATCAATCCTCAGCAACGCAGATTCGGTACGCGGCAAAGGCAAATGGCAAGTGGCAAAAACCCTCTCTAGGCTAACAATTCTTATACTGAACTGAACAAAAGAAAGATACATAGAAATGTTGTAATGTCCGCTGGACCGCTGAGCAGAGCGAGAAGGAAAGGATGTAACATCGCTACATTTGAAAATCTCCGCTCAGGAAAAATCACAAAATAAAGACTACGGAACAGGAACCAAGAAACATAAATGTATCTTGTTAGTTCTACTTCTCCTCGGCAATGAGACCATAGTTCAGAGTCTTTCTCTAAGACTCCTTTGTTTCCCAAGGCTGCCAAGGACGTTCCATTTCACTTGGAGATTACCCAGGCTGCTGCTGTCCTCACGGAAATTTTTTAACAAGGCAAGCAAGGACTGTGGTCAGCTGACTTCAGGACCATATTCAGCAGGGCTCTCTCCCATCACGGTTTTCTACTTTCAAATCGAGGCCAGGCTTACAAAATCGGCCATCTTTGTCTAGGCCACCATAGGCCACAATAGACCATCTTAATTAAAAGAAACAAAAACAACGTTACCACAGCATAGTGATTAAACAGTGCTAATCCCACTAATACCCTTATGTGTATGTATCTATCTAGCACTTGCAACATAGAAAAGCATTAATTCGAAAAGCGTTTTGTGCTCAAAAATAAACAGCACATAGCAACGTTTAAACATGAAAACACGCACGTTATTATTAAACAGCACATTTATGCGTACCCACGTGTAACTCTCTCTTATTAGGACAAACGGATTGATTAATATAAACACACTTGCACAAGACAAATAATTAATTATTAGTAATTAATAAATTAATATGACAAATAGACATGCCAGAGCTTCAAAAACCAACGAATTTTCAAACAGAAAACTCTGCTCCAGCACTCTCATTACTAATTTGTGGTATTTTTGTTCAGGGTTACCAGGTTACTGGAATCTCCAATTCTAGCCATTATCCCTGCATCATAATCAGGCAATTGGGAGTTTTGTCATCTGAATGGGGACCAATTACATGGGAATACTGAGTCCTTTTCCAGTGGTTTTCCCTGGATTTGGGAAGAAATCCACTGACACTTTCCACATGATCAGAGCAGGTGGAAATAATAGCCACAGGTTGGTGGACTCAGGGAGTCGTGGAACCGGGTTAGGCTAGAGCAGGGTATGGTTAGTGCATGGGGAAACATTACCTGCTCTATCCTATATTGGGCACTGGGTTGATGGGGTTGTACTCAGCTTGGGGCTCTGGATATTGTCACGTGCATACACACACTAGCCATTGCTGTTTGGAGGGCTGGGGAGTTGGGGGAAAGCAAGCTGGGGAAAGTTTGGGTCTGATTAGGATAGTTTTATATGCTCATCCTGTAGCACAGCAGGGGTCAGGCAGGGGCTAATTATGCTCCTGATCACAGCCCCTGCACTTGCCACATCAATGGGTTCAATGGATGCATATGTTCATTTAGTCAAACAAAGGCTGGTATCTCTGGGCCCTAGATATTGGGTTCAGTATTTGCATACCAAGTATTTAGGGGCCTATAGAAGCTGGACAACTCAGATAGGCCAAAGAGGTAACTTTCACTCACATGGTATACATTACCACCACTCGCAATGAGGGCTTACTGGAGAGTATAATGCTCTACCAAAACTACTTTTGGCAAAGGTAGATACTGAAGCGTTGATAACATCAGTTAGACCTATCAGCCTTTTGGGGTTCTTCCTCCACACTTTTTGTCATCCCCCCTAATGCTTTGCCGTATTTGTTTTTGTTGGCATCAGGACTCTGTGCACTTATCCACTGTTAACTACTGCTTGTTCTCACTCCCTGAAACATGATAAAATGTGCTTACTCCTCAATGGCTTATTTAATTTACTTATGACCCTAGTAAAGTGGTGTACCATATAACCAGGGCCGATAAGTTAAATGCTACAAGTAGGCCTGAAGCATGTATTGTGCTACCCACTTAAGCAGCCACTTAAAACTTATCTACCATTGCCGCCTGTGTGCACTTTTGAACTGCAATTTGACCTGGCAAAATAAACCCATTGCATATCTAATGCGTATAAGTCACCCTAAGGCAGGCCCTAGGCAGCCAATAGGGCAGATTGCTGTGTATTTAAAAAGTGAGACATACACTTTTAAGTATCAGTACTGGTAGGGAAAACTCGCAAATGTGTTTTTTCACTACAGTGAGAATCTACTTTTGTTATCTTGTTACTGTTAATAAGTAATAACCGTTGTTTGGGTGCAGGTAGAAATATCATGTTTAGTCTCTAAACAATTGCAATTTAAAATATTTACAAAGCAGCGCTAACGTGGCTTAACGCTGCCTTGCAAAAAAAGGCACCCTTTCACTCTGTACTTAGCGTGAAAGGGGAGGGCAATCGGTGTTGTTGTGGGCGTTCCACCGCAACACCCATTGATTTCAATGCTACCTTTTATTTACACGGGTGGCGTAAATAGTAGGCAGCGCCAAAATTAAGACCAGGGAAAAGCTGGTCTTAAACAGGCGAAATGAGTTGAAATACTCAATTTCTCCTCACTTTTGCTGTTTCCATGTGTACTGCGTTGTGCAGCAAACATAGAAACAGCAAATTGGCATTGATTGTTTATGTGCAGGAAAGTTGCCCTTCCTACACATAAACAATAAAAAAAAAAGAAATGGCATTTTGCAAATTCTATGTATGCTGCATTAAGCAGCACACATAAAAGTTACTAAAACCCATTTAATGATTGTTTATGTGAAGGAAGGGAGACCTTCCTGCACATAAAAATATTTCCCTCAATGCAGACACCCTTGCACTATCGTGCAAGGGTGCCTGCATTGGCGCTAGGCTGCTAAGTTTAACACCAGGCAGGGGAAATACAGGGCTGCACCATATTGTTGTAAATATGGTGCAGCCCTGCGTTTCTGAAGTGGCGAGTGTGGCGTTAAGCCAGGAAGGCTAACGTTGCACTCTCCGTCACATCATTGTAAATAATGCCCTTGGCGCTTTGATCTTTTTTTTTTTTTCATTTCAAAAGAATTTTATTATTTTAAAAGCGCAAAAATAACACATAAGATATAAACCAAAGTGATACAATCGATATCAGACAATAAGATAATAAATACATTAATATAAAATTAATTGGTAGGAGAGCAATTCATTGTCATTCATTAATCTGCAGACATCAGATAAATAAATAGTTAAGGAGGGAAGACCCAAAATGATGTCTGGCAAAGATATATATCAAAAGTATCACTTACAGATGGCAAATTAGGGAGAAGAGAAGAGAGAAGAAAGGAAGAAAGAAAAGACGGAAAGAATAGGAAAGAGAAGAGGAAAGAAAAGGAGAGACAGAGAGAAGGAAAGGAAGAAGAGAGGATTTCCAGAGGAATCACCCAACACACAAGACACCACTAACCAGACAAATCAAAGGGATATTGTTCCACCACCCCTTCAGAGGCCAACTTCATGTATGAATCTAGGGCTTCCCATACACCAGAGGAAATAGAAGGAGAAAGATGAGCATGATCCACTGACGTATGAGCACTTCGTAGAAAGGAAACCCAGGCCCACCAAGTATGGTAAGAGACAGACGAAAAGGATTTCCACTCCATGAGAATTATCTTGACTGCAATAGTTAACAAGAGGTCCAGCAACTGGAGCTCCATGGGATCTAAAGGCGGAGGGACAGGGGCCGCCAACGGACCTAAGAGAATTAATGGAAGAGACAGTTGGAATTTGATGTTAAAGATGAGCATAAGGTGTTTGTGAACTAAATCCCAAAAGGGTTGGAGAAGGGAACAATCAAGGAACATATGTTGAAAGTCGCCTGGTAGAAGCCCACAACTCCAGCATAAATTGTCATCTTTGAGATTAAGTGAATACAGACGACTGGGAGTCCAATGAAGAAGATTAATAGAGAAATACTTAGACTGCGTTAGAGAAGGGGCAA
Organism: Triturus cristatus; assembly: GCF_964204655.1. Classification (NCBI taxonomy): domain Eukaryota; kingdom Metazoa; phylum Chordata; class Amphibia; order Caudata; family Salamandridae; genus Triturus; species Triturus cristatus. The sequence goes on from NC_140586.1 coordinate 724,529,850, forward strand.
TTTTGTTACGAAGAGAAAATTTACCAATATCTTGCCAGGTATCAGAAGAGATATGGGCAGTAACAGTATGATCAAAATGATGTAACCATTTTTGCTGTGTGACAGTATGGGAAGGGAGTGTAGAGGACGATAAAAATTTATAAATCCGTGACGCAACATGACCAGTCCTGATCCAAAGCTGAAAGAGCGTAATCAGCGGGGAAGAAGGATGAAGGTGTACTTTAGCAAGTGCAACCTTAATCTTAAGAAAAGTATAAAAATCTAAATTAGATAAAGAAAAATGTTGAGCAAGGGATGAGAAAGGGGAAGGATCATTGTTGGAATCATAGAGATGTTTAACAAGTGAGACACCTTTCCCAGCCCAGTAAGACATCAACTCAGGGTCAATATTAATTTTGATTTTAGAATTGCGCCAAATAGACGACCATCTAGTTTTATGTATTGGAACTGCTACCCTCTTATCAACCTTACGAACCGCAGCAATAGTGTCTAAAATAATAGAGCGAGAGAATGGAATAGAAAGGGTATTTGTGGTCAAAAAAGATGCAGTCGGAAGAGGGGAGGCCAGTTCCTGTTCTATTGTCAACCAAGCTGGAGCATGAATAGATGGGGAAGAAAACCAAAGGGCCCCCTGGGACGCCAGAAAAGCAGTTTGATATTTCCCCCAATCAGGAAAATTACAGCCCCCCATATCATAAGATTTCCGTAAAAATTTATAAGCAATCCTAGCCCTTCTATCATTCCATAAAAATTTTGAAGTGAGCAGATCAAGTTCATGGAAGAAGGAATCAGAAAGCCTTACTGGAAGCATAGAGGAAACAAAATTAATAATAGGAGTGATCATCATTTTTAGAGTCTGCATACGGCCCCACCAAGAAATATGCTTCGGAGACCAATTGTCTAAAAGCCGTCTCACCTTAAGAATAGTTTGGGATTCATTATAAGAAGCCGTAGCATATAGGGTGGAACAAAAATAGATACCCAGATACTTTAAGTGTTGGGATTGCCATTTAAAGCCCGCCGAGCCCATATGAGAGGAGAAGCAGTAAGCATTTAAAGGAAACATCTCTGTCTTATCTTTGTTCAGAGTGTATCCTGAAACTTTTGAAAAAAGAGCAATCGTGTCCGAAATAGCAGGGATGGCCAGAGCAATATCATCAGAAAAAATGAGAACATCATCTGCATATGCCGCAGTTTTTATCTGATGAGACCCAAAAGAGAACCCTTTAATATCTGGATGCGAATCAATCATTCTGAGGAGAGGATCAATGGACAACAAAAATAGGAGAGGGGACAAAGGACAACCTTGTCTAGTGCCCTGACACAGGTTAAAAAAGGAAGACGTAGCACCGTTCACCCGTATATTAGCTCTAGGTCGGGAGTAAAGAGACATAACCATACGAATAAAGGAATCACCAAGATTATGTGCACATAGAACCGCTCGTAGAAAAGGCCAAGAGACCTTATCAAAGGCCTTTTCAGCATCAAGGGCCAAGGCTGCCGCCGGAAGATTAGATCGTTTAGCGGCGCCAAGAATATGACAAAAAGTACGTATATTATCCCGTGCAAGACGTCCCTTTACGAAACCTGTTTGGGAGGGATGAACCAAGTGAGGAATAAAGGACTCTAATCGTTTAGCTAAAATTTTAGCAAAGATCTTGGCTTCCATGTTAAGGAGGGATATGGAACGAAAATTTTTGGGATCTGCGTGATCCTTCCCTTCTTTGGGGATAACTACAATAGTAGCATCCGCCGCAGAACCAGACACAGAGCCATCCTTAATAAACGCATCAAAAACGGCTTGGAGTTTCGGGACAATCACGGGAATAAAGGTTTTATAAAACGCAATAGGATATCCATCAGGACCAGGAGCTTTACCAGACCGAGTAGCTTTAATCGCGGAAATGATTTCATCAGCAGTAATCGGGCAATTTAATGATTGATTATCTTCCTCCGAAACAACTTTCAAAGGAACCGACTTCAAGAACTCCTGACATTGTTCAAAAGAAGCTTGAGCCGACGGGGTATATAAATTGTTATAAAAATCGCGGAACACCTCAAGGATTTCTGTAGTTTGAAATTTTTTCCTACCAAGCTGGTCAGTAATAGAACGAATTTGGAAAGTGTTACAAGAAGATTCCTGGAACTTTAAAGTGGCAGCAAGAATCTTGCCCGCACGATTTTTTAACAGCAGTCTCTTAGATTTCTGAGCCTGCAGGCCAATATGAGCTCTCTTAGTGACTATAGTATTGTATGAATATTTTAGATTTTTAATAGATTGGAGGCAGGACTTGTTCTGAGAGTGGCGGAAAAGGGATTCCTGACGTTTGATCTCATCTGCTAAGTCCGTGAGTTCCTTTTTAATGGCTGCGTTTCTCTTTGACATACATTTAATGACCTGACCACGAAAAGTACATTTAAAAGAGTCCCAGAGAACAACAGGGGAGCTGACTGACCCAACATTCTCAATAAAAAAAGTCTCAATGTCATTGGAAAACTCTCGCACCAAGGACTCATCATGTAAAATTTCTGTGTTGAGTCTCCACGAGCGAGCTCGTGCCCTAGGGACAAAGGAGGTAAGAGTGAATGTGACTGCGGCGTGGTCAGAAACTAAAATAGGGTGAATAAGCGGAGAAGAAGAAAATTGAACCAGAGAAGAATGAACCAAAAGATAGTCAATGCGTGAAAAGGACGAATGAGGGGAAGAAAAAAAGGAAAAGTCACTACCAGTGGGATTATGAAGACGCCATACATCCTGAAGATGGGTAAGAGAGCACATATTAATCATTTGATTGTGTGCTTTAGGGGGACGAAAGTTAAAGGCAGAATTCCTATCCAAGATAGGATCCATTGGCAAGTTAAAGTCACCACCTACAATAAGATTACCAGAGTGAGGAGTATCCTCGAGCTTTTTGGTAATCGCATTCCAAAAGGCCGGGTCATCCTTATTGGGGGCATAAATATTCATGACAAATAAGTCAGCATTACCATCGGACAACTTAGATAGTAACCAACGCCCCTCCGTATCCTGATCAGAGGAAACAATAGATAAGCCAGAGTGTCTAGAAACTAAGGTAATTACTCCATTCCTTTTACCACAAGCATCTGAACAAGCAACATCAAAGACCCACTCCTTCTTCAGAAACAACGCCTCCTTGGCAGAGAGCTTTGTCTCCTGAAAAAGGACGAGATCCGAAGAAAGAGATTTACAGTAATCCAAAATCTTTGACCTTTTGACTGGATGATTTAACCCCTTAACATTAAGGGAAAGTATATTTAGTCCAGACATAGAACCATTATCAGGAAAAAAAGATATTCCATATGAGGCAAATGAAGCGCAACAACCAGGAGGGCTAACCAACAGACATCAACAGCCAGCACAACACAGGGTGAGACCAAAGAGGAAATCCGAAGAGAAGAAAGGAAAGAAGAGGAAAAAGAAAGCAGGAGAGTACAGAGAAAGAGAGCGAGAAGAGCCAATCCGGCAGGTCTGAAAAAGACCAAATTCATACCAGGGGGGACATGGAAGAAAGAGAGAGGGACCAACAGGAGAAATAACAACAACAGCATAAAAAGCCCCAGAGCAGTGCATAACCGGATATACATTTAAAAGGAGAGCACTATCTAAAGCTAAGAACCGGAGATAATTATTACATATTAGAAGACAAAGCGAAATGAGAAACCGTAAAGGCAACACATTTGACCAAATTAATGTATATATAACAACTAAAATAAATCATAGAGAACGATAGGAGCAGAAAAGAGAGAAAAAGAAAGTAAGATCAGGCATTAAGAGCTGGTGGAAAGAGAACTAAGAGAGAACAATAATATTAGGTAGAACCAGACCAAAGCGGACTCCAACAAAAGAAAAAAGGACCATAAAGAAGAGAAAAGAAGAAATACACTCTAAAGCATACTGTATGATATAATATGGGAAAAATACGTGAAATATAATAAAAAAAACGGTAAATAGCATCATATCAATATAACAATCAGTGAGTCCCACTGGCAATTAAATAAGAGGCCTAATACTATATATAAATATGTAAAGTCTATATACAAACTCATAGATGACTTGGCATGAATAAATAAGGCCATATACACGCAAACTGGTAGAATAAAAATGCTTGGCTAAGTAAGTAAACATGTAGATAAGAGAGGCATAAATCTATCAAGAACAAAGCATCTCTAAAACAAGCTAACCTACTCGAAAAAAACAGTTAATGACACAATGTAATCAAATCACGCAATGAGAAAGTCAATAAAGGAGGTATCTATATAAAACAATATGGGAAAAATAAGTGAAACATAATAAAAAACGGTAGGTAGCATCCTATCATATAACAGTCAGAGAAGCCCTTATGGCAGCTAGATAAGAGACCTAATACTATATATAAATATGTAAAATCTATATACAAACTTAAAGATGACTGGCCATGAATAAATAAAGCCATATACACACAACTGGCAAGATAAATATGCATGCCTAAGAAAATGAACATGTAGGTAAGAGGGGCATATGACTGCCAAGTACAAAGCATCTATAAAAAAAACTAACCTACTCGAAAGAAAAACAAATAGTAACACAATGTAAACAAATCACTCAATGAAAAAACAATAAAGTAGGTATAACTAGCAACTATATGAACGACCTATAATGACTCTAAGTATAGCCATAAATAAACACTTAATAAACATATCTGAATAAAACACCTGGACAAACCAAGCAACAACACAATGAGAAAGCAAAGGAACAAGCAATGACCTACTCCATAAAGTACGAAATAACAAAAAAAAACATGAAGCAAAAGGAACGACCACAACAAAATACGATAAACAAAATTTCACCACAAAAATCGACGCACATACCGAAGACACACCCCTGGAAGGAAAAGGACCGTGACCTAATACGTCGAAAGACAAACTGGGGAGGCAATGAATAATAGGACGCTACGCGGACAAAAGTGAAGTCACGCCAACAAGAGACGTTACCACAAAAAATTGAAAAGTTTATACACTAAAACTAACAACACTAAAGACCAAAACGCCATAACGATACTAAGGGAGCACTAAGAGACGACAAAAATACGTCAAGACCAATGGACATAAAGACCACTACGCAGATCTAAAAGCAGCTAGACCTAATAGATCTGACAGAGACTAAAGACAATGCATTACGTATAGCCGCCTCAGGTGCCAGAAGAACCAGGAGCATGTGAAGCCCCCGTTTGAAGATCCATCTGTAGCTCCATTTGATTATCCAGAAACGAGGCCAAATCCGCAGGTTCGTCAAAAATTCTGACACGACCCTTGAAAGTAATGCGGAATTTTGAGGGACCAGCAAAGGAGAAGGGGATATTCATTTCAGACAAACGCTTCCGGAGATTAAGAAAGCCTTTCCTCCTCATCACCGTGTCTCTGGCAAAGTCTTGAGAAATTGAAATACGATGGCCATTCCAAGAGACAGCTCTAACCTTCCGCATATGCGCCAAAATCTGCTCTGTATGTTGGTGACGCAGCGGCTTAAAGATTATCGCTCTTGGTTGCGTAGCAGACTTGGGGCGAAAGGAGGGGACACGGTGTGCCCGTTCCAGTTCAAACTCTTTGTGGAAAGAAATTTGTAGTGTTGACGGAATCCATTGATAAAGAAACTCAATCATGGAAGATGCATCTTTCTCAACATCTTCAGGAAGACCAAAAATACGCAGATTGGATCTACGATTACGATCCTCTTGTTCAGTGAGGTCTTTCCTCAATGCTGCCATAGAACGTTCTATCTGCGTGAGAGATCTAGAGTGCTTTTGCATGGTATCCTCTGCGCCACTAATCCGTGCTTCTGTACCTGAGACACGAAGGGAAAGGGCCTTAAAATCATTCCTGATGGCTAACACCTCCACTTGCAGTAAATCTGTATTAGTCTTAGTAGACTGCGCAATCTCATAAACCTCATTCAGGCGCGTCAGAATGGACTCAAGAGTCGAATTAGTGTCTTTAGGAGCAGACTCAGGTGTTGGGGATACCTGTTTGGACCTCTTAAGAGATGCTTTTGATTCCTTAACGTCTTTGGCATTCGGTGAGGGGGCCATATTTTCAGCCATAGGGCAGACCACCTCAGCAGAAACAAAATACACCTCCTCAGATATAGTGAGAACAAGGAATGCCAGGGGTTGTAAAACCCTCAATGTGTGAGAGGAAAAAAGGGCAGGAAGGAATCATGCACTTGCATCAGAAAGAGCCGGGCAGAAAAAATCCCAGACGATCCCAGTCAGAAAAAACACCTCACGAAAAGAAGCATGTGCTACAGGCGCCAGTAGTCAAGCACCGACTACGAAAACCACCAGGATCAAGCCAAGAACAAAAAAGCCTCACATAAGGAAGTGGCAGTGCGTTTGACGACGAGAAAAAAACCAGAAACCTCAAAAAGTTCACACAGTGGGACTCTCAGCAATAGGCGCTAGAAAAAAAGAACAAAATAAGCTCAAGAAAAGTGAAAAAACGTCACCAGCTCCTGAATGCCACCATTCCTGACAGGATAGACCAGTAGCGTCGTCTTGTAGAAGCAAGAGAAAATCTCCCTCACAGAAGAAACAAAATGGCGGCCGCTCGTGAAAGCCTGAAGCGTCACATAAAAATGCCGATAAATGAACTCTGGCCGCTCTTCACCACCAGAGACCTTCCTCGTAGCATGCACGGCAGTTTCCCATGAAAGATAACATCTTCTGCGCAGAGCGGGGCAATATTGAGCGTCAGCAATGCCTCCGTCGGCCCTCTCTCATTACGGAGCTCAAGCGCGATCCGCCATCTCGCAGCGGCGCGCAAGCCACGCCCCTTGGCGCTTTGATCTTTTATCTTTTAAACGCTATTTTTCACTTTGAACTTTAAACCTTCATAACTCTGGTTCTACTGATTGGGTTTTTGTTGTTTTGGTGTTGAATCATTTATTACAGTTTACTATTTTTATCTAAATTGGTGTAGGGATTTTCTTGTGTTGTGTTTATACTTTATTACTTTTTAAGTGCTGCATAAATAGTTTTCACATTTCCTCTTAGTTAACCCTGACTGCTTTTGAGCCAAGCTGCCAGAAGGTTAGGCACAGGTTACTTTAATGACTTTGTATGTTTTACCCTGACTAGGATAGTCGCTGTTGATTGACTAGGGTTTCACCTTCTACCCCCACCAACAACTCGATTTCTTACAATATCAATATTAAAATATTTTTTGTAAAGAAACGTGTGCATGTGTTTGATTTAGGGATGCCATCAATTTTAAATTAGCACTCGGAGGAACAACAACAAAATGCATGCCCTAAACTTCCTTCTGCACAAAGGGGTTTATAAGCTTCCGGTGACAGCGTCCCCCCACTTCTTTTTTTAGGACTTGTGCCCTGCATCAAGGCGCTAAACACAGCAGCCTGCTGCTATTTTGCTGCTTCATCGATTATAGTATGGCATTTGACAGCGCTGATCGGGCAACCCTATGGAGGCAGCTAGTCACATGGGGTCTATATGCAAAGCTGCTAAACTTCATAATTTTACTTTATTCAGAGACATGGGTCTGAGTGACAGCTGGCCCTTACTTGGGCCCCCGGAAAAAGAAGAACAGGGCCCAAAGCAAGGGTATGCCCTTGTACCCCTTCCGTTCAATCTCTACACAGCCAATCTAGGGAAACCCCTCAAGTCTTTAGGCCTGGCCCGGCCAAAGCTAGGATTGCCAAAGCTTCAAATAATACAATATGCTGATGATATTGGATTATCGATTGCACAAGAGCCAGCATACAGCGGGCATTGAATGCCTTGAACTCCTTCAATGTGGCCAACCAGGTGAAAGCAAATCAGGAAAAACAAAGGTGCTTATCTTCTGGGGGTGTAGGATAACAAAAAATCACCTGGCACCTTGGCAGTCAGAGCCTCAGAACAGCAAGGAAGTATAACTACCTCGGTGTGTAGATTAGCGAACATAGTACAGCAGTGGCACAGGCTAATGCAACCAGGAAAAAAGGTACCGCATTACATAGGAGATTGGCCAATTGAACCGACAATTAAGGAGTGCATTGGCAGCCCCAATATTAAGGGTAACTTTTCTTCCCGCTGTGCAATAAGGCCACTTCGCTTATCTGGGATCTTTAGACGTAACCTTGGACCAATCCCATTGCGTGGCCTATAAGAAAATCTTTCAACAACCACATTGCGTACATCACTCCAGGCTACGGCTGGAACTCGGTCTGGTGTCTCAGTCTCTAGACTTCCCAGCTCCCGTGGATGGCCGACACACAGTCATTAAAAGGGCACCTAAAATGAATCTCTGATGACCCGAGCAACCCTTAGTAAAAAACGCATTGAAGATCCTCCAGATGGATGACCTATGCCTCCAGGCAGGAAATGTTCCATTTACTACCTTGAAAAAAGTTATTAATCAGCAACTAAAAGCGACCTCGAGATCTATTAACCCTTTGCACCTCGTCAATGGCTCAGATATTAATTGTTTCCTACCCTGCCGGGACCCCGCAGCCGTCCTTACTGGAAAGTATAAATACTGACACTCGCTGGCCGATCTTGTGTATGCGACTTTTAACCCTGTCAATCAAAGATTGGAACTCTTCCTGGGTGCTCCACAGAGGCAGAAAAATCTGAACACTTTATTCTTATCAAAATGAATCATGTTTACACTTGCCATGTTGTTGCCTCACCAGACCATCAGAGGAGACGATTAATCAGACCAGTAGGCCTGGCCCTTGGAGTGCATATGTGCATACATGCTTGGATTCCCCCTTCATCTGTTGCTCCCATTCCACCCCTTGGGTTCTGGCAAGATGTGCACAATTTGTCAACATAATCAGGCAGTGGTTGTCCTCGTCCACGGTGTCGGATTGTACAGAAGGACAAAATTAATCAAAACAGCCAGCCAGCAGAGCACTGTCCGAGCGCAGGTCGGGGATCTCTAGTTGAGGTACTTTCATACCATCTAGAAGTGGGGAGGCCGTTCGGTGCGTGCCGATCCATTGTTTTGCCCTGCAATGCACCAAGTATTTTGCACAAACCTGTAAATCTAATTTTGCACCGCACTGTTCCTCTCCATATGTTTTAACATGACATTTTGTATTCACAAAACTTTTAAATAACTGATGTATTGATCCATCAGCCCTGTAATGCACCAAGTCTCCATTTTACAAGATAGCATATTTATCTGACACACACGGATTTTTTATACATTTTATATTTGCACATGCGTTTTATACAAAACTTCTTAAATTATTTTAGTAGATAATTGTTTTTATATCCTGCAGCTCTCGCCCATTATAACGCTTGTAATTAACTAAACAATAAAGTTATTTGCTTACGTGTGTCAATTAAGTCTTACCAATCGTTTATAGAGTATGAACTGTCCTGAAGTCCTTTAGTTAAGGTCAGAGTTAAGGAATCGGTAATTGGGGCAAGAACTGTAAACTCAGGTTGCAAAGGGTTTATTTAATCCTGGCTCTCAGGTAATCACTTCGGCTCTGATTAGGAGTACCCTGGAGAGGAAAATGGAATTTATTAAAACCCCAAAAATCGAATATACACAGGTTCAGAATTTATAGGGTATGGCACAAGTGTGCCCTACAAAATGAGCATAACTTACATAGTTTTGTTTGTTTTGTACTAAATCCCACAAGTCCTATTATTTAGCAAGCCTCTCCCTCTCTTAGATTTTTACCAGACTTGAGGTTGCTGCATTTAATAGGGGATGCAGACTTTTTTGAATTGAATATGAGTAAACTTCACAACACTTTTAATTGCCATATCTGCACAGACGGGTATTTGTGCACGTATTTCATTCATCAAGGCCAAGTTAAAGGTTAGTGCTGTTAATCTATATTCCACCTGCTGAACGTCAAAGCTTTTTGCTTTTTTGTTGCTGTTTGATTTACATAAGGATTCTGACTCTACATTTCACTCGCGCTCCCATTTGCTCCATATTGTAAAATAACCTCTGACATCTAATGAAGATCCTGCATCTTAATAATGGACCAAAGCACAGGCAAGGCCACGTGATACAGTAGAATTCCAAGCCAGATTAACATTAGTTTGATTTGCTGTCATAGAACAGAAAATGTAATGAGTTTTTGGGAACTAGACCAGTTAAAAATCTTTAAAAACATTTAACTTGAATTTTACATCTTACCAAGGCAGCAACATAGCTGTTTTTTAAATTGATGTACATGTCTAAATCATAAGGCTCCGAACATTTTGGCACTGAAACTTAAACATAAGTATATATAGATTTTAAAGGTTATAGTTTTAAACTTAGTTTAAGCATGCTTTCGTTTATAATCCAATGTCACTTTCCACTAGTTCCAGCAGGAGACATGTTGTTTCTTTTCTAAGTATGTTCCAAAGCACAAACAAGATGCTACAACTGCGCCGAGGGCTTTGCAGAGACTGCAAACATGTTATCTGCACTCCAGTGGCGTAACACAGGCCCTCGCAGCCCACGTGATGCAAGGGGGCCCCCAAACTCCAGGGGGCCTCCTCAGCACGGTACTCTGGCTGGAGAGCTTCTGATTGAGTCAGGAGGAGGCCTCCAGTGTCGCCTAGAGTGCAATCTGCATAATTCAGCACTGGGCAAAGGATGCTGTAGGAAAGTAGGATCTGCTTCTATGGTTACCCCTACTTTTTGCTTGATGCAATGCTGTTTCTGACTAGTCTGACTTGGATCCTGCTAATCAGGACCCCAGTCTCTCTGCTTTCTCCCCTAAATTGTTATGGTAAATACTTAGGTACATCCCAGATTGTATACTGGGGTACCCTCACCAGTCCCTAGTATATAGTACCAAGCTAACCAGGGGGTAGGTCTTCAGGGGTCCCCCATAGGCTGAAGCATTTATTATGCCATCTATGGGAGACCATTTAAACTCTCACTACAGGCCTGCCATAGCAGCCTGTGTAAGCTGGTGCTAGCACCACTAACAAAAGATATAGGTTTCCCTATACCTAGGTTCACTGCACTTTAAACCTATAAGTCACCCCTACAGCAGGCTTTTTCAATCCTGAAGGCAGGGTGCTCGGCTCTAAGTGCGAGGGTGCCCCTTCATGAACAGGATACCCCCACAGCTCCTGGAGTCCATTCTCTCAGGTTGTAAGTGAGACTGCCATGTAGCTTATAGAGAGGCACCGCGTCATTACGCGATGACATCTCGAAACTGGCTGTAGTGAACCGTGTCTTGTTTGGTATCAAACATTTTGGAATCATACCTCCCACACCGGAAAAGGTGTGGGAGGTATGATTCCAGGCACTTTAAAGGCCCTCCGTTGCACGCTCAGTGCTCCCAGTGCCAGTCTTTTAGACCCGCACAGCACAACATGGCAGCCGCCGACCAGAGTCATGATTCTGCCCTTTTGCTGCTGAGCCAAGCTCGTGCATGGAAAGGCAGAACAATAGGCATCCTGTCACAGGGAGGTGTGACCACCTCCCTGACAGGGTTTAGTGTATTATGGCAGGGTGGGAGTGCTTGCCAGTGCCACATAGTCTGCATGCAGGGCACATTTGGTGCACTCCATGCATAGTCTAGTTCAAGCCAGTTCAGGGAGTCATTGGCTCCTGCTCTGGTGCGAAACTGGACAAAGGACAGGTTGAGTATCCTCTCCCTTGTCCAGCCCCCCTTTAGGGAGGGATCCCTGAATCGTCCCAACCCTTTCCTTAGGGAACTTAAGGACTTACCTGAAGGTGAGTCCCTAGATCCGTCATGGGACATGATTCAATTCAGACACCGCTTCAACTTCGACCGTCTGTGCACTTGGGACTTTGCTGGACTTTGCTCTGGGCATCAAGGCTGCAACAGGGAAGACTCCTGTTGCTCCTGATGTCTTCACCCTGCTTGTCTGCTGCAATGTCCGTGCCTGTGCTCCAAACAGGAACCTGTCCAGGGCATGTGGGCATCCAAGACACCTGAAGGAATCTACCTTGAAGTGAAGGAGTCATCTCAGGCACCGCAACTAAGCTGACCGGTCTGATGATCCTTGGCTCCCACGGACTCTGAAAGGCTCAGCAACACAGATGGTTGTTCTCCACATCACTCCAGGCCTGCTTTGTCCTCTTGCCAAGTTTGAGGCCAGTATCCCTCGTCAGAACTGAACCCCTGTGTACAGCGTTGACTTGCAGTTGCAAAGGCTTGTTGGCTTCCTTCCACCAAGATCTTCAGGCTCCAAGTAGCCCCAACTCAAGCATCTCCAGTGACCAAGATCTCTGTCCTCACCGCATCACTTGCAGCGTGTGCCTGCATCTTTGGTGAGCTGCTCGAGGTCCTCTGTGACTCCAGTGCCTCCAGCCTGTGGGTCCTCTTGAGGGTCACCTTTAAATTCTTTTGGTCTCTCCTGATTTCTTGGGGCCTGCCCTCACTCCCCTGCTTGTGGTGAGTCTCCTGGACCTTGCTGGTCCCAACATTGCACCTTTTTCAACTTCTTCATTGGTTGCTGTTGCTAAGGCTTGTTGGTGCTCCTGCCGGACACCGGCCTCTCAACTTTCGACATCCGACATAGGACAACTCGTGGATGGTTCCAGGTCTTCCACAGCATCGGTTGGTCCACACAGCTGCAGTTTCAAGGTCACCTTCTGCTCTTCTGCAACACCCAACATCGGTGGGCATTTGTCTTCCGTGCCTCCTGGCCACATCTGAGTGGCATAGACTCTGTTCCCTATGCTTGCAGATTCTTCACCTCTTGAATCCACCTTTGGGTTCCACCGGACAATTTCACCTTCTCCAGCAGCGGCATCTTTTGGCAGTCTCCCATTGAGTTCGACAACGGTTTCGGATGCCACTTCATACCTATGCACCCAGATTCCCTGGTGCAGGTATCTTGGTTCCTAAGGTATCCATGTGTGGGCTGGCTCTCCAACCATTAGTCTTCCACGGGGTTTCTTCAGGGTCCACTAAGAAGGGTCCTCATTCTTTAAAATTGCAACTGAGACTTACACGTTGATTTGTACGGAGAATGCGGTCGTGTTCCTACACTGCACACAACCTCCATGGGGTTCCTAGATACTTACCTTGGGTGGCTCCTTGGGTCCCCCCACTACTACGTCCTTGAACTATTATCTTGACTCGAGTCGTGGTTCACATACCACTATTTCAGTATATGGTTTGGTCTCCCCAATGAGGACCACTGTGTATTCTGTGCTACTTACCTGTTTCTATTCCAAAGTATTGTGTATATCTCCGACTAGGAGATATCTAAATGTGCTAGTGGGTGTCTTATAGTAAAAACATAGTTTGATAAATACACTGTGTGGTTCTTTTTCACTTAATCCATACCTATAAGATTATGTTCTGGTAAAACAAGCTGCTGTACACTCGTTCTGGACTAATCCCGAAGGCTGCTCTCCACAGCTCTCCACAGCTACTACTTAAAGAGATTTCTAAGGTTGTCTAAGAACACTAAAATCATCATAAGGGTTGTCTGGATCAGTGCAAGGTGTCCACTTACATATGTGTACATCATATACTGAGTCAGCCTCACAGATGTCAAATGTGGACTTCACTGTGTGTCAACCTGACACCATTTGATTCATGAAAGGAGCATGACCAAGCCTTATTAACTGCATTTTCCAAGATGGTGGTCTCTCCATAGAGTTTTCCCAATCCAAGCAGAAATAGTCTTTTCTCAGTTCATGTTTGAACAGTGGAGGCTCCTCTGCTATGGCGGAGGAGCATCACCCCACTGCTTTTAAGCAGTGTGATGTAGAAACATAAACTGATAATAACTTTGAGTTATTATCATTTTATGCTTGTGCTGCTTTTCGGCCGGGTGGGTGGATCGTGGTTTGCTCTGCTCTCGGAGCAGGGCAGGAGAGGAGTGGTTTTCCCACTCCTAAGTGCATATGACTGTTCGCCCGACTTTCTCGGGCTGCCCAAAATAGTAATGCACACTTTCCCTGTTCTCCATGCAGGCTGCATTATAGCCTGAATGGAGGGCATACCCAGGCCCATATTCCCTGGCTGAGAGTCGAACCAGGAGGCTCAGACCAATCACAGCGTTGTGATTGGTCAGTGAAGCCTGGGTGCTTATCACTCACAACTCTGTGTGATTGGTCAGTGGGGCCTGGATGTGCTTCCTGACCCTCACATTTGACGACTAGAGCTGGAGCAGGGACGCCAGACCCGGCGTCAAAGTAAGTTTATTTTTTTTAAATATTTTGCACCTCACAGCGCTTCCTCCCCCCACCCGCCCCACGCCGAGCCATTTCAGTCACCACGGTGTTTGAATGATATATTTTAACCCTGGGCGTAGTTTGCGTAGTAGCACTACACGTAGCTACACGGAGTACATTTTTAACTACGTTCAGCTACTTTGATCTATGCGTAGCTGATAACACAGCTTTCTAATTTTATCGTAACTTGCAGTGTGCAAATTATGATAAAATTAGAATTTCTGCCTTTATATGCTATAACACATATAGGGCCATATGGAGGAAGCCAAATACCGGTCGGTAACGGACGATTTTCGGTAAATATCCCGTTACCGACCGGTATTTAGGCATTTGCTATGTAGGGGGCATATTTCAGGATTCGGTAATTTACCGAATCGGTAAAATTACCGATTCGGTAAATACCGAATCCTGAAATGAGATGTAGGAAACACTCTAATGAGTGTTGTGTAGGAATTAGAATTCGGTATTTACCACCAAATATAGGTTGGTGATAAATACCGAATACATTGCAAAAAGCAATATTTTGCTGAAATAAGAGTGCCGTGTGGCAGACATACATGCCCTTAGGGCATGTATGTCCGCCACATGTGCACACATGCAGGAATCAGGGGTGCAACAGGGTGTCAATGTGACACCCTGCCACCCTTGAATGTGCTCCCCCCATTACCGAATCGGTATTTACCGATTGGGTAATGAGGCATACCTTCCCATTGATTCCTATGGGCCTCCAGGCCCATAGGAATCAATGGGAAGGTATGCCTCATTACCCAATCGGTAAATACCGATTCGGTAATTACCGAATTTCTCCGATTCTGTAACATTTACCGAATTATTACCTACATACAATTTACCGATTCTTAAATACCGAATCGGTAAAATTCGGTATTTAAGAATCAATAAATTGTATGCCACCTACATATGGCCCATAGTGATTTCACATAAGTGAAAATGATACATTAGCAAGCAGTGAGAAAGGTGATGATTTTGGGATCCTCCCTAACCTAGGGAGAGAACCAAGCAGATGCCTTGAAAACAAAAAGCACATTTTCTTGAACGATTCGGCGGTGGTCCCATCCTCTGAGGACCACCCCAAGCACAGTTATTGGCTAAAAAACAATCCCAACCAAAAGCCCTGCAAAGCATTATGGGACAAGATTAGCAGTGGGCAGTGAATATTATAGTATCCAATATCAAAATAATTTTACACAGAGCTGCAGGGGGGACTTATCACTGGAATACTGGTGATATCTGCAGTTTGCACCAACTTCTGAATAGTGTGTTAGATTTAACTCAACTTTACTTCCGTTAAAGTGCTGATAATGAAATGGAGAGTAGTCGTTCCCGTGCAAAAAGACACGAGGTGTACCTTTCCGATTTATTCTAAATACTAAAATCCTGTATTGAATTGCACTGAGGTATTGGCTGCACTTACAGTGTACACACAAAATCTATTTAGAAATCTCATTGTATTTATATTGATTGGGAATAGTGCGTCAGGTGCTGGATCTTGATGAGATACACTGCTCAGTTCTGATATTGTTCTGCACACGAAAAAAAATCACATCACAACTTTCACACCAATTGCAATGCGAAACAAATTCCGGCGATAAGACACATTAGCACCAGGGATTTTACACCTGCTTTCTGCTAGTGTTAAGCAGGACAACTACCTGCACCATGAAAGGGAACACAGCCAAGAGCCACACCAGAACGCCCACAGGTACCATAGAGTCAATGAGCATGATACAGGGATACCCATGAGGGCCAGAAGACTCATTTCAACAACTCCAGGACCGCCAATGCCCCCCAAACCCACATCTTAGTCAGTGTGTCCCTGTGGTCATTGTCTTAGCATGATAGGCACGAGCCCTGCAACATCACAGTGTGCTGTCACCTCAGCGGTGGCAGTGAGCCTGGATGTGTAGCTACGCACGCATCCTCCTGCATGCACAACTGGCGTGTGCTGGTCTTGGGTTTACAGGTCAGTGCAGGGGTGTGCCTATCCGGCAAGGGGAACGGGGTGTCTCGGACATGTCCGTGTACAGGAAGTGCGGTAAGTGTGTCTCTGTGTTCTGGTGTGGCCTGCTACAAGAGCCGCAGCAGTTGATGTTGTAAACTGGCATGCACCACCTCCAAACGGCACTGTGATGTTGTAGTTGGAATGTAGCAGGACATGCGCAAAATAG
This sequence comes from Triturus cristatus, assembly GCF_964204655.1. NCBI lineage: Eukaryota > Metazoa > Chordata > Amphibia > Caudata > Salamandridae > Triturus > Triturus cristatus. The sequence continues at coordinate 724,546,220 of NC_140586.1, forward strand.
GCATTACAATGGTGTGCTGTATGAGTACACGAGATACAACAGCGCACCGTACAAAAGTGTGGGGGCTCGTGGGAGGGAGGTGCAGCCGTTTGGCAACATAACACACAGTGAACTCGACCGTGTGCCACATGCTGGGAATCTCATCCATGATGACCACGGTCGCAGACATCCCACAACACCAACGACTGGCCTTTGTACACATCCTGTATGAATGCAGCGTGGTTTTCACTTTTATGCTCGTTCAGTGGTGTGATGTTGGCGGGTTGTGTGACATGTGCTGCTTGTTGGTGTGTTTCATTTTGGCCATTGTTAGTCTATATGTGTGTTGTACTTAATTGCGCATGTGTGCCATTTTGCCCATCTCCCCTCCTCCCCCCACTCCCTGCTTCTTCCTCTTCCTAGTGCTGTTGTGTCTATAATTTTATTGCTGCACACATAAATACATGTAAAGAATAAATTAGAATAGTTCCTTGATTCTTTTAGGTTTCAAAACTTCTCTATTGGTTTCTTTTTAATTTTCCATATGAACCGTTTTTTTAATATTGAACAACACATAGAAGTCAGAAGTGCAACGTATTCTATCAACACACTTTCTAGAACATTCTACAACACGTGCAGGTTAAAAGTTCATCAATTTTTTAAAACGTGACGATATTTTTTTGTAAAATTTTCTTGAATATTTAACGACACGTGCAGGTTAAAAGTTGACGATTGTTTTACGTTCGAACAGTGCCTTTCAAATGCAAGTAGCAGGTGTGGTTGATCTGAGCAAATTTTATCCTTTGATATGTACTCCACGTTGAAACTGCTATTTCTTAACCAATCACAAAGATGCTTTTCCACAAAACTAATGTGCACCCTACTTTTAAAAAAGAATGCTTTTCATGATATCTTCAGAGATAAGTTATAGATAGGAATTAGCATTTAAAAAACCTTTGAAATTCACAGAAAAAAACATAGGTTTCAGGGGCGTTATAGTTAGGAATTGGCGTTTAAAAAAACCTTAGAAATTCACTGAAAAAACCAAAGGTTTCAGGGGCGTTATAGTTAGCTGGACATTTCCCTAGAAATTCCCCTGTTATAGTTAGTTCAGCTAACTATAACTCGCGCCCCCGCAATGCACTGCTGATGACGTCACATATTACATCACTCATGACATGGTCAGTGACTTCACTGATGACATCACTCATGACATCTCAAATGACATCACTCATGACATCACTGATGACATCATCCATGTGATAAATTAGTGCATCTTCTCACACCCTAATATAACCGTTGATACACCGACTCAAAATTTCAGACGGCCATTTTGAAAATCATAGATACTCCAATACCAATAACTACATACCCACTCATTAACTCTTAGGTCTACATACACCTCCACTCACTCACCTGTACAGTCACTCATACTTACAGTCACTCCATACAAGACTATCATATGCATTTATACATATACTATATAGACACTAACACACCGCCAATCATCCATTGAGGTACTGACACACCTAGTCAGTCGTGCAAGTAATTAAACACAGTCCAATTTACTCACCTATACAGTTAAAAACACTCAAGTTCACTTACTCATAAAAATAGTACCACATTCTTACGCTCTAATAAAATCATTGATACAAGCACATACTCATCCATACAGCCACTCTCACAATCACACACTCTCACATATACCCACTTATATACTCTTACACACATATATACTGCATTTCCCATATGTAGTTAAGCACACATGTACCACTGAGATATACATTCAATCCCTAACACACCCATACATACACTCACCCAACCATACAGTCCATCACAGATGCACTCTTAAAACCATGCACCCATAGAATCACCCACTCACACATCTATGCATAGAGTCACACACACCCTACCAACAGAAACACTCAGGCACCCATACAGATACTCAGACAACCAATCAATAACCCATATAGACACTCATATAGCTATTCACAAAACCATGCCGCCACTTATACACCTACACACAGACACATACAGACATTCACACAGTGTAGTCACTAGTCTGCAGTAAGATACATTTAATGACTCACTTAAAGAGTCAGTTATGCACCTACAAAATCATCCATTCACACACTTGTACACCCACTCATTCTTCAACAGACCTTTCCCTATATATATTAAACATATTAAAACTGTACAGAAACACATACCTTCTGGATGATGTCATCAGTGAAGTCATCAGTGATGTCATTTGAGATGTCATCAGTGATGTCATCAGTGATGTCACTGACCATGTCATGAGTGATGTAATATGTGACGTCATCAGCAGTGCATTGCGGGGGCGTGAGTTATAGTTAGCTGAACTAACTATAACAGGGGAATTTCTAGGGTTTTGTACGAGGGAAATGTCCAGCTAACTATAACACCCCTGAAACCTTCGGTTTTTTCAGTAAATTTCTAAGGTTTTTTAAATGCCAATTCCTAACTATAACGCCCCTGAAACCTATGGTTTTTTCAGTGAATATATATATATATATATATATATATATATATATATATATATATATTCACTGAAAAAAACATATATATATTACCTACTGGCGGTCGCCAGTAGTTAGTTATAGTTAGGACCTATTTTCCATTGGAAATCCGCCACATTCTATTTGGAATAACTTTGATGCCCGTTGACGAATCTTCGTGAAATTTTCAAAACTTTTGGTCAGCTCCGGTCCGCTCCTATCCTGAAAGTCTCGGGATGATTTGTGTAGCGGGGGCTGAGAAAAAAGGGGGGTCCCAAAACGTGTTTTCCCCATGCAATTTCCCATAGGACCTTTAGCCGCAGCTACAGCCCGAACTGCTGAACGGAATTCCACCAAATTTGGCAGAAAGGTAGACCATGGTTCAGAGTCGTGCTTTATGCTTAAATGGTGTAAATCCGTTCAGTAGTTCCTAAGAAAATCAAAATCACATATATATCTGGGCGGTGCCTAACCACACATCTCATCGTGAGATCTGATTGGCTGTCAGTACTTCATCCAAGAAGTGTTGGCTGCCATCTGGGGACCAATATACATGATAGCACCTCATTAAAAAGCATTGCAGTTAATAGAAGGTTTTAAGGTTTGATAAATCATTTGTTGATGGTACCATGCTCATTTTAGGAATTGTGGTGTGTTCTAAGGTGATTTTACCATGTGAAAAAGCCTTCTGCTGTGATATCATGAATTATGTTTGAGAGAAAACTATTTTCTCATGCTTTTCCCACAGAGGTTTGGAAGGTGATCTATAAACTAAACTGAGAGCATATTTTCTGTAAATTCAAATTATCTTTCTCAGTCATGTGAGAATGAAGTCTGACATTCTCAGTAAAATATGTACATCCAACAAGGACAGAGACTGTCAGTTGATTCCATTGTGTTCTACTGCAGCTTCCCAGAGTGTTCTAAAGAACAACAAGAGCGCTAACAGTCCTACTTATGACAAACGTATTGCACACCTGAAGCCATCTTGATTAGAATAAAGTGGTAACTCTTAAAACATTTAAAAAGGTACAAAAAGAGGGGGTTCATTTTGCCATAAAAAGTATGATTAGTGTTGCAGAAAGAAAAATTAGGGCACATTTTGAGTGACTTCTCAAATCCTCTTCTATTTCATTAAAGAATTCTGACATGCAGACTGAAACATGCACTTTTAATGCCAGCAGCAGACTGCCGTGGTGAGCAGTAGCTTTACTACAGTGATCTAATGAGCAACAAGAGTGCTAACATTCAGAATTTATGGCAATTGTGTGACATATCTGAATACCTTCTTGATGGAATCAAAGTAAAAAACTGAAAGCATTTCCTACTGAGGCGATTCCAGTAAATGAGGAAATTAGGAAACTTCATAACAAATACATCTCCCAAGATGGCCACCAGAGACAAAATAGCCCAAATGCAGCACAAATATCACCCAGATGTAGCCCACATGTAGCCCAATGACAGAAGTGTTTTTGCAGTTTTATATAGTGCAGACTTGTCAGTTATTGGAGTGCTTTACATGAGCATTGGTTACATCACACAAGATCAAATTAATTTTGGTTGTAGACATGGGGATATTAAGTGATTTGACCAGAATCACAGAATGTTGAGCTGAAGCAGAAACTCCAACCTGGTTCCCCAGTTGCAAAGTCTGCAGCTCTGGAAGTAACACCACATCCTGTCCCCTAAGTGCAACATTTAATCAAGTGGTCAACTGGATAACAAAACATAAAGATAACAAATAATTTAAAAGTGCTTTGTCGCTATTTGAAAACTCAGAAAATATGTCCTCATTTTAGTTTTTTAGAGCACTAACCATAATTTTGATGCAAATAAGACCCTCTCATATATGTATTTTCTAAAGGAAGTGCTCTAGGTATTACAGTTTTGATTACATCAAGATGACGTCAGGCGTCACCATGTCATGAGTGATGTAATATGTGACATCATCAGCAGTGCATTGCGGGAGCGCGAGTTATAGTTAGCTGAACTAACTATAACGGGGGAATTTCAATGGTTTTGTACGAGTGAAAAGTCCAGCTAACTATAACGCCCCTGAAACCTATGTTTTTTTCAGTGAATTTCTAAGGTTTTTTAAATGCTAATTCCTAACTATAACGTGCCTGAAACCTGTGGTTTTTTCAGTGTATATATATATATATATATATGTATATATATAATATCAACAAAGTTACCCCACGGGTGGAGGCACAACCCAGGACAGCTCACACTCCGCACCAACGGCCCCTGGAAATCCTGCCGCCTACGCGTTTCAGGCCATTAGCCCTTCCTTATGGGCGATCTTGAATCAACTGAGGCAAGCACAAAACCACCAGCATATACCCTTCTTTATTTCAATTACTCCTGAATAGGAACCACTCAACCCTGGACCTCCCACTACGCATCGTGACAACACCCCCACCCTCCTCGCACTCAACCCTGGAAGACTTAGAGAATGGCAACAGGCCTCGCTGAACACGACCCACAGCCAGTTCACCTGTCTCCACTGCCGCCAGACCCTCACTGCCACCCCAACCTCCAACACCGCTGACGCCAGCATCGGTGACAGCCTAAAATGCATCCTCCTCAACCTATGGTCCGTACACAAACACGCCATGGAAATCTGGAACCTATTCGACTCTCTCTCGCCTGACATCGCCTTCTTCACAGAGACCTGGACCAATGCATCCTCCACCCCCGACATCAGCATCGCCATCCCAGACGGATACAAGATCCAGAGGAATGACCACCCCAAACACCCAGAAGGGGGCCTCGCCATCACCCACAAGAGCGCCCTCTGCCTCACCACCTCCAGCGAAACCATCCCCTCCGCTGAACACCTGCACTTCCAAATCCAGACCACTCTCAAAGCCACATTCCAAGGAACCCTCGTCTACAGACCCCGTGCCCCCGAACACCATTCGCCACCACCATCACCGACTTCATCGCACCCCACGACCATCGGCTCAACAAACTACATACTCATTGGAGACCTAAACTTCGCCCTCAACAACCCTAGTGACCCCAACTCCACTATCCTTCGTGACAACCTCGTCAGCATCGGACTTAAACAACTCATCAACACACCGACCCACAGAGCAGGACACACCCACGACCCCATCTTCGCGGCAGAAAACAGTGTCCAATTCAGCCACACAACACAGCCGCCATGGACTGACCACCACTGCGTACACTTCGCCATCAACAAACCCAAGGCACCCAAACCAGCCCCACGCTCACCACAAAGGAACTTAAGCAAGGTTACCGATGAGCAACTTAACTCCACCCTCACCCGAGACAACCACATCTGGGCACCAGATACAAATGACGCAGACAGGGAACTCCACACCTGGATCTCCAACTGCGCAGAAGAGCTCGCCCCACTACACAACCCCGACAGACAATGCCCCAGGAAAGCCTCCGGGTTCACCACCGCTCTCCAAGAAGCCAGACGCACCTGCAGAGGCCTGGAGAAGAACTGGAGAAACACCAAGACAACTGAAAACCACACCACCTACAAGGAAGCCATGACAGAGTGCCACAACCAGACCAGAGCCACCAAGAGGAACTTCATCCACAGCAAAATCCTGGCCAACTCCACCAACTCCAAGGAACTTTTCAGTGTCATTCAAGAATTCACCAACCCATGCAGTGCAGCCACAGACATCACCCCATCCCAAGACCTCTGCAACAAGCTTGGAACCTATTTCCACCTCAAGATCAAAAACCTCTAAGAGAACTTCATTGACCATCCACCAGGCATCACAGACAACCCCCCTGTACCCCAGACACACCAACCAGCCCACCATCTCCAACTGGACACCAATCACGGCCGAAGACACCGCCTCAACCATAAAAAGCATTCACTCGGGTTCCCCCACCGACCCCTGCCCCCCTCTCATCTACCACAAAGCCGCGGCCCCCATCGCACCCAAACTACAATGCACCGTCAACACCACCTTCAAAACAGGCACCTTCCCAAAAGACTGGAGTGCGCAGAAGTCAGACCCCTGTTCAAGGAACCCACAGTTGACCCCACCGACCTCAAGAACTATCGGCCCAACAGTCAACAGGAAACTGACACAATTCATTGAAGAGAATGCCGTCCTAGACCCGTCCCAATCTGGATTCTGAAGCAACCACAACACAGAAACCGCCCTACTCGCCGCCACAGACAACATTCGCACCCTTCTGGACCAAGGCCACTCCACAGTCCTCATCCTACTCGACCTATCAGCGGCCTTCGACACCATCTCCCAGCGCACACTAGTCAACAGACTACACAACGCAGGCATACAAGGAACAGCTCTGGACTGGATCCAATCATTCCTCACCGGAAGAAGCCAAAGGATCAGACTCCGACCCTTCCTCTCCGACCCCACAAAAATCACCTGCAGAGTCCCTCAGCGTTCATCACTGAGCACTACCCTCTTCAACATCTACATGGCCCCCCTTGCAGCCATCGTCCGACAAAACGGCCTCAACATCGTATCCTACGCCGACGACACCCAGCTCATCCTCTTCCTCACCAAAGACCCCACCACTGCCAAACTCAACTTCCAGAAAGGAATGCAAGACGTCGCAGTCTGGATGACCAACAGCTGCCCGAAGCTCAACACCGAGAAGACAGAAGTCCTCATCCTCGGTACCACCCCTTCTGCATGGGACAGCACCTGGTGGCCGACTGCCCTCGGAAGCCAACCCACCCCCTCAGACCACGCCAAGAACCTCGGCATCGTACTCGACTCATCACTCACCATGAACCAACAGCTCAACGCCGTCACCTCCAGCTGCTACAACACCCTCCGCATCTTCCGCAAGACCTTCAAGTGGATCCCCCCTGAGTCAAGGAAGACAGTCACTCATCCGCAGCAGACTGGACTATGGAAACACACTCTACGCCGGCATCAACAAGTCCCTACTACGCAAACTCCGGACAATACAGAACAGCGCCGCCAGACTCGTCCTCAGCATCCCCCGACACCAACACATCAGCCAACACCTATGAAGTCTCCACTGGCTCCCTGTGGAGAAAAGAATCACTTTAAAAATCCTCACTCACTCCTACAAATGCCTACACAACAATGGACCCAAATACCTCAACGACAGAATCAACTTCCACGTACCCAAAAGAAACATCCGATCTTCCATCCTTGCACTGGCCAAAACCCTGCGCATCCACAGAGCCAGAGCAGGCGGAAGATCCTTCTCTCGCATTGCAGCCAAGACCTGGAACGAGCTACTGGCAGACATCAGACGTGCCCCCTGCCTGAACACCTTCAGGAAGACCCTCAGGACCTGGTTCTTTGGCTAAACAGATCTGCGGTGAGTAGTGCGCTTACAATTCCCTGATCGATCGATTGATTGATTGGGCACCTCACCATGCCTCCTTGAATCTTATTGAGGCCTAGGAGACCCCATTCCCTGGGGCCAATAATTATAATAAGGGAGGGGGTATGTGGACGCCTCCATACGCCTTATAGAGGTCCCAAGGACCCCCATCCTCCAGGGCAGATGCATAAAATTAGGGGCCCGATGAGAGTTTTGTTCCAGAGCCCCCATCCTCGAGACACTACTGTTTCCTGCCCAGAAGAGTGCAGGTAATCCCTGAAGGAAACACAACTTTTTCTCCGTCCAGGTGGGTGCACAGAAAGTGCTGCTCCCACCCAGACAGGAGCAAAATAAAAGAGCCATCTCCCACTAGCACCACAATGGAGTTTGGGAACCTGCAGGGTGCTGCACGAGCATTGGGGCACCCCCCACAGGCCATAAGGCTTTAGGAACTGGTGGGTGCCCCAGGTGAGCACCAGATTACCTACTTTTAAAAAAAAAAAACTGTCTCCCACCAGTACCTGGTGTGGGTGCTGGTTGGGGAGCTGGCAGAGGTCAGAGGGGCCTTGGTACTCCCCTGGGGTTCTCACCACAGCCCCCAACACAGGCACCTGTTTTAGGTGCACCAGGTGGGCATAGAGGCCCCCACTTAAAAAAAAAATGATGGCTCCCACAGAAGCCACACATTTAGTATTCACTACTCCAGCATGGTGCACTCTACAATGCCATATTACGGCTTTTTTGCTCACATTTTGTGGATCTTAGTGGTACCTATAGAAGGAGCAGGGCACCACCAAACATTTTTTTATGTTGTGGAGGGCTGCTGGGTGCACAACAGTTCCCTCAGCAAGATTTAAAAATCACAGTATGTCTTCAGGTTCATTAAGTCAATCACCTCAGGACAGCTTACCATATTTTTTTAAATCACTCCAAGATGGAGATGTATGCTTTTCAGCTAGAAAGCAGGAACTCTTTGTGGTTGGCTCTCTGGTTGAACTTTGTGGCCTGAAAAATAAAAAAAAAAGACAATCACTACTATTAAACACTACAATGTGTGAATTTATAAAAGAAACATTTGATTATAGTTAGTAGTGACTTTTTGACAAAGCTAATAGGTCTCCGTCATATATGTTGATGTGCTGACCCCTTGGTAAAGCCTATAGGCCTCCTACTTTTAATATGTTGGTGTTTTAACCCTTTAACAAAGCCAGTTGGTCTGCCTTACTTAAAATGACAGTTGAAAAGATAATGCCAGTTAAGCGTGCACTCAAGTTAATCTAGTGAACAAACTTAAACCATATATACTGCTGTGTTTTCTGGCTTGGTGTGCAGTGCCTGGGGTGGTTCTACCCTGCCACCTGTTCTATTGAATGAATGCGAACTAGAGCAGAATGTTCTAGTCAGGATGTGCACGACCTGTTGCACTCAAAGATGAGTGTGTATTATCAATTTATCGAATTATTTAATTAATTGCCAAAAATGAGCAAAACAATATTGTACATAAGCGTATCGTTATTGATGAAATTCATATGTTCAAGAAGTGATACTGTAAACAGATCTGAAGTCCTTGTTGTAGATGTGCTTCTCTTTTATTGACTCATCTGATGAAGATCCAATTAAAGGTTAAATTCCATCAGTCCATCTAGTAAATCAATGCCAGTAAAAATAGAATTTGTTCCTTAATCCCAATGCATTTCCGGTGATATTGTCACCCTTCTTCAGGGGTTATCTATAAATAAAATTTACAAATAAGATTTATCACAATAAAAAATTGACTGAGACGGGAGATGTTAGGTTGTGTTACTCAAAGAAGAGAGAAATGGCCCTTCATTATCCAGGAGGGTAAAGAGCTACAACGTGAGTGAATTGAAGTAATTGTTGGTCGTTCGGTGAGGTTACTGTGCCAGATGACAAGAATAAAGCCCGCAAGAGAACAAAAGAGATGCCAGCGCACCCAGTGAATAACTTATGTGCAACCAATGAGCCATACTGTGTAAAAATCGAAATCTACCTATTGGCTTTCCAAATATCGATCCGGGCATGTGTCCTAGACTTCAGTCCAAACAAGTTGCTGACGAACTGTGAAACCAAAACTAGTGTCAGCTACATATGCCCAAGTGATGTAAAGCGTCAAAAAGTTAAGACTGAGGGTAAAAAATTAATTAAACTCACCAAGCGTCAGCGACGCCAGGACTGTCCAGCTTGTGGTGCTTTAACGTGTCAAAAATAAGCCTTCTGATGTCGTGTTGCCAAAAAGACGGATGAAAACTCAGCTGTTAATATGTTCATGGGCACCTCTGGAGCATGTGAAAGTATCTGTAAAATATTGCATGGTCGATAAAGACGTAATGAAAATTACAAGCGACCAGCTTGTTGGGATTTCGAAAAATGTACAGTAGCTTAAAATTACTTACATTGCCAGTCTCCAAAAACGTTGTGGTTCTTCAGACGCCAAAGTCAAACCATCCAATGAATGGTGTCGGTTGGGCCATGTATTTTATCAGGTCCTACGTCAATGGGGTAGAGACAGAAAGCGGACTTCAAGTAGCAAATCTTACTGAAAAAAGTGTCAGCCATTTTGGAACGTGAAAAGCTGTGGATTAACTATGAATGATAAAAGTGCGTGAAGCAAAGTGTGAAAAAGAGTCCAATAACCAGGAAAAGGAAAAAAGAAAAAGACTGTAAGCCTCATGTGTCTGAATTCTGAGCAACAATGCTGAGGAGGTGACCCATTCGCGCTGTGACTGAACACCTTAATGTGCGAGCTAGTTGTACGCAGTGTTAGTGTAAAGAAGCCTGTATAGCTTCTATAAGGGTAGATGATATCTATCATAAAAATATTAATCACATACGCAATATATGCTGTCTACGTAAATTGCAATGTAACAACGCAGGATACCAACTCCTTTAGTGTTATATGAGTTAACATATGAAACAATTACAGGTGTAAAACAACATGGCACGCATCGTAGACATGTGGAGCAATTATGAATAAGCAACATTACTTCTCAGATAGAACAATATGACTCAACAGGTTTGCTAAAACATATAACATAAACAGACAATGTGATTATCGTAAGTTGTGAGCTAAATCTAGTACATTTGAAACATGTTGCTTGCATAAGACATACAGTTTTTGTAAATTCATGAAAAAGATGCAATCCTACATGGGGATAGCTTTGTGTTATTGATCTTATTGACTGAATTCCATGAGGGCTATCTAATACCCCCGGTACTAACTATACTACAAATAATAGCAGTTCACATGTGTATAATGTTGAGAGACAAAGAGCTATACAGCATACCTATGTCCATTGCTGCTCAGAAACATCAAACCTAAGCTAAAGGATGTATGATTGTTATCACTTAATCAAAAAATTGATCATATTAAATCTTGTGTGAACCAACGCAAGGCATTGTATCAGAACAAAGAATCAAGACCTGAGCTAACAAGTGAAAAACTGGCAGATAAGAAATAAAAAACTACAATCTGTGCATTGTGCTGTAATTAAAAAGAGTGAAATTAAAAGTGAAGTGCTGTGAATGGTTCCCCAAGGCTGTTGTGGGCTCCCAATAAGTGCTTGTAACTAGACTAAATTAAAGAACTACAATCAGTGTTGATCCCCTAATTGATACCCTATAAAAAACAAGACAGTTCCATGCGGTCATTCAACCCCTTGGGACTCGTAGTATCCAAATGCCTGATCCAGAATGTCTTCCTCTGGGTGATAAACTTTGACATGTCCCTGTCCTTATGTTCCTGGACAACTTCAATAGCGCTGAATCTTAATTGTGCTATTGTGTGATGGGTTTCTGGCCAATGGCTTGCCAAAGGGGAGCTTAATGTTCTGGTGCAAATTCTACTTTTGTGTTCTGTAATACGAATTCGAAGGGACCTTTCGGTCTTCCCTACATAATACAGGCCAAATGGGCACCGTAATATGTAAATTACATTTTGTGTGTTGCAGTTAGCTGAAAAATTAGGTCTAATCTGTTTGCCTGACCAGGGGTGTGCTATGTGTGTCCCACATGTGTTTGACACATTAAAGCACCACAAGCTGGACAGTCCCAGCATCGCTGACGCTTGGTGAGTTTAATAAATTTTTTACTCTCAATCTTACCTTTTTGACGCTTTACATCACTTGGACATATGTAGCTGACACTAGTTATGGTTTCACTGTTCGTCAGCAACTTGTTTGGACTGAAGTCTAGGACACATGCCCGGATCGATATTTGGAAAGTCAATAGGTAGATTTAGATTTTTACACGTTATGGCTCATTGGTTGCACATAAGTTATTCACTGGGTGCGCTGGCATCTCTTTTGGTCTCTTGCGGGCTTTAATCTTGTCATCTGGCACAGTAACCTCACCGAACGACCAACAATTTACTTCAATTCACTCACGTTGCAGCTCTTTACCCTCCTGGATAATGAAGGGCCATTTCTCTCTTCTTTGAGTAACACAACCTAATATCTCCCGTCTCAGTCAATTTTTTATTGTGATAAATCTTATTTGTAAATTTTATTTATAGATAACCCCTGAAGAAGGGTGACAATATCACCTGAAACGCATTGGGATTAAGGAACGAATTCTATTTTTACTGGCTTCGATTTACTAGATGGACTGATGGAATTTAACCTGTAATTGGATCTTCATCAGATGAGTCAATAAAAGAGAAGCACATCTACAACAAGGACTTCAGATCTGTTTACAGTATCACTTCTTGAACATATGAATTTGATCAATAACGAGACGCTTATGTACAATATTGTTTTGCTCATTTTTGTCAATTAATTAAATAATTTGATAAATTGATAATACACACTCATTTTTGAGTGTAACAGGTTGTGCACATCCTTACTTAAAATGACACCATTTATGTTGTAAAATGATACAGGTGTGCGCACCCGTGGCCAGGCCTAACTCCCAAACCCACAGAGAAAGCCGTGCATGGCAGGGCTGGACATTCATGAGGCGGGTGGGTGCCTGCACGGGAATGGGGCAGGGCCTCTCCAAAGGCAAAGACTTGTGCCTAACCCCACATCATGCACAGCCTTCTGTCCTCGCCATGCACTGCTAATTACCTCACATATTCCATCTCTCATGACATTTCCTATTACATCATTAATAACACCACTGCAACTACTGAAATGACCTTGATGACAATACTATGCATGTCAGGGGCACAAGTTATAGCTACTTTAGGGCATGAGCTATAGTTACTTGCGATTGTTTAGTGAATATATATATTCACTGAAAAAACCATAGGTATCAGGCACGTTATAGTTAGAAATTAGCATTTAAAAAACCTTAGAAATTCACTGAAAACACCATAGGTTTTAGGGAAAGTTATAGTTAGTTGGACATTTCACTTGTACAAAACCAGTGAAATTCCCCCGTTATAGTTAGTTCAGCTAACTATAACTCGCGCCCCCGCAATGCACTGCTGATGACGTCAAATATTGCATCACTCATGACATGGTCAGTGACATAACTGATGACATCTCAAATGACATCACTCATGACATCACGGATGACATCATCCAGTGACTGTGGGTTTCTGTAAAGTTTAAATATGTTTAATATATAGGGAAAGGTGTATTGAAGAATGAGTGGGTGTATAAGTGTCTGAATGGATGATTTAGTAGGTGCGTGACTGACTCTATAAGTGAGTGATTAAACTTATCTTACTGAATGCATGGGTTAGTGAGTAAACTGTGTGAATGTCTGTATCCGTCTGTCTGTTGGTGTGTAAGCGGCCACATGGGTTTGCGAATAGCTACATGAGTGTCTATATGGGTTATTGATTGGTTGTCTGAGTATCTGTATGGGTGCCTGAGTGTTTGTGTGGGTGGGGTGTGTGTGACTCTGTACATAGATGTGTGAGTGGGTGATTCACTGGGTGCATGGTTTCAAGAGTGCATCTCTGATGGACTGTATGGGTGGGTGAGTGTGTGTATGGGTGTGTTAGTGAGTGAATATATATCTCAGTTGCATATGTGTTAGTAACTACATATGTGAAAGGCAGTATATATGTGTGTTGGAGTACATAAATGGCTATAAGTGAGAGTGTGTGATTTTGAGAGTGGCTGTATGGATGAGTCTGTGCTTGTATCAGTGATTGTATAAGAGCGTAAGTATGTGCTAGTATTTGTATGAGTGAGTGAGGTGGTGTGTGTATAACTGTGTAGGTGAGTAAATGGCAGTGTGATTAATTATTTGCATGACTGACTAGGTGTGTGAGTACCTCTATGGATGAGTGGCGGTGTGTGAGTTTCTATATAGGTGTATGAGTGCATAAGATAGTCCTGTACTGAGTGACCATAAGTATGAGTGACTGTACGGGTGATTGAGTGGATGTGTGTGTAAACCTAAGAATCAGTGAGTGGGTATTTAGTTATTGGTGTTGGAGTGTCTATGGTTTTGAGAATGGCAGTATGTAATTTAGAGTGGGTGTATCAAAGGTTATATTAGGGTGTGAGAAGATGCATCAATTTATCACATGGATGATGTCATCAGTGATGTCATCTGTGATGTCATTTGAGATGTCATCAGTGATGTCACTGACCATGTCATGAGTGATGTAATATGTGATGTCATCAGCAGTGCATTGCGGGGGCGCGAGTTATAGTCAGCTGAACTAACTATAACGGGGGAATTTCACTGGTTTTGTACGAGTGAAATGTCCAACTAACTATCTGGCACATGCATCAACAAAGACTTTTGCGATTCCTTAATTGCGATTTTTAAGGAATCGCAATTAAGGAATTGCAAAAGCCTATGCATGTAGAAATCGCTATAAAAATAGCGATTCCTACAAATTCCTTAATTAAGGAATGCCTCCAGGCCAATAGGAATGAATTGGTGATTGCATGAGCAAATTACGAGTACCAGTAGGTACTCGCAAATTGCTCATGCAATTTCAAGGGTGCAAGGGTGTCAAAATGACACCCTATTGCACCCCTGAAATTGATCTGTGCACATATGTTGCACACACACATGCTCTAAGGGCATGTGTGTGCGCAACATTAAACTTTGAAAAATGCACAAAAGTGCATTTTTCAAAGTTTTTGCAAATTACCATGTTCAACTTCATGGTAATTTGCTCCCCCTATTACCGAAATCGCTAATATTTTAACTTTAATGCATTGCATTTAAGGAATCTCAATTTGGGATTCCTTAAATGCAATCGCAATTTAAGGAATCGCTATTTAGTGATTCCTTAAATTGCGATTTTTGCATTTGGGATGATGCATCCCAAATGCAAAAATACCGGTCGAAAAGGGGCAGATTCTGCTAATCTGCCCGTTTGCGACCAGTTTTCTCGTTGATGCATGTGGCTATAACTTTCCCTAAAACTTATGGTTTTTTCAGTGAATATATATATATATATATATATATGTATTTTATTGCTAGATTGATAAAACCTTCAGTCAGATCTAGAATTAATTTATTTAACACACAGCTAATTACAGCACATGAAATTACAAATATATGAAAATTTATAATTAGCACCATTACTTATCCCTTCCTAAAATGGCCCAACCAGGATTAACACAGCACAAACGTTCTGCAAACTGAGGTAACCAATACAAAATCATTTCTTACTATGATAATCTGTGATATTACCACAGTGCAATAAAAAAAGTTCATAAAGGACTATATGCTTTTTAAAGTACATATGATAAGCCTACAATCTTTGTTGTATCTTTTAATAATAAACAGGTCAGAACTCTAACTTTGGACACACATTTTTCCCAATGACCCTATCGGACTTATATACTTAATCATTGGCTTTTCAAAATAACAAACAGAGGCATAATGTATTGAGTATAATCTTTTTCACAAACAAACAAAAACTATTGTCAATAACATATGCTTATCACAATAAATTAGTCAGGTCTACTGTCTTTATTGTAACTTTCAGAAAAAACAGATAAGAGCTGTGGCATGGTACAGTTTTTTCCAATGAAAAAACAGGTCTATAGCCTTGATCATTGGCTCACCAAATACGGCCTTCTACATTGAACATAATCGGTGACATGCAAACACTTTTATTTCTGTGGAACTATAAGACCTCTGATCCATCAGAACCTGCACGAAGGAAGATCAACGTGTGTGTGTAGCCAAATCCACTCTATTAGAGTAATGCTTATCAAAGCTCTTTATGTTGTTATCCAGTGAGGCCTGGAGACAGCTGTGCTGGCAAGCCTGACTTAAAGAGGCCAAACGGTGATATAGTGCTGTGCAATAAAACTTATACATGGAAATTACACCTTACAAACCATTCATAATAAACAGACTCAAAACAATATGTACATTTCAAGATGTCACTTTAAAATTACTTTACACACTAAATACAAAATTAAAAAAGACAGCTTGAAAATGCAATCTAAATCAGAGGAAGATTTTGATAATCTTGTTGAAATAAAAGAGTAATTTCCATGCACAATGAAACAGATGGGAAATTTCAGGCCTCAGTAGTCTATATTGATACTAATGTTGTGTTTTATGTATTTGAATGAACTGGTGCATTTCCAATAGAGCATCATTGCTTCAAGTGATTCCGGAAGTACCTGAAGTTTTCAGTTTAAGTTGTCCAGTTGACTTGAGGACAGTTGCCAATCCCAATGTCACTTCAACTTTTGCCACATGGCCAAGCTTGAAAATTACTTCTAGACCTGGTTTACACCTGCAAATCACCAAGTTATGTTACAACAGGCCACATGTTTAAGAGCATGCTGTACGTTTAAACTGGGTACAGAGATGTTTAAGCATAGGGTATTTTTGAAAGTCTGAATCTTGACACAATGTCAAATGAATTAAATCAACACATATGCTCATGTCAACTGCATTCTCTAGGGAACTGAAAACCAAATAGTGGCATGGTCTTAGATATACATGGCACACTTCAGGATCAAGAGTGGTAGATGAATCTCAGACATATTGAGTACTAATTTGTACCTGGTGTCACATGAGGAATTGGCTTGAGAAGTATTAATATAATCATACAAACCATAAATCTATCATAGCCAACTGAAAAGTGTTGTAAGTATGAGAATGGTTTAGGGTGTGAAAAAGCTTAATAAAAACTACTTATGTAGTCAGGCCTCTGACACAATTATAGGATATATCCTGATCAAAGAATGGGACCAAGCCTTTCCATTTTAACATTGGAATAAACAGTGTTATTAACAGAATGTGCCATCTACAATAAGACAATGTTTGGACTTCATTCAGCTCATTGGATGGAATCTCAGGTTCCGTCCTAAACTGGTTCACCACGTTTCTCTATAACAGAACTAAATAAAAGTCAACGTAAATCAGTCCCTGTCTAAGACTTCTCCATTCACATTAGAGGTTCCTCAAGGCTCCGCCCTCTCACCTACTCTCTTTACCTTGTTCATGGAGTCACTAATTAGCCGTAGATGTCTGCCAGGCATCGCCGCTGAAGGGACGACCTCCGGCCGCGACCGTCACCAGTAGCCCAATGTCCGTGGGCATCCGTGGGCACCATTTGCAGGGCTCCCTCCTATCCTGGACTACGGCTGCCTCCATGTCCCCCCAGTGACCGCTTCTGGGGTGAGAGGCATCCCCGTGCCCAAGTTGAGGACGCTCGCGGTGTGCTCCTCGGATGAAGGGCGCTCCCCGGTCTGGTGATCGGAATCGGAGAAGTCGACGCACAGCACGCTAGATTCGCCGCGCAGCCACTGAGAGCCCATGCCCTGCTCCTGCAGATGCCGGTCAACAAACGGGAGCTCCCGGCGACCGCACTCCGGGACGGGCTTCTGCCGCCCCTACGATGTGTCCTGCTATGTCCTGGCCGCGGTCCGCCTGAGTCTGCTTTTGCCAGCCTACCATGGCGCCAAGCCCCTGATACAGCCTCCCCAGCACGCCAGGTACGTCATTGACTAATCTAACCCCTTGAGGATCCTCACTGCGCCTGCTCCCGATTTAACCCTTGAAGAACCCTCACCGCTCCTGCTCCGGACCGCCAGTGAGGCGGATCTGCAATTGCCCTAATTCATAGTTCACTACGGCCATCTATGTGTGTGTTGTCCCAACAACTTCTTACACAGCTCAAACTCTAGTCAGAACTTCATGCCTGACCCCAAAATGGCACCCGTTCAAGACATCCTCGACTTGCCCCACAGTGCCTGACTTTAAGATGGCGCTGCCTTACAACTTCACTGTTCTACTTCAATGCTCCCTAAACTAAAGTACTTCACTGCAATCTAAGTATATGTTGTTACAACTAACACCTGTACAGATCATAATCCTAGTCTGAACCTTGCGCCTGTCTCCAAAATGGCGACCGTCTAAACATCCTCGGCTCGCCCCACAGTACCTGACCCCAGCGCTGCCTCTAAACTTTGCTGTTTTACACCAATGCTCCATTGCCGTGCCTGTAGACTCGTCTGCCTATTAACCAGCACGCAACATCCTCATATCGTTCCTAACTGCACTAGTGTCCGCTACAGTCTACTGTAACCACTCTCAACCACACCAGTCTCCTTCCTTACTCATGCTTGCTACATGAGAAACACTCCTGTGAGTCCTGCCTCTCCCACACCTGTTTACCGAGAGACCCATCCCATCCGCTGCCTTATTACACTCTTGCCTACATTCCCTATCCAACATGTCTCGCCCTGTCATCTCGAGGGCTGGGGAAAACTTCTTTACTCTAGTCTACCCCACCAACCTTTCCAAAACCGCTGCTAAATCATTCAAGCACGCCACCCTAAAAAGCCACCCTGAGACGCTGATATCCGACCTGCGCTTCAACGCGGTCAGTGGCACTTGCATAAATGACCTTATCTTCTACTCGATAAAAAAACGCCACCTGGCGAAAAACCTTAACACATCTTCTGAATGTTCGCTCAACAAGAAACATTCCCTATGGCACCAAACTCACTATTATCCCCTCCTCTACTCTCCGAGCAGACCTCACCATCACCCTCTACTAAAGCGGCATAGTCCTGGTCCAAGCCTCAACCAATAACCTTAATAAATTCGCAGACCGCTTCACCCTCCTCAGAATCCACGCTCACGATACGGACAGGATAACTGACTCCCTCACCAGTAGCCCTTTGTCCTGCCAGCCTACTATGCCTAGCAACCCACATACCCCCCTATGGCCTCCACCACAGCTCATCTTCCCCCCCAGCATATCTACTGACCCTAGCCAGGGACCCTCCCCTACACTATCAAACTGGGAACCCGATACTCTCTCAAAGACCCCTTACTCAGCTCGATCTAGCCCTTCACCAGCCCCCAATGTGGATCATCCAAACCTCTATCGCTCGCCCCTCGGCACTTCTAACAGAGTCGCCCCCAGTCCTCTGCTCACCTCCCCGCCAGCCATCCTCTATAACCGCGAGCCAGTTACGCCTCCAAAGACACTAGAGTCGGCTCATGCCAATCTGTCGCCTCTGCTGCCATTATATGCCACCGGCACGGTTCCTGAACCTTTGCCCCCCTCCCCGCTAACACCCCCAGCCTTTGCTGATCTTGAAACTCTGCACTCCAGAGCAGCCAATCTAACCCAGAACATCCATAGCTCCATTCTGGACCTTATGAACCTCCTGCACCTTGCCGAACTCTCCCTTTCTAACTTCAAGCCACACCTACCCTCCCCCACAGTTAACCGAGCCTCCCAAGCACCCACTCCCGCTTTCCCTGAGACATCTACGCCCACGCAAGCAACCCTGCCACCTTTCTGAGGAGGAATCCCGAGCTCTTGCACTCACCTACAATCCCCCCACCACCACCCCTACTTTACTGGACCTCACGGGAGACAAAATCCTAGCTATCCTCCATGACCACAACTCTGCCCAAGTCAACACTTGCCCACCTGACACGAGTCATGAACACCCCATCAGCACGGTCACCATCAACCCCAATAGGCCAGCTACCCTCCATAACAGAGATATGGTTAAAAGCAACCTTGCGCCTATACTCCCATCCACCCAGACCCCGGACGCTCCCCTAGACCCCCCACTATCTGGTCTATTAATCAATTGCCGATCGGCAGTTAAACATGCAGCCGATATCGCTGACCTCATCCTGAACAAAAACTTGGACCTAGCAATACTAACCGAATCTTGGCTCAATGAATACTCTTCCCCTTGCCTGGACTTATTAGTCCCCCCTAACTACAACATTGCTATACTAGACAGTCATTCCAACAAGAAGGGTGGAGGCATCGCCTATATCTACCGATCCTCCCTGCTGGTCCCGGAACTCGGAACGGACAATACTGACTCCTGCGAATACCTCGCCCTCTCCATCTCCAGCAACGCCTTACATCTTTGCAATTTGCACATCTTTTACCACCCCCCAGGTTCTAATGACTCTTTCACAGATCACCTCCTGGAAGTCATCACATCTAAGATCTCCTCGAATTCCAAAGAAACTTTCCTTGGTGATTTCAACCTGCATTGGAATGACCCCAAAGTTCCCTACGTCAACGCCATCAAAGACCTTCTAACTGACCAAGCCCTGACTCAAGCCTGCTCTCTACCAACTCACTCAAAAGGAGCCACCCTTGACTGGATCATATCTAAGGAATCCTCAGTCAAGCTTATTTCCATAGACCCTTGTGACTGGTCCGACCACCACGTCATCTCCTTCATCTTACCTGGGTCACTTAAGACAAAGACACCGCAACCGGTGATTCCCAAACGCTGGATCAGAGACACCAAAAACCTTGACCTTATGAAACTGGAGGCTCGCTGCAAACTTGACCTCCGCCCCCCCTCGAACATAATTACCGTCAGTGACCTCAATGAACATTACTCGGCGTCTATATCGAACATTCTGGACGACCTTGCCCCACTAAAACTAAAAAGAACACAAATCAAAGACAGAAACCCCTGGTTCTCTGCTTCCCTCAACTCAGAGAGGAGATCCCTACGACAATCCGAAAGAATCTGGAGACAGCACTCTTCTACTGCGCACCTTAAACTTCTCCGTCAGGCAAGAAACTCCTACAAAAAGCACATCCTCAACTCAAAAAAAGAATACTTCAGATCGGAATTGGGGAATGCCATGAATAGACCCCGCAAGCTCTTTGAACTGGTCAAACACCAATCAAACAAACTGGCCCAAACCCCTAAAGAATCCCCTAAGTCTCTTATATCTTCGGATGAATTCTCCTCCTTCTTCATGGAGAAAATCGCCTCTCTAGGAATCGAACTCAGTACCGCCTCTTGCTCTCAACCCCCTCATGACCAACCCCCTTTTTCTGCACTACCCTCACTGACCTCACCTAAAAATGAAGCTCGCTGGACCGACTTCTAATTCTATGACGAAGACTCCATTGCTAAAATCCTCTCTACCTTAAACCCAAATAACCACTTCAATGACCCGCTACCATCCAACTGCCTTGCTGCTGCCTCCCATGCCATTGTTCCTTGCTGGACTGCGATAATCAATGCCTCTCTCCAGCAGGGATCGATTCCGGACCCCTTGAAAGCTGGCCAAGTCCTCCCTATTCTAAAAAAACATTGCTGGATCCTGCCTCACCTGACAATTTCGAACCCATCTCCAATATACCTTTGTTAGCCAAAGTTTTAGAGAAGTGCGTACAACACCAACTAAGTCAACACATCAACAACTTCCACCTACTCGATGACTTTCAATCTGGATTCAGACCGGGGCACAGCACGGAAACTACTATGCACCACAACTAAGGTTGAACACTTCCACTACATCTTTCTAGAAAGGAGTTAAACTATTACTGATGATCAAAGTTCTGCCCTAGACACTAGCAACTCCCTCTCCGAGCAGGGAATGGCTTATCAGCCACACATCACAAGCAGTGCTTGCTTGTTTCACGATTGTTCTTTTGATTTCCCTTTGTCAACATTGAGGTGACACCACCCCTATTTGGATGTTGCTTGATCTTTGTACTGTTCTAGATCATGACATTATGATTACTGGCTTTTTTTATGTTTTGTCATTTCTGATCTTCCTTTCCTAACACTGAGATGTCACCACCCTCTTCTGGGGTGATGTCTTAGCCTGTACGCCTCTAGACTATGACATCAACTCTAATACTTGCTTAATATGCTATTGTCCTGTCTGATCTAGTGGTTAATCATTGCAGTGTCACCACACTGATCTGGGGTGTTGCCTTACCCTGTTTTGTTTGAATTGTTTTAATCTTTTAACACAATTCATTATATTATTTTATCCTCTTCAAATATTGTAAGCGCTCCGATAACCACGAGGGTCATGTCTGGTCTATATGAAACATTTCTAACAAATAAAACAAAATAAAATGTACAATATGTATACTGTTCCATAAAGTTGACTTTGGTACAGTTTAGTATTTGACAAATATATTAAATCTTGACCAGAAAGAGACATGTACTTAGATGTTCTCAGTGTTGATCAATCACTGAATAGAAACATGCTAGGCCTAACATCCGTTGATCTGTAGACGATAATTCAACTAGATCATTTAAAAATATTTAACAAACAAAGAAAATATCAGAATCTGTAACTTAATGTTAATATTTTTGAAGCATAATAGAAACAATATAATGTTGAGATTAAAAACTTTTTACAAGAACAAAAAATATTCTTTAGTTTACTGTAAACACCATCTAAAATTGCCTTATGGAAATTGACTGAAGCAGAATAGTACTGGAAGTGCAAAAAGACAAATGAGCTCAACTTGAAGACACTAATCTACTGGGAAAAATAACAGGTTCCTTTAGAGAGACCTCTATTAGAATTTAAAGCAAATTGATAAAAATTCAAGCCTGGTCCCAAACGTGCAATATTGATTGATCTCAAAAAGGGTAATAAGGACAATTTGACCACTCAGCCAAACATTAAGAACGTTTCAACACTGGTGAAAAACTCCTTCAATTGCACTAAAAACTGGTGAATGCTTGCACATCAATGGTTGGTCACAATAGAATCACCCAGTGTACATAGACGGAATTTTGAACAGTTATCCCAAGGTATATGCTTAATGTAGTTTCAGAAATGGTGTTTAGTAACTTCTTAGTGTGATACTTTCAGTCAAAGACATTCTAAATTTTTCTCTTGTATTTAAAGGGTTTTTTGTAGCATAAAAAGCTGTTTCTGTTTGTAATCTTATTCAATATCTATTAAAGTCTTTTTTTTATAAATGCATAAATATGAACTAAGGTTTTCAAAATTGCTTAGCCACCTTTGACTGTCACTTTGCTCACCTGAAAAAAACATGGAAAAAGGGAGGGTGGTTATGGCAAATATTTCTGATCAAATTACAACTTGCACTGCCTTTTCTATCTGTGATAACTCTTCCCCTACCACTCTCACCTGTGAGGATATTACACAGACAACTAGAAACCCGAGGGTTTCTAATGTAGCACTTTCAATGGCAAAATACTACATGTTTTTTTAAAATGATTTTTTGATAATTTGTAGAAATGTAGTGTATTGGCAATATAATGTTCGACATTTCACATATATAAACAAATAAAGCTTTGGTGGGCTGCCAGGCAATTACAATAATATTCATCAAGTACCAATATTGTCATTCTATGCTGCAAATACATTATATGCAAATGTATTAACATTAAGTAAAAGGACTATCCGTTTTTACCTGCTTGTGCCTAACATGTATGTCTATTGCGTACCACACCAGAAAAAAATCAGTAATATACCTGAGTATGCGTGAATGCCTATTCAGTGACACTATGTATGGGGGAGCACTCAGGACCGTTGCATAGAATTGCCCCTGCGTTGGTCCTGGGTGTGCAAGCCTGGCCAATGTACATATATATTTGCGGCTATCTTGCTCCTAATGTCTTACTGTAAAGGCGTCATGTAGTGATAAACCTCACAACGGGTCTGGGCTTGTGACGAGTAATTGTAATCTTGCCATGGCGTGGGGCATGTTGTTGGGGGCAGTCACATGACATTATTTATTTGGATATCAACCACCAGTGCTCTGTGGAGGTCTAAGAGCCATGCTTGCATGCTAGGGCCCATAGGTGATGAACATTGCGTTTTGTGATGCCGAGTATGAAGTGTGAGGCTTGGGATGACACCGGGGACCCCGCCGGCTCGCCAGTTTCTATATGCTAAATTGTGCCAGTATGTCCCAATTCGGGAGCATGTCCAGACCATGTAGTGGAATGTGGCTTCAGCAAATAGACACCTGGGGCAGACATCGTGACGGTAGGGAACATACAAGCTGGTCTATGCGGTGTCAAATATGTATGATAGAGATAATTCAATTGCGTTTATTTCAGTTTTGCATTGTTAGATATCTACTTAGGGTAACCTATACATTGTGTCTGCTGTTTCTCTGTGAAGTTACTTGGCAATGCAGCGTCCCAATTTTCCCACAGTGATGCCAACAGCTGGGCTTAGTCGGGGCAGAGTACTACATCTTAAAGCTGATCATCACCGGAAACCCATGAACGCACACAGGTTGGTGCAAATTTGTGTGAGAACAAATAATAATTGCCACATTTGGCAAACTTCTGTATCTATGAAGTTAATCAAAAGCAACATTAATACAAGATCAAATGACCTGATCTCAGAACCCTAGAGACACAGTATTCAAGTCATAAATGAAAACACTGTAGAACTCAAGAACAGCATGATCACAACAAAAGAGCATTGCAACGAATTCCTAATTTTCAGGTCTAAAAAAAACACAAACATCAGAAAGAACTTCACCATGTCTTAACCAACATCATCTGAATACTGTCCAAACACCTTAGTACATGGGAATCCTTCTTAGAACAACATTTTAGTGAGCTCCCTGAAATAGTACAACTAATGTATTCAAACTATTACTTTAAGGATATCATACCAGCAAAGACAATAACATTCAGCTTTCACCTACTAGTGGCGTACTGGCTTAAACAAACCATGGCCATTTTCAACCAAGGACTATAAACAAGTGTGCTGAAGATTGGTCAGATCTCACCAATGCTAAAACTGAATAATGCTTACAATTATGTACAATTGCAAACTAATAGCTAGTCTGCGGTGGTTAGGAAAAGCCATTGAGGAATGTGTAGTAATACAATTAAACAAATACCTAAATGACAACTCACTGTTATCCTAATCCCAGTCAGTGTTCACAGCTGGCTATAGCACAGAAACACCAATATTAGAAATCCTCAATGATATCTCCTGCAGTATAGATGAAGGGGAGAGACTTGTTTTGTTAGACTTATCAATGCATTTAACACTGCCAATCATAAACTCCTGAAAATTCCGAACGCAGAATGCACTTCAAGGACACAGTACTCAGGTGGTTAAGATCTTTCGTATACAGATTCTCGCAACTGTTTAAATTGGAAGCACATCATGGAAAAGATCAGGTTTCGTATGGTTCCACACAATGCTTTCCCTTATCCCAAGTGCAATTCAGCCTGTACTTAGAACTCTTTGAACTACTTCTGAAAAACGTGGGCACTAATTTTCACCAATACGAAAATGACCCGAAGCTCTATTCCAAAACATTTATTGAAAAAATACTCTCAGGAGTCAGACTAAATCGCAAAGAACAATTCAGACTAATTTCTTGCAAAAGTAATATAAAAAGACCCAAAGCTACCACAGAACTGAAATCAAAATGCTGCTCTTCAAAACTTTTCGTGACCGAAATCTCTTGGGTTCCTAGCCACACATCAGTATGGCACAATTATCAAAAGTCCATGTACGCCCACTAAAAAAGTTAAAGTATCTACTCTCCAAAGAACAGCTGGATACTTTGGGACTCTTGCTAATCTTCTACAGGATTCATGCTGGCACCATCATTTTGTCATGTCTTCTGGCAAATGTTCTGACCTCTATCAAAGAGATACTTCATTCCACTATGCTTCTGATTGCGAAATAAAGAAATTCAGTCACATCTCAAGTGTTCTAAGGGACCTCAACTGGTTTCTTTCAGAGGTCTGGATAACATTTAAAAACAACTGCCCCACCTTCAAATTACACGACACAGGTACCCATGCTACCTTACAGATTTGTATTTGTATTTGTAAGTTGATTTATATAGCACGTGTATACCAGCAGGTCTCTTAGCGCTGACAGAAGGAGAATTGCATTCAATCCAGTGCGGACAGTCCTGGAGATGGAAGAGTTAGTATGTGTCTTTGAACAGCAAAGTTTTCAGCAGTTTCCGTAAGGGGAGCAGACCTGGTTCCTTTCGTAAAGCATCCGGCAATTGGTTCCAAAGTCGTGGCAGAGTAACAGAAATAGCTCGTCCACCTTTAGTAGCCAAATTGCTCCGAGGGCAGACTAGCTGGGAGCCATCTGTAGAACGGAGTGAACGTCCTGGAACATACTTGACCAAGCGTTCCCTAATATAGCTGGGGGCGTGTCCATACATGGTTTTATGAGCAATATATAGGCCCTTAAATTTTGCGCGCTGTCTAACAGGCAGCCAGTGTAGCTTGAGCAACAAGGGTGAGGCGTGGGTCCTCCTAGGAAGGCTAAAGACCAGCCTAGCGGCGTCATTCTGTACAACCTGTCGGTTTGTGAGTTTCAGAGGGAGTCCTAGGTAAAGTGCATTTCCATAGTCAAGGCGCGATAAAATAGTGGCAAGACTATGGATTTCATAGAGGAAACTGATAGGGAGAACCAGTTTCCTCAATTGTCTCAGGACGCCGATGTAAGTGCCCACCACTGAGGAGACTTGGTGACTCAAAGAGAGTTCTGCATCAATCTTAATTCCCAAGCTTTTCACAACTGGTGATGGACATGGACATGGAGGGGCCCCAAGTTCTTTGGGCCAAAACAAGCCACTCCAGGAGTTGTTAATTGTTGGAATGACGAGAATCTCAGTTTTGTCAGGGTTCATTTTTAAGGAATTAACCGTCATCCAGTTAGTGGTAAATCTTAGGATACTTTGAACCGTCTCTTGAGCATGGGCCGAGTTGTCGATCCTCAAGATAAGCTGAGTGTCATCAGCATAGTTAAAAACTCGGCAATCCAAAATTGGACAATGCAGTCACTAAAGGCTGTAAATATATATATATATATTAAAGAGCAAAGGGGACAGTGCAGAGCCCTGGGGCACGCCGCAGGGGATGTCACCTCTATTTGAAGTACGGTCGCCGTGTTGAACCCTTTGCGAGCGTCCAGATAGAAAGGATTTTAACCAGTTATAGACCGAGCCCCTAAGTCCCAGGTCCATCAGTCGGGTCAGTAAAATAGAGTGACTGACCGTGTCGAATGCTGCGGAGAGATCTAAGAGCACTAGCGCGCTCGGCTCTCTATTATCAGCATTTAATCTAAGATCATCAAGGACAGACAGCATAACTAGCTCCGTGCTATGGTAGGCTCTAAAGCCAGCCTGACGTGGGTGAAGGAGCTCAGATTTATCAAGAAAGCCAGATAATGTTTTCAGAACATGCTCCATAACCTTGGCCAAGAAAGGGAGTTGCGAGATAGGCCTATAGTTTTTCAACTCAGCCTTATCAGCCCCTGGCTTTTTCAAATAAGGGATAACTCTAGCCTCCTTCAGGTTGGATGGCACCTGGCCAACGGCCAGGGAATTGTTGAGAAGCGTGAGAATCTGACAGTCCAAGACTGGGAGGGCCAGCTGAAAGATCCCGGGTGGACATGGGTCAGCCGGTGAGCCAGATTTGGTTTTATTTATCAGTGAGGCCAGCGCTTCTGAGTCCAGCGGGGGGTGGAAAGTGTGTAAGAAATTGAGCTGGTGAGGTGGGAGGCAGCGCCAATCCCTGAGTGCTCAGGGCAGCAGGAGATCTGTCGATCTCATGAAGAATATCCATCACTTTCTGCAGAAAAAAGGATTGCAGGGTGTCAACGTCAAAAGGTATTAAAGTTGATTTGACAGCGACCTTTCTGCTAAGTTCCTTTAAGATCTTGAAGGTTTCCTTCTGTTTATTAGAGGCGTCTGTAATCCGAGCCTCATAGTATTCGGCTTTCCTGGAAGTGATGGATTTTTTGTAAAAAGCCAGAGCAGCTTTATAAAGTGTCAGGTCAGTGGCGTTATAAGCTTTCCTCCACTGTCTCTCGACTTTATGCAGGCTCTGTCTCTGTATCCGTAAGGCTTAATTGAACCAAGGAGCCCCCTTATTTTTGGGCTTTATTCTTTCCCTACGTTCTGGGGCCAAATGATCAATGGCTAATTGGAGGGTATTACTAAGAGATTGACTGGCTAAGTCAATATTGGTGTAACCCTCCTCCGGCCTGTATGGGGGTAGTTTCTGAAGAAAATCTGTAAGATTAACCATCTGGATCTTATGCCAGCTTCGCACTCTCCTCCATTCGGGAGGAGGTTGGGTGGGAGAGCTATCCAGAGGAACCCAGCACGAAATTAAGAAATGATCCGACCAAGCACAAGGGAGACAGTTTATGAGTCTGTCTTGCTGGTTAGATGACCAGACCAGATCAAGAGTGTGACCCTCAATGTGGGTTGGGCAGTTTACCAGTTGGTGGAGTCCTAGGTTCGACATAGTCATTTCGAATTGCTTAGCTTGTGGCTCTCGGGGACTTCTTTCCCAATGGAAAGATCTATTGACAATTTCAGGAGGCACAAAAGAATTCAAGAGCACGAATTTTCCCCATCTGGAAATACCAAAATACTGAATGACTCAAGCCCTAAGCCAATCATTCATTGGGACTGTGGGGACCCTCTGGAACATCCTGATGATCCATCTGACAACATCCCCAGACTTATTATCATTCTAAAAAGGGTTAATGACTCACCTTTTTAAGATTCCTCATGGAGGAGTAGGAACAGCGTCAGAGGTTACAGTCTATCACCGAAATGAATTTTCTAAAGATTCCTTAATGGAGTGTTGAGTTCTCTGACTAACATTTTAGAAACCCTGCTTGATATTTTCCATTGGGATATTATATAATCCTCCTTCTCCATCACAGTGTAAGTTCATACCCTTATATCTTGTCCAGTTGTACTTGTTGATTTATCTTTCACTAAGCAACGTAGAAACACTAACTCCCTTGCTCATTTTTGATTATAATGTACACATATGTTCTCTTAAGTTCTATATAAAGTTCTTTAATATCACTTAGTGATGGGGTTCCATAGAATAAATACAAATATATAATTAGATATCTGACAGAAGTCCCTAACTTCATATCTTGCCAACAATGCTCTAAAAGTTGAAGTCGCCAATGCGCACTTTACAGGCAAACATGCACTCAAAATCCATGACTCAGTAGTGGATTCAAATGCTTATAGGATCAACAATATATTATTTATTTAATAAATGGCTTATTAAAACAAGGTCAAAGTTCTGAATGGCCTAAAAGAAGCTGCTATCACTCTTTTTCGAAAAACCTTGAGTTGGCAAATTACTGACCAATATCAATGCTCCTCCTCATGGCGGTGACAGTCACATGACAACTCAACAATTTTGTTGAGCCAAAGTTTATGATAAACAATGAGGGTTTACACCAGGAAGTGGCAGTTGCTACTATTAGGGAATATCAACTCGCCTTCCTTGACAAGGTCCCAAGAGAAGCCCATTCCTGCTGTACTTATTGCTGGCCTGTGGGAAAGCAGTTTATAAAATCCTCAATGGACACATGAAAAATCGTCAGGAGTATTCTGAACAGTGGTGGGAATCATTCCCATCAAACTGAAGCTAAAATATCAGGTTTAGTAATCGGCAAAACAAATGTTGTGTTGCATGTTCCAGGGCTTTCCTCTATCCCCTCTTCTATTTAACATGTATGTGAGGCCTCTGTATCAGACCATCAGCCAGTACCAAATATCAGGCCATGCCAAGTTAAAACAAAATGTGCTGCCTACCCCGTTGAAAACGTCAGCTGCAGATATGAATGACCTGTCAAGCTATCAAAGATCTCTTCAATGACTGTAGCAAAGATATTAGAAAGGGATACAACTGGACAGTCACCGCAACACAGCAAAGAATCAATCTGCTCACAAGACAATCAAGAGGATTTAAAACAACCAGAAGCACTGAATCTACACTCATTAGCATATGTGACTAGATCTTGAGAGTACTTGATGATAATCATGCGGCTTCAATATATCTAGACTGTTTAGCAACCTATGGATCTGCTGATCATCGCTTCCTAATCCATTGCATTAAGGATTACACAGACATTACTGTGATAGACCCAGCACGGAGGAAGTCATTCCTATATGGCGATCTGCTACAAATGCAACAGAGTTTTCAGCTCAGAAACCGAAGGACTATTGTGTGAGAGCCCTCAAGAAATATTTCTGTTCCTAGGGCTTTTTTATCACTTACATATACCCTCTTGCTCATGTTATTGCTATTTTGTAAGTATTCAGACAATACTCAGACCATCAATCGCATATGGCTGGGCCGTTAACAGATGCATTATTGCCTGCCTCCCCCATGTCCAGACGTGAGTGGCCGAAAGCAATCAGTGCCCTAATGGCTAAGAGCTGGCTTCAAATCAAACACTTTGATAAGCAGAGTCTGCTCCCTTTCCGGTGGCCACATTCCTCAGTGACCCACCACCACCAGGATCCAACGTTAAAATATTTAGGAGTCATTTTTGACCTAACACTCGTCTTCATCCTTCAAAGAAATGTTTTGATAAAGAATGTCCTCCAATGCATAGCTTTCGTCATAATTCATCCTGGTGTCTGCCCTCCCGATATCTTCATGCCTTAACCACCGTACCAGTCACATTTCCAAACAAGCATTTGCAATGCAATAGGTCTCGCATTTACGCGAGTTGGAGCTATTGGCATTGTAAATGACAATGTGTTTTATTTAGGTTTCAAAAACCAAAACATAAATAAAAGGCATTGTCATTTAGGTCAATAGCTCAAACTCACGTAAATGCGAGACCTGTTGCATTGGAAATGCTTGTTTAGATTCAGCCAGCAGGGTCAGAGTACTGGCGGAGAGGAAACCCCGCGACAGACCATACCATACGACTGGCTTTCCGCAGCCCTGCAGGCCTTTGACAGGCATCAACCAGCCTGCCCAACAATCTGCTAGTTCCCCCACAGGGCCTGCACGCACCACTGACTGGCACCGCGTGAGCAATGCGCGTGATTGGTTCACATAGTTATTTTCATGGGACATCGGACCAGAAAAAAAAAGAAGCTGTGTTGGAGTGATGTATTAAAGCTAAAGCAAAATTACAGTCTGTAAAGTATCGCTAAGTGGCGTGTTTTCAGAAGATTCATAGGTAGGATTTTACAGGATTACTTCAAATGGGATTAGAATAGAACAGTGATGTATATTAGGGAAGAAATCACCATATTCCTGTACTTCTACCCTTATCAGTGCATACTTTAGACAGTAAATGTAAGCAGAAACACTAAAACAAGCTTTGCAGCTGCCCGATGACCACTGACTGAGAAAGTACACAAAAACAAAAAAGCAGTGTTAAAAATTAAGATGGACGATTTTTATGTGACGTTCTACTGAAGAATCATATCGTACGAGCAGTTACAGCCTATGCTGCTTGCAACCTAAACAAATTGCTTGAAAGATGGGGAAAGAATAACTAAATGTGTGCTTTTAAACAGTAAACAATCTATCATTGAAACCAAGGCAATCAGAAGTGGCATCCCGTGCAGAGAAAGAAAGTTGGGTATTTCAGATAAAAAACAAGCATGCTTCCCTATGGTAGATAATCTGCTGGCTCGAGAAGAAAATAAAGGGAATATATAGATACCATGAAATTAGGAAAAGAACAATTTAAGCATAGCATCTGAAGTAAAACTGAAAGCACAGCGTCCACATGAAAGGCTGTGCAGGGAGAGAGGGAGATAGTTGGGACGCTGGGATGAGCAGTTGGACCCTCCTGTGGCAAGAGGACAAATGCTCACTGCAGCAGGCTGCCCCCTTCCCCCACAACAGTTTCTAGGCAAGCAGCCTTGAGGAGGGACGGGGGAGTTCACAACGTTTAACACCACCACGCTTCTGATCAAAGCCTGCTTCCAAGTGCAATAAACACCACATTACCCCATTGACAGCCAGGGCTCCTAATGCAACAGCACTCTGCAAAATTACAAAAGTATCATTTGGAGCGAGGGTTAGGAAGACAGATTTCAGGTTTAAGGTGTAAGTGAGTGGCCGAGAACAGGAAATGCGCGCTCCGACTGAAGGACTGGGCTATTCTAAGGCCCAGCGGTGCCAGGGGACAACACCTGAAACCTTCGTGGGTTACCTGTTCCGGCGTACAAAACACAGAGACACGGGACACTTCCTGCGGCGTCAAAGATCAGCGTTTATTTACTGCAGGGATACAAAAATAGCAAGAAGTACACAACGTGTAGGTTCTGAGAGACTGCTTCAAATTGTAAAAGTGGATCGCTCCTTTTATACACATTTTCGTCATTCAACAACATGGCGAACAAAAGGTTACAACTCAGTTCCCACAATAAACTTCAAAAGGGTCGCACTCATGTTCTCAGAAGCCCGGAACATAATTACAGCAGCATTGCCGGTTCCCAACTGTAAAAGCACATTATCCCCACATTAAGCACATTCCATTCCGGCTGTAAACGAATTAGGAGAAGGCACAGAAACAGATGCAAAGGAAAAACAAGAATGCACAACAGATTGGAATAGAGTGTAGAGAGCAATATCGGAAACTTGATTGCAGGATCAAAGGACTCGTGCCTAATGCATGCACGACTGAAACAATAGACTAGCACGGCAAGATGAGCCTCAAGCGGAGCCATCTGCCCTTGCCGTGTCAACCCCCTCATCATAAAGACACCTTCAAAGGAACACATGTCCTCCACGAAAGCTTGGGAATCCCAGGGTCACGAAGCGGACAGTGTCCGTTCGCTGGCTACTTGAGGGCAAGAAACAAAATGGATGCCGTATCTAAGATGGAACCCAAGGGTTCAGATGGACATACCCAGGAATGAGACGAACCGTACATAGTAGTGTAGCGAAAACGCGTACACCCACTAAACTCCTCATTTGCGGTTCGTAGATACCAAATTCGTCCATATTCCAACAACCCAAAAATGTCATTACGATTCTCACGGAACCTCAGACGCTCCTTTTGCCCTCATGTAGGCAAGCACTAGTCGAGATCAGAATCGATTTCGATATTCATCAAATCGTTCAGTTGTTGCTGGAACATCATTCTATCCATCAATGTCTCCTTGGTAACAGATGGCCGTCTTATACACGTTGTAGCACAGAGGCCACATAAGGCAGGACCACACTGCACACAAAGACAACACGTGAACAGAAACGTTACAACAACCCCTATGATCATCAGAATCTTCCAACCCCAAGTTGATATCAGGCCCCAAAACCATCCTAGAAGTGTCCAACCACCTTCGTCCACGTGTATGGACTCGGAGATCTTATGTAACTTCGAGATGGCTTGGTAAACAGTTGGAGCGTTGTCAGGGATGAAAATGCAACAACTCGAATGGATCACTTTGCACACACCACCTCTATCTGCAAGAACAACGTCTAGAACCATACGGTTCTGCAACGTCATGAGTCTATCCGCCTGAAGTTCTGCCGTTAAATTACCAAGAGCACTTGCAGTTATGTTAGCAGTCAATTCTACCACACGGGTCAATTGTCTCAGGTTCCTACTATTAACCATAGGTCCCCAAAACGGCAAGAAACCCTTAAAGAAATCTCCTGCTTCTTGACCGGCAGTATCCTCTTCACTAATAACGCCTCTCACAATTCTAGTTTTGTGATAGTCTGAGGCAACCGTAAAAGTCGGTGGCAAAAGATTCGCAATATAACAAGTACCCGAGAAGTCACGGGGCAACCATGTATATGCACGCTCATAACATACGAAATAGGTACCCTTGGCAGTCAAGAAAACAGGGGAAGAGAGCGTCGGTAAAACATACGTATCAGTACAAGCACTCTTCCCAAGCTGAGCTCTTGGATTTCGACCAAGACCTTTCAAGCAGAAATTACCGAGGTGAGGTATGATCCATATTGGAGACGAGCTCTTAAGCTGTCTATCACCCACTGACATACTATACTCAGTCTCACTCAGATCTTTATATGCTTGCACCTCTGCATCTGGAATAAGCGATGCATCAAAAATATCTCTATCTAAATCAGCAATCGCTATCGCCAAAGGCTTGTGGTACGGACCAGGACCGAAGTTTGCAGAACGTGGCTCTCGACTGGGGTAGGAATCTAGTGCACTACGGAACATAGTTTGGAATGCTCAAGCTGACCCTTGGGAGCTATAAGGAAGAACCAAATACGGAATACCCCTATCCATGGTATGTGGCATTAACCCACACACCCAACAGTTGGTAGTATTCATCACCAACTGATGCTGATGTAGGAGTTGAACGAAGGAGTTATTCATGAATTCCGCACGTCTAACCTGTTCATGTTGGGGCAGAGAATGAAAAGAATGTGGAGAAACAGTGGTAACAGAACTTAGTTTAGGAGAAAAGGTAGGTGAAATGGAAGGCAATAACGACTGTATTCCGAAATACGCTCCACCCACCAATAGCATAGAAACAGTCATAAACAGCAGGAATACCTGAAACAAAAAACATTTTGTTCGTACAATCTTATGCAATTTTGATCTTTGCGCCGACATCCTTTCTACTTCCAACAGCTTAGAGAACGCCATCCTCTAAAAACCGTCCGTGACGTCCTTGACGCACTTCGTTCTGAGTAGCGATTATCAATTCCCAGGAGTTCCCAGGAATCGACAAAAAGTAACCGACCTAGTGTCAGGAACCTGCTAAACAGAAAGAAGTACCCGCACGGCCCTACGTTTAACCCGGATGATAGGTTTTCTCAAACAAACACCCAACTTAATAAAAAATCTCTTAGCTGTAAAAAAACACACGTAGAAAGGAACTCGAAAATCAGTAAAGGATGCAATTGTTCTTAATGTTCGTGGCAACAGTAAAGGAAAATATAAGAATTTTTTTTATTAGTCTTTGTCCTGTGAACGAAGAAAATATCGATTTCTTCCAGGTCGAGTCTGCTCTTCAAATAATTGTTCAGCTGGTGAAACAGTGTTCAGTCGATTAGATACCAATTCAGACCTTGAGCTCTCCAAAACTGACGACTCAACAGATGTGTCTGGCTGCAATGAATTGTCTCCTACAGGTTGAGCATCACTAAACGGCACAAAGCATAGAGGGGTCTCGGTTTCCGTTGCCGCTATACCAGATCTCACCCAATTGTCTGCTGGTGAAGGGATCGGAACCTTCTTGGTATGGGTGGCATGCACCCAGTTCTTTCTGCCTTCCAACCGAACTGCAGTCCTTGTAGCCAGCAATACTTGGAAGGGACCCACAAATCTCGGCTCCAAGTTGCGTTTTCTGCCAAAATTGCGGGTGACAACCCAGTCACCCGGTTGGAGCCGATGTCCAGGACCCTCTGTCTGTGCCGGTAAAGCTTCAAAGACCTGTTGATGAATTAACCTTAGTTTAGCAGTCAGATCATGAAGATAATCAATTAACATTGGATACTCAAGACTATCAAAGGCCTTAGGCCTCGGGACTCCCCAAATGTTTGCAGGGCGGCCGAACACAATCTCATATGGGCTGAGCCCCACTCGAGAGTGCACAGTCGCCCTGGTCAATAAGAGAGCCAGAGGCAAGGCATCAGGCCATGACAAACCAGTCGTAGCTTGTATCTTCGCAAGTTTCAGCTTCAGAGTACCATTGTACCCTTCAACCAAACCCGCTGCCTGGGGATGATTGGCACTATGGAATTTCTGTCGAATTCCAAGTCCCTTACACACACTCTGCATCACGCTTCCCACAAACTCACTTCCGTTATCTGACCACACAATCCGTGGCATTCCATACCGAGGAAAGTATTCCTTCAGTAGGACTTTCGCTGTGGACAGGGCAGTATTATCCTTAAGAGGATAGGCCTCGATCCATCTTGAGAACGCACAAACCACAACTAAAACGTACTTCAGATTATTGCATCTCTCCATGTGGATGAAGTCCAGTTGGATAAACTCAAAGGGACAGGCAGGAGGAGCAAAATGGCCGGGTGGAGTGGGGGTGCCCTTGCCAGGATTATCCATCAAACACACCATACAATCCTTAACCACCCTCTCAGCACATTTAGCAATACCATCATTCTTCCATACAGGGGACAACAACTTACATATACCTTTCGCGCTAATGCGTGACAAACCGTGAGCCATAGTCACAACGGCTAGCACATATGCATCCGGTAACATCCACCTCTGACATTCCGACAAGTCAACCCAACATCCATGCGTGTCTAACTTTCCTGTGCTTTCTTTCCACTTGGTCTTTTCAGTTTCAGTGGCCTCATTCTGAATTGCTTTCACGCTCTCAACAGTGTCTTCACACATACCAGTCTCCGTCGGCCACCTTACTGAACTCGTAACATACATTCGGGTTGCAAGATTCTTAGCCGTTTCCTTAGCAATCTCGTCCGCAAATGCATTACCACAACCAACATCATCCGTAACCTTTCGATGCGCACTACATTTAATAATCGCCACCTGTTTAGGCAATGTAAGTGCATCCAAAAGATCGTTCACGAGCTGGCCGTGTTGGATCTTCGTACCATGTGATGTCATAAATCCTCTTTCTCTCCACAATCGACCAAAACTATGTGCAACGCCAAACGCATACTGACTATCAGTAAACACATTCACTCGCTTTCCCTTAGACAAAACACACGCTCTTGTCAGCGCAATCAACTCTGCCGCTTGCGCTGAATTCTGACTCAATCTTGCAGTTTCCACAACCGTACTCAATGTCACTACAGCATACGCAGTCGTCACATCACCATTCGGCAACTTAAAACATGAACCATCAACATACAAAGTGCCATCGGGGTCTATCAATGGAGTGTTTTTCAGGTCCACACGACCCTTCGTTTCTTCCTCAGTTCGTAAATAGCAATCATGTGGTGGTACACCATCTGATTCCATATTAGTCGGCAACAATGTCGCCGGATTCAGCACATTACAACGCTTGATCTGTATATGACTTGCCAAAAGGGTCAACTCATAACCGGACAACCTTGCACTCGTCAGATGTTGAGTTTTTGTCCGATTCAGGAGAGTGTCAACTGCATGCGGAACCATCACTATGAGCATATTATCCATGACCAGACCTGCAGATTGTCGAATAGACACCGCAGCTGCCGCTGTCGCCCTCAAGCAACTTGGCAACGCTCTAGCTACCGGGTCTAAGGTCGAGGAAAAATATGCACATGGACGCTGCTTACCACCAAATTGTTGCGTCAAAACACTCAACGCACAACCTTCTCTCTCGTGAACGTATAGTGTAATCGGTTTACTGTAATCAGGAGTACCTAACACAGGAGCCGAACACAACGCATCACGCAGTTCAGAAAAACTTTTCTGACATTCTTCCGTCCATGGCAAGGGAGTCGAAACATCCTTGCACGTAAGAGCTGTCAATGGTTTCGCTAACAGTGAAAAGTTCGGAATCCACTGTCTGCAGTATGACGTGATACCTAGAAAGGCACGCACATCTCTCTGAGTTGTTGGCACAGTCATTCGAGCGATCGCTGCAATTCTTTCTGGGGTCAACCTTCTTCCCGCCTTTGACAATAAGTGACCTAGATAGGTTTCTTCTTGACAACAATATTGTAGTTTAGAAGGTGACACTTTGTGATGTAAGTCACATAGATGCTGTAACAGTGATACTGTAGCAGTTCTGCAAATCTGTTCAGTGTCAGCAGCTACCAACAGATCATCAACGTACTGAATCAAGGCCGCACCAGCCGGTAACAGAAACGCATCAAGTTGACTCTTAAGAGCTTGGCTGTAGATCGATGGACTCTCACAGTAGCCCTGAGGTGCGCGTTTAAACCTGAAACTGCGACCACCTAATGAGAAACCGAATAGATCTCTGCTTTCCTCAGCAATCGGAATGCTAAAGAAGGCATTCTTCAGATCAATTACCGAGAACCATGATGCAGAAGCTTGAATCAGAGTCAGCAAAGCTGTAATGTCAGGCACCACGGGGAACTGTGGAATTACAATCTTATTTACCTCTCTTAAATCAATAACAAAACGATACACAGGAGGCTTGGATGAATCAGTTCATTTCAAAATAGGTAACACAGGACTATTACACACGTTACCCCGAGTTTCCTCAATGACATCTTTATCAATCAAATCGTAAATGATCGCTAATAGTGCTCGTTCTCCATCAAGAGAGATACGATACTGGGGAATGCGTGGCAGTCGCACATTGGATTTCAATTGAACAACATAAGGTGGTATATCCAGCAGGCCCACATCATTGGGACCTGTTGCCCACAAAGACTCAGGAAGAGAACTCAATTCCGGTGGGAGCTTATCAGTCGACAAATACATAGGAGAGATCACTCTCTGACCCAACGTAAGCTCCACTCCTGCAGGAGAACAGTACAAAGTCGCATATAACCGCTTCAACAGATCCAGGCCCAAAAGATTCTCACCACAACCAGTAGTCAAAATCAAAGGAGCCTCTAACTCACGAGACCCAATTGTAAGGGGCAAAGGGCTAGAAACTGGATTGCTAACAGGGGCGCCAGAGAATCCAACGGAAACATTCGTTAAGCCAGACAAAGGCGCGCCAGGGAGTTTCGAACGCATGATGGAACTTTTCGCTGCACCAGTGTCCAACAGAAAAGGCTCAACTACGCCCAATGTGGCAACTGCGACATAAGGCCCTCTCTGATCAACCGGAACCGATACTACTCCCTCTCTTTGTCTATGGCTGTCCTAGTAATTACCATCAGCATCAACATCATGCTCGACATAATAGTCGTCCACATGATACTGCGCAGATCTACCAGACGATGAATCGCGCCGATCAAAGCAATTTTGCGAGTTTGATGAAGTGGCAAAACGCTCATTCTGATTCTGAGTAACACCGCGACCTCTACCACGTGACGCTTGTTGAGGACCACTACGACCTCCTCGAGCCGAAACACCATTGTTTCGGTCACGCAAAACTGGACAATTAAACTTCAGATGGCCCTCACCCCTACAATATGCGCATTGATTATACCCCAACATAGATCGAGGTATAGAGGAGTCAGTACGCGACTGTGATCTAGAAAACTGTGATTGTAATCGATTTGGCTGTTGCGAGTCATTTTGATTCGAGCGCGGAGGGTACGCTTGCTGCAATAAGACCTTAGTTTTAAGATCCTTCGTTTTCTTATCTGCGCGCTCACTTTCTCTCTATTTTCGTTGTATTGGGCCGTGGCTAATATCTGAGCAGTGGTAGAAACGGCCCACGAACTTTCAGAATTCTTCAATTTGTTGCTTAGTTCAGGCAACAAATTCGATACAAATTTATCAACAAACAATCGCTGACCTCCCTCAGAGCTCATATCCTGACCACTATGATCGATGAATG
Organism: Triturus cristatus; assembly: GCF_964204655.1. Classification (NCBI taxonomy): domain Eukaryota; kingdom Metazoa; phylum Chordata; class Amphibia; order Caudata; family Salamandridae; genus Triturus; species Triturus cristatus. The sequence goes on from NC_140586.1 coordinate 724,585,370, forward strand.
CCTCCTCAAATCTCGTAAAGAAATCGGAGACACTCTCGCCCTTCTTTTGTTTGCACGCAGACAATTTGTCCCAGTTAACTCTCACTGCTGGCATAAGTGTCTTCATAAGTGTAATTATCCTCTGGGGCAGATTCTCAATGATCTGTTCAGGTTTAGCCCCACCAACTTGCCGTCCGTCAGCCGCCGCAAGAGCAGCCCAATCACCGCCTAACTCAGCTGCGTGATTCTCTTGACGGATTTTCGCCCAAATCGGTTGAGGGACTACGTTACCAAACAACATGTCGATATCGGCAAGGTTCATAACAGTAGCATCCACTAATTGGGATAACTCCTTGTAATAACCTGCAGGATTTTTGCGGGGGTCAGGCAAAGTTTGCTTTACCTGCAAAACTTCCGATCGCTTCCATGGGAGGTGTATCCAAACTCTCTGAAAGTGTGGTAGAACAACAGGATAAGCAGCAGGATCACCTGGCATCCATACTGGGGGATCTTCCCGCATAGGATACTGACCAGGTTGAGCCGTCCGCTCCTCAGTTTCGTCCTTAAACAATGCTCGAGGTTGTACTGTAGATCGAAAAGATAACAGACGCTCTAAAGCACGTCGGACATTACCACCCACAATCATACCAGTCGAAAATTGATTCTGAAGCTCAGTGATCTCGGGCGGTACATTGTCTACCTCCTCATTATCCCACTCTTCTCTCAAAGATTTACACATTTCCTCGTACACAAATCTTTGTGTGGGCTCCTTAAACTGAGAAAACGTCTCGAAAACTATATGCGAAGTGTACTTCGCAGGATGCCTAATCCATTTACGCGCCAGTTTCACTAACGACTCACGTTCTCTACCATCAGGAATTTGACTGCGCCTCTGAGAGACATCAGAAAGATCGGACCCGAGTATCGGTCCAAAAAGTGGAGAATAGAGATTAGCGACAGCATTAAATATACGACTACGAACAGAAGGGGAAGAAGAAGGAAGCACAGGAGCAACGACCTTAGGAGTAAACGTAGAAACAGTAGCAGTAGTCGGGATAGCAGGAGTAGTAGTAACAATAGGCTGATGAGGTACTGGCAAAGGAGCAGTAGGAAGAAGAGCGGGTAGAGGAGGATGGACAATTTGCGGCACAAGGGGATTCGGAAGAACAGGAGGAACGACAGGCTGACCAGCAGCCGCCAGAACAACAGGTTGAGGAACAGGAGGAATCACAGGACCCACAGTATCTGGTGCATAGGGAGGTGGTGATTTCAATAAATAAGACAATAATGAATCCTCTACAGCTTCTTCTCCCGTCTTATCAGAACTAGACGGCAAAACCGGATAACATTTATCCACCGCCATATGATGCAGTCTAGCAAAAACTTCCTGCTCCTTCTCGTCTTTGTCTCGCTGATACTGTTCTGCATTTCGCATCACCGTAATAACACCTTCTCTCTTATTTTTCTTAATCTGTTGGATTTCTTTCTGCTTGGCCTCTTTACGCCATAACCGAAAGGAATCAAACATGGCCGGCCTAGCTTTCTTTTTAAACAATTTAGCTTCAAGATTATCTAATATTGCAGTTTCGAAACTACCATGTGATGGCCAACTAAGAACACCATCATTTTTAGTGTAACAAATCCAATATTCATTATATACGATAGGACCTACTCCGTGGCGACTATAGAGCTCATAAATTGGAGTTCCAACTGGAGGTATCGGACATGAATCCTCCAATCGGGAATCCGTGCTGCAACATTTAAGGAAACCAAACAAAGTACTACGGCCAGGCATCATGCACACTAACCGAGTTTACAAACTTCAAGGGCTATCGAATTACGATGACCTCGCAAAAATGCAAGACCCTCGGTTTTTGGTAATTGCAATTGTCAAATAAAACCCAACAACTAAGAACCAACAACTAAGAACCACAAATGCAATGGAACCATGCAAACAACCAGGTTTAACCAAGAACTCTGGGAGCGACCCACAAATACTTAACTGAAAGAGCAATGGCGTCATCAGGAAGGCCCGTATATCGTCTCGCCGTACAAAGGACTACGCCAGGCGCCAAAACAGGTCGACAGTCAGGGCATCAGTCCGTCGCAGCCGTCAGGAGGCGGGAATCTTCGCGGGAAAAGTCTTCGGGCCACTTATTTCGACAACTGGATCGATGAAGCGGGGTGCACCTTCCCTCGGAGATTTCACACGAAGTTCCTCACGATCGTCGGGCTTTGGACCGGTACCGCTGATGTCGCCCCACGTTGGGCGCCAACTGAAGGACTGGGCTATTCTAAGGCCCAGCGGTGCCAGGGGACAACACCTGAAACCTTCGTGGGTTACCTGTTCCGGCGTTCAAAACACAGAGACACGGGACACTTCCTGCGGCATCAAAGATCAGCGTTTATTTACTGCAGGGATACAGAAATCGCAAGAAGTACACAACGTATAGGTTCTGAGAGACTGCTTCAAATTGTAAAAGTGGATCGCTCCTTTTATACACATTTACGTCATTCAACAACATGGCGAACAAAAGGTTACAACTCAGTTCCCACAATAAACTTCAAAAGGGTCGCACTCATGTTCTCAGAAGCCCGGAACATAATTACAGCAGCATTGCCGGTTCCCAACTGTAAAAGCACATTATCCCCACATTAAGCACATTCCATTCCGGCTGTAAACGAATTAGGAGAAGGGACAGAAACAGATGCAAAGGAAAAACAAGAATGCACAACAGATTGAAATAGACTGTAGAGAGCAATATCGGAAACTTGATTGCAGGATCAAAGGACTCGTGCCTAATGCATGCACGACTGAAACAATAGACTAGCACGGCAAGATGAGCCTCAAGCGGAGCCATCTGCCCTTGCCGTGTCAACCCCCTCATCATAAAGACACCTTCAAAGGAACACATGTCCTCCAGAAGAGCGGGTAGAGGAGGATGGACAATTTGCGGCACAAGGGGATTCGGAAGAACAGGAGGAACGACAGGCTGACCAGCAGCCGCCAGAACAACAGGTTGAGGAACAGGAGGAATCACAGGACCCACAGTATCTGGTGCATAGGGAGGTGGTGATTTCAATAAATAAGACAATAATGAATCCTCTACCGCTTCTTCTACCGTCTTATCAGAACTAGACGGCAAAACTGGATAACATTTATCCACCGCCATATGATGCAGTCTAGCAAAAACTTCCTGCTCCTTCTCATCTTTGTCTCGCTGATACTGTTCTGCATTTCGCATCACCGTAATAACACCTTCTCTCTTATTTTTCTTAATCTGTTGGATTTCTTTCTGCTTGGCCTCTTTACACCATAACCGAAAGGAATCAAACATGGCCGGCCTAGCTTTCTTTTTAAACAATTTAGCTTCAAGATTATCTAATATTGCAGTTTCGAAACTACCATGTGATGGCCAACTAAGAACACCATCATTTTTAGTGTAACAAATCCAATATTCATTATATACGATAGGACCTACTCCGTGGCGACTATAGAGCTCATAAATTGGAGTTCCAACTGGAGGTATCGGACATGAATCCTCCAATCGGGAATCCGTGCTGCAACATTTAAGGAAACCAAACAAAGTACTACGGCCAGGCATCATGCACACTAACCGAGTTTACAAACTTCAAGGGCTATCGAATTACGATGACCTCGCAAAAATGCAAGACCCTCGGTTTTTGGCAATTGCAATTGTCAAATAAAACCCAACAACTAAGAACCAACAACTAAGAACCACAAATGCAATGGAACCATGCAAACAACCAGGTTTAACCAAGAACTCTGGGAGCGACCCACAAATACTTAACTGAAAGAGCAATGGCGTCACCAGGAAGGCCCGTCTATCATCTCGCCGTACAAAGGACTACGCCAGGCGCCAAAACAGGTCGACAGTCAGGGCATCAGTCCGTCGCAGCCGTCAGGAGGCGGGAATCTTCGCGGGAAAAGTCTTCGGGCCACTTATTTCGACAACTGGATCGATGAAGCGGGGTGCACCTTCCCTCGGAGATTTCACACGAAGTTCCTCACGATCTTCGGGCTTTGGACCTGTACCGCTGATGTCGCCCCACGTTGGGCGCCAACTGAAGGACTGGGCTATTCTAAGGCCCAGCGGTGCCAGGGGACAACACCTGAAACCTTCGTGGGTTACCTGTTCCGGCGTTCAAAACACAGAGACACGGGACACTTCCTGCGGCATCAAAGATCAGCGTTTATTTACTGCAGGGATACAGAAATCGCAAGAAGTACACAACGTATAGGTTCTGAGAGACTGCTTCAAATTGTAAAAGTGGATCGCTCCTTTTATACACATTTACGTCATTCAACAACATGGCGAACAAAAGGTTACAACTCAGTTCCCACAATAAACTTCAAATGGGTCGCACTCATGTTCTCAGAAGCCCGGAACATAATTACAGCAGCATTGCCGGTTCCCAACTGTAAAAGCACATTATCCCCACATTAAGCACATTCCATTCCGGCTGTAAACGAATTAGGAGAAGGGACAGAAACAGATGCAAAGGAAAAACAAGAATGCACAACAGATTGAAATAGAGTGTAGATAGCAATATCGGAAACTTGATTGCAGGATCAAAGGACTCGTGCCTAATGCATGCACGACTGAAACAATAGACTAGCACGGCAAGATGAGCCTCAAGCGGAGCCATCTGCCCTTGCCGTGTCAACCCCCTCATCATAAAGACACCTTCAAAGGAACACATGTCCTCCACGAAAGCTTGGGAATCCCAGGGTCATGAAGCGGACAGTGTCCGTTCGCTGGCTACTTGAGGGCAAGAAACAAAATGGATGCCGTATCTAAGATGGAACCCAAGGGTTCAGATGGACATACCCAGGAATGAGACGAACCGTACATAGTAGCGTAGCGAAAACGCGTACACCCACTAAACTCGTCATTTGCGGTTCGTAGATACCAAACTCGTCCATATTCGAACAACCCAAAAATGTCATTACGATTCTCACGGAACCTCACGACACTGGGTGTGGGGGGACTGAAACGACGAGAGGCACCCAAGGGGCTACTCGGAATAAGCAAAAAAAAAAAAAAAAAAAACAAGGGCTGCAGGGGCTTGCATGATGCCGCCGACCCGGACTGCAATATGCCACTCCTGGATGGTGCCACACTCGAGGCTGGACTGAAATAACAACCTGCATGTCCAAGAGAAAGCGCTTAGAAGCTAAAGATACAGTTACATGAGGAGCATTTTCTGGATGCAGCCGCTTATATAAATAATAATTTGGACAATAGACAGCTTGCAAAAAGTGAGGCAGGCGGACCTATATGGTAAACAGGTTGCAATATTCCACAGTTAGCCTGCAGCAGCATCATACCAGAGGGGGAGGTGTGTACCAAAAATAACCATTTAACCTTCAGCTAAAATCACTGTCAACATTTTATGTTAAAAAAAAATCTCTCACGTCGTGTGTCATATCAAACGTCGGTTCGTTCCTGAAAACGCCGCGGCTTGTTCTAGAAGCGCGATCTTGTGAATTAGGAGCCCGGGTGTGGGACTTCCCAGGGTCACTCCATTCAAGGCAAGAGTCAGCTCCTGCCGGGCCCAGTAGAAAGTCAAAGCCTGGATCGCCCGCTTCCTCAGCCGCCCTATAGCGACAAATATATTGTTTTTTGTTTTATTTCTCTGGCCCTCTGAAGTGGCTCACATCACCCTGTTTACAAACACGCAGTTCGATGGCCGCCGCAGGCCTCTGTAGTCTGACAGGCGTCCCAGAGAGGAAATGTTGAAGTGATGCATCGCGACGGATAGTCACCAGGCCTCTGTCGCCCAACTGTCCTGGCCGTATCATCAGAGAGAAAATTTTACATTCCTGCACGTCCGGGCAATTGTAGGCCTGGCGCTGCTGCTTGCACGATTGGGGGGAGGGGAATGAGGGGGGACTTGGGCAGCGGTGTCTGGGGGGTCTTTGAAGGTGCGGATATGCATGTGTCCTGTACTAATGGCAGGACAAACACAACCAGGACATCAGCAAGGGTAAACTCCCAGGGCCAGACATAATGGGATGTTGTTGGTACCCACTTCAGTCTTTACGTAAAGAAGTCAGTTTGCCCAGCCGGGGCCTTGAGCAGCAACAGTTGTAAGTGGGGTTTCACTGGAGGTCGTGGAAATGACGGCAAAAGAAACTGAATCTGAGCAAAATAGTGAAATGCACAAAGGATGGAGAAACAAAGATTTATTTACTTAAGCTTTGGTCCGTCGCAAGGTGATGACAAGTGCTCACCAGGCAGCCACGGCAGAACAACGAAAGAACGCACGCAAAGTGAAAGTAATCATTTTGCGGCCGCTTTGATGTTCTCAGTGGCCGCGCGGCTCACTGAGAACATCAAAGCGGCCGCGAAATGACACGCAGGCTGCTAAATGGTGCGCGCGCCCGGCGCACATGCACTGAAGTTGGCGGCCTGAAAGCACTGGTTTGCACTCCCAGATCCCGCTTTTACAAAAGCTCTCGCGAGGGCAGCGCTAAAGTGCTGTCTCAGGCAAGACCTAAAAAGGCTTTAAAAGTAACTTATTTGGACAAACCCGAGTGTCAGAAATGGCTCTGAATAGAGTCTGCTTGAATTCCACTAAAGGGTTGTGTGAAGTACATATTTAGTGCATCTGTTACCCATAAACACTCAGAACAGATGTGGAAACATTGCCTCATGCAAAGTTTTCAACTTTTCCATTATCTATGCATGATAGTATTATGCTGAAATACACACACTATGGTCCGATTATCTCACCTCTGCGAAGGTAGGTGACATGACTCCACTAGACCTCAGGTTTCTGTGGTATGATCTATATATATATATTATCGTCAGTTTTACATGTGACACAAGCCCCAACCCTTTTCTCCTGGGAGATAAACTCTTCTGGTTTAATTTAACTAAAGCAGACAATAGCAGATCTCTCTACAGATCTTGCGATACATTATATCACTTGGAGAAAATATCATGCCCATTTCCTGTACCATAAACTTGTACATTATAGTCCTCCTTTGAATATAAAGCGGTATACTAAAACCCCCTAGGCTATTTTCTTGTGATGGGTTTTTTATGAGGCTGGTAGCAGTTTAGTAGTAACACTTTATCAGATTGAAAGTAAAAAGCATTGTGGAAGGACTTTGTAAAGTGGTTGCAGTGGGAAAATGGGTAAAGAGTGGGTTTGAACAGGTAAAGACAGATAAACATGAAGCATGTTCGTATTTTACAGATATTTTGTATCTCCGCCAAACGAAAAAATAATATTTCACCATTGAGACCAGGCTCTTGAACATTTCTACAAAGTTAGAATTCATTTCACTTTTGACCAAGTTCAAGTTTATTAGCTGCCATCATAGATGCTTTTCATGTGCCCCTAATTACAGTCACACTGAAAATCAAAGAGCTGAAAAAGAGAGCAACCTGTTGCTTTATTCTTTGATAATGCTTTGAATGAAATGCTTAATTAATATGTACAGGTGTTCACAGCAGTTTTGCAGTACATTAAAGTTAATATTCAGCCTCGCTCCGCATAATAGCCATTAAAGGAATAATTGGTGATCACTTTTCTAAGACACTTAGGCAGAGAGAAGCAATTAAAAACCTAAGTCAGGGCTGGATGCATTAAGTGTTGCAGGAAAACGTTTATAATTACAGAAACAGCTAAAACGTCACAGGCATTTAAATTAAGCATTTACCTATAGACTCACCTGGAATCAGCAATGAAGCACACTGAAATTTTATAGTTTAGTGATGGCATATAAAAAGCAATATGTTGTATATGTGAAATTTTGCATTCAAGTACATTTTATAGGCACATTAGTATTACTTTGTAATGTTCATATTATAAATTAAAAGTTTTCTTTTTATGATATGCCTGTTTATTCGAACTCATATTTAATAATAGTTTAAATACACAGTAGGGGATTTTATGCCATTAACTTATCTAGGTGAGAATGATTATGCTTGTCGGTAGAAACTCCTAGAAGTAATTGCTGTATTAGAGATCATTTCAATTTAATTATTGTGTGTTTGCTTATTTTGGACTGCTGTAAGGAAATGCCTCTTTTTGCATGTTCATCCTCACATTTTTAGACTGATGCTGCTGGATTTATGACTCTGAGATTGCACTGAGGCCTGCTAACCCGAATTTAGTGCCAGTGCCTAACCCCTTACAAAATATTTGTCGAGCTGGCTACCCCCAATTGACAGAAACAAACCTACTTGTAAGGCCCTAGTATACGGTACCCAGAGGATCCAGGGCATGTAAGGCAGAGTGTCCTCCCAGGGCTGTAGCCCTGCTTGTACCACCCTGCGTGTGACAAAGTACAGAATGGCACCCAGCCTGCCAATTCAGACTGGAAGGGCAGCTGTAACATTGGTAGTTCGAATTAGTAGTGCAACCCAATGGCAAAGCCCCCACTTCCCTTAGCAATATATGTAAGTCTCTCCCAAGATAGATCTAGTGTGCCGCAATCCATGGATCTGTATATTATTTAGAAGGACCAGTATTTTATATATATATCCTGACAGCTACACTTCCAAATTATCATTTTGCTTTGGGGGAGCTAGAAGACACATTGGCCAACACAAGGTTACCAGCATACCACTCAGCCTGGCTAACTTCTGAATGGGACTAATGAGATGGGTACTGCAAGGTATCAAATTATTCATGGCATTAAACTTGACTAGATGCCCAAATCAGATTTAATGTCACTATTAAAGAAATGCAACTGCTAGAATGCTGCCACTCTGCTTCCCAGTTTGTCCGGTGGCCTCACACAGTCACCACCACCAGACAGCTTTCTGCCCACCTGGGAAGCAGTGTGAAAAACTCCGAGACTAAGCAACAATAACAGCCTGCTACAGAGAGAGGTGTTACCTCCCCTTCACAGCAAGCCACTCAGGGTGTTGGCCCAATCGGTGAGCTCCAAAGGTAAAGCCGCCTTTGGTGGGCAAATGACGATCACAGTCTTGAATGGCTGCACTTTGTCTAGGTAGACAGGCTGGCAGCGGAGACCAAGGAGACGGGGGACCAGTGCCTGAACTGGTTTTACCATGGGCGTGTAGCCCACAGGGAGCTACACCTCTAGGGTGGGCTACCAAGATCCTAACATCGAAGGAAGGGTTCTGATATCTTGAGAGTGGGCAGAATAGTACACCCTGTTGTGGCCAAAGTCACACAGACTGAGGAATACCCGCAAAGGCACCCCCGTCGACCGCACAGCACCCAGAGCATCATTGAACATCTTTTATTTCCTGCACCAATAGCATCAGGACCTCTCCATTAAACTCTATGGCTGTTGTGCTATTAAGTTTGGAATTGGACTGGAAAATGCTTTGGTGGCCAGGCAACTATTCAAATACTCCCTATTGCCCCCCCCCCCCCAGGCATTCTCCCTGTTAGATGTGGTAAGCCAAACCGTGCTGGAGTAGTCTAACTCAACTGTTCCAAACTTTTTGCAAAAATGTTCAAACCTTATGATTGCCAATGCTTGTTTGCAATTAAACTGAGATTTAAGTGTTTTTAAAGAAATCTGGGCCATATACTCAAGGAGCTATCAGCGAGTTAACAGCACTTTATCTTAGCCAAAGTTGCGATAAATTTATCTCCCCATTCACAAGCTGGTGCTAACAGCCGATACCACCAGTTTTCATGCGAAAGCATCTGCAAAAAACATCGCCACAGATGACCTAGGCAACTATTGCTAATGAGATGCAGAGTAGGAGTTCCCGAGCAAAAAGCCGTGACAACACCACTCCACAACATTCTCAACGACCAGCCACATCGGCGATCAGATCACAAAACATGCGATATGGCGGATTAGCACCAGGAAACTAACACCTGCTCTGACCTGGTGCCAAGTTGGACTACAACCTGCACCACAAAAGGGAGCCCAGCCCACAGCCACACCTGAAGAACAACAGATGCCATGGAGCCACTGAACATGCGTGCTGAACACCCAAGAGGGCCACAAAACCTACTGCCACCACACCCAGGACCACACCCCACCCCACCCCACCCCCGGGCCCCTCCCTGGGCACCCCTCACCTCCCCCGGACGAAGACACTGCACATCAACGGCACGAAAAAATGAACAAAAGCACCCACCTGATGTCGCACAATTGCAACAATCAACATACATGTGAGTACTGAAATCCTGATTCATACATTCACCATTGAAAGACCAAGCAAAATGTCACATCCTAATTTGTTACCAAACAACTATGCTGAAGAGTCATGGCGGGGCATCCCTGGACTATCTGTGATTCACAGCCTGCAGGACAATATCAAAGATAAGAAAGTGTGTTGGACACTCATCAAAGGACAGGGAGAGAGAGAGAGAGAGAAAGAGAGAGAGAGAGAGAGAAAGAGAGAGAGAGAAAGAGAGAGACTGAACAAGGAGCGCAAGGCCAATCTGGCCCTTGGCTCATGCAAACATGCCGACAGCTGCGTGTGTCTCAAAATCTGTGCACCCCAAATCACAGGCATCAAGGTCAGCACAAAGTCCACATCACATTCAAGAAATGCAAGCAGTAGTCAGACTGATATCAGGAATGAAAGCACCTTTGTCTCAACACACAAGGTTGAAGGCCGAGCCTACTCCCGACCTTGGTCCTGAATGCGGCTGGCACACCCTGCGTGAGATACCATACCAGCCTCCGACGACTCCCACACCAAGAACTGCGCTAATGAAACACCAGCGTGTCCACACCCCACACACACTTGTCTCTGCACGACCTACACCTGCAAGGGATGCCCTTGACACATAAGTCAAAAACTACCCATGCGTCCAAACGTCGCACACACTTACTACTCATTGCCCAGAGCTGTAACATATCGTCCACCGAACTTCCACCGGTCTGAGGAGTGCCGGTGCCACAAGCCCAACAAACGCAATGGCAGACATTTCTGGGCACATGCACAACCCCTGTCACATTGAACTGTACCGTTCACGAATGCTGCATCTGTTGGGATCCCTGCCAATGGCAGTGTTGCGAATCTGTTACCGTCTGAGTTTCCGTCTTGCCTACATCACCTGCGTCCAGCCCTGGTTCCACTGTCGATCATGCACATTCAAGTGGCCTATGGAGGTCTGCCTATCCAATGCAACGGTAGCTGAATTGGATTATGACCTGACAGTGTGCCCCCTGTTGGCCCACGAACAGGAATGTCACCGGGATAGCCGTGCATCGGATGCACTGATCTTTGGCGTATGTGCTGGCAGTTGCGCATGGGAGATTGCACAACTCCTTGTGTGAAGTGACCACATCGAGGCGCTCCCCTATTGGGCAGTGTTGTGGATTGGGGAAATGGCATGGACTGAGCACATCTGCCCGGACCAGTTAATGGATTGGCTCACACTGGTGTTCCTTGAACCCGACAACGACATACAATTGGAACACATTGCACATGAGGTTGCGCTGGCATTCATGGACGCGTAACTAAGTTCCTGCAGCCACATCAGATTGTCACCCACAGCGCAGGTCCCAACAACTTGTTGCCTCATGGGGAATGCTCACATACCCCACCACAACAGAGGACATGTCTGCCTTTGCCTGGACTCTGAATACATGTGCGTGGAACTACACGTGTGTACACACACCCATGCAAGGTGATGCTGTTCCATGGTCAGAGCAGCACAGTGCCATTTGGCAACGTTACCAATGCGGACACACTGCTGGGGGGAGAGCACACACATGGCAATGTAGCACGACATGTGACCTAGTTGGACCCTTTCACCTGATCACTGTCAGCTGAGCAGACAGTCGGCGCAGTCCAGTGGCAGAGCACTATGCAGACCCCATGGGCTGTGAGTCGTGCCCCCTCACACAGGGCAATGGGCAGACACCAAACAACAAATGACTCATCCAGCAAGGCAAGGTGGTCTGAGACCATTGCCATCCGTAATGATTGGTGTTCATCTCTGCCTCCCCATTTCCTGTACCTCGAAAGGTTCCCATGCTGCGTGCAAGTGTCTTAAGCATGTCCCTGCCTATTGTGTCCCTTGCCTTGTCCGTACTGACACGCACATGCCAATAAAGTCTACGCAACTTCACTGATGTCTAACTATGATGAGTGTTGATTAGATTGACCACTCGTGTGCCACAATGAGCATCGTCCCTACACAGGGAGGGTCTGACTAACGCATGTACAATGGGAGTAGGTCCCTTTTAACAGCTCCACCTCTGTGAGCCAGACATTGTTTTGGGATAGTTGCTGGCAGACCAGTGCACTTACGTGTCTTCAGCAATGTGAGTATGGTGTCCAACCTCTAACCACGTGGAGCAATGTCACAAATCATAACAGAATGTGTCCACACAGATGTGTGTGAGTAGGTATGCGACTTGAAGTTCTGTTGTCACGTGGGATGTAGGACACCACTCCTGGCCTGCTATCGATTTGGTCATTCCTGTACACAGCTCTATTCAATACATGGACGTGTGCCTACGTTGGGGGTTTTGGGATTGCTGTTAATGTGCAATGGAGACACAGCTAGTACTCACCTTCACAGTCATCCAACTGGCCATGTGTCTCAGGGATAAACATGCGCATTGATGTAATTCACCAGGGTGTACCTTCTTGTGCAAACATTGTCCCTACATCCAGCTATACTTCCATACATGAGTGAACATATTCATGACACATCTGTGTGATTTCAAATGTTTTATTCACATTCTGGTGAATGACGGAGCTGGAGCTGTACATGGCCATCCAAACCCATATAACATGGATGCCCAGTGGTGGGCCAACCAGAGTCCTTTGGGAAATGAAAAGTGATTGGGAAGAGGGAGAGTGCAGTCCGTAGCAGGATTGCTGTGTAATTTTGAAGCAGTGAAGATGTGGCAGTCCATGTCAGGGTCCGGGTGGATGTGACAGAGTATTCCGAGGGACAGTGGGAGGTGTTGTCCCAGGGCATGATGCATAGGGCTGAACTAGGAAGGAACCAGCCATCTGGCGGGGATGGATGCTACTACCTCATTCTTCACACAGTAATTACCATCCACATCTTACTCCTCTGATACTTCTTCTGTGTCCGGTGTGTCCGGTGTGTGTGGCGGTGTAATGGCTGCATCACTGGGTGCCACTGACACATCAGGGTGAGAAGGTGATGGGGCTGCATCCCTATGTGCAACTGACACATCAGGGGTCGGAGATGTATGTGTCGAAGTTCCCGCTGCAGTTATCTGGGACTGGCTCAGTGGCATCAATGGCAAGATGATGAACTGCAGGGCATGGAAGATCCCAGCTACATTTTGCTGGTGTTCAGCCCTGGCAGCCCTACTTCCAGCCTGCATCTGCTTCATGGTCTCCATTGTCCTCCACATCTGTGCCAACTCTGTTCTGTCATCGCTGGTGCCTGTCTGTCTTGACAGTTCCTGTATCCGAGTAATGGCCCCAGCGAGGTCAGTCAAAGATTGTCGGTGAGCATGGTGCAGACAGGGGGTGTCCGTAAGGGACTGTACGTGGTCCCTGATGGGACTCAGATACCCACGTATGGACTTGAGTTAGGCTGCCACGAGCTTGCAACCCACCCGCAGCTGATCCGCCAGCTCCACCTGGCAACCCAACACATGGCGTTGAAATTCCATGTATTGTTCGTGGGGGTCCTGGGAGACAGCCGTGGTGGTGTGTGTTTCCTGCTGTGTGGTCTGTGCAGGTGGTGGAGTCACCTCGAGGTAGCTGGACTGCCCTGCTCCTGGGGGTGGGTTGCGGAGGCTGTCCATCATCCATTGGAGGGTGTCTTGACATATGTGCAGGTTGTCCTCTTCATCATCACTGATGGGGTTTGTGGTCTGCTCTGCAGTTAGTGTTGATTGTCCCTCTGCAATTTTAAGGGGAGATGCAGGTTAACAGAGTTTCGCCTGTATATTGACGCTTTGCAGATGTTTACATACAGACTGCACGACAATGCACATTGTGACTGTTTTGGTGGGGCTGGCTATTTGATGGCATACAGTGGGATTTTTGACTACATGACGGATGTGTGATAGTACCCGTACATTATCATCACACAGTGTCAGTCAATGCCAGATGTGAGTGGCCAGTTACTACCCACAAGCGGAACCTGTTGTGTCCTCTGTCCTGTGGTGTAGGTGTTGCACTTTAAACCACATTGCCGTCATTGCTGATGTTCTGTGATTGCTATGAGTGTGTGCTGCATTGTGGGGGAGTTGCCCCTGCAGCTCTGATTTCATGTACCCTTATCCCTTTGAAGCGGTGTGCCTTTGAATTGGTGCTTTTCGGGTGCTGAAATGTTTTCGACTTGGGTCATATGTGCTCTTGGACAGATTTTGTGGCCTTGCGCATTGTTCGTCTGCTGCGATGTTTTGGACGGCATGGGTTGTGGGTGCATGTGGATATGTCAGAGTGTGACCTGCTCCTTTACAGATGTGATTCGCACTGGGCCACCTCCATGTCGATTTGTGCACCATGTCATGTATTTTGGCTGATGCCATGCTATCGGGCATGCAGCCACTGCTTTTTTGTATTCATCACATGTGCATGACTCTGTTGTGTCGTTGGTTATTTGGAGGGGCCTATATGTGCACATAGTGGAGGTGGGCCTACCTAGTGTTCCTATGTGTGCTGCAGTGTGCCAAGGGTGTCAGGGACATGTTCCACAATCATTGTTGGTGTACAGTGTGATACACATAATTGTGCATGTGTGCCATTGTGCCCATCTCCCCCCATCCCCCAGTCCCTGGTGGTTACTCACCCTGTTGCTGTTGGGTCAGGTCATTTCAAGCTGTGTCCAAGCCCCCAACTCCCTCCACCGTCTCCACACTGTTCACTGTGGCCACATCCAGATCCTCCTGTGGTGCAGGAGGCCCATCTCCAGTCGCCCTTGCTGCCTTCCTGTTGGCGGCGAGTTTCTCCTTGGTTTGGCTGTGCACTTCATGCCAGTGCCTCTCGACCTCCTCCATTGACCTCCTTGACACTCCGACTACATTGACTTTGGTGACGATGGACTGCCATATTTCCATTTGGGTTGCCAGTGCTGCAGTGGAGGTGACGAACAGTTGTTGATGGTGTTCTGTCACCTCTGTGACGATGATCTGGTCTTCCTGGGCACTCAACCTCGTCTTCCTCTTCCTCTTCTCCTTTCCCTACCCCGAACACGGGGTTCCTGGCTGGTCCTCCGTGGGGCTTGTGGAGTTCGGCTTGTCCTCTGCACTCGGTCCGGGTGCATCCATGGTGCTACGCAGTTTGAATAGGTTTTGTTGCTTTTATTGTGCATTTTCCCGCATGACGCGTGGGAATTGCAGTCCTGTCGCTGGTTTTCGCTGATTTTGGTATCACACTTTCTGGCATCGCAACTTTTTGGGCGTTCGTGTTTCGCATTTTTTATTTGTCGCGTCGTTTTTTACGTGGTCATTTGGCAAGTTATCCTGCTGCTATCGCATGGTGCCGCCGGGTTGGGAATTGGACGTTAAGACGGTGTTATTTTCTCGCGATGGACTGCGATATGCAAAGTTGCGTTAAGCTAAATTTGCGATGGTTATCACAGGTTTTTGAGAATATGCCCCTCTGTATCTCTGGAAACCTCTGGTAGATTTTGCTCATTATGTCTCTACAAAATTCATAAAAATATAACCTATTTTTAAAAATTGATGTTGGATTTCTTTTGTGCCGCTTTCTTATCTTGATGATTGGTACTGTTAAATGCTTTACACTTGTTCCTTTGTTTAAGCCTTGCTGCTCGAAGCCATAGCTTGAAGCCTCTGCTGCTTCTGAGTGTAGAGAAGGCGTGACTTGCAGTAGTAGGAGGACCATAACACTGGGAAACACTCTCTGGGCATACCGTAAAATACACCCAAGTTGTCACAACTGTGTAGATAGTTATCCCCATACTAGCTATCAGGTTCTACAAGAACTTGGGTGAATCGATCCTTGGTAAAATAGACCCCATCCCTACTCCTGGAATTCCACTCACAGTACCAGGTCAATGTTTATGGAAAGGTAAAAGCAGTGGCAGCTCTCCCATTGGGGCGTGGGGGCGTTGCCCCACAGCTTTCTCATGGTGCGAGAAGGCAGAAACATTAATGGTAATAACTACCATCATATGTTTCTGCCTTCTCGCACCGCGAGAAAGCAGAAGTGCCTGATTGGGGGTGGGCAGTCCTGCTCGAGGGCAGGGGGGGAGTGGCTTGCCCACTGTTCTGCATGCTGACTGTTTGGTCGGCGCAGGGCCGACCAAACAGTCAGTATGCACAACAGTGGCAAGCCACTCCCCCCCTGCCCTCGAGCAGGACGGCCCGCTCTCCCTTTGTTCTCTATAGAGAAAATAGCCCGCCTGTGGGGCGCTCTCCAATGCGGGTCACCAATCACAACGCTGCCATTGCAGCGTTGTGATTGGCAGAGGGGAGGGAGGGAGGCTGCCTGCCTGCTAGCTGATGACGATCTCGGAACTGAATTCGGGAAAGGCAGGACGGCGGGAGTCGGAAGTCGGACTTTGGACCCATCAAGACAGTGGTGCAGATGGTAAGTTAAGTTTGATATTATTTGATGTTTTTTTTTAATTAAACAAACCCTCCCCCATCCCCTACCCCGAGCCAACCCCATTTCCACCCCCTCTCCCCCACCCGCCCGTGACTGCCACAGTTTATGCCCCACTACTTTAAAAGTACACCAACCGCCACTGGGTAAAAGGAAAAGGTCGGGTAAAGGACAAGCAAGTAGTGAATTCTCAAAGTAGGTGAAACTGAAAGGCTACTGGATTTAGCAGAAGCCTGCAAGTGACAATCTTTCCTTTTCTATGTAACTGATGTAGTAACTGCTTTTTACATGTTATTTAATCCCCTGTTAATTTCTTAAACTAACTCTGCATCAAGGGTATTTAGCAAAGTAATAGAATGATTTTAAGTCACTACATCATATACAAAAATATCATCTAACGTATAAATTGCATTCTAAATATCCTTCACAGAAATATTGTCCCATTGAATGTACATTAACCTACAGGGTAAAAAACGCTTTTAAGTATTTAGGCCTGGATAAATTTCAATGATGCCAGCATAATTGGTGTAATTTTGTGAAATTCAAATTACACTTGAGATGCAAAATTCCAGAAAATTCTCCCATTGCACCATATTGAATAATAATTACTCACTGCTCGCTGTAAATGTTTACCTTGAGGGTACAGGAACAGTGTGAACAGTCCAAATGTTAGTAGTTGCAATTTGCAAAGCATGTTGCCTTCACGATTTTGTTTTAGGGGCTCACAACGCGGCTCCGCAAGCCATCCTGCGCCATAAGGAAATATAGTTTTTTTTAATTTGACTAATTTAGTATGTATATGTTTTCTGTAGATTTCCCCTGACGAAGGGTGTATGATACACCCGAAATGCATTGGGAACATCATATCTCAAGTTCTTCTATTACATGCAAATGTAAAGTGAAGTTCAGCATTCAGCATTGAAAACACGCTTTTGAATAAAAGTAGCAACGAACCACGTTGGATTGAGAATTTATTGTCATGCTTATGCATAACGGTTTTTCATGTAATATTGAGTTGGTTTACTTGATGAAATTTTGTTAACATTGTTTCTGATATTGAACGATTTTTAAAAACACAAACATGTGAGTGTTACTCCGGTAGTGTAGGCTTCGTCTAGGACATGGAGTCTTAGAAACTTTTCACAGAGAATATGTGTTGGAACATAGCTAACTGGGATAGGGAGGTTAAGACTGAGATCAAATACCTGGGCATTTCCATAGTCCACTCATTGGAGGTAATCCCGACACACAATCTAGGGAAGGTGGAAAAGGAGGTTGGTTTGCTGCTTACCAGGGCGGATGAATCTCTTGTTGACTATATATGGCCGGTTAAACTTAATTAAAATGTTGATACGCCTTAAATTGACATACCTTTTCAACTGTATCCCACTGTTTCCTAGAATAGTTACTGCTAAAATACAGGGGAAGATAACAGATATTATATGGACTTCTGCTGGAGCCGAGCTCTCCTGGAAAAAAGTGAGGGTGAAGGTTGTGAAAAAGGGATCTAGCATTACCAGATTTGAGCTTTTTCTGTATGGCTTTCCAATTCAAGAACTGTAGGATGCTCCTTGGGACCTCGGACAGTTGGACTTGAAGTAGGATCTTAGCAGAGGTGATCATGAAATTCGGACCTACCAGTTCCCCATATATGTTTTGGGCCCCAGAACATTTTTAAAATGTCAGTCTGAAAGTTTTGAAGGGTGCACTCAGTCTCTGGCATGGAGTCAGGACGATTTGGGGTATTAATTATTACTCAGATGTCTCACCGGTTTGGGATTCCCCAGGCACCCCAGAGTGTTTACTAGATGCTTTGATCTCTCCCCTGAGAAAAAATGAAATAAAAACTTGGAGATAACTATTCAGAGTACAGGGGCTATTACCTTGGAAAGCATTAAAGGTTAGAACTGTGGGTTCCTTACCAAGATTTAAATATTTGCTGCTCTACTCTTGGAATGCAAGTGGCAAACAGGAGGTCGGGGGAGTCTGGGAAGTTGAGACACACCTGCAAGACCTGCGGCCTATGAAGAAAAAGGTTCCCATATGGCACGGTATCACATTCGCGCTATATAAAACTACGAAGAAGAATCTAAAAAGGAACCATTATTTCACCTGTAAGAGGATATTTCAGACCCCCAAAGGAATGCAAGATTTGCAAACAAACTGGCTTCAAAATTCAGAAGATGTGGTCTCCTTAACACATGTTTTTTTGACCTGCCCTTCGATCTGTAGGTACTGGGAGATCGTGAGTAATACCACTGTGGAACTTTTGGGAGTTACAATTAAGCTGAGCTCCATGCTGGTGTTGTTTGGGGTAGACACTGTATCATATAGGGTTCTGAACAGATATCAGCAGTAGTGTTTGTTGTTTTACCTATTGCTCCTTGCTAGAGGGAAACCTTTAAGAATTGGCTAAATCCAATACCTCCCTCTCGTGAGAGATGGCTATCGGCTTAGCATTGGACTTGCAGATTAGATCCAGAGAGTACTCTAGGCAGGGATGATAATATTTGGGCTGGTTCATTGAGGCTGAATGGTATGTCGACTCCGGAAAGTCGAGCAGTAATTGCACCTAAGGACCAAAGTGACACAGGTTTTCAGCCCGGTCTTGTGTGGTGAGGCTAAGTAGGTGCATCAGGCTAGAGGCCAGACACCCATCGTATTTAAGCCTGAGATTTATTGTAACGGCATCACTGCCGCGTACCATTGCTATGGCACGTGACAGTGAATGACGTTAGATCACCTGCACGCAATGGCACACACTGCCAGTTTAGCCCCTACCATTGATTCCTTAGCGTTCTGCTTACCGTTTTTATCGTTATTCTGACTGTTAACTGTTGTATGATACCAGCACTGGCAGTTGCTTGATAGCTGCGGAGCCATTCACTTGTGTAGGGGCTGTATGATTAAAGCTTCTTCTACAAACCACTACGAATCTGAACAAAAAACTTCTCAAGGAGGAAATAAGAAATTTTTGGAAACTAAGAAATTAATTGAATTATAAAAACAATATCTTATTCAGAATGGGGAAAGCTATTTCCCCCAACTCGCTAAGGAAGAGAATCCTCAAACTCTGACACATTGGTCATCTTGGCATCTCCAAAACTAAACTCAGAATCAAAAACAGCTATTGGTGGCCAGGGGTAGATAAGCAAATGGAAGTCATGGTCAGAGACTGCCAAGATTGCAATGACTCCGACAAAAGTCTCAAGATAACCAAAGTTCCCCTACATCCCTTAGCATCCCCCAGTATGCCTTGGGAAAGATTAGGGTTAGACCAATTGAAGGCCATGATGTTGAACTGAAGTACATCCTGGTGGTCATGGATCATTTTTCAAAATGGCCGGATATCAAAATTGTTCCCCAAGCTGACAGTTTGTGTGTCATTTCGTTTCTAGACAAACTGTTCATGTGTGAAGGCTTACCCAAATGCATTCTTACAGACAACAGACCTCAGTTTTCATCTGAAGCGTTCCAATCTTTCCTCAAAAGAAATTGCATAACTCACAACACTACTTCACTATATCATCCAGAAGGAAATGGCCTTGTGGAACGCTTCAACAGATTTTGAAAAGGGAACATACAACTTTCCAAGGTAACCTCAATTGGGAAGAATAGATCTTTAAGCTCATTTGGGCTTACAGAATTACACCCAATATCAGTACCAAGGAATCTCCTTTTGTTCTCATGAGGAGCAGGAAACCCATCAGCAAGGACTTAGGTTGGATGGAATCGTCAAAACGAATTGAATGGTCACCTGAAACCGTTAGAAACAACGTTGAAAAAGCTCAACTGTGTTACAAAGAATGGTACAACAATAGACATAGTGTAAAGAATCACTCATTCAATGTGGGTGATCTTGTTAAAGTTCGCTTTGAAAGGAAAGTGAAGAAATTGGAAAGTAGATACTCATCACCCCTTCGGATAAGTAAAGTATATAAATGTTCTGTCGAACTCAGTGATGGCAAGGTGTGGCACATGAACAGACTAGCCAATGTAGCTATGACGGCAAACAGCTGATTCAGCCTTGTGAAAGAAATGCTAATAAGTACTTATGGGTTGATTATGATAAACCATGTAATGTTAACAGGCCATCTAATATGCATGACGAATTGCTTGCAAGAAACTGTGGTTCTGATGAAGATGTAGTCCCCATTTCTTCTGCACCGACTGATCACCACCCATCTGATCGGAGTGATGAAACAAATCCACACTCAGACCCAGATGTAGTGGTTGACAGGCCATCTAATATGCTTGACGAATTGGTTGCAAGAAACAGTGGTTCTGATGATGGTGCAGTACCCACTTCCTCGGCATCTGCTGATCACCACCCACCTCATCGGAGTGATGAAACAAATTCACACTCAGACTCGGATGCAGTGGCGGACAGGCATGGTGTCTCAGGAAATTTGGTAGACCCATCAGCAAACCAAAAAAATACGACAACTTTATTTGTGACTAGCTTATCCTTTCTGCAATGTTCAAAGTGGGGAAGATGTGTTGTAACGGCATCACTGCCGCGTGCCATGGCTATGGCACGTGACAGTGAATGACGTTAGATCACCTGCACGTGATGGCACGCGCTGCCAATTTAGCCCTTACCATTGGTTCCTTAACGTTCTACTTACCATTTTTATCATTATTCTGACTGTTAACTGTTGTATGATACCGGCACTGGCAGTTGCTTGATAGCTGCAGAGCCGTTCGCTTGTGTAGGGGCTGTATGATTAAAGCTTCTTCTATAAACCACTACGAATCTGAACTTTCATTACAACAAGATTGCAGCAGCTTTGGTATCATGAGGATAAAAATAAAAAATAAAATGCATTTGAATGGCACTGTGAAAGGGCACCTAGTCCTGATAGCAGCACAAATGTGGTCCAGTAGGATGACAACAAATCTGAGGTGATCACAGAAAATGTGACCGTATTGCAAGAAGTTTTTATTTTGATTCTATCAGGATATTGTAAAGTTGTGCAAAACTCATAATGCTTTATGGTTAACATAACAATGAGGTTATGCAGGCGTCATAGATGTCACTAGGGAGTCACCGGGGGTCCAGGGGCGTAACACAGGCCCCCGCATCCTGGCAGTGGGGGTGCCCCCGAGCTAGACGGGGGCCCCCTCATCACTGTACTCACCCCAGAGAGCTCTGGATTAAATCCGGACCGGGGGCCCCTCTGTGTACCTTGCAGGGGGGCCCTTTCAACTTTTGTTACACCACTGCGGGGGTCACCAGGGGTTACAACTAGACAACCAATTGAGACCCCTGACACTTTGCTTGTGACCTCTGGCTACCCGGTCTGTCATAAAATCTGTGTCTGATTATGTTCTCTACATATTTTCAGTTGCATTTCCTTAAAACAAAACTCTTTACTGGATCAGGTACGTGCTCCCATTGAGGGATTAAAAAGAGCAATGATACAGATTAATACGTGAGGGTACAACAGGGAGAATATGACCTAAAGGGCATTGGGGTAGGGAGGGAAAAATAGAAAGTGAAACTCGACTCCCCTGCAGACTCAGCTTCGCATTTTCATGTGAATCCTAAAGGTTAGAGTGAGGGCTGGCTCCTCTTCCTGTATAAAGGTGAACTGCAGGTCAATGAGACGCACTTGGCGACTTTGGAGCACTGAGAGAGAGGGGCGTAACACCGGCCCCGCAGCCCCTGCGGTAGTGGGGCCCCAAGCTCCAGCCCCCCCCCCCCCCCGCACTGCACTCAAGCCAGAGTCTCCTGATTGAGCCTGGAGGGGGCCCCTGTTCGTACCGTGCAGGGAGGCCCCCTCAATTTTCATTACGCCAGTGCTGAGAGACGCCCAGTCAGAGCGAGGCAGAGCTAAGGCGAGAGTTCATCTACTATGTACATGCAGAGCTTTGACAGAACACTTGGAACAGTAAGTCACTGTTCATGTATTGAGACACACAAGGGTACGTAAGCTCAGCCTGCAAAAATCAAACCCATTACTTGGTAACAAAACTCCCCGAGTTTGGAAGATGGATTCAGGTTGATGAAACCATGGTAGGACTTGCATTCAGCTTCATTGCTGTAAAATCATGGTAGCTAAACAGCTTATATTGTGTACCATTTGGCTGGCAGATGAAGACAAAAGAGGATATTCATTTCAGAGAAGGCGGACTTGGCTTTGTGTTTAGACTGCGGATTTATGTATGCAGACTTTATATCTATTTCCAGCTTCCCTCTTTTACCCTGGGCAGGTTGCAGTATCTCCCTCTGTCTCCTTGACCTTATCTCATAAAACTGAGACTACAAAGAATCTGGCTCACCGCTGTACTTAACCACTATACACAAACTGGACATTTAAATTGCATGCATGCCTACGTCCCAGTATTTTACCCTATCCTATGTGGCCCAATAGTGAATCAAGGGCCAGATGTACAACCATTTCATTTAGCGCCTCGCAATTTGCGACATATTGCGAGTCGCAAATTGCGTGGTGCTAAATGAAATGTACAACAGTTGTTTGCGATTCCCAATGGGGTCGCAAGTTGGGAGGCTCATTAATATTAATGAGCCTCTCGCAATTTGCAAGCCCATTGGGAATGCCAGCCCTCCAAGGGATGGTAGCCTGCTGGGCTCAGCAGACCACCATGCTTTTAAATAAAGCAGCTTATTTTTTTAAATGCAGCCCGTTTTCCTTAAAGGAAAAGGGTCTACATTTTTTTTTTAAAAATGAATTTTTGGTAATTGCGAATGTTTTGCAATCGCAATTGCGGTCGCAAAACATTTGTACATGGTTTTGAGACTCGAGGTTTGGAAGGGAACACCACTTCCAAATAGGGAGTCACAAAACAATTGTGACTCGCTAAATAGGCTATGTACATGGGTTTTTGCATGCGCAAACGGGTTTGCAAACCCGTTTGCGCATGCAAAAACGGGTTGTACATCTGGCCCCAAGGCTTTAAAACAGGGTCTCTCTGTGGCCCGAGTTTTTCCATTGTTATAGGATCATCACATTCACATGCACCATAGTTTTTTTGAGCTTTTTCTCCATTCTCAGTTTTTACCAAGACATAGTTGTATCTTAAATGCTCATCTTTTAAAGTCTGTGATTTTCAATTGAGAGCCTAAGAAGTGACATCTCATCATGTTTTTGTTTTCGTGTTAGTTGATGCATTTTATGAGGAAGTACATTTAATCGTTCAGTGGCCATAGTGCATTCTTTCAGATGTCTAACCCGCTCATCCATTAGTTGACTGTATTTGAGTCTTGCTCATCTGATGTTTGTTTCGATCTTCATTATATAGTGCCTCTTTCCCTGTATTTGGTCTCCAGTGCTTGTTAGGATACTTAGGTCTAGTATTTTTCTGTTTCTTTCTACAGCATATAGTCATCCCTCACCAGGGACCTCATTTACGAAAACTGATGCATCACCGCGCTGCGTCAGCAATGAGCCAAAATGACTTCTGAATCGCTACGTCATTTTAAAACGCCATGGCTGCACCATATTACGTAAGGAATAGGCACTGTCAAAACAATCTGACACTACCTTGGGCATGATATTGCAGTGTAAATGAACTCATTGGGAGCAAAACTGATGTAAGGCGGGTTACTGGCACTTAAAGTGATGCTAACCACTCTAGAATCACTTGTCAGTCCGTCAAGCGCCCAAATATTTTAAAAAATTCACATTGGAGAAAAATGAATTAGCACACTTCACAGAAGGCAGCCATGGAGCGAGGAGAACAGAGTAATAGCCAGGACAACAACCCCAACAACCCCAGCACCAGCCAGATTGTCCATACAGTTCCCCTGGTGAAGAGGAAGAGGATATGCACCTTCAGTGAGGAGGAGAATGACATCTTCATCACAGAGGTGACAGAGCACCAACATCAGTTCTTCGTCACCTCAAAATTGCCATTAGGAAAGAAAGAGGTCACATGGCAGTCCATAGTGGCGAAGATCAACAGCGTGGCACAAACCAAGAGGATAGTCACTGGCTGTAAAACATGCTAGCAACACTCTAAGTACAGGACGAAGGAGAAATTGGCCAACAACCGGAAGGCAGCCAGGCCATAGGAGTAGCTGGATGTTCTTGGAGGAGCGGGTGGCAGGTTTCATCCCAGTGAGTTGGTGGCAGGAGTTCCGGGACGGGACACTGCAGCCCATGAGAAACAACAATACCTACTGGGTAAATGTAGGCCAAAAGGTCATGTTGTGCAGTGCAGCTACCTATGTCCCTGTGCTTCACTGTGCTGTGTGCAGGGCAAAGGGCAGGAATCTGGATCAGGTACCGGTAAATATTGCATAAGTGTAAGTCACATTGGCAAGTTACATGTGGCAAATCTCAGTCCAGCTCCTTGATGTTTCTCCCTTCCATATGTGAAGAGCAGCACTAGTCTAGGTTCACTTTTGTATAATGGCACTTGTAGTTGAATGTACAACATGACTCACCAGAACAACAAGTCCCAGAATACAAAGCAAAAACATGGAATGGAAAAACACAACCTTGCCCAATCTGACTGTTACAATACAGGCCACCTTGCACCATAAGGCCACTGTGAGTAACGTGGGCCCATGCATACAAATCTACACTGTAAAGGAATGGAATGGGCTTATCAGAGGAGAAACTGCACACCTGGCGGTGGGGGAAAAGGTGTGGGGCATGTGAAGGATCAACACATAGGAACATTCCAAGAGTCTCATGTATATTAAACTGCATGAAACTACATAGCACACAGCTGTCCCAACGTTTGGGGTGAGAGCACACAGGTGTCAGCTGCCATTGTAGGGACCTGCTGAACACATGTCATGAACTACATCATACTGGGTGTGAGGGTAAATGCAAGTGATGCATTCCAGAAGACCATGTGGGTTCAAGCAGAAGATTGTGTGTGATCCTGGTGGAACCCTGGTAGTGCAATGCATTGGAGGCTCTGGCTGAGCACGTTTGTCAAGGTGGGAGGATGTGAAACAGCGATCTGTCACGGTATAAAATGTACTACTTTGCCACCACAAAGGACAATAGTCACCAATGGTTGGAGGCTGATGTGGATGGGCCTGGTTGTGTGGCAAACCTGGGTAGGTACAAGGCACCATTTCCAGCACTCCTACCATGCAGGCTACATCTTAGTCCATAGCTCTCAAAAACAGCCAGCCAAGTCTGTCCATTGGATATGGTGATGAGAGTCAATAGATTATCTGGGTTACATCAGTGTGTGGCAGTAAGCTGAGTGCCTGGCAGACAATCAGGATTGCCAAAGGAGGCATGTACATGTACAAGTGAGGGGCCCGAGTAAAATGATGAGTGAAATGCTGCAGATTACCAACTCTGGCAATGATGAAATGGGATGAGTGTCAGTGATAGCCAACTATGTGTGCAATTAAATCACATGAGCAGACAGAAATAGGAAACCCATTGTGAGTGCATGCCCTCACACATTCATGTGTAGCAAGGTTGGAAGCTGTGTAGAGGTGTGCAGGATATGTTTGAAAAACTGAACGCATGTTCACTTTGGTGGGAGATAAATACCAAAGTAGTACTGTCCTGAAGAAGGTGGGGTGTATGTATTAGAACAAACAGAAACGTGTCAACACTAGGTTTTAACTGGATCCAATCACGAAGAGAAAATGTGATGAATCAATTCATGTTCACCAGGACTCACATTTGATGTTTGTCATTGGATCAGTACATGCAACATAATTTTATATGCTATGCATTAGGGTACTCACTGTTGTGAGTTGGTGTCTATTTTATTGAATCATTTGTGTTTTTGAAGTATATGCTATTTTTTTTTGTTAACCGGATTAGAAATTGGAATTGTCCGAAGGGATCTTTTTATACATTACCTGGATTTTATGTTCAATTGGACTATTTAAACAACATAGAAGTTATTTTTACAAAAAGTCTTTTTTCATTAAAGTCTATGATGTGAAATCCCTTACTTGGTTGTATATATGTACGACTAATGGACCGGATGTAGATGCAAGCGACCATGTTGTTCTGCAGCCCATGTGCAGGCAGCCTTCAACCTGAACATATCTGTGCCATATCCTCCGATATGCCTGGGCAACATACGTTAGGTGGCGTTAATGTTCCACACAAGCTACTACCTGGAGTGATTCATGCAGCATGCAATAGAGTTGAAACATATATAGACGGTGGCTAGCTATCCTCCCTTCATGCAGGCCTGTTGAACTCTTTTTTTAACTTGACACATGTAAATACATGGAACCATATAACAGGCTCCAAGTACTGAAATACAAGCAAAACCATGTGGCCCTATACATAGTGGCTGACCCTAAAAGCCAGTTTGGATTGTTACCTTGATGCACTTTACCTCAACCCACAGCCATTTGATGAGTGGGTGCATGAATGCCGTAGATCTCATATGTATGAGTATCCTGTGCTAAACCTTGCAAATCTTTTCCTAGAGTTAATCAAGTCTGACATTTTTCATGGTGAACCAGTATAAGCAAGGCAAGCAGTAATTGGAGTGTGTAATGGCCTGTATGCTGACCACACAGTGCAGACATGCATGTGTTCTTGTACACATTGTCCTGTCACTTCCAAATTGTTAGACCTGGCACCATTAGCATGGGTCTCCCCTGAATTTTTTTGCCTTTACCTCCTGTGTTTTTGCTGTGTGTTGGACTCCATTTTGCTGGTCTAGATGCTTGCAAGTGCTCCCTTTGTAAATTGTTGTTATGGATTAGTGATTCTATGATTGGCATATTTCATTTACTTGTCAGACCCTAGTATAGTGCACTGTGTGTGCCCAGGGCCTGTAAATCAAACGCTGCTAGCGGACTGCAGCACTGATTGTGCCACCCACAGAAGCAGCCTGTAAAATGTAACTCTGGCCTGCCATTGCAGAGCCTGTGTGCATTCTGGGACTGCCATGTCGACTTGGCAAGTGCCCACATTTGCCAGACCCTAAACCTTCCCTTTTATACATACTAGTCACGCCTAATGTAGGCCCAAGGTACCCCTGTGGGCAGGATTCATTGTATGTGAAAGGTAGGACATGCCCTGAGGTGTGTTGCATGTCCTGGTAGTGAAATACTTCACTATTGCAGGGCTATCTGTTCCCATAGGACAGAAGGGGGAATTTGTTTATAAGATCTTATACTGGCCCTGGGAACAAGGTAGAAAAATAAAGTTTAGTATGCCTGAACTCAGAATGTTAAAATGCATCTTTTAGTGAGGATGATTTTTACATCTGTGTTTGAAAATATAACTTTTAGAAAGTAGGTATGTTCTTGCCTCTTCTAGGTTTGTGTATTGCATGTCTGGGTTTTGGATGAAAGGGGCTGGAGAAGGGCAGTGGCTCCTGAAGTCTGATGAGTCAGGGCTGGACTGAATGGACCTCGGCTACATTTAGAGTAGGAGGAGGAAATTTCCTTTCACCTGAATGGGCCTGGTCTGCCTTCAACAATGCTGTCTCCACCCCCTGCCAGGAATCTGCACCAGTGAGGACAGAACTGGTTTTGGCTGTGTACAGACACTCTCTGCCTTCAGAGAACAAAGGATTTGGTGGTATAAATATTGGGGCCCAGACCCCAGAACTTTAGATCACTCTGGGAATCAAGAGTAACCTTTTTCAAGGAAAAAAGCAGGCGAGGCGGAGGAGGAATACTGCCCCAGTGCTGTTTGCTGTCTGGGGTTGGCCTGCAATGGCTGCTTGCTACTAAGGAAAGGAGAAAAGGGCTTTGTTACCCGCTTGAACGAAGATCTCCAAGGGCTTGAAACTGAGCTTGCCTCTTGTTCTGAAGTCTCAGGGGCACAAAGACTTCACCACCAGCTCTCCTGAATTTCCTTAATGGGAATTCTAATCTGCAAAGAGGTGCCTGCTGCTGTTCTGGACCTCTGAGACTGTTTTCCGCTGGGAGCTGGAAAATCGACACAACTTCGAAGAAGCGAGATGCATCCTCACCTGTTTCCCACGCATTGCCAAAGAAACTGTCGCAGCGCCTGCTGTGGCTCGAGAAATCACCACAAGCCGCATCAAGTGCACCGATCTCCAAAGTCTGAGATCACCTCACCGAGTCCGACGCCTGGCCTGCTGTACGGCTGCATGAGTTCACGCATCGTCACCGGATCAGTGCATCTCACCGAGGCACCAAGTCTGATGCATCGTTGGGGGACTCAGTAAGAAACCGACGCATCACCTCCCCACGCAGTAAGAAACAACGCATCACCTTCCCTGCGGCCCGTTTTGTTTTTTTGCGTGACGCATCCCAGGTACTTTGTGAGAAAAGTGTTGCATCTGCAATTTTGCTTGAACTGAACTACTTCTACCATCTGAAAGTCATATTTTTATTACTGTATTGTTGATTTTTGTCGTTTGGTCTTTTTTTCTGTTCAGTTAAAGATTACTTATTTTTCTAAACTGGTGTGGTGTCCATTTGTAGTGTTTTCACTGTATTACTGTATGTGTTCACAAATGCTTTACACTCTGCCTCTGAGATAAGCTTTCTGCTCGTGCCAAGCTAACAAGGGGGGTGAGCAGGGGTTATTTTAGAAGTGTATCCCCCTCACCCTGACCAGAAGCAAGGGTCACTATTTGAACAAAGAGACCCCCATTTCGAACACAAATGTATTGGAATTGTATTCTCAAATGTTACTAGTAGGTCATTGGGCTTAGGAGGACATGAGTCAGGCCTTTAACTGCATTATCCTTTGTGGATTGGTGACATGTACCATATCTAGTTATACCCAATCTATATGCACTGAGGTAGGCATCCTCACATCCTGTGTGGCCCTGACTCAGACTATGGCCATATATTTCCAAGTGAACAACTACACTAGCAACCTGTAACAGACAGGCAGATTGCAGTTGACTCATCCAAAGGCAGGATCACAGTCTTACTATCAAACAGCATCAAAAAGCAAAAGCATGTTGAACATTCATCCTCTGCCTCCCCTTCTCACATTTCACTGATATGCAGCAATCTGAGGGATGCTCTGGTACTCATGATGCATGATGACAGTTCACACAAATCAAAATACATGTGATCTATGAATTGTACCTAAGTACATGTTTGACATGGGCAATCACACACTATCCTTACAGAGCACAGAAAACATTCAGATGACAATCACTGGTAGCATCGGGACCCCGGAATGTTGCCACCTCTCCTGCTGTGTATGACTCAAGTCCACCTACAACACAAAACATGGAACAATGCTCTGTAGTTTTAGGATAGGTACACTGTAAAAATGAAGCATAGTAAATTTACTACACAAATGTCTATTAAAATCTGCACATAAGACATGTAGCATATGACAAAATTGATATGGCCTAATAATGAACATAGGTATGCAATGTTGCAGTGTTTACAGGTAATATTGGGGAAATATTGTCTCAGCTGCACAGAGTGCATCCAAAGGCCTCACTTACAATTTTGCTATACAAGTCAGTGCAGCAAGTCACTTTGCTGTACTAAGTCCCTTTGCTGCGCTGCCCTGAGTCAATAGAAAATGGCATGAATGTCTGTCCTCTTCCACTGCACTATTGGTTGCCTTTTGCCAATGCAGGCACCGTTGCACCTGGGTGCAAGGGCACCTGCATTGTAGAAATTATTGTTTTTGTGTAGGAAGGAACACCTTCCTGTACAAACACAAGCAATGGAGGTGTTTTCCTCCTTCTATGTGTGCTGCACAATGCAGCACACATAGAAAGAAGCCAGATCAAGGAGAAATAAAGATATTTCTTCTTGTTATGCCTCCCCTGGGAAGGCATAGGCTTTTGATGCACTGCCAGGTTTAAAAGTCCTTGTAAATCTGGGAATGCATCAAAATCAATGAGTGTTGTGTGGGAACATCCACTGCAATGCACATGGAATGCCACTTTGATGCAGAGTAAGGCAACGCAGCAACGTGCTCTGCTTTGCCTTACTCCATAGAGAAGAGGCAATGAAAAGTCGCGCAAGTGGCTTTGCGTGGCCTCCTAGATATGGGTCTGAACTCTGTCCCAGTGTGTCAAAACAAAGTGATGCACCGGTGGCGCAATGGGCTTATAAATAACTCCCCAAGTTCCAATACATCACACATTGTGATAGATGGTCCAAGTATGCCTGCTTTTGATGGCTAAGTGAACAAAATGAATGGACAGACCACACTCTGCAGGATAACTATTTCGCTGGCACATTCTCATGGCAATACATGTCCTTTACTATGCTACATACATCTGACAGTAGGCATGCTTGTTATTTGGCTTCACTTCAATTATTACATGTCACTACTGCACAGTAAATTAACATTGGCCATTATTGCCCTGTACACGCTCATTAAGGAATATTAAACATTTGCAAAGTAACATGCATGTAAAATTGTTAAGAGTGCAAAACAAGTTGTCCAACCGGTGACGTGATTACATGTGAGTGTGCTCCTCTGCAACAAACATGGAGGTTGGGTGACACAGTTCAGACTCAGTAATAACCTGGTAGGCCAGGTGACAACACTTCATGTATAGTGCTTGGTGGGTCCCCCTGCACCTTTTTGCCTCACCTGCACTGCATGATCTGTTTGGGCTAGTGCTAGGCCACAGTGAACGTTGCTCTGTGTCATGGTGTTACCTAACAGAGTCGGCCTGTAGAATGGCATACTAACCCCAACACAAATCTGACACTTGAGTCATAACATTACCAACAGATTTTGGTCCAGAAGATACATCTACAAGCTCTTGGTATCTCTACTGGCCAACAGACACACCGACGTGTGTGCCGAGATGATCAATTAGATCAGCCTCCCTGCTGATGACATCTGCCCAGCTGTGCTTTATTTGACAGATGGTTTGGTCCATATCAAAAACACATTTCAGATGCACCTGGACCTTCGTCCAACGCTCCTTATTCTGGCAGGTAGGCACCCCTGGCTTACCCTAGTCCTGTGGCTATCATATGGGGCAAGTAGTGGTTAATCGCCACAGGAGGCCCTAACTTCATCCTTTGACAGATTACGTGACCTGCCCGTCCCCGACATATCCCTCACACAAAAAACAGCCTTAACAAAAAAATACCTAAACCTACAAATGTGCATGTGCCACTATATGTGTGGCACATGCACATGAATCATGCAGAAAACCATAAGGTAAAATGGTTAGCCAATTTCTTGCACTTCGTAGTCATGTTTGAGTGGGCCTTACAAGTGTGGTGACTTCAAAGTAGGGATATTTTTACCATTTCCATGCATCACAACATTTGTCAACAGAGAGCGCTTACATGAACTTGTAGGAAGGCATTCACACCAGATGGTCATAAGTGCATTTATTGACAGGATACACCACTCTGAGATTAGATGCATCAGTGCATGCTACCTTGCCATGAGTGACAACACATGTAGCTATACCTTGACATGTATTTGGCTATTACATTTCCTTTGTGTCCTGTTCAAATTAGCAAACATAGATGGAGCTGTAGGAGTCACAGCATTCTTTGTTTCTGAGTAGGACAGAGCTACACGGTCACATCCATTCCTGCATGTAGCAGTTGCATCCTTGCCTAGTGGGTCAAGTGTTGCTGCATTGAGGCTCAGTAGCCAATCCAGCACTGACACAGGGCAAGAGTCCACGTGTTAGGTGATTTGCCACACTTATTTTGATATGTGTCTAGCATATGTGGACTAACTGGGCCTCTGTTCACAGTCATAGGACAATAAGGTCACTATACTGACCTCCACAAGTGTAAAGCAGTTGAAAACACATACACTCAGTAATTGCCCATTGTTCACATTTACACTACCTTTGGCTTATTGTAGGATGTCTGACAGTCAGTAAACAGCTGCACCACACATACTCATCACAAGTGCATACTTTTCCACATTGCTACCTTTGTTTTTTGTACGTCTTCCACACATACATGCATTTGGCACATGTTGATATGCACACATGTTTCGGACTGCATAATGGTGTCCTGGAATGAAAACAACACCTAACTACAGACCTTTATGATGGGCCAAATAGAATTATGTGTGATGTGAGTGTATTGATGTCTACAGTGACTCTTTAATAAAAGTGCTTACACACGGGAAGTGTTCAATCCCGTAATCTGAAAATAATGATAAGAGCCACCGCTCAACATACTTGGAGAAAACCACCTCTCGAAACCTCATATTATTAAGGAGAGAAGGAGAGGTGCTCTTTAAAAACAACAGTCGGTGTTGGGATTATGAAAATGTGGAAAATGTGCCGGATAGAACGTGCGGGTATTCAAGCGTGCTCCACAAACTGAATAACCCACATCGGTTAAAAATGTGGTAAATCAGGAGGTTTTTGAAGCTGTGTATATTGTTCCAGTATGAACCTGTTTCATATGCACACATACATGTGTCCCTGTGGAACCATTGATGTAGCTGCACTACCTACCAATGATAAAGCCTTCAAATTGTTTACTACCTTTGGGATGCGTGATCTGGTTAGTACATGTGGTGCATTCTACACTGGTTACCTGATGTGGGATACATGACATATAATTTGTACAAACAAATCTTAGGCAACTGTAAATTGCTACGCTGTTATTTCATCTTAATACAGCTAGGACATCAATTGCAAAAACTGAAGAAACAGTGATTTTCAAATTGAGCACATTTATCATACAAAACTAGTATCTATATAAATTTCTATGTACATTATTGCATTAGCTTAAATACAAACTAAAAAATATTATCAATGTCATATTTCATGATTATCACGACCATACATTCATTCATAATCTTTCATCCTTCCCTACAGTACAACTAATTACAAGCATACAAATCTTCATATACATACTGGAATCAAACCATTAATTAATTACAGATAAACATAGCCTTCTTGATAAACTGAAGAAAATGATGAGATTCTCTACGATAAATAATACACGTTGGGTTATAAAAATTCCTCTTGTTCGTAAAGTTTATGAAACACTGGCTGTAGAGTGTTTTCATCTACAAGTGTTTCAGCTGGAAGCCTTCTTCAGGAAGCCATATGTTTGTCAAACCAATTCTGTATCTGTGAACAACAAAAATCTGAATCATGGTATTGCTTGCTCTCTTAATTATAATTAATATCTATGAACACCCAATTTGTTGGCCAGTTTCATGCTGTGCTACCAATTCACCTATAAAATGTATTGAATAGAATATCCATGGACTTCATGTAAGTGAAACTTACCACAGATCGTAATTTGATCCAAACTACCAAGCAACCAACTCTCATGATGCTGACCAAAGAAAACGGAGAGAGTCGATTAAGTGACTAAAGATAAAAAAGGTAAAAAAGACACATGAATAAGTGATAAGGATGGAGTAGAAAAAATCATGCTGAAAAATACAGGTATTATTCAGTAATACCCAGTGAAACATGGTCTAAGTCCTCACAGACCTTCTATTAGCCTGTAGCTACAATGAAATATAAATCTGTTCCTTATATTGGTCTGTTTCTGGTAAATGTCTGAATTTTGGAATATGTTAGCCAGAGCATATGAAGTCTTCAAAGAAAATTAATAACAGGTATCAGCTCTTAAATTACCTGTAATCCGTAAAAGCAAGAATCATAATATACAACCCCAATAAAGGGTTCAAGAGTAGATAACGTGTGGGGACTGCACTCACCCTAGATGTATTTTCATTAGGAGGTATGCAGCTGTATTAATTCAAGGGTCAAACTCACCGCATCTGAGACAACTCGGTTCCAGGATTATTAAGTCAGCTTTTGGCAACAAACAAGAATAATTTGATAAACCTTTGGATACAGGCTACCTAATATATTCTGAACCAAAAAGTGAGGGTATAGTAATCTTGGCTTGCTTATGCTAATACTGAAAATATTGCAGCAGGATTCTGTAACTAAGAAACAGAAGGAACAATGTGGGCTGGCACCAGGACATAAAATTATTTACCACGACTCGACAAGATTAGGCATCAAACCCGATCAACAAATGGCGCAAACTTATGAATGCTACTCCGATCCGGAAATTATCAAAGACTACTACATAGCCTTTTTTCAGGAACCTGCAACCGTCACCATATGCCCGCCATATTGAAAAGCAAATACAGGAAAACCTATATGTGCACATCCATGATTGGACCATCTTTGGTCAACTACAATGTGAAAAAATGATCAGCGCGTGTACCAGTGGTTACTATGTGGTGAGGCGCAGCTTCTCTTCCAGAGCATGCAGGTATGCCAACTGGGCGCCATATTGGTATAATAGTTTGGAGAACACGAATATATACAAGACTTACTTGGACCGTCTCTAGTTTAGTTCAGAAAATAATTTATTTATTCCAATTAAAAATGGAATAATACATTACAGAAATGGACTGAGAGGTACTTTTTGATGCCACATTTAGCTAAAAATCAGTATACCCTCAACTTGTATTGGACAAATAGTTGAATGATAGCCCTAATGAAAGGGCTAAGAACAAATCTGATGATGTTGTGCATAACAGTTTTAGATTGTGACGTCTACAGAGGCGTAAACCCGTGGCAGTGTGGATTTAATTGGCTATTTCCTATATTGCATAGTAAAACACCATAATGGTCTTATATGTAGGTCTAGTCCAATATCTGAGAACTTCGGTAAACTGAAGAAGATGCAGATAAATGGTATGTATGTTTTATGGATTAGACATTATATCTTATTGCCTGATCCCATGGGATTTTGATGGTTAGTCCTCTACTATAGGTGTCTAAAGTGAAGATCCAGAAGACTTGACGGTGTTTGCGGATTTCCATACTCTTGGTACCTAATTTTGAATTTATCTTTTCTAGGATAACCCATTGGATCTCCTCTGGTTTATGAGATTACTCTAGGTAGTTATTTACAAGGGGTGCGGCCTATTGTTTTGTTCAAATGGCAGAGCAATGCTCTGTTAGTCGTGTGGCTAGTGTAGGTGAAGTTTATATCCCAGCTGGCACAGGCAGATCAATAAATATATGATGTGCTGCAGGTCAAGCAATTAGTGAAAGATTTTAAACTCAGATTGTATCCATTAAAGACCAGATTCACAGTTTAGATGGCAGAGTCACATGATTTACATTTGAAATTCCCTACTATGGGAGTACGGCCATCAATGGTTTGTTGGATGTAAGGCTTCCATTGTTCCATCTGAGATCTTACAATATGATCTTTCAGAACTTTATCTCTGCAATGGGCAAACCAGGGTGTAGGTATATGTTGTTCTCTTTCTTTTTCAGAATGTAAAATATGCCAGTTTGAACAGACTATTTGGCGTTTTTTCTCATTTAGCATGGAATGGCGGTTTACAAATGCCAACTTTGATGTCTGCTTGGTACATTGGTTGGTTAATAGATGTTGTCTATCATAAAAACGGGTAAACAGCCATTAGTACGCGACATTTACTATTCATACCATTACAACGCAAGCGTAACAACGCATGCGCGCTAACAACACTTAGCCTTTACTATGCATGTTATTACATCGCATGCCCTGTTACAACGCAAGCGTTGTAATGCGATCCACATCATTGTGAGGACAACAACGTGCACCGAGAACCACCCCTCCGACGACGCTGGAAGGAGAAGAAAGGAACCACGAGGAGAGAGAGGTAAGAGAGGCTGTGTAGTTTTAAAGGGTTTAGGGTAGGGGGTGAGTCGTGCAGGGAGTAGTCTTTTAGGATTAAGGGTAGTGTTGTTGTGTTTGAGGAGTAGTGTTTTTGGGTTTAGGGTAGTGTCGTGGGTCGTGCAGGGTAGTGTTTTTGAGTAGGGACAGGAGTGGGGGTCGGGGGAGGGTTGTGCAGGGGGTAGTAGTTTAGGGATTAGGGTAGAGTTGTGGTGTTTGTGTAGTGTAGGGTAGTGTTTTAGGGTTTAGGGTAGTGTTGTGCAGGGTAGTGTTGGAGTGTAGGGATAGGACTGGGGTGGAGGAAGGTCGTGCAGGGGGTAGTGTTTTAGGGTTTAGGGTAGTGTTGGGTGTGTCGTGCAGGTTAGTGTTAGCGTGTAGGGACAGGAATGGGGGTGGGGAAGGTCGTGCAGGGGGTAGTGTTGTAGGGCCCGATTCACAGAACTAACTTAAGATAAAATCCTAAACTTACTACCATTTTGGTATTCACAGAAGGCACTTACTCATTTTGGTATTCACAGAAGGCACTTAGTCATTTCGGTATTCACAGAAGTTAGGAGTCCTAACTTTAGGACTCCTAAATGCCTTCTGTGAATACTGAAAGTCTTAAAATTAGGATTTTTCTCAGTTTAGTAGTAGTATAGTTAGGACTCCTAACTTTAGGACTCCTAAATGCCTTCTGTGAATACCGAAAGTCTTAAAATTAGTATTTTTCTCAATTTAGTAGTCCTAAATTTAGGACTCCTAACTTTAGGACTCCTAAATGCCTTCTGTGAATACCGAAAGCCTTAAAATTAGGATTTTTCTCAGTTTAGGAGTCCTAAGATTAGGACTCCTTACTTTACAACTACTAAACTGAGAAAACTCCTAATTTTAAGACTTTCGGTATTCACAGAACGCATTTAGGAGTCCTAAAGTTAGGAGTCCTAAATTTAGGACTACTAAATTGAGAAAAATCCTAATTTTAAGACTTTCGGTATTCACAGAAGGCATTTAGGAGTCCTAAAGTTAGGAGTCCTAACTATACTACTACTAAACTGAGAAAAATCCTAATTTTAAGACTTTCGGTATTCACAGAAGGCATTTAGGAGTCCTAAAGTTAGGACTCCTAACTTCTGTGAATACCGAAATGAGTAAGTGCCTTCTGTGAATACCAAAATGAGTAAGTGCCTTCTGTGAATACCAAAATGGTAGTAAGTTTAGGATTTTGTCTTAAGTTAGTTCTGTGAATCGGGCCCTTAGTGTTTAGGGTAGCGTAGTGGTGTTTGAGTAGTGTAGGGTAGTGATTTAGGGTTTATGGTAGTGTCAGGGGGTTCGTGCAGGGTAGTTTTTGCATGTATGGACAGGTATGGGGAAGGGATAGTGTTATGGTGGGGGTAGTGTGTTGTGTAGGGTAGTGTATTTGGATGTAGAATCTAGCGTGGTGTAGAGGTGTTTTTTAATACAAAAAATGCATGGAACAAGTATACGGGGTAAAGGGATCCATTGTAATGACATTTTAAAAGCATTTCCAGGAACTTGCTATCTAATGGTATGCGTAGAAAAAAATTGCGTTGTAATGGTACTTGCGAACTAATAACTTTGTGGTAAAAGTATGCATTGTTTTGTATTGCGGTGTATCAACATATATTCATAAAAACGTGAGTCACATACCAATCTTTTCAGTTAACCTGTGGCTAGAAACTTCTCTTTCATTTCTACAGTCCTTGAGTCAAAATCAGACAAATTCGTACAATTCCTGCGAAAACGCAGGAATTGTCCAAGTGGAATGCTAGTTTTCTGTGACTGAAGGTAAAAACTATCAAAATTTAATAATGTGTTCCTGGAAGTAGGCTTTGAAAATAGGTTAATTGCTAGCTATTGGTTTTTATGGCTTATGGTAATATCCCAAAATTCAACTTGGTTTAAGCTGATGCCAGATGTAAATCAAATGTTGGGGACACAAAGATTTGGCCCCCAAAGCAACTCAGGTAAATCGTAAGACTTTCCGGTCCATATAAAAAAGATATAATCTATATATCTGGACCATTGAGTCACTGACTCAAAAAAGGGAGCGATTTTATTGTAAATAAACCTTGATTCAAATTTTGCCATATAGATATTGGCTATAGTGGGGCGCAGGAGGCCTCCATGCTGACACCTTTGATCTGCTGATATAATTGGCCATTAAATTCAAAGGTGTTCTCATCAAGAACAATGTGTAAGCAGCCTAAGATAAACTTTTATGAACACTGTACTTTGAATTGTTCAATAAACCATTCTACGCTTCCATAGCGCCATTCTGTCGGATGTTACTTTACAACGATTCAATATCCATGGTAACCATGGTTTCACTCCCTTCATTGAAATGTAGGCCCTCTACTCTATTTATAATGTCCCTGGTATCTTGTACAATCGAACTGATCTTGGGGACATACGGATGAAGTATGCAGTCTACCTACTTTGATAATGGCTCTTTAATTGATCCTATGGTGGTGACTATAGGCCAGCACGGAGGGTCCTCACTCTTTTTGTGGATTTTGTGGACACCGTAAATGGCTGCCATTTTGGGGTGACTGATGTTCAAGAATTGGTATTCTTTATCACATATATAGTCCTGTTGAAGTGCATTAGAAGTCAAGCGTTCAATTTTTTGTACCGTGGGAGTCACATTTGATCAAACAGACAACAGCCATGGGCAGGCCTTCCTTGCACACAGTGTTGCAACAGCATTTTTCCTAGTGTAGCATTGCTCAGGTTCTTCCACTATTGATAGACACATGCAGTGGCTTAGCGTGTCTTGACAGATATGACTTGCAGGTTTGTATTGCAGATGTGCCCTGATTAATGTTGAAAGTATGAGGTCTACCCCTCCCACATATAAATTGTCTCAATTAGCACACACGGATGTGTCGATTGGGTCAGTCAATGTTTGCTGGTATTAGTTGTGTCATGTACTTCAGATGTGCTTACCAACCAGTAGGCCATTCCCATATTGGCCATTCTGGAAGCGCTTGTTGATGATAGAGTGACTGAAGATGCATGCAGCATGCACACTCCCGCGGCATTGGCTAGCATGTTGGACTTCATCGCAACACTTTTCGTCAATGCGTTGCTTTTCCCTGAACTTGTAAAATATCCATTTGTCGGTTTTATGATGGATATTACACTGGAACGCCTACCCTGCATATATTTAGACTTATGTGATGCAGCAGGTTGCGAGGCAGGTACATTTTGACGTAGAACTCCAAAAAGTGACACATCAGTCAAGATAAGTCACCTTGTATAATAAGAAGTACTGACAGCGCCACCAATGCTTCAAAAATTATGATGCATTGGAGGCGCAAGCTCCTTGTAAATAAGCCCTTAGGTATTTTGGCCTGCCATGCAGCTGAGCCACTGCCAGTCTACAAGCTTGAACCCTGTGAGGTCAAATCACTCAAAGTACACATCTTCGCAACAGTACCTACACAGGGGCATATCTACAAGGCAGCGATATAAAATTATCAACGCTTTTCGGCCGAAAACGGCTGCAAAAGCCGCGATCATTTTATCGCTATATCAGCAAGGTCACGCTATCGCGTGAAACCTTGCCTTAGCTCTTGAATTCCTAACTCCCATCTTTGCGTCTCTAATGAGATGCAAAGTGGGCGTTCCTCCCCAGGATAACGGGAGAAATGTCTCCTATTATCAAGCCTCATGCAAAGCAGCATAGCGACAAGAAAAGTAGCGATAACCTCTGTTATCGCTAATTTCTTTACGCCTGCTTTGAAACTGACTTAGCCATGATATCCTATGTAAGATGGATATCATGGCTAAGTATGTGAGGCCCTATCAGCAAGCTATCGCCAAACTTCGTGGGATTATCGCGGGATTTCCAGCAATAATCCCACGTTTGGCAGTTAGCGCTAGGATTTTTATCGCTTTTGAGATAAGCGTTGCTAATAGCATGCTATCTCAGCGATAAAAATCCCAGCGCTAAGGGGAATATTATCAAGCACGGCGTTAACATTATCACCGCTATAGCGACAGAAAACTGCCGCTAAAGCGGCGATAATGGACTTGATAATCTGCCGCAGAGAATTCCAATAGAAGCCCATGTAGACACCAGAACATGGGCTTCTATGGGAATTCTCAAGGGCATATTATCAAGCCCATTATCGCCACTATAGCGGCAGTCGTCTGTCGCTAAAGAGGCGACAATTTTAACGCCGTTTCTTGATAATATGCCCCTATGTGCGCTTAGCTATAATTATCGCTGGTTGTTTGCTGATATGCCCCACAGTTTTTTGGGTGCTGCTAAAATCCTGCTAATTCCTAAAATAGTGCATAGTAGTTGTAACCAAATGTGCTATCCAAAAGACGCTCTATTCTGGAAGGTAGACTAGAACAGAAAAACATTGATTATGTTTATGGTCATTAGAAAGTGGTTTATTTTCTTTAACTAATTATTCTAAATACGTTTTTTTAGAGTGCTCTCTGCTGACCTCGTTCGGTCTGGCACCTGGCATTGCAACAGCAGTTCGTTCTTTTATAACTGCTTTTTGTTTGTTGGATGGTTTGGGAGTCTGTCTACCAATTAAACAGCAAATCATGTGAAGGTTCCCAGTTAAGCAATTGAAAGGCAGGGTGTGGAATAGCAAAGACGTGAGAATATGAGGGCCAGTAGAGGGTGAGAGATTGGATGGGTCTTGAGTGGCATGTGGCTGGTAGCCACGTAAAAGGGAACACAAGGCAGCGATGGACATTCAAAAGTGCAGGGGAGGTCCAGATAAGCGGCAATTGGTTAAAGAGTATGAAAAACAGAGGTGTGTGATAGGTATGAACAAAGAGAGGGGGAGAAAGGAAAGGAAGGCTAAAGTGGAGAAAATGTGGAGTTTGCTGAAGGTGCAGCTGAGAAAACAGAGCAGAGGTGGAGTTTGATGCTTGGTGAAATTACTGGGCATCACTGAAGGTGGGACGAAACAGAGGAGACATTTGGGCTTTTATAGAAGCGTGCCAAGTAAAGCAAAACAGAGAGAAAGAAGAAAGGAGTGGCTGGTGGAAAAAATGGGGAGTATTTAGTACGTTGGAAAGTTGTGAGAGTCAGCGAGATTATGAAAGGGTGGATAGGGACTCAGGGTGAAGGTTAGATATGAGGCAAATGGTAGAAAGTAAAATATGAGGTTGAAGAAGTGAAGAACAGGAAATAAGATTTTGAAAAGCTGTGCAATTGTTACAAAGGAAGAAAGTGTGGAAGTGAAGGGGCCAGAGTGATACAGTGGCAAGAGGAGGCAATATTGCAACTTAGGATAGTGGCAAAAGGCTTCTCAAAGTACTTGTGCCATAATAGAAGTGGGGAAATAATTAAACGTGGAGCAGGGAATATGGGAAATGTTGAGATTCTGACAGGTGAGAAAAGAACAGTTGCATATGAAAGAATAGGAGAGGGTGAAGGGTAAACAAGAATATTAAACAATGTAGGAGTTGGGCCTGACAGATACCTTGTCTCCTCTCACAGCTAATAAAGCTACAAGAACGAGCCCCCAAGCAAACCGGTACACAGATGTCAGGCTCACCTAATGCCACAATAAGCAACTTGAATGTTGATGGACACAATGCAAATCTGCCTTCAGACAGAACCATCAGCAAATCAGAGCCACCCAATGCTCTGCGCTCACTGAGCACATCGAAAGCAGCACCAACAACCCCAAGGAAATCTTTGCTATAGTGAAAGACTTCACCTATCCAGCAGCAAGCTCCACAAGCGTAGACTCCTCTCAGTATCTCTGCAGCCTGCTGTCAATATTTTTTAGCAATAAAATCACCAGCATCTACGAAAACATGGAGCCCTACTTGACACCCAGAGGAACACCATGAACACTTGCTGCACCATCACCACTCGAGAAACTGCAATGACCATGTAGTTCATACACTCCGAAGCACCCTTTGGCCCATGGACTCACCATGTCTTTCTGAAAGAACTGGACCTCATCAGCTCAACCCTCCACCTCCCACCTTATCCTCATCCAACGACAGTATCAAGCTGGCAACCACAGACCTGCGCTTCACTGGATTTGCTGCTTCCGGACAGCCCACATCCAGTTAGCCAGCTGGGCTTTGTTAGCTTTGATGCCGTCAACCTCATCTGCAGAGTTCCACAAGGATACTTACTCAGCTCCACTCTGTTCAACGTCTACATGACCCCACTCACCAGCATTGTCCATGCCCATTGAAATCACCATCATACAGCCAACTCATACCCTCCCTCCCCAACAAGACACCAAATACACAGACCAATTCCTCTACCTGCATGAACAAAGTCACCAAATGGCTATAAACCAATTGCCTCAAGTTCAACACAGACAAGATGTGAGCACTATTCTTAGGCAAAGATTATGCGCTCTGGGACTCAAACTGATGACCTAGAGGACTCAGACCTACACCTCTCCTGGCAACCAATGCAGAATAGTAATTGATAACCAACTCACCATGACAGGTCAAGTGCCGGTTATCATGCCGTTTGAACTCCTAGTGGCTACAGATTCTCTCTCTCACAAGTGAGTTTTTCGAAGTATTTCCACTGGACTCTTCCAGACTGAAAGTGTATTGTACTCACTACGGACCTAGGATTCAATAGATCTTTGGTCTCACCTTATTATGGTGAATTGCTAAGTCCGCTTATACAACTCGATTGGGATTTGTCCATTTTGAAACAGCTTGTTCACTTGCATTTCATATTTGATACCAACTTTGGATTTAAATTCTTCATTGAGCCCTGACGAAGTTCCCACTGGCAATGTAATGGGAACGAAACGCGTTGGCTGTGTGCCAGTTTATGAACCAAATTGTTGAATAAAAGGACTTTTGCAAGGAATAAGCGACTTATCTTACCTCATTGACTCTGAAACGAGTGCACCTTCCAACTTCTCTATCTATGACAGGTCAAGTGAATGATGTCCCAACTCCTGCTTAAATACACTCAAGAAGTTCAAGATATTCAAATGATTCCCCATCAACTCTTGCAGAAGTGCCACTCAAGCCCTCATCACTAGCAAGCGGGAATACGGCACTATACTCTATGCTTGAATAAATACTCAAATGACAAGAAGTCTGCAAACCATACAAAGCGTTGCGGCCAAGCTTACTCTCCACCTCCCACCCTAAGCTCACACCACCCCACACCTCAAAGAGCTCCACTGGCTCCCAATCCGTATATAAACACTCTTCAAACTCCTCACACATACAAGGCCTTACAGAGCATTAGCTCCACGCACTTCACCAAATGCATACATTTGCACAAACCTACCACATAACACCACTCAGCTGGACCCTTACTCACACCTATCCGATACATATGCAGAACCACATCCAGCAGTTGTGCCTTCTCCTACCATGCTATTAAAGCCTGTAATGATCTGTCCTGCACATCTGAGTCTCCTCCTCAGTTCCTGAATTCTGCAAGAAACTGTAAACCTGACTCTTCACCTAGCCCCAACCTTGCTTGAACCATACATTTCCTGCTTCAGCGCAAGGATACCCTTGTGTGTGAGTTGTGGGATACATACGATAAACCAAAATTCATAGTTAAGGTTACTCGAAGTCCCAGATTACATGTTACTGGCTAAGTAATAGCTGGCATGGACATACATCATGTTCTCTTCATGGCTCCTGTGACATGATTGTACAGTGCACACTCAACCACGTTGCATGGATGTTGGCAAAACTTGCTAGGTTTGGGGCCGGGGTAAGGAAAGTGGGCACTAACCTGGAAGTAGTTTTATTGTTGCCAAATTATCAATATGGCATTTTCAAATTACTGCCTTATCCCACAGTCTTCTCGGTGGCCTCCACTGTCATGAGTGATGGCTCTGTGGATGGTCCCGCTCCATTGCCAGCTGCTTCCTTCTTTTTACTGACTACCTTTTACTTGGTCCAGGAATGCAGATGGCACCAACTTTTTGTATTACCTAATGCCTTTCATGGTGACTCCTACAGCATTGATGCACTCCTGCATTCTCAATCTCATTTACCTCTCTATAGCTTCAGCCAGTCAGTGACTCCTTTCTGAAGAGTTGGTCATTATTTGTCACACACTCCTCCCCCAACATCTATAACTCCTAATCACTGTGCTTTTGCTTTCCATTTCTTCCTGTCTCTTCGCTTTCTGCCTTACAGCTTGCCATTTCCAATGTCTAACACTGTTCTCATTGGGAGATCTTCTGTCATGGGACCTCCTCTGTCGCCCAGTGTGGAAGGTTTGCTCTACTTCCTGCTTGTCATGACATCAGTCAGTGACATTGCGGCACCCAATTCGCAGTTTACGATTGACACCTATTTAAAGATTGGAAAATCAGTAAACTGAAATTGGGAACCCTAAGAAATCTCTATTTGGGACTGAAGCTGTTACCAACATTTGAATTTGTG
Organism: Triturus cristatus; assembly: GCF_964204655.1. Lineage (NCBI taxonomy): Eukaryota > Metazoa > Chordata > Amphibia > Caudata > Salamandridae > Triturus > Triturus cristatus. The sequence continues at coordinate 724,629,755 of NC_140586.1, forward strand.
ATTCTTTAGTTGAGGTTTATTTTTTTGCAGTTTCCGAATCACAATCACACACGTTAGCATATCAGACTCCAAATATATATAAATATCTAAAACCATAGAGAGATACTGGCTTTTGCCTGCCCGTTGCATGGCACAAAAGTGATAATGGATGAAGAAAATAGTGAAGTGAGATATAAGACATGTTCAGTTCCAACTACACACTACATTATTTACCGCACATTCACAGTCCATTCATCCCGTCAATAATCCGTCCACCCTGTCACATGTAGCAAACAACTCCTCAGTTTTATATTAACAATTAATTAAAAAGAAACATAGCTGTAAAGTCAGCATGACATTGCACAAATCAGTGACTTGAAATGGAATAATGAAAGCGAAGCAAATGCACTTACTACCAAGACAAACTATGTGAAGGTTGAACAGATTGTTGCTGAATGCATAACATGATGTCCTTGACTTTCCATTAGTGTGGAAATGGCTTCTACACAGATTGCTTCAAGGAGCCGAAACATCGTAAACAAAACTGCTGTATTTGGGCTTAATGGCATCGGAGGCATGAGAAGTGTCCCTCTTCCCTCTCAAGCTACAATATGTTTACAGCATGCGCATAGGGCACGGGAACATTGCCTTCAAACATGGTATTTCATTGTAATGCATAAATAAGGATATCTTGTGCTAATTTTACTTAAATTATGTGTTCTCATTTGATTCATTTACAAATAATCATCCAGAAAATCAACTTAGATATTGGTTTAAATTGTCGAAATATTAGGAAATACTCCTATATCGCACATAATTAAATGGAAGCTCATGTTACAATTATTAAAAGGTTGCTTCCCTCCGTCTGCATAAACTTCTTTGGCCCATTGTAGTTTAAGCTATTTGTGGCATGCTACCACCACAATGTTGGTTATTTAGCAGTTTTATATAGCACAAAGTTGTCTCTAAGGAATTGGACTGCTTTACATGAGCACCAGTTACATTACACACTCATGTTTTTTCGGCACAGAGTGATTAAGTGATATGCCCAGAATCACAGTATGTTGAGCCGATGTGGACACTCAAACCTGGTTCCATGTTTATTCAGCAGTTCTGGCCATTAACTAACATCTTCTTCACAATGGAAAACATTTGCAGTAGTGAGGAGACTAGTCCTTCATACTGTACTGTCGTGAGACTGTGTGCTCTAGGACCCTTGAGGTTCTGGGCTGACTCAACAATGGAATTACCGAGGAATTTTGATTACGGCCCCATCTTGCGTATTGACACCATTTTCATCTTGCCCTCACTCAGGCGCCAACGGCCTTCATAGCGTTTCTTCGTACTCTGAGCTGTAACATGTTAAATAACCTTTCTCCTGTCTCTCAGAGAAAAGTACATTCTTGGACCCGGCTCGAAGCAACGAATTCCTGTGATAACCATCTATTGACCCTTGGTGATACCCCTCTGCCTCTCCAATTGTTTTACGAACCACCACCTGCAACACGCAAAACACGTCCTGTTGTAGATTAATTAAACGTAGGAATGCTCATGCCACCTGGCCTATAGGGTCAGGAAGAGAACACGACCCTAGGGAAGAAATTTCTATTACCTATTATCCTGTATCTTGTACAAAGAATGTTTGCTAGTGGATGATTTGTTTGTTTTTATTGCACATTGAGGGGGTTGTTCCTTTAGGGGATTCAAGCGCTATAAAAGACTGTGAGCCACGGATTGAAGTGGCAGTCTCCTGAGAACCTACCACTGATGTACTTCTAGGACAACTGTACCTAGCTGCAGCTAATAAATTGAAGTTCCTATGCCAACAGAGTGTTCCGTGTCTCTGTACATTTAGAAGGCGAACTCAGAATGTTTCAGGCGTACCCTGTGCCGCCAGGCCTAATTCAGCCTGGTTCTTCAAATGGTGCCCTCTGTGAGGCGGCTTCAGAGGTCGTGGGTCCAGCCCGGAGGACGCGCACCACGTGATCGACCCCTGCATGTCGTAAGTGGACCGAAGGTTTTTATAGTGTGGCTTCTCCTTTCCAACGGCTGCGAAGACCTGCTGCCCTGACTGCCGCCACGCTTTGGCTCCCTTGGTGATTGGTATTGCGAGACATTAGACGGACCTCTGTTGGCATAGGAAAACATCTGGTTAAGTTAAGCATAGTGGCCACTCCTTTGTGTTTATTTTGTCTTTGTTCGACTTTTACAAAAGCCGAAACCGAGGGTTGAGTGCAGTTTTTGTACTATAAAGTGACTAATTAACCCCTTGAAGTTTGTAAGGAATCTAGTGTGATAGAGATGCCTGGTTTCAGTAAGTTTGGAAGATGGTTTTGTTGTTGTTGCGATAGGGATTCCCGACTGGAGGACTCTTGTCCAATTCCTCCGGCCGGGACTCCCACTTATGAAGTATATTCTAAACATGGTATTGGCCCCATAGCCTTTAATGAGGCGTGGGTTCACTATACTAGGAAAGATGGTGTTTTACGGTGGCCGGAGAATGGCAGTTTTGAGCTCAATATCTTAGATAATTTGGAGGGAACTTTGTTTAAACTAAAAGCCCGGCCGGCTATGTTTGACTCTTTTCACTTATGGCGTAAGGAGGCCAAACAGAAAGAAATAAAACAAGCTAAAAGAGATAGGAGGGATATGTCTATTTTACAAGCTGCCAAACAGTTTAAAAATAATGAGACCGATCATACGATTGAGGTTTTAGATAGGCAACATCGTATGGCGGTAGATAAATGTTATCCAGTGTTGCCAACTTCCCCTACAGAGAAAAATGTGGACCCTGAGAAAGATCCTTTAATGTCCCATTTGTTGAGATTACCTCCGCCCTATGTGCAGGGGGCTAATGTACTTTTTGCACTACCGCCTGCCCCGGGAGCGAATGCATCTTTATTATTAGCACCTGTCCCACCTGTTCCACCTGTTGTTCCACCTGTCGCTCCTCAATCGGTTCCTGCACCCCCATCACAACCTCTTCCGGTATTACCGAGCTCTCCCTTACCTTCGTCTCCCTTTGTACCTAGTACTCCCTCTTCTGCCCCGCCTAATATTCTGTCTCCTGTCCTAATGACGAATTCTCTACCGTTTCTGGCCTTTTGTCCCCTCTCTTTGGGACACTTCAAATGACCCCTGTTCCTCCTCGTAGACAAACTTGTAGTCAGCTCCCAGGTCCAGATGAACAGGAAGTGTTAGATCTTCTTGCCAGAAGGTGGATCACGAATGGCCCCCAGTATAGTGTGCAAGACATTATGGTCACCTTTCAGCAGTGGGAGGCACCAACGCAGAGATATGTTTTTGATACTATGTGTAACATTTTAGGGCAAGAGTGGGAAGATATGGGATTGGGACCAGCCCCTCAGGGCATGCTAGATGTTCAGGCCGAGTTTGATAAAGAGCTGATTGTGGGCACAGAGGTTGAGGATGCAGTAGGGACACTTGTAACATTTAGAATGATGTTTGCTTGCCGGTCTTTGCCAAAACGCTATTCCTCTGTTATGCGAAAATTAAAACACTATCCTATGAGAGAGGTTCCCCCAGTGTGGAGAGAGGAGGTTGCAGCTCAAGGTGGTAATCCTCTTATACCTGCTCACTTTCAACGTGTGTGGGTGCTCGTTCCTTGGAAACGATCTGAGGTATTGGCCATTAAACAGTCCTTACCGGACCCCCGTAAAAATCCTGCTGGGTACTACAAAGAGTTGTCCCAAACTGTCGATGCATGTATTATGAATTTGGCTGATATAGACATGTTAATGGGTAATGTGGTCCCACAACCATTATGTGCTAGGATTCGGAAGGAGGACCATCCCGGGGAATTGGGGGGTGATTGGGCTGCCATACTTGCCGCGGACAGACTCCAAGTGGGTGGTGCCAAACCTGAGGCTTTAATTACAGAACTCCCAGCTAGGATCATCGCCTTACTGAAAACTATGATGCCCCCTCTGCGAGTTAATTGGGATAAGCTAGCAGCTTGTAAGCAGAAAGCGGATGAAAACGTCTCTGATTTCTTCACTTGTTTTGAGGAGACGTTTGTCGATCATAGTGGTCAGGATATGAGCACGGAAGGTGGCCAACGACTGTTTGTGGATAAATTTGTGTCTAATTTGGTTCCGGAAATATCTAATAAATTGAAGAATTCCGAAAGAGCGTGGGCTGTATCCTCTTCTGCCCAGATATTGGCTACTGCTCAGTATTATGAAAATAGGGATAAAGAGGAAAGAGAGAAACTTGATAAAAAGACTAAAGAGCTGAAAACAAAAGTTCTTTTGCAACAAGCTTATCCTCCTCGCCCTGCCCAACGTGAATATCAGCCACCTCCACAATTTCAGAGACAGTTGCAGAGGCCTGGGCCTTTTGTTCCCCGACCCCCACTGGGCCAGAATCAGTGCGCCTACTGTAAAGAAGAAGGCCATTTAAAGTATAATTGCCCGGTTTTGTTACAGCGTACGGGCGGCATTCCTGGGTCATGAGGCCGGGGTGGTTATCAGTCAGCACCCAGAGGTAGAGGACGAGGTACGCCGCCTAATAACCAACGTTCCATGCCCCCTGGAAACTCCACGAATTATTTTGATCAGCAAAATGTTCAGTCTACCAACTATTACAATGATGATTATTATACTGAGGATGCCAGAATTCCCAATCTAGCTAGGAAAGCCATAGACGAAGTGAGGGAGTAGTATCAGTTCCAGTGGACCAAAGCGGGCCTTATGTTTATGTTGTAGCACTAGGTGTTACAGAGCCATTCCTATTAGACACTGGTGCGACGAAGAGCTCTATGATTCACTCTAAACTCCCTGGGGCACCTTTGTCTGGCTGTAGGAATGTTTCTGTAGGTTTTTCTGGCGCCCCAGTTCAAAACCCAGTTTCACGCCCTTTGCCCATTTCAATAGGTCCTTACAAATTGGAGGCCCCGCTCCTTTTAACAACTGGTTTTGGTGAAAATTTGTTGGGTTTGGATTTATTGAAGAGATTCTATGCGACATTGCACTGTTCCCCTTCTGGTGTACGTCTTACCTTAGGTAAGAAATTGACCTCACCGAAGTATTTGTCTAAAGACCAGCTCCCCCCTGAATTACAATCTCTTCCTGCCACCCTCTGGGCCACCGGCCCCAATGATGGGGGCCTCCTGCTGATTCCGACCCACATTGTTACCCTCAAGCCTAATGTTAAATTTCCTCGCATTCCACAGTATAAAATTTCCAGTGACGGCGAAAAAGCTCTTTTGACTATAGTTCATGATTTGGTACAAAATGGTGTGGTCGAAGAGACTAGGGGAAATGTATGCAATAGCCCTGTTCTGCCTGTTTTTAAACGAACTGACCCCTCTCAGCCACCTGTCTATCGTTTTGTGATCGATCTCAGAGAAGTCAACAAGATTGTAGTACCTCAATTCCCTGTTGTCCAAGATATTAATGCCCTATTGACAATGATACCCGCCTCAGCTTCCTGGTTTTCTGTCATTGACCTCAAAAATGCTTTCTTCAGCATTCCCATTGCTGAGGAAAGTAGGGATATTTTTGGCTTCTCCTTAGCAGGCCGAAGCTTCCGGTTCAAGCGGGCTCCTCAAGGTTATTGCGAGAGCCCCTCCATTTATAGTCAAGCATTAAAATCACAGCTAGATACTATGTCTTTACCACCAGGGGCCACTCTCATTCAATACGTGGATGACCTGTTGGTTGCAGCAGATTGTGAGGACACTTGTCAAAAGGTTACTATTTCACTGTTACGCCACTTATCTGACCACCACCACAAGGTTTCACCATCTAAATTGCAATATTGCTGCCAAGAGGTTACCCATCTAGGTCATCTCTTGTCAAAGGAGGGACGGCGATTGACCCCAGAATGTATTCAAGCAATTGCCCAAATGCCTATTCCATGTACGCAAAAAGAGGTGCGTGCCTTCTTAGGTATTACCTCTTATTGTAGACAATGGATCCCCAATTTTTCCCTTCTGGCGAAACCCTTGTTGGCACTGACTCTTAAAGATACACCGCACCCTCTGCCATGGACTGCGGAATGTCAGAAAAGTTTCACTGATTTACGTACTGCCTTGTGCTCTGCTCCTGTGTTAGGTACTCCTGATTACAGTAAGCCTTTCACACTCTATGTTCATGAGAAAGAAGGTTGCACATTATCAGTTTTAACGCAACGATTTGGGGACAAGCAACGTCCCTGTGCCTATTTTTCGGCCACGTTAGATCCAGTGGCCAAGGCATTACCTAGCTGTTTGAGGGCTACAGCAGCAGCGGCAGTTTCCATTCGCCAATCTGCTGGATTGGTATTAGATAATACCCTCATTGTCATGGTGCCGCATGCAGTAGACACCCTTCTAAATAGAACGAAGACTCAACACCTCACGAGTGCCCGCCTTTCGGGGTACGAATTGACGCTCTTGGCTAGCCAAATACACATTAAGCGATGTAAAGCCCTGAACCCGGCAACATTGCTGCCAATTCCAGTAGAAAATGGTACTCAGGAGCAGCATGATTGTTTCCTCAGCACGGAGGAAGAGACAAGAGGCAGAGTTGATTTAAAGGATACTCCACTCCCGGACCCGGATGGGATCCTATGGGTGGATGGTTCTTGTTTTAAACTTCCCAATGGTGAAACGACCTCAGCCTATGCAGTCACTACCTTGTACACTGTTGTGGAAACGGCGCGTATTATGCATAATTCAGCTCAGGCAGCCGAATTGATAGCACTGACTAGAGCTTGTGTGCTGGCTGAAGGGAAAAGGGTGAATGTGTATACTGATAGTTAGTATGCGTTTGGAGTGTCCCATAGTTTTGGCCGCCTGTGGAAGGAAAGAGGGTTTCTCACATCCCATGGCACTAAGATACAGCATGGCCAATTGGTAAATGACCTTCTTGAATCGCTTACCTTACCCACTCAGATAGCAATTGGGAAGTGTAGTGCACATAAGAAGATCACTGATGATGTAGGTCAAGGAAATGCTTTAGCAGACCAGATAGCGAAAGAGACAGCTAAAGACACTACAAGCCGCATGTATGTTGTGGGCTCTGCTAGATGGTTTGCACAAGGTGGGATGTGTGACAATACTGTGGACACTGTGAAAATGATCCAGGCAGAAGCCACAGGGAAAGAATTGAGTAAGTGGAAAGAGAGTATAGGAAGGTTGGATGTGACAGGGTGCTGGACAGACTTGTCAGAACATCAACGCTGGTTGTTACCAGATGCTTATGTACTCCCAGTAGTTACCATGGCACATGGTCAAGCCCACATTAGCGTTAAAGGTATATGCAAACTTCTGGCTCCGGTATGGCAGAATTTAGGGATTCCTAAATGTGCAGACAATCTGGTTAAGCATTGTATTATATGCTTGATGCATAACCCGGGGTAGGGAACACCAACACCGGCAGGCCACTTTGCTCCCCCAACGTACCCTTTTGAGGTTTTGCAAATAGATTACATTCACATGGAACGATGTAACAATCTGAAGTATGTTCTTGTTGTGGTATGTGCCTTCTCCCGATGGATAGAGGCCTATCCCCTGAAAGATAATACTGCTCTGTCCACGGCAAAAGTCCTTTTGAAGGAGTTTCTGCCGAGACTTGGGTTACCCAGAATTATTTGGAGTGACAACGGAAGTGAATTTGTGGGTCAGATCATGCAGAAAGTATGTACAGGCCTTGGCATTAAACAAAAGTTCAACGCAGCAAACCATCCTCAGTCAGCAGGTTTGGTAGAATGCTATAATGACACTCTTAAGCTTAAACTCACGAAAATACAAGCCAGCACGGGTCTTGCTTGGCCTGATGCCTTGCCCTTGGCTCTCTTATCCACCAGAACAACCACCCATTCCCGTATGGGGCTTAGACCTTATGAGGTTGTGTTTGGACGCCCTGCAAATGTTTGGGGAGTCCCAAGGCCAAAGAAATACTCCGAGATAGAGCATCCATTGTTAATTGACTATTTGCATGATCTCACCACTAAGTTACGTGTCCTTCACCAACAGGTACATGATACTTTGCCTCAGGCTTCAACGGATCCTGGTCATACCATATGGCCCGGAGATTGGGTCTGCATTAAAAACTTCCAGAGGTCGAAGAACTTGGAACCTCACTGGAGAGAACCTCGTCAAGTACTTCTAACGACGCGTACTGCAGTGAAGGTGGTCGGCAAAAAGAACTGGGTACATGGGGTACATTGCAAAAAAAGTGCCCCTACCCTTGCCTTATGATCAGTGGGTTCGTAACCAAATTGGCGATTCTGAAAGCGAAAGGATACCAAGATTTGGACTGTTTAGCGATGCACACCTAGAGTCTGCCAGATCAGAGAAAGAAGATGACGAGGTCCTCCAAGCAGCTATATCACAGGCATTGAAGTTGGACACTACTGAACCACATCTCCTTTTCCAAGAACAAACTGTACCTGGTTCCTAGAGGTACGATTTGAGGCCCAGACTGAACAAAAATACCTCAATAGTGCCTCATTGACTTTGTCTTTATCCCGATTTCCACATGTTGCAGGGCCGTGATCGTAGTCTCAGAATTGTGACCCAAGGTGTGGCTCTAGGCCTGTGGGACTTGTAGGAAAAAAAAAAAAAAAAGAACTACAGACAATCACAGCTGAGTGAAGCAACCACCCGTCACGGGCAACATTTAGAGATGGAAATGACTGTTCAAAAGGGAATGGACAAAATACAAACAATGAGCACGAAGCATTGTAAATGATTGCATAATCGTTTTGTAGTGGCCTTAATAATATTGATTTTAATATGTATTATATTGTCTTGCATAGGATGGGGACTACATGTAATTTTTACGCAGCCTATTCCCAAAGTTACAGTTGAAATGCATACACATGTCGCTCTACCCCCTCATGTTGAGTCGAGAAGGAGTGAATTTCGTAACAACACATTTGTTTCTATGCTACACCAACATCAATTGGCTACTAATGCGACGAACTGTTGGGTTTGTGGTCTTCTGCCAAGTTCAGTGAATACTGGAATACCATACATAACCCTTCCTTTTTCATTTAATGGTTCTTGTAGTGCATGGTGGGAATTAAGTGCCAGTTGGGTATTTTCTGGAGATGGTGATACCCGAGACGTAAGGAGCTTGGGAGTACATCTATACCATTTATGTTGGCGGGACAGAAAAAGGATATATGGGACGAATAGTGAGAAGTCAGAATATGCTGATCGCCAAACCAGATCAACGGATTTGCATTTCCTGCCCTCTAATAAAACCTCTCGAAAAGGACAAACTTTTCTAGTGGTACCTGGACAAGCACCATTCTGTATTAGGAAAGGAGGGTTAGAATATAAAGGTACAAGCAAATGCCAACATATTGTGACCTTGAATGGAACAGATTGGCCTCGCATGGTTCCCTCACGTAATACATACTTCGTGTGTGGGAATAAGGCTTACACTTCTCTACCTGGTAATTGGAGAGGCACTTGTTATATCGCTTGGTTGTTGCCCCCTACATATATAGCGGATGCCAAGCATCATTTACGGAAAAGAAGGGTGGTGTCTGACCAGGATATGTCAGGACAAGAAGTCAGGGATGTCATGAAAGGACTCCTTCCATTCTGGGGCCCAATAGCCAACAGTAGAGACATAAGACAACTAATTTGAGTTGTAGAAGCCACTGTCAATAAAACAGCTGGAGCTTTGAGTAATCTCACTGCAGAACTCGTTGCTGACCGCCTTGTCACGCTTCAGAACAGGTTGGTATTAGATAATATTCTTGCTGACCGTGGGGGCGTATGCAAATTGATCGGATCTAGCTGTTGCATTTATATTCCAGACAACGCCCCTACAGTATACAAAGCCATCTCTAAACTACATAAGATCGCTGAGTCCGTTCACCAGGATGAAGGGAATTGGTCTCTGATGGGATGGTTTGGGGGACTACTGCCTACATGGGGATGGAAGATTCTTACCTTTGTCGGAGCGACTTTGGCTATTCTCTTCTCATGTTGCCTTTGCCTACAATGTGGTCCCGCTATATGCGGGCTCTGCGCCACCCTGTGTGTTCCAAATCCTGTATATCAGAAAGCAGAGAACACGAAAATAATGCTGCAACAATAGCTTGTAGATTTCATGGCTATTGAAGTTGATTCTGATTAACAACAGCCTGTGTGTTTTTTTGCCTGAGTAATGGCAAAAGGAGGGTCTGAGGAAATTTGATTACGGCCCCATCTTGCTTATTGACACCATTTTCATCTTGCCCTCACTCAGGCGCCAACGACTTTCATAGCGTTTCTTCGTACTCTGAGCTGTAACATGTTAAATAACCTTTTTCCTGTCTCTCTGAGAAAAGTACATTCTGGGACCCGGCTCGAAGCAACTAATTCCTGTGATAACCATCTATTGACCCTTGGTGATCCTCCTCTGCCTCTCCAATTGTTTTACGAACCACCACCTGCAACACGCAAACACGTCCTGTTGTGAATTAATTAAACGTAGGAATGCTCATGCCACCTGGCCTATAGGGTCAGGTAGAGAACATTTCTATTACCTATTATCCTGTATCTTGTACAAAGAATGTTTGCTAGTGGATGATTTGTTTGTTTTTATTGCACATTGAGGGGGTTGTTGCTTTAGGGGATTCAAGCGCTATAAAAGACTGTGAGCCACGGATTGAAGTGGCAGTCTCCTGAGAACCTACCACTGATGTACTTCTAGGACAACTGTACCTAGCTGCAGCTAATAAATTGAAGTTCCTATGCCAACAGAGTATTCCGTGTCTCTGTACAGTTAGAAGGCGAACTCAGAAGATTTCAGGCGTACCCTGCGCCGCCAGGCCTAATTCAGCCTGGTTCTTCATTACTTAACTTGATGGCAGTTATTATGGTGTGGTTATTAACAGTTTTCACAAAATGAGAGTGCAGTGTGTGATTGTATGCTGAGGAATAAAGACATACAATTCAGAGCTCCATGTGGGGCGTATTCCTTTGTATGCTCCGGGGGCTGGGCAGAACGCTACAGCAGGCGATGAGTAAGGGATCTGTGCCCCGAAGAAATTCAACTGCTCTCCCTGAGAGTTTGCAATACTACAGCAAATTGCTCATACGTTCCACATGCACCCAAGTCGATGCAAAGCTGTGTGTCCCTGCGGAGGAGTGCATTCAAAATGCCCAACAAAAATAACCCTGGTAAGGCCAAAAGTAGAGATATTGTACCACATCATCACACAATCAATCAGTCAATCTAGTGGCTTACAAACGTCGACTGCTCACCCGTAAGGGTCTCAAGGTGCTAGAGGGGGATTGAGGAGGGAAGGGTGGGAGACTGCTGGTTCATCGAAGGCACTGTGGTTCAGTCCAAGAGCAAGGTCTTGAGGTCCTTCCTGAATTGAGGAATGCTGAGCCATCATCGATGCTAAGCGAAACACTGAAGGCAGCCGCAACTAGGTACGATATAAAAAGCTAGTACGAGAGACGAAACGGTTACATACTATCAAGAAAAAAGATGGCGCCTTACAGCTTCTGATTAGGCATCATGACCCAAGTGCAAAAATATGGCCAGTGCTTGCAGAAGGCACCGGCCCAGAAAAACAACTGCTGTCGTCTGACAAGCATCTGCTCTTGGCGGCAGCAAAAAAAAAAGTGCAAAGTGTGATGCAGCTATGTTTCTGAAACCACCACCGCCATTCATCACCACTAACAAGCACAATATTTGCAACAGGTGGACTGCATGGATCGAGAAGTTTGATTACATCATAGATGCCCTAGAAAAAATAAATGATAAGAAAGTCATAAAATATTTAAAGAACCTTGCTGGTGACAGTGTGAAAGAAGTGATAAAGCAAATATCAAAAGCTGATGCAGTATCATACCGTCAAATCAAGGAAGGGTTAGAAGCCAAGTTCAATCCGATGCTTAATGCCAACTATGAAAGGTACATTTTCAACGAAGCAAGATAGCAAGCTGCTGAAACAATGGATGAGTTGTTTGAAAGACTTGATGTGCTTATCAAACACTGCAAGTTTAGGTAATTTAATGATGAAGAAGCTGAGTCATCGGTGGCAGTCTTTAAGACTCTTTCAGAAGATGCATGTTGAGAGAGACGCTCAGCTTAGTGAAAGTACTAATGGCTGCAAGAGTCCCGAGGAAAGAGCAGATTGAGAAGCCGCTGATATGGGAGCCAGAACAGCCAAAAATGAATCAGCGCTGGTATTGAAAAGCAAACACAAGTACAAGGTGGATGCTTGCAAGTCAATATCTACAAAGAAGAAAAAGTTGTGTTTCCGATGTTGGTTTCCACTTCCTCATCAAAAGCAAATGTCCAGCCATAGGACAAACATGCAAAGGTTGTGGAAAAGAAAAACACTTCATAACGGTTGCAAAATTAAAAGTAAACTAACAAATCACAGCAAGAATAGAAAATGCACTCCAGAAGGCTCCAGAAGCATTCTTGCCATGCCCCCAAAGGCAAAAAGCAACATCAATTATGACAAGTCAATCGTCGTAAAAATTCATCCTACAAAGGCTCTTCAACTACATTATCGAGAGCAGTAAAGAAGATGGATGTGCATTGATGGCATTGGCCAAGAAATGACAGGCTCATGTAGGTTTGGCTGCTTGCAAAGAAGATTAAAAGACAAAGGCAAACCACCACACGAAACAACAGAATTCATTTGAACTTTGCCCCAAGTATGTAATAAAGGCCAATGCTTACCCTATAACCTTTATCATAGACAGTTGCGCATCGATTAGCATCATGCAGGTCGAAATGTTTAACAGACTCTCTCCATTGCTACACCCCAATCCTTCAAACACAAAAGTATACACGTAAGGGTCATTCATAGCAACAATGAGACATAAAACAGTATCAGTGCAAGTGTCAGCTCACGTTCTTCAAGGAGCTTTGTAAAGGGCATGCCTACTTAGTTTTACCACCGCTGCTGACATGGGAGTGATATCTTTCATTTACAACCTCCACACTCAATCTGAAGTTGTGAGTCAGAGTCCATTGTTGGTTCATGGCCTAGGCAGGCTAAAGACAATGAAAGTGCAACTTCACATCAATGAGGGCGTTCGCCCTGTTGCCCAGTGGCACAGCAGAGCTGCTTTCCACTTGCAAGAGGCTGTTAAGAAAGAACTAGAAACACTGTTGAAACATGACATCATTGAACAATCCACCAGTTGTACGCCATGGATTTCGCCCATGTTGGTAGTGCCAAAAAAAGACATTGGAGGTGCAGTGTGCATCTGTGTTGATATGCGCCAGGCCAACAAAGCAATCGAGAGAGAAAGACATCCTGGTTCACACATAGCTGAATGGTAGCAGAGTCTTCTCCCGTCTTGAGTTGAACAAGGGATACAATCATCTTGAGTTGGAAGAAAACTGCAAGTACATCACTACTTTTTTGACTCATGTTGGCTTGGTCAGATACAAAAGGTTGAGTTTTGGAGTGTTGTCAGCTGCAGAAATATTTCAGGATGTTATATGTCAAATAATTCAACCTGTCACTAATTCATTTAATTACAGTGATGACATACTGGTATTTGGGGAAACAAAAAAGGAGCATTCAAGGCTCTTACGCAATTGTGAACGTTAGTTGTTGATTCAGGTCTCAATCTAAATGGACCAAAGTGTGAGTTTCACAAGACCAAACTCAAATTCTTTGGGCATATATTCTCTGATGGGGTAAGGACTCCTGATCGAGATAAAGTGCGAGCACTGTCAGCTATCTGCCCCCCCACAAGATGTCACCATGCTGTGATCCTTCTTAGCCATGGCCAGTTATTGCTCAAGGTACATTTGTGACTTTGATACTGTGAGTGCCCTAATGAGAGACTTAACAAAATATGATGTCCCGTTCCAGTGGTCATCTGAATGTGATCAATGCTTCAAAAGAATAAAACATAAGATTAGAAATGCAACCGAGATGGTATATTTTGACCCCAAGTTACATACCTAGATCAGTCGATATGAGCCCGGTGGGGTTGGGGGCAATCCTTGCTCAACATAATGGTCATCCGAATGCTCAGAGACACATTGAGACCTATGCCAGTCGAAGCCTATCTGACACAGAACATGTGTATTTTCAGCCAGAGAAGAAGAGTTTGGCTGTAATGTCGGCTTGCGAACATTTTTCATGTATTTCTATACGAAAAACGTTTCACTATCAGTACAGATCACCAAGTGCTGCTCACTATTTCTCAAAACCCGAAGGCCAAGATGCCCCCTCTCATTAGGAGGTAGAGGTTCTGCCTGCAAGAGTATGACTATGCAATTGTACACAAGCTGGGTGTCAGGGATCAACGCACATTGGCAGGTGTCACATCCTGTATTGTCTGTTGGTATGCACAAGGCAAGTACATTAACCATGTTTGTATCCCACAACATGTTAATATGTGATGTGCCATTTCTTTTACCTTGCACTTCAAAGTACATGTAATTGCCTACTTGTCCTGTGTACTTGTTTACTTCTGTTAAAACCTGTCATTCCATTTCCTTTAACATGCACTTAAAAGAACATTTTACATTTGCCCTTTATTATTTCCCCATGATGGTGTGTTTATTGTGCACGTGCTTGTTCAATGTCCATGGGAATACTTTCCAGCAAAGCAGCTGTCTCTGAAATGCCTTCTGACAATGAGACACATGCAGATTCAGCTGTTATTGACACGTGCAGCCAACGCCCAAGGCTCAGCTATAAATAGCCATGAGTCATGCAATCCCTGCTTGACTTTCGTTTCTGCCAGCTGAGGCTAGTGCTGTCTTCTTGAAAGCTTTTCTGAGTTTCCTCGAGCCGGCTCCAACCTTGATTCAGGACTTTCCAGGAAGATAAGTTCTTTTGATTTACAGACATCATTGCAAAAGGAAAAGTTTTACTTTAAACCCATCCTTGCTAATGGAAATGTTTTGCTTTAATGACATTGCTGCTAATGGACATGTAATGATTTAAAGACAGAGCTGCTAATGGAGATGTGTGAAGGCTGAATGCATTCTTTATTGTAATTGGTAGACTCTGTTTTTTTCTACAATTGTTTTGTTTTTTGAGAATGAAAAAGTGTAAATGCCAAATGCATTCTTTAACCCTGTAGGTATTGCGCTTTGTATTTCAAGGAACTTTTGTTTCTAGATTGTTTTAGTTAATGTTGAGCTGATTGAAAACCTGAAGAATTAATCGGGCACATTTATAGAACCTGCTGTGAACATTTCATCTTGCTGTTGTATGACAAGGATATTCATAAGGAAGCTGTTAGTTGATGATAGACAGATATCCATGCAGAGTTTACGCGGTCCTTAGGGCAACAATACAGATAACGCTAAGGTGAGATACTGATTATGTCTGTGTATATAGAAAGTTAAGCTAGAATACACAGACTTGTTTTCTTTTTTACCTGTATTAGCCTTTTTCTAGCGTGATGATTTATAATAACCTGTTACTGCAATAAGTGTGTTGAGAACGACATAGTACCAAGTACAGGAGGTTCTCGCTATTTCAGGTGATTAACATTGATAGCATAACGCATCTACGATTGTCTGTATCATTGGTATAGTTACTGATATAGTGCATGCGTTGTTTTCACTCAGAACAGACAGAAGTAGACGATTCTGCAAGTAAGATCCCGGCAGGTCCTGGTAGCAGAGTCTGCAGTGTCTCTTCTCTCTGTTTTGTTTCTCTTCCCAAAACCCCTTTCCCCTTAGAGTATTTGCCAGGATCACTGTTTCTGTAATTCAGTGAGGCTGGGATATATTCTGGGTGGGTCGGATCATTATTCATCACCCCTGTCGACTACCTGGATTTCAGGTGAGTGGTTAGACCACCATAACACTGGCTAAAGATCTGCTTTGAAATCTGGTAAAGATCTGGTAAATAACCCTGCTGATTACTTTTCATGAGTACCGTTACAGCAGCACAGTTAGACTTAAAAAAAAGGCTGAGGAATACATTAACTTCATTGTGAGCCATCACGCCAGCAGCCCTGTCCATTAAAGAGATCATTGCTGCAACTAATGCTGATAAGAACATACTATCCTCAAGGACATCATTTCAACAAAATCAAAGAATAACCATGCTCGACCTTTTGCTGACAAAGTTGAATTTCCAAAAATCTAAAATGACAAGATGAACTGTCTGTTACCAAGGAAGGTGTTGTATTTAGAGGCTCAGGAATTATCATACCTGGGAACCGAAGGCAGCAAGTCATTGAACAGGCCCTTGAAGGACAACATGGCACCAAAAGAGTTCTAAGTTAGCGAGTTTGGTTCTGGCAACTTGCTAAGCGAGTGGAGAGGGAACTAAAAGAGAGCCATCTTCACAACTGTCTTCCTCCCAAAGTGACACAGCACACATTGAAAATGAAGAAAAGAATTGCAGTTGATTTCTTTGGGCCTTTAGAAAATGGACAGCATCTCATGGTAGTCATCAATATGTATTCCTATTTTCCTTTAGGCGAATAGCTATTGTCATTTACCCATGATAAGGTCATCGAGCAGCTGGATGACATCTTTGCAGTATAGCGGTATCCACACCATTCTCACATAGCAAAGATTTCAAGGAATTTCTGGTCAGACTAAATGTCAAGCATCAATAGAGCACAGAACTGTGGCCCCAAGCTAATGGTGTTTTGGAACTATTCATGGGTGCCCTCAAATGGGTCATTCAACGAGCATTGATGGAGAGAATAAAGGTAAACCAGTCCCTTCATCAAGCCCTACATGCCTATCGTTCAACTCTGTTAGAGAGAGTCCAGATACTCACCTGAAATCTAGGAGCATCTGCAGGGGTGATGACTATTCCTCAACCCGCCTTGAACACCTCTCAGCGCTACTGAGAGAACAGGAGCCCTGGCAGGTGTCCAAAAAGGAAGGGGATGGAGACGAGAAACAAGAGAAGAGAAGAGACTACTTTGATTCACCACCTGAGCCAGCCAGGATCCAAGTTCTAGAAATGTGGGCGTGGCACTCGTCTTACCTAAGAACAAAACGATGGTTAAAAATTTAACAGACCCTGAAAACCCTCTCCAGTACTTTTATGTATTCCCTATGAAAGGACACAAATTACCTCTCTTCATATAAGTATGTTCGCAGGTTGATGGGCTTTGGTCACAGTCTTTTATATGTGAAAAGGACACTGGTTCTAAGAAACACAGATGCTAAGAAACACAATAAACATGTGACATATTAAACTATTACGCTCATTTACAGGTTTGCACTTATTACTTTCTCAATGATCTAACTCTCACCTTCTTACATTAATATGCCGCCTGGAACCTGTTTCCTCAGAGCAATTTTAACATCAATTGTCTGGACAGGCGAAAATAAACCAAAAATGACCAAGTCAATGAATTCCAAATTCAGTCTTCAAATGTTAATGCCAAAAGTCAAGGAAATCAAGCAACCCAACAAAGAATTAAAGCGCTTTTCAAAAACAGGCTAAATATCCAGAGCACGCAGTGATGTTGCAGGGATTCTGCTTATGCGCAGAACTATGCGCAGGAACCCAGGCCCTCAGTGAATTGCGGTGTACCAAAAACTCACCTCAGAACCCAGAACCCCTATCCGGCCAGCATCAGTGTCCCATTCGTTATCCGAGATTTAGCTCGGCGGTCCTAATGTATAGACAACCCAGAACAAGCGACTTAGTATATTTCTCAGGAATGGTGGGAATGAGAAAACACCTTTTCGTAATTATTCTCGTACCAGTCCACAACAGAATAAACAGAGACACGGGAAAAGTTTAAAGAGTTTATTTTATAAACCTCGTGTCCTAATATGCAGCAGTTTGGCTAACATTAGCAGACAAACGATTAAAATCAAAACCATCAGCATAGTTACAATACCATAGAAAATGAAAGGAGCAATCATACTAAAATGACAGTGGCTCTAGGCCACCTTCCTTTCTCTAACACACTAATAGTATTATTAGACTAATAAAAGGTCTCTAGGCTTGAATGGGGAACCCCATACCGTATAGATCAGCTCAGAGAGTTCACATCACAGGATCAGCTATGCTCTGCTCCTAGGAACGCTCTTCTTCAGAATGTGTTGAAAACATGTAGCACTGCAATATTAAAAGCATTCGACTTTCAGGTATTTACAGCTGCGTGCGTGTTATGGCTAAACTAGTGGGCCGATCAACCTGAACTCAACAACATGCACCGTCTAGCGAGCCAGACTGTTTCTGTTACACTGTGTACAGACCAAGGTCGCCATTCACTGTTCAAGATGTTAACAACAGACAGTTCTCATGTAAAGCAAAGTCGAGTAAGCATTCCTCAATTCTAATCACATGTGACTACAGTGTCGTGTGCAAAAGCAGCAAAAGCGGCAAGATGGCTTTCTAACATTAAACGCGGTTATGCTAACTTAGCGTTGTACATAGGTAGATAACGATCATCACTACATCCCCCCATGATCGGACCAGTAACCACTAGGGGCGCATGGACAGAACACAGAGTTCAAGTTCGACAGAACGGAACCAAGGGCATGAACTAGAAGGCCATCGAAGAAAAGTGAAAAAGTTCAAAAGAAAAAATAATGAAAAAAAACTAAAACGCAGATAAAAAATAAAACCATGTAGAAGACCAAAAATTGATGACGGACTGAGAACTGAAAGAAAGTTCAAAAGTCAATCCAGTAATGTATAGGCACAATAAGTTGCAACTGCTTCCAAGAGGAAATCATTGGAACGTTCCACAAAATTATCTGCCATCCAGTTCAGGACGGGAAAAGAACAAACATGTTCCTCAACCACCGGAGCCTCCAGCACCTGGCGAGGACAACCGGGGTGCACCTCAAGATAACTGTTCGTTAAGAAGTCAATCGCTGCAGCTCCGATGTCCCAATTACCAAGAACTCCATGCGCTTCAGCACAGGCCATAATCCCGACACCAGAACAGTCCGACTCGTGGGCCACTAAGGGGCTCATAAGCCGATCATAATCCGAATCAGGAGACACCAGGTTTGACAGACACAAATCCAGAGCCCATTGGAACGGACAATCTAGGCAGTGAAAGACAGGCTGTACACAAGTAAAGTAGGCAAACCGGAAGGACAATCCATAGGCCATGCTCAGAGTCGCCAGTAGTAAGGCGCCATAGAATTCAATCATCTGGTTACGAAGATGGTGCAGCCGGGACACGTTGTTGTGCCACGCAAGTTGTGCATCCATAGCGCAAGGCACAGATCAACAATAGTACTCCAGCTACGAGGGCAAGAAGTAAAGGCAGACCTCCGAAAACACTGGAAAAAATAAAATGAAAAAAGCCTGGGATCACTCCAAAAATAGTTTGAAAAGAGGTCACGAGGCCGGAGCCCACGAGTTTAAAAAAGTGAGCTATGCTACTTGTAGAAGAGGCATTAAAGATAGTCTGTATCAAGGTCCCAAAATGCAGTGGGAGATCAGTATTTAAAAGCGCTTGCACCTCAGTGCGGGTGTTTGCTACGTGAAGGACAAATGTTTCCCGGGATGAAGTCAACGCGACTTCCCTTTGAGACAAAAGAGCCTTTATTCTGCTCATCTTGTTGAACTCTGCTTTCAAGGTTGGAATCGAAGGCCAAATGGAGACATCCAGCCTGCCATGCGGGGGTGGGAAAAGGACGTTATTACAGCAAACTACCCTCTGTGACACAGTCACGATGTAGGGAATTCCCACTAACACCCCACAGCAAGCTTCATTATTTAACAGCAAATAACTACCGTTAGCAAGCAGCGTAAAAGATGGAGTAATAACTGGCACTGGAATCCCTTTCAGGACGCAAGCTAAATTAGGGGCCTGGACATTACATGCACCATGCAATTGAACGTGCCTACACACAACAGAGTGATCCGGTGCGGTAGTGCACTCTTCACCTTTCAAGTAAACCTCCTTGCCTTCCCTCACACATCTGTATGTGAAAGGGAGCGACCAGACTTCATGTAAGAAGGCCGTACCCAACCGTTCATATCTGCCTAAAGCATAATGTTTCATACACGAACTAAACTTAAACAAGGGGAACGGTAAAGTGATCAGCCCATGTACAAGCCACACGGCCGAATTCAGTTCGGTAACAGAGAAAGGTAAAGGTTCTAACTTTTGAATGTGCAGCAATGAATATGTAGCATCTTTCATGGACATGAATTGCTGTTTCGCAGTTAAATTAAAGGAAAGGAATAAAGATGAAGTATTCATGTAATCCCAAGGGACTTTCCCTGCCTTCAATGTTTGCAATGTCCATGCAAACTGCATAATAGATCGCAACTGGTTTTGACCATGATACAATACAGATAAATCATCTTGCACAATGTCCACCACAGATGAAACAATATTATCTAACGTATAGATTCTGGAAGACAGGGTGTTAATGCTATTATCTATAACAGCCAATACTTTTTCCATATTGGCTTGATCAATAGCACGTAATCTGGAAGCAGCCTCAATTTGTGACAACTTCCAAACTTCGTTATAAATAGCATACACCCATTGCTTGGGTCTGCCAACTGCAGGACCCTTAACAAAATCAGTCAAATCTATTTTGTCATTTAATCGCGCTAAATGGAGTTTAACAGACGCTAAAGATGAATGTTGTAGCCAAGACTGGCTTAACTTTCCTACTGAGTAGGTAGTTACAGTGTGAGAGGATTCAAAACGGGGGTCCACACGAACCTGTGTATACCCCTGCTTCAAATCCAGAAACCTATGTTGACAGGAGTCCGAACTCGTTTGCCACACCAACCACCCCTTTGGATTCAATTTTATAAATATTGAAGGACGTGTTGGAAACCTGTGTATGCAACATAGCAAGGGATAGATCCGTATGATTACCCCAATTGGGATAAGCACCCAGATCCGGCACGGAGGGAGAATTCATTTTTTTAGACGTAGCCAATCCAAAACAGGTTGTCTGAAAAACGGAGGAATTTAAAAATAACATATGATTCGGGATGAGACAGGCACAAAGCAGAGCCTCTGTCCCCTGTACTTGCCATCGTTTGGAACACCAAACCGATTTAAGATCGACAGATCATACCCGCCAATTGCCAACTCGTCCATAAAGGACTTGGAATACAATAATTTGGTGTGTGTCAGTCTGACTTTAGAAGCAGCCTCAGGCGCAACCTTGAAATAAAAGGACGCTGGATGGGCTACACTAAAATCAGAAAAATAAGTGAATTTTTCCACTAACGTGGTAGAGCTGCCCATCCTAGGGGCGGGGCAGTGTTCCCATTGTGTAAAATTTACAAAATTTCTAAACGTATTTGCCTTGTGCAGGAAATGTGTGCCATAATGTTGATAACAAAATTGTTCATCATAATTAGCAGTATCTAAATACAAATCCTCAGCATCAAAAGCAGCATAATATTTTAAATCAGAAAACAGTGCTTCTATGGCTTGAACATCCCAATTATCTGAGTGAATGTTCTGTTTAACGACATCACCCATAGAAACACGAAATACATTTGGCACATTAATCACTTCAGTGGGGCCATGAATTTGAAATTTGACAGCATCCCAAGCGATCCCATCACGTACAGGCCAGGCAGTAATGTTCACAAAAGTCTGGTCCCTCTTCATTATGTGTGATGAGGAGTGGGGGGCCAAAGTTCCATTAATTAGTCGAATTGTAGAACGTTCATTCAAGTAGTGTCCATTGATAAGTCTAAAAAACACTACCACAAAGCCAATGGACATAAACAAAAAAACACATATGAGCACCAGCCAAATGTAATACCAAGGGGTACCAAAAATTGTCTCTTGAACCAAGCCACAAAAATTGAAACCTTGGACGGGGCAATGGAAGTCACTGAACGAGAATCAAAAGAGTCTTGTGAGAGGGCAACTGTGGTGGATTGCAAGACAGGCAAGGTAACATCCGCAGGATAAGCATACTCAACTTCTTCAAGCCCGCCACTAGGTGTTTGTGGCAACAAGGGACCAGTAACGGCATGCATCTCGATGGCAACATCAGGCACTATGTCAGAAGCTCGGGCCACAACAGAATTCCTCAGCATCGAAGGGCATGAAACTGCCGGAGTCATACTAAGAAGAATCGGCCACTCGTTGTAGTTTGACATTGTCAATTGAAATGTACCTGTTATCCTTTCGACCAGGAAGAGGAGGTAAAATGACAGTTCTTGTACCCTGCACTCCAAGCACTGGAACCGGTGCACGATAAGAGGGGCCGAACTCCTTCTTGTTCTCCACTTTCTCACGGACCAGATCACCAACTCGGCGTAGCCAGCCGACTACCGGAATCTGAACCTCAGCTTCAGATGAGGAGGGTACGTGTTCCTTCGCTAGACTGTTTCTGGCTTCTTGTAGAGTCTGCAATACAGCACAGTGTTCATCTACGTCAAAGGGTGCGGCTGACACCGCCATGTCTAGACCATCAAGGTCTGGAACAAACATTCAAACACCAAAGAACATCATGTATGAGGTCCACTCACCCAGAGACCTTCTAGGGAGATTATTAAGTGCACGTTGCACGTCGTACAAGTGGGCAAGCCAGTTCCGAACAGTACCCAAAACTCTGGCTGTTAAAGATTGCTTTAAGTCACGGTTCATTCACTCCACTACACTTTTGCCCTCAGGCCGGTATGGGGACGAAAATTTGACTTGGACCCCCAAATTTCTCATGGCCTCTTTGTACGCCTTAGAGGCGAACGTCGGGCCCTGATCAGAATGAAAGGTACCACACGCAAAACTTCCAACAAAGACACGCAAATCCTTAATGACAGTGCGAGAATCAGCACTCCTTTGTGGCCATACCCACAGAAAACGTGTGCACGAATCCACTGCAACCAAGATGTATTTGAAAGCAGTATCAGAGGTAAAAGGACCGCAGTGATCTAAATAAACACAACCCAATGGTTTACCAGATATGTACAACTGAGTTTGTGGTGGGCGTGCCGCAGAAGAAGGTTTAATCTGCTGGCAAATATCACAATTAAGAACATAAGCCCTGGCCTGTTTGTACAAACCGCACCACCAGTAACGTTGTTATAACAAAGATATAGTAGCCGCAACGCCGGCATGAGCGGACGCCATGCCCTCGTGGGCCGCTAATATCAAAGAAGGTCTGCAGTCCGCGTTGGGAATCAATCTGTCACCAATGTCATTAATCCTCACTAATGGGACTTTATCAGGACTTAAGCGATAAGGGTAACGAGCAGGGAAACCTTTCGGTGGCTTCGTGCCCTGCTCTGTAGCAGCAATAGCTGCCAAGATGTCATCATCGATCTTACTTTTGGATCTTGTAACTGCTGCTACTAAGTATGTTGCCACTGCTGTTTTTGCTGCCTCGTCAGCTAAGCTGTTGCCGACAGCATGGACACCAACTCGTTGGTGACCAAGAGTGTGAATTACATTCACGAGAGGCAGACGGTCTTTAAGATCTGACACTCGAACCCAAAGCAGTTTATGCTTTATAGTGCTACCTTTGGAATCATGGTAGTCATTCTGAGACCAAAAGTGTAGATTGTCGTTGTAAGATTGAACACAATAAAAGGAGTCACTCACTATAAGTGTAGTGACTCGGGGATCAGCAAACTCCAGTGGAAGCACCAGAGCACGAAGCTCCGCCAACTGAGCGGTACAATCACCCAATGACTGCGTATGCACGACATCGGACTGGAATTCACCATTCACGAAAGTACCAACTACAATTGCGCAAGCCGCTGAATAGGCATGCTTTGATCCAGTTGTGGGTTGCGCAGACCCGTCAGTGTATATGACACAATGGTAAACATCGAGCGGGCGCAAGGACAGAGGAGCTGGATGAACAAATTCATACTGCAAAAACTCCTGAGTCTGAAGTGCCGCGTCAAATATAAAAGTGACATCCGGCGCGGTCAAGGAAGTGGCCCATTGTATCCACCTCGGATGCAAAGCTTTAGAATTCGGTACACTTGCTTTCGTCACCGCCTCTAGGGACGGATAGGGTGTAACCACCAACATTCGTTTCCCTTGCAACAGCGCTCATTCTTTCAGAATCGCCATCTGCACTGCTGTCAGAACTTTTTCGACAGTGGAAAAACGTAGTTCAGCTGAAGTGTACAAGTGAGATTTGTAAGCAATGGGGACGGTGTCGCCCTCATTGAACGTTAAGTATGTGAAACCAACTGCCCCGGGCACTATTCTTATGACCAGGTTAGTGTGGGTATCACGTGTCAGTAAGTACTTAGAAGCAAGAAGATCAGCTTGCAATAACTGCAATATAGCTGAATGCTCAGGCAGCCAACAGGATTTGGAAAAAGTAGGTTGTACCAAGGCGTAGAGCGGCTTGATACGCTGGGGATAATCCGGGATATAAGTTCGACTGAAATTCAGAAAGCCCAGCAGGGATTGCAATTTTTTCAGTGAAGTAGGAGCACAGAGGCATGCACACTTTTCTAGAAAGTGCGGAGCCAATCCTCGACCTTCATTGTTGAGTTCGTACCCCAAGAACAACACCGTAGACTCTGCTATGTGCGACTTCGCAAAATTGAAGCCTGCAAACAAAACAATAATGCGATCAACGCGCCGAAGATGCGGGTCTAACTCGTCATCCGTGAGATAAATGTCATCCACGAACGAGTACGCATCTGGGTCTACACCCTCTAATAGGGAGACCACGCGAGTGGCAAAGACTCCCGGGCTGTTCTTATAGCCCATTGGCAATCTTTTGAATTGTTTTTGTTTGCCACCAGAGGTGAACGCCGTCCACTCACTACTAAGAGAGGACAGGTTATGGCTGTAAAAGCCATTGGAAATGTCAAGTGTGGTTTTAAACCTTTTTCTCACGAGACTATCGACCAGAGCCGAACTATGGGTGTTCTGTACTGCACAGGTCCGGCAATGAGAGTTAAGGTGCCGGTAATCCAAAACTAGGCGGTACGACCCGTCAGGCTTCGTCACAGTAAACAAGGGATTATTCATAGGTGACACACATGTTTCGATTACTCCCTGATATTCCAATTGTTCAAGGATAGATGCTACGTGAGATCTAGCTTCACGACGCATGGGGTATTGGGCTTGTGGCTGGGGCGTAGTCCGCAACGGAATCTCATGGCCGGGGGAAAATTTATCCCAGCCCACCTGAGTCCGATATAACGCAGGCGCTTGCACCTGAGCCCATTCCCCGGCATACTTATCAGCTAGGACCTTAGGCACAGTGTGAGCAGAGGACGGGAGGATTACCTCCTCTCCTCTAGGAGCAGCCAAAACGAAAGCCGGGGGCCAATCTGCCTCCGCCAACAAAATATCATAGATAGTGGTCAGATTATCCCAAAAAAAACCTTGAATTGTACGTTGTATGTCACCTTCAATGTGAAGAACTATATTATATAGTCTATCAGGGGGAGACACACGAGTGTCAGCAGTTTCAATATTCCCGAATATATCAGTTGCTGTCGCCACCAGATATGGATGCAGTGCTTGTTGCACTACTGTAACTTCCGCCGCACTGTCCAGCAGCGTTAGCGCCCATGTTAGGTTCTGAAGCTGCGTCCGTACCATCTGAGGCATACCTCACCGTCAGAGCAGCAACTTTCTTCTTCTGAAACGGGGATCTTTGACGTGCAGAGTCTTCTTGCTTGCCTTTGCCGTCAGTCTGTCGGGATTGCTCACGTGCTTGCGGTGCACCCCGACTTTTCCCAGCGCCTCCGCCACCGGATTGTGAAGCCGATGTTTCCTGTTAAGAACGAGGAGAGCGTTGTTCAGAAACCTGAAATCTCTCAGGTGACTTAATAGTAGCACGATGGCGCAAATCATAAGTGCGTTCACTACTTGACTGGACAGGAGAGGCAGGACGGGACCCCTGTTTCTGTTGCTGTTTTTCCTGTTTTTTCGCCCTCCAACTTTGTTTAGGAAAGTTAGGGCGCTCGTCCTTACCAGACGAATTTGCCTTTGTCTGCTGAGAATCAGGATTTTTCACAGTTGGCTTAACCCCTAAAGCGCTACGACCAACCTGTTTATAGGCCATCGCAATAATCTTTGCGAATTCCCTCGGCTTGTCGTCTTCGTCCACTGCGTCTAATTTATTAAGCACCTGGAACTGCATAGCATCTCCTTTGAGGTTGCCCAATATCATGGTAGCAACGACATCAAAGACATCGACAAGCCGCATACCTAATTCAATAGCAGCCTCCGCACCATGATTCTCCTGAACACGTTTTATAACGGAGGGCAGTACCGACAGAGACGGAGTGCCATAGCACTTCGAGTATGTCACTGCAAAGACCTTGCCCCAGTTTTCACAATCTGCCATATCTGGGACTAAGTCTTTAGGCAAAGCAATGGTAAGGATCCTGTGCTTCTCCACAGGAGATGTATGCGGATAAACCGCTTCTATTTGATCAAATTTCTCAGCAAGCCAATAAGGGAAATCATCCCTATTCTGTGGTTGCTTGCCTACCACCGAATTGACCATAACAGGACTAATAACCACCGCGTGGTGGTCCGTCGGTTGTCCCGCAACAGCATTACCGACCACCTGCACGTTGCGTGACACGTACTGCACTAGAGCCCTATGCACTGTTATCAGGGCAGTGTGCAGAACGCGCAACTCAGCCACCGATACCTGCAGGTAACGGGGATGAGGCGTAAATCCGGCCAACACCGGCCACGTGGCCCCTGGGATTGACAAAGGGCCCATTCTCGCCGGTGTCACCGCATGGGGAAGGGCGCCAT
This sequence comes from Triturus cristatus, assembly GCF_964204655.1. Lineage (NCBI taxonomy): Eukaryota > Metazoa > Chordata > Amphibia > Caudata > Salamandridae > Triturus > Triturus cristatus. The sequence continues at coordinate 724,656,318 of NC_140586.1, forward strand.
TAAACCAAATGTTATGCTGCCAGGCAGAAAGAGGAATTTCCTGAGTCCTATAAGGCGTATAGTTGGCTGGTAGCGCCGTGGCAGTATAAGTGTGGAACGTATCATCGTCATCACTTATTGCCGGTAAAGTAACCCAAGAGTAGAACAACTCAAACGGAAACAACGCATCGGCACTCACTACAAAAATCACAGCCATACCATCGTCCGGCACCCCATAATTCGCCAAATGACGTTTCAGGGGTGCTCGGCTATGAGCCGGAATATCGACCGCCATTAGGACACAAACAATAAATCTACAATATATCAGTAGCACTAGGGTTCAGATTAAATAACCTTTTTAATGATAAAGCTTGAATGAACCTATTTAGCCGAAACACAGGTAGGTTAAACCGTCACTCCTGTTATCCGGAAACCAGAGTGAGGGTGTTGTGGACTAATACAAGCACTACTAAGGTGTCTCAAATCAATAGACCAAACGTTAGGTGCGCCATGTTGCAGGGATTCTGCTTATGCGCAGAACTGTGCGCAGGAACCCAGGCCCTCAGTGAATTGCGGTGTACCAAAAACTCATCTCAGAACCCAGAACCCCTATCCGGCCAGCATCAGTGTCCCATTCGTTATCCGAGATTTAGCTCGGCGGTCCCAATGTATAGACAACCCAGAACAAGCGACTTAGTATATTTCTCAGGAATGGTGGGAATCAGAAAACACCTTTTCATAATTATTCTCGTACCAGTCCACAACAGAATAAACAGAGACACGGGAAAAGTTTAAAGAGTTTATTTTATAAACCTCGTGTCCTAATATGCAGCAGTTTGGCTAACATTAGCAGACAAACGATTAAAATCAAAACCATCAGCATAGTTACAATACCATAGAAAATGAAAGGAGCAATCATACTAAAATGACAGTGGCTCTAGGCCACCTTCCTTTCTCTAACACACTAATAGTATTATTAGACTAATAAAAGGTCTCTAGGCTTGAATGGGAAACCCCATACCGTATAGATCAGCTCAGAGAGTTCACATCACTGGATCAGCTATGCTCTGCTCCTAGGAACGCTCTTCTTCAGAATGTATTGAAAACATGTAGCATTCGACTTTCAGGTATTTGCAGCTGCGTGCGTGTTATGGCTAAACTAGTGGGCCGATCAACCTGAACTCAACAACATGCACCGTCTAGCGATCCAGACTGTTTCTGTTACACTGTGTACAGACCAAGGTCGCCATTCACTGTTCAAGATGTTAACAACAGACAGTTCTCATGTGAAGCAAAGTCGAGTAAGCATTTCTCAATTCTAATAACATGTGACTACAGTGTTGTGTGCAAAAGCAGCAAAAGCGGCAAGATGGCTTTCTAACATTAAACGCGGTTATGCTAACTTAGCGTTGTACATAGGTAGATAACGATCATCACTACAGTGAAAACCAATAATGGACACTTAGCTTGCTCCTGCGCTGTCCTTTGCTCCGTTAGTTGCTTTTCTTTCAGTCCACACGTTGGAGCCGACTCGAGCAGGGGAATTCCTTCAGCGACGCGATGAGGATTTCCAGCATTTCCGCCGAGATGCGGAGAGAAAGCCAAGCGACGCGTGAGGAATGGGCATGGCTATTTATAGCCAATCCCTGGGCGGTGCGTCAACGTGCTCGGCAACGTGCCTAGTGATGCCTCTCACCGTTGCCCGGGAAACAGGAAACAAACGTGTTCGGCACTGTACAGCTGACGTCTTAGTCAGCTGCTTGTCTGACGCTTTCGACGTTGTCCAGGAAACAAGCAAACAATGCCGATGCGCGTTTCCCTAGCGCACATCGGAGTTTTCAATAAAGGCATCATTATTGTATTGTTCCACACTGCCAAGGTACAACAAGCATTGGTAAATTACCAAGTTCCAAGTAACATGATTAAACATATGTTGTGACATAATTAAACACAAAGCAGTTTTTACCAATTAACATGATTAATATGATCACCATAACGGTGTTGACAGATAAGATAAGGCGTTCTGTTTCGCAAAGAACGTCTTGCACAAAGAGAATTCCTGACAAACTCCCCACTCCACAACTGGTGAGAGTCCTGCCATCTTGCTATTTGGGAGAGCTATCAGAACTAAACTGCCAGAGGGGATACAGACAAACGCTTGAATGCCGATAAGGTTCGTGTTACGGACACTTCTCGGAAGTGCCATATGAAAACATATGCCGATCATTGTTGACAAGCTCAGGAAACAGCCTTCGATGAAGGTGACTGGGTCCTGGTCAAGCAGAAACAAAATCAGAAAACAGACACTCTGTTTGCTATTAATCCAAATCCAAAGAACATTTGGTGACAGTGATCGTCATGGAAAGTCTATCATATGGCACTCATTATACTCTAAGCATCTAACTCAATGGCGTCAGCTCCCACAATCATAAATGAGGCTACCCTACCTGACAGTCCATATCACGCATCAGAACATGTGCCATCGGTGCACAATCATAGTGTATCTCAACCTTCTCATATCTCTTGATCTGACCGTCTAGGGGGAGTGCCTCAACGCGTTATTGAAGAAATATGATGTGACTATTGTTTGTACTTTTTATTTAACAAGGTGGGAGATTCAGTGTTGTGAGACTATGTGCACTAGGACCCTTGTGGGTTTGAGCGGAGTCAGCATGGAACTTGCTGGGAGGTGTTAAGGTGTTAAGGTGTGTTTATTAACGCTTATGATGTAATGAGAGTGCAGTGTGTATTTTATGCTGAGGAATAAAGATGTGCAATCCAGAGCTCCATGTGTGTCATATTCCTTTGGTATGTTCCTGTGGCTTGGGCTACACATACCTTAAACAAATGTGATGGAGGAAGCCTCAGTTTGTACTTCCTCAGAAAAGAGTGCTAACCTTGCACAGGCTGTGAACTTGCCAAGAAGTAAGACACTCTTGAGTCCCAAATAAATGTCAAACCTCTGTTACATTGGGCAATACTGAAAAAATACTTACAATGTTATTATCAACAGAAAACCAAACATTGCAAAAATATCTATATGTCAAATGAACTTCTGTACTAGTATCTTAACAGCAGACAAACTGTAACACATCACAGGTCGCATAAAGTTTGGAATATCCATGTCCATTATACTACATTAGTGTAATGCAGAAAAGTGAAAATGACAATACAGGAACATGTAAGCACATTTACGCTAAAGAAATTGAACATTCGATTAGTGCATCACTGATTCAGAAACCATTCCCCAAATCATATAAAATTCAGTGTGAGTAAGCATGCGTAAGCCTCAATCCATGATGTGGAGAGAATATAAATATATAAGATACGGCATAATGCTCTGATAGTGAGGGACATAATGATATTGTTGTTTGGTGATAATATTCCATCTTTAAAGGAATGGTAACCTCTTTGTGTGCTTACTATAATTGATTATGTGGTTTGATGTGAGAGGGTTATAATTTGTAGGACCTATATTTATTATTTAATTATGTTGGAATATATTGAAATTTACCTCTTTCTAAAAAGGAACATAATTACAAGGATTTATAGCAAAACAATTGTTAGCCCTAAAATTATGTTTTGATTGAGAGAAACATAATATATTTTGATGACCTAGGACCATTTTTAAGCATGTTGGAGAATTTGAATGTCGTCATGTCTGTGAATATACAGAGAGTCTGTGCACCTGTGCAATGGCCAAAGTATATTTGGGAGATAACAATAGTCATTTTAAATTTTAAGATGCTGTATACCTACTGTGTGTGTGGGAAGTAGATCAAATGCTCATTACAGTAGAGGATGGGAGTGTGTAGTAATTTTAGATTTAAAAAAAATCCTGAGATTTTAATGAGTTTACATTACAAGCAGAGTGTGGTAGATGAGCAGAAAAGAAGGCGCCTGATTCTCAAATGGAGCAGTATGCACTTTCAAATTTAATTTTCCTTTGTAAAATGTATATATACTTTTAGACAGATAAAAGTTTGAAATAACAACTGCACCAACTACATTAAATGTGTTTATTGTTTGTCATCTACCATTTGTATTGCGATATGGCCACTGATGATCCTATTATTAGCAAATAGTTTCAGACCTAGTTTATTGAGAAACAAACTCAGGTATGTGAGCTCTGTGAAACACAGAAAGTTCTTTATAATACTCTATGGCAGTGGGAATAGTATTGTATCGCCCATCATGAAGGGAGTGTCTTGATGATTTTTTAAAGCTTTATAGATGACCTCACTTCATTTTGTGCAGGGTAACTTTAGGCTTACTCTGTTTTTCATGCTTTTAGTATTCATTAATCCTCCTTGCTATATTCCTCCCACATAAATGCCATGTCATGAAAGATGCTGACATGATTGATAGGCCTGAGTGCAGGTGGCAGTTTTATATATATTGATTTAACTTTGTTTTTTGATTACTGGCCATTTGTTTACCAGGAGACTGAAAACTATTGCCTGCAGTGTCCCTTCACAGCATATATTGTGTGTATGTGATTGGTTGGTATTATAAATATGATTGGGGCACTGATTACATTAGGATAGATGTCTGTCTGCCATAGTGGGATGAATGGCATATGTGAGTAATTACAAATCCTTAAAGTGTTTTGTTTCTGATAAATGTGCTAGAATTATTATAATACAGTGACACATGTTAACGATCTTCTTAGATTGTGATACTAACATGTACTAATATATTTTTCCGACACACTTCCAGAAAAATAATTGAGAGAATGCCAGACACTGATTTTGAAAGATTCTATCAGGAGTGTACAGTTCTTAGCTGCCCCTCACCTAATTGAGAGATATAATAATAAAGGTTTTTTTAGTATAAGGTGGCCCACCACCACTCATTGTTGAGTCAGGGAAGGAGTTGAGATGCTAGCCTCAGGGAGAGAAAAGGACACACACTTTGGTTAGATAATGTCACACAGTGATTCCAGCATTGTAAGTATCCATTTTCTCTTTCTTCTATGAGATACAAAAATGATGAGAGATTTGGGAGACTGAATATTCTACATAGTACTTTTATGATTGTTACTGTGAGGTGTCTCCTACTATTTTTTAGGAGCGCATTGTTCCTAATGATGCTGTACATAGACCATTTTGGAGAATTCTTTGCCCACTTACCAAATTGATAGTGGAATATTTGCTAACAGCTAATGATTACTGAGTTGCAGGTTATTATGTGGTCTGCTTTGGGTTGTTTTTATATTTTTTATTTTTTGGTTTCGGCTATTACATTTTCTACCCTGGAACAGTGAGTTAGAGTGTACTCCTTTGTAATCATCCAGTTCAAGATGCTCTGGATCAGAACCGATCTCCAGCCCTCTGGACAACAAGGTTCAGTGTTAGAGAATTGGAGAAGGAGTTTATTGTCTCACACAGTGAAAGATCAATTGCTCACCGACCACACATGAATAAAGTATGCAAGTTAATAATCTCCCACATACATAAATAATAATGTTAAAACTGTAATAGAGGTCTCTGAGTGCTGCTACAAGGCTGACATACTATGCCACATTATCCTTTGATAGACAAGAACACCTCACAAAACAAACTAGACAGTAAGGCACTGAGCTGGTGTCAAAAGAAAATTGTTGTACACAGACTAAAAACACAACCAAAACTGAGTATGACAAATGCAATTCATAAAATGCACACCTACATTTACTTCTTTAGGACTAATGACAGAACAGGATTAAGGATACTACAGCACACCTGTCCAACAATTAGCAGCACACCTACATGGAAATCAATAGAGGCAGGGAATAAAATGAGGATAAAAGGAAACATACAAAATATATTAAACTAAATAACATTTGAAATTACATTTAGGTTTAATTTTTTTAATGAATGATGAAAAGAAAATAATACATTGTACATTTTAATATACACAATCATATTTTAGTAAAATATACGCTAATTTATAACTTATTTAAAAAAAAATGTAAAGTGCAAATAAAATAATACATAATCTACACCCAAAATTGCAGCAAATTCCATTAAAATGATACTATAGGAGGTAAGGGAGAAAAAAGTATGATTTAATTTAGTAAAAGAAAATAAATGAGTCAGCATCTTTTCTGTATAGAGAGCTCCACATTCACAGGTATAGAATTTACTAGTTAATGTGTGAGAGTGAATGGGGTGACAGGATAATAAGAAACTAGCAATACAAAATTAGTGGGGCTAACGGAAATTGAAGGAAGGAATTAAGGAGTGATATGCTAATCAAAATACACATCAACGTTACAGTAAGAAAATTGTAATTTGAAAATAGACTGAAATGTACTCCATCCCAGCCTTTAAATTATTTGTATGTTTAAAAAAAAATGGAATATAATTTTATCCTAATCAACATTTCAATATTTGAGTTAGGTATATCGTAAATGGTCTTTACTTTGTTTAAAAAACACAAATTTAAATCATAAATAAAAAAAACACTTATCTTGTATCCAAGATTGTCGTACATTCAACACAATGATAATGTAAGGGATTGTGGAAGGAAAATTAACAATCAATTTAATTTATTTTAAACAATTATAAGAAAAAAATGTAATATTATATTTCATTTTAGTGTGGATGTATTGTCCATGAATAAGAGTTAGGGAAATGTGTTTTAATCTATTTTTAATTAAAAAATAAATCATCGTTATTTAAATGTATAAATAGTAACTTTTTGGCCATATAATCTGTTGTAAGAGTTTCCACCCCATCATTTGAGGTGAGTGGATGCTTGTAAGTCTGCATCTAGGTGTAATTCGGTACAAAAGGGGGTGGTGATGGACGGAGCATCAGAACCAATCAAACACTCACACCCAGTCAACAGATCTGGGTTTGATCCATCACCGTTCTTTAGCCCACTCTACCACCCCAGTACAGACATGGCCATATGCAAATCAGCCTTACCGTGTGCCTCATGAGAACAGTCCAGCCCGAACTGCCAAGCCATGCCTTTTCTAGACCGGAAACAAGCTTCCTAGGACCGGTTTCTGGCATTTCAGCCATCTTCAGCCAGGCTTGCTTGAATCCAGTGGCAAAGTGAGCAAGGGACTCACGTCTGAGCATACCCTGCCAACTTATGCCGAACAAAGCGGTACAAAAGGGGGTGGTGATGGATGGAGCATCAGAACCAATCAAACACTCACACCCAGTCAACAGATCTGGGTTTGATCCATCACTGTTCTTTAGCCCACTCTGCCACCCCAGTTCAGACATGGCCATATGCAAATCAGTCTGACCCTGTGCCTCATGGGAACAGTCCAGCCCGAACTGCCAAGCCATGCCTTCCCTGGACCGGAAACAAGCTTCCTAGGACCGGTTTCCGGAATTTCAGCCGTCTTCAGCCAGGCTTGCTTGAATCCAGTGGCAAAGTGAGCAAGGGGCTCATGTCTGAGCATACCCTGCCAACTTATGATGAACAAAGCGGTACAAAAGGGGGTGGTGATGGACGGTGCATCAGAAACAATCAAACACTCACACCCAGTCAACAGATCTGGGTTTGATCCATCACCGTTCTTTAGCCTACTCTGCCACCCCAGTTCAGACATGTCCATATGCAAATCAGCCTGACCCTGTGCCTCATGGGAACAGTCCAGCCTGAACTGCCAAGCCATGCCTTCCCTGGACCGGAAACAAGCTTCCTAGGACCGGTTTCTGACATTTCAGCCGTCTTCAGCCAGGCTTGCTTGAAACCAGTGGCAAAGTGAGCAAGGGACTCAGGTCTGAGCATACCCTGCCAACTTATGGCGAACAAAGCGGCACAAAAGGGGGTGGTGTTGGACAGAGCATCAGAACCAATCAAACACTCACACCCAGTCAACAGATCTGGGTTTGATCCATCACCGTTCTTTAGCCCACTCTGCCACCCCAGTTCAGACATGGCCATATGCAAATCAGTCTGACCCTGTGCCTCATGGGAACAGTCCAGCCCGAACTGCCAAGCCATGCCTTCCCTGGACCGGAAATAAGCTTCCTAGGACCGGTTTCTGGCATTTCAGCCGTCTTCAGCCAGGCTTGCTTGAATCCAGTGGCAAAGTGAGCAAGGGACTCACGTCTGAGCGTACCCTGCCAACTTATGGTGAACAAAGCGGTAGTTCGGTCTGGACTGTTCCCATAAGGTACAGGGTCAAGACTGATTTGCATATGGCCATGTCTGAACTGAGGTGGTGTGGTGAGCAAAATAACGATGGATTAAACCCAGATCTGTGACTGGGGGTGAATGTTTTGCCAATGTGCAACATTCCGTCCATCATCTTGTGTGTTTTGATGTTCGCCCTATGTGGGAAGGGTATGCCCAGACGTGGGTCCCGTGCTCTCTACGCCACTGGAGTCAAGCTATCCTGGCTGAAGAGGGGTGAAACCCCGAAACCGGTCCTAGGATGCTTGATTACGGTCCAGGGAAGACATGGCTTGGCAGTTCGGGCTGGACTGTTCTCATGAGGCTCAGGGTCAAGACTGATTTGCATATGGCCATGTCTGAACTGAGGTGGCATGGTGAGCAAAATAACGATGGATTAAACCCAGATCTGTGACTGGGGGTGAATGTTTTGCCAATGTGCAACATTCTGTCCATCATCTTGTGTGTTTTGCTGTTCGCCCTATGTGTGAAGGGTACGCCCAGACATGGGTCCCGTGATCACTACGCCATTGGAGTCAAGCTATCCTGGCTGAAGAGGGGCGAAACCCCAAAACCGGTCCTAGGATGCTTGATTCCGGTCCAGGGAAGACATAGCTTGGCAGTTCGGGCTGGACTGTTCCCATGAGGCACAGGGTCAAGACTGATTTGCATATGACCATGTCTGAACTGAGGTGGCGTGGTGAGCAAAATAACGATGGATTAAACCCAGATCTGTGACTGGGAGTGAATATTTTGCCAATGTGCAACATTCCGTCCATCATCTTGTGTGTTTTTCTAGGTGTAGTTCTACACATGCATAGTAAATTTCATCTGTGAGGAAATTTACCTCTGAGGAGATCTACCCATACAAACTTACCATTGTGAATAGGGCTCCAAAATGGCATCTGTCACAAACTACTGACAATAATAAAAGAAAACACTTACAATTGTTACCCTTAAAAATTGCAATAAACTTTGAACAGACAGTGATACATGCATTTTGTTTAAAGCAATAGGAAGGTGTTATTTTAATTTAATCAAGACCTGAGACGACATCTACAAATGTCCACACTTAGGGCACCATTAGTATGGTGGGTGGACTTTGTCCATACCCTCGGGAAACGGGACCACCCGCTGAGGGTTCGGCAGTCCCGCACTCCCGATTAGCTTGCGCCCGCCACACTGGCAGGCGCATGGCGCATCTGTAACATTGCGGTGGCCGGTGCAGAGAGCACCGCCCGCCGCAATGCCACAAAGGCAGCCTATGCCTTTCAATGCAAAACGTGACAGGCACCGCGCGGTGCCAACCACATTGTACATTGAAATGCAGGTACCCCCCTTGTGCATCCCCCACTCCCCAGAATCCCTGGGGGCCCCCTACGGGCCCCCAATGTCAAACACCGTCTGTCTTCATAGTAATATGGATGGCGGTGTCTTCCAGACACCGCCACCATATAAACTGCTTTTCCGCCCAGTAGGACACTAAACCAGAAAGCAAAAACCAACAATCCAGCGGAAGGATGACATAGCTTAAAAAAAGTAACACAGTTGACAGGATTTATGCCAAAAACAATCCCTAACCTTAAAGAAATGCTCTAAACGTTCAGTGGAACTTGGACAAATTAAAAAACTCCTACCTAAAAGTGTGAAACCTGTTGAAAACAACAAAAGACTACCCACTTTAGAAACCATAGCAGAAACATTGCCATATACTACACCACCAAAAATAAAATAAAACAACAGCCAACAAAAACCAAAGTAGCATTCCAAAAGTGAATAACTTAAAGTTAATAAATATTTGTTGAATAAAATGAAGTATAATTCTATTTATTACATAGTGTGAATAATATAAAATAAAAATATGCATGTTGAACACAAATAATAATTATTTACAAACTTACTTAATAATATATGAACACATTGGTAAAGTAGCCCAAGCTTTACCTAAATACAAATCGAAATAATCATTGTTCTAATAGTACAATTATAATTACTACATACACTATTTCTCCTACATCTACGAAATCAAACCAAACAAATTGTTATTAAATAAAATCACACTCTTAAAAGTAAATAAAACTCATGCATCATTATAAATTGATAAAAGTATAAAATAAAACAATTGCTTTTCAAACATTTTCATTTGAAATAGATATTAAACTTATTCTCACAGGTTAATCGCTGAAGGTAACTGGACCAAGAATTCCAAACCCGCTAAAGGGCCTTATTACGAGCTCATAATCCATAGGACTGCCGAACCCGCGGTGGGACAGCCTGCAGTATTACAACTGCAGCAGTCAGACCACCATGTGACTGCCGGTACCACCAAGATCAAGAATCCCAATGGGCTGGCAGTTTTTCACCAGGTGGTGCTGCTGCCGGCACTGCCAAGCATATTCAGAGCTGCCATTTCACTGCCCTTTTCATCCCGCCATGAAAAGGGTGGTAGAATGGTAATAGAGGCACATGTAGTGCCCCCCTGTACTCACACACCCATTTCCTGCACGTTGTGGCATGTATGCAACAGCAGTCTGCATATGAGGCCCTTCTATGAGCCTCACAGACCGCTGCTGTCAGACCGCCCCAGGACCACCATCCATACCAGGATTTGACTCCTAATCTGGCAGTTGATCACGCCACAGTTTAGGCAGTCCTTCAGCAGATGGTGCGTTGTAGTAATGCCAAAGTTATAATAAGGCCCAAAGTCATCATCAAAAATCTAAAAATACAATCCATCTTAAGAAGGAGTTATTCATAAAAAAGCCTCATCAAGTACAATGAATGCTTTCAAAACCCAAAGAACTGGTTTTGAAAAGAAACACTCCAGGAAAATGTGTAAATATTAAAGATTCCAAACCATTTTCCTGTTTGAATAATGAAACATGTCATCCATCATCAAATCTATTTCAAAAGAAGAGTGAAGGTACATGAAATCATAAAAAACATATATTCCTACTCACAAAACAAAATGCTTGGAAAATAAAATCACATAGACCTATTTATTATCAACAGACCAAAATAATAGTAAAATCTCATCCAAAAATATTTAAAGCACTCAAGTGAAAGTCTCAATGTACATACAATAAAAAAAACTAATAAAGTATTTAATCAACTAAGGAACATCCCACAACCTGGTAATAACAATTAAATTCAGCAAAGTAAGTCACCTTACCAAACATGTAGAGGTTGATCCATGAAGCCTTACTTTGATCTGATTAGCTAAATTGTCAAATTGTTTAGTATTTACAGAAATACATACAAAATCAATATATATATTTCTTAACATGTAAAAATTATTATTAATTTATTATTGAATGTCAAACACCCTGTTTGAGTAAATACTGTCAAAATGATAAGACATGTTGTACAGTATATAAGTAAATATAATTACAAAAACATTGCATTTTGAAACTACATTTTAAATATTTTTTTATTTATAAGAGAAATAAATGTTATTATTTTTTGTACATACAGAATAATAGATGGTCATTTGTTTTATTGCTATTCACTTTAGCACATTCTCTATATTTTTAAATACAAGTTAATGTTTATTTCAAAATATGTTCATAAAATAAATTATTAATAAGATTATGTTAAAATGTACTTTTATTCATAAAATATTGCATTTCTTTTCGATTTATTTTAAATTAGATGTAAAATATTAATCCACATTAAAATTAAGCTCTAATTTTTAATATCTATTAAAAGACGCTAAAGATTTTTAAAATGATGATACATTACTTATGTGTTTTTCACATAAATATTGTACTTCTAATTCCACTTTTATTTGAGAATGTACATGTAATTAGGTAGGGCAGATTTATTAGTTTATCTCCAATTCCACTTTCATTGGGAAAAGTGTGTATTTTGGTGTGGGGGGTAGATTTGCAATTCGAATTCCAAGCTGTCTTTCATTGGAGAAATGGGTTATAATGGAGAAGGTCAAATGTATTCAACTAACTCCAATATCTCTTTCATTGGGGAAATACGTTTTATTGGTGGTGGGGCAGATTTAATATTCCAGCTACAACTTTATGCCAAGTAGGGAAATCACAATATTTACAGTGCCTCAAATTTATTATAATAAAACCCATCTCATTAAAACTTGTACATTTCATTCATTTTTATAGATTTAAAATAGCATTTTGATTACTTTTTTATTTATTATTTAATGTTTCCTAAATTATTTAAATATTTATTTAGCAATTTATTTATACATTGATTTATTAAACTGTAAGAATATTCTATTATTATTTTTATACATTAGATTAATAGTCAAGGTGACAGAGACATTTGCAAATTCATAATTTTATTTAAAGGGATATATTCAATAATATTTAATAATAAAGTATTAAAATCACTATCATAAAACCTGTATTTGATAATCTTAACACATTTTAAACATAGTGATGTAGTAAATCAAAACATTAACAATGTTTTCAAAACAATTATCCATACCTCCACCTATACAACTCACAACTCTTCCCAAAACAATTTTTCCAAAAAAGGTACATTTTGTAAATAAATAATTAAGTGGCATAATACAATGTCGGTTGGATCGCAATCAACAGGCTGTTGGTTGCATTCCGAATGACATCTGGTGCCGCTGTCCGACCGCCTCATTATGACGTGGGTGGTCATAGTGTCTTGTAGTTCCGACTAATCCATAGGATCTGCGCATTGTTGGACAACATAAACTAGGGGCTTGGTGACTGATTCCGGACACCCCAGCAAGACATGTTGGTCTATAAACCAGTTAGCTCACAGTGCCACGGTAAGCCCCCCTAACCTACCAGGTACCAAATTGTTTCTGGCAACTACTGAACATGCCAACTCTGACCCCTCAGGGATCGTGGAAACAGTGCAAACCCTTTTGCTCAGTCATTCGTGCTCCCTTATTCTCAGAAAAGTATACAGAGAATACACAGTGGGACGTTTTCAATATACTTATTGAACCAACGTTATTCTTGTATAGGATACATGTGCTGCAATGATTAATAGACAAAAGCAGATAAAAGTGATTACAAGCACCAAACATGTGAATAGATATAGTACTACCATGGTGCTAAAACAACGTATATATGCTGGCACATTAAACAATAAAATAATCAATATAAAGGAACCACAAAGTTTAGTTTAGGCAAAATGATTAATGATTTAGAAAGATTCAATATGTCAAACTATGACATCCATACATCACTTTAAAGTTAATTGAAACATTCGATTTGCGAATGAATATTACTTATCAAATGAAAATACTTCAATGGTAGGTGTTACTGTTCAATATTTGATATTCAAAACATATTTATTAACATATACATGTATACAGCAGGGTTCAAATTGGATCAGTCTAAGAAAAACACACATTCACCATGGTCATAGGTTCACTTTGCATATCTTTTAAAACCACAAGTCAGTGTGTTTAGATGAACAAATCCTATAAAAATGTGAAAATGACTCAAAAGTTTTCAGTTACAAATAACACATAAGTCAATCAATTCAAATGAGAATTGAACACTGCGTCTACATTTCGGTTTCTTTAGCAATAAATCAATGAGACCATCTTCAGGACAGCAATTTTTCAAGAGGATATAAAAGGACCCCTCCTTTAAATGTTAGAAACATGTAATAACAAATTATGTTATTGATGATGTTCTGATGATTGCTGAAACAATGTTCTTTCTCGTATGATTGTCTATATGTGTTCAAAATTTTTCTTGTTTGGTTTTAATTCTCATTTACAACATCATTGCATTTCTGGGTAATACTAGATTGTTATATGTAGAATCAATGTATTGTTTTCAGACTGTTATGGACTGCAATATTTTTTTGTATTTTTTTGTAGTTGTTTCAATGTTTTTGTGTACATCAATGTGGAATTAGTTTATGAGTTGATAACTATTTGATTTTTAAATAAGTAATGTGGTATTTAATAAAGATATATCACTATGCACTTTCTTAACTATTAAAAAGCGAATATTACAACACCAATCGAGACCATCTGGTCACTGGCTGGGACCAGCCAGTGACCCAGGGGGGGGCCAGAGTACCCTGTCCCTAGTAATCCGGAGGAAGGCTACCCCCTTTTCTTGTCATCTGTGCACACCGAGTGAGAGAGGGGACCGAAGCCGCAAAAGCACACAGGCTTGAATCCATGGCTGGGATTGGAAGAGCAAAGGAGCCCCCCTCGGGACTTCGAGGGCAGCCCATCCATCTGGGAGCACCATTGGAAGGCATTGCACACGACCAGATGGCCGGGCCCGAAGGATGCCATCTGATTGCACTGTGCCCTAATGAACAGGGCTGCCGCTTGCCCTTAGAGGAGATTGGGGCTCTGTGTCCCAGGGGCTCAGAGCCCCACCTGGACCTCAGCCACAGCACTGAAAGGAGCTGCTGAGGAGCCCCGACGGGCTTCCCACCCGGGGCCCGAAGGCACCTTCACACGCGGACAAAGTGGGGGAGGCCTCCCTGGGCCCGGTAGACCCGACCCAGGTCCTTGGCCTTAGGGCAGGCCAGAAACAGGAGCCCAGTGCGGGAGCGCCTGCCCAGAGGCCAGGCAGGGCCTGAAGCCCGGTCAGAGCTCCTGGGCGTGGGCGCAAAGTGAAGGCCTCCCTGGGCTCGGGGGACATCGTCCCAGGCAGTTTGCCACGAGGTGGGGCCGAGGAAGGAGCTCAGAATGGGGAGGCACCCACCCCGGGGCTCGTCGGGCCATGTTCAGGGCTCCTGGACCCAGACAGGCAGGGGAAGCCTTTCTAGGCCCGACAGATCAAACTTGTGGCCCCTGGTCTGGGTGGCAGGCTGGAGGACAGACCCCAGGATGAGAGTGCCCGCCCCGAGACCAGGCGGGCCCCGTGGCCAAGTCAGAGCTCTTGGGCCCAGACGCGCAGGGGAGGCCTCCCTTAGATGGTAGAACCATGTCCCGGGTGATCTGGCAAGCAGGGGGCCAGAGTATCGAGCCCAGGACGGAGGTAGACTGGTCCAGACCCATTTGGTTACTGGCTAAGAGCCACCAAGGGGATCCAGAGTACTCTGTCCCTAGGAATCCGGAGAAAGGTGATCCCCCTTTCTTGTCATCTGTGCATACTGAGTGAGAGAGGGGACCAAAGCCGCAAAAGCACACAGCCTCCTGGAGCTCTGGCTGGGATCGGGGAGCAAAGGAGTACCCATCGGGACTTTGAGGGCAGACAGGGGCTCTATGGTCCAGGGGCTCTGAGCCCCACCTCGGCCTCAACCACGGCACTGAGGTGGGGGGCGGGGAGGCCCCAACGAGCCTTCCTCTTGGGGCCCAAAAGCTTCTTCACATGCAGGTAAAGTGGGGGGAGGTCTCCCCGGGCCCAGTGGACCTGACTAGGGAACTTGGACTTGGGGCAGTCCGGGAGACAGAGTCCAGGGTGGGAGCGCCCCCCTAAGCCCGGCGGGCCCTGAGGTCCGGTCGGAGCTCCTGGGCCCCAACGCGAAGGGAAGGCCTCCCCGGGCTCGTAGAACACCGTCCCAGGCACTTTGGCACATGGTAAGCCAGAGGATGGAGCCGAGGACAGGGAGACACCCATCCCAGGGCCCGTCAGAGCCACAGTCAAGGCTCCTGGACCGAGCCAGGCAGGGGAAGCCTCCCTGGGCCCCACGGATCAAACTCCTAGGCCCTTGTCAGGGCGGGAGGCCGGAGAGCAGCGCGCAAGGCGGGAGCGCCCACCCCAAGGCCCGGCAGGGCCCCGGGCCCAGTCAGAGCTCCTAGGCCCGGACGCAAAGGGAATGCCTCCCCAGGCTCCTGTGACTCCATCCTGGGCGCTGTGCCAAACTGTGGGCCAGAGGATGGAGCCTAGGATGCAGAGGCACCCATTCCAGGGCCTGTCAGGGCCACAGTCAGGGCTCCTGAACCCAGCCAGGCAGGGGAAGCCCCTCCAGGCCCAACAGACCCCCTGCTCCAGGCCCTTAGCCATAAGGCAGGCCGTGGTATGGAGCCCAGGGCCCAGTGCTAGAGCACCCATCCCGAGGCCTGGCAGGGCCCTCGGGGGCCTGGTCCGATGTTCTGGGCCAGTTTGCGAAGAGAAGGCCTCCTCTAGACCCTGTCCAGGGTGCTTTGCCACGTGGTGGGCCGGAAGACGAAACCCATGATGGGGGGCCCTCACCCAGTCAAGGACCCAGCAAAGCAGAGGTAGCATCTCCAGGCCAGATGGATCCCCGCCCCCATCCCTTGGCAGTGTGGCAGGCAGGAGGCTGGAACCCAGGGTGGGAGGGCCCGGCCTGGGGCCTGGTTGGGCCCTTTGGGCCTGGTTGTTGCTCCTGGACCCTGCCACACAGGTGAAAGCTCTCTAGGCCTGGACAACAATGGCCATAACTCTTGTTACACCATTTTTGTTCCCTTATATTTTGGAGCCTAGCCCATCCAGCAACAGAGAAATCTAGCCAAATGAGGGCTATCCAGGATGGGTTGACTTGCGTAGCTCTCACCATGTGTTATTATACAGAATCCCTTGCAAACCTCAAACATTGACTATAAAAACCTTATTTTCCTCCCACTTCTGTTCTGGAAAGTTCTGGAATCTGCAGGGAGCCACTAACTTACTTCCACCCAGCAACCCCCCAGGTCTCCGAATACAAATGACAGGGGAAGCTCTTCCTGTGCTCCCAAGGCTGAAAAAACAAACCCACCCTCAAAAAAGGAAATTCCACTGCTGTAAACAGCGGAGGGGTTTCCTGGATGTGTGCAGAGGACGTAATGGTTATGTCCTTGGCACACAGCCACCGTGGTGGAGGACGTGACCGTTACTTCCTTGGCACATAAAGGGTTAAAATCAAGAGACGGGAGTGTCAAATGAAACAGCCAAGTTCCAATGTGAGAAGGTGGAAAAATACTGAGATGTGATGTTGAATTCTTGAATGCTCTGTGAAGTTTTAATTAGTGGTCACACTTTAGCTTTAGGCAGATTCCCTTTAAACTAAGAGGGGTACATACCTCTTTGTAATATTTCTGTTGTGTAGCTTTATGCTTTGCATTTCTCCTGATTTTGGAGAACTTCTACAGAAGTCTCTGCATGGCCGACACCTTTCTGCTTTACTGGATCTAATTTGGGTTTCCTCAATTAGTGCTACTTAGTTTAGGCTTGGTTAGGTAATTTAGATTAATCATGTATAGGTAAGATGACCGGAAATCATATACTGATCATCAGATTTTATTCCTTATTTTCTATATTGCTATTACTAAATTCTTTGTGTGCTTTATGCAGGTTAAACTTTGTTGGAGTATTTGTCCTACCAGTAGAGATTCTGTATTTTTACAATACATTCTTGAGCTTGTATATATCAGTCTGGCTTTGAATTTGTAATGATTCTGCACTTAATTCCTTTTATCGACTTTTGGGTCCTCACTGTGTAGCTGAAAGGGTTACACTGTAAATTGAACTTTTGGATGATGTTAACTCCTCTCTATTTCTCAGGCATCTAAATATGTCTATAACAGGGAAATATGGATATTCAGCACAGTGTCCTGGCAAAGCGATATGAACATTATAAATGGCATATCTAATAAAAAGTGACTTCAAATATCAGCAACGTTGAAAGTGCAGTGCCAGACGAACAAGTACAACATGATCAAAATCGTGAACCCCTTTATATTTCGGAGCTGACATAATCTTTCTTCTACACTGATTTTTGTTTCATGTCCCAGTAGCAGCCTTTAAAGGTAACATATTCAATGTGATGAGCAAACCCATTATCCAAATCATATTCCAGGTACCACTGTGGGTGTTTTTCAAAACAAGTTACGATAATAGTATCATATTTATTATGGCACTGAGCTAGTTCTAGCTCCATACTGGTCTTTGGAGAGACAATTTGTAGGGAAGGATGGTAGCTGTAGCAGTGACATATTCTGAAATTCTTCCTGTATTAGATTAAATAGATATAGCGAGTTAAAGATTCCTTCGAAATGTACTGTAATTTCTCTTCTGAATCAAAATTTCTAAGTACAGTAATATTCTCAAGGAACTCTCTTCACAGTGAATTAGCTTCAGACCCCAAATTAACCACTGCCAAACCCAGCACATGAGCAGCGTAGGACAAACCTCTAGCTGCATGGAACAGGTTGCTTCTTACATACATTACTTAAAGTTTTTCTGTCTGTAATACTCATAAAAGACCAGTTTTTTTCATCAGTTTCTCCTGCACACGAAATACAAGGGGGTATTTTTAATCGCTACAACATCAAAAGAAAAGAAAAATGTCTTTGACCGTGGACATCATGATATTTGTGACCTAAATTACATTTAGGGGCACCATTTTCAATGTAAATATGGCAGTGCTTAGTTTAAGTGCAGTTAATGATGAGTAATATAGGTTTGAGATTATGTTATAATTTATAATATAATCTCAAACTATGTGCATGGACATGAAAAAGGTAATGCTGCACACTGGCAAAAAGAAAAGAAATGCATTCCTGCTCATATTACTCATCATTAACTGCACTTAAACTACAGACTGCCATATTTACATAGAGAATGGAGCCCCTGAATGTAATTTAGGTCACAAATATCAACCCTTGGTTTGAATTGAAATAAACATGAATGCACTTGTGTATATCGATTTATTCTGTGCAAGCAATTTTACATCAGCAGGGCTTAATATGAAATAGGAGTGAATCCATGTCGTTGACAAATTTGAACACATTAAAACCCCCGTTGTTTGTGGGTCTTAACAAACTTTTTCACCCTAGATACGGTTGGAGATTACCATTGTGAACACTCAGGGAAAAATGAGACTTTCAAAACTTCCCAGAAGTATTTCTGGTATTCTTTGTGAATGACAAGAAAGTGAGAAATCTACATCAAACATAATCATAATCCTACGGATGCAAACTTTTACTTTTCTGGATTAGACCTAGTGTGCCTGAATTTCATAGGCTTCTGGAAAAGGTGTGTGATGTTCACAATTGCTGCATTTCAAGAAGTTTTTAGGTTTGCCGACATTGCTCAACTGCATGCAAATCTTAGATTTCTCCCCCAAAAGGCTGTTGTGGCAAACGTACTCTCACTAAAACGTTTTCTGTGAACAATATTTACGGAACAAATACCGATTTGCAGATTTTTTTCTCACAAATAATTTCAGCAGGTTTTGGGGATTTTTTCTAACTTCATTAACTTTGTTAGTTTATGAATTTGGGCAATTTACAAATAAGGAATAGGCAAAGGTTCAAAATTGTGTGTGCCCCAACATAAAACTTTATTGTCAATTGCAGGATATTCAGGGCACCAATATTAGTTGCCATGCAATTCAGATGTGGCCGGTACCAGCAGTTACAGGCCCCATCAGAAGCCCGAGTACCACGGAAAAAATGTGGATTTGTTAATTCTGAAATGGAGACTGCCCCTACAAAAATGCTGTGAAGAAACGAGTCATAACCAGGGACGTTTAGACCAGAATGACTGAGTCCCACAGTAATTTCTCAATTTTTAGCAGCTTTTTTGGATCTAACTCGGAATCAGCTGGTATGTTCCCACTTGCCTGAAGTTGTACCATTGGTATCATAAGTCACAAATGATTGATATTTTAATGACACCTTGAAGGAGGTGATACGCCATTTGCAATAGGGAAGGGTCCTTTTGTAACCTCTTTCCCTTTTGTTAATGTCAAAAAAGATTGTGTTGAAGAGGAAGCAGTGGTTCACCACTGCCAACCATGGGACCACTGTCAACTTCAAAGCAACACCACCAAAAGTAAAGGTTTCTTTTGAAATGCAGACCCGTTTCCTATGAAGTAAACAGGCAGCATTTATTTTAAAAAAGTTTACTTTATTGAAATGCGTTGGACCTGGCCCTTTTTGTAGGGTCACCTCCTGATATTTACCTTATGTTGGCATTAGAACACTGGGCTCTTTTTCCATGCTAAACAGCAGTAAAGTGCTTGTGCTCTCTCCCTAAAACATGGTACATTTAGCATATACCTGATTGGTGCATTTAATTTACTTATAAGTCCCTAGTAGATCATACTACATGTACTCAGGGCCAGTAAATTAAATGCTACTAGTGGGCTGTAGCACTCATTGTGCCGCCCTCCAAGGTAACCTTTTAAAACAGGTCCCATGCCTGTCACTGGAGCCTGCAGTAAAGTTTTAAACTGACATTTCGACCTGGTAAAATAAAGCCTTTGCCAGGCCTAAACATTCTTTCTAATACCTGTACGTCACCTCTGAGGTAGGCCCTAATGGCTCATTGGGCAGGATGCAAAGTATTTAAAAGATCAGACATGTATGTTCAAACTTTACTTGTCTTGACAGTGAAAAACTACAAAAGTTGTTTTTTACTGTTGCAAGGCCAAATGCTTCCAAAGGCTATAACTGGTTTACCCTATTTCATTTAAGTGCTAACTTCAGATTGGAAGCATATAGTGTTTATACTTAAATTAATTGTAATTTAAAATCCCCTTCAATGGTAAAGTTGGATTTTGGATTACAATTTTGAAAATGGTACTTTTAGAACATTGCCATTTTCCTTCCTAAAGTGTCTTGGGCCTTTCTATGAGTTTCCAGATGCCTTGGCATGTTGATGCTGCCCCCATCTAGAATGTATGTTGCGCCCAGACAATGAACAATTCAGCATTCCGTCCATCATTTATTTGTGTAGCACTTTTCACCCTATGTGGTATGGGTATGCCCAGACGTGGGTCCCTTGCTCACTGTGCCACTAGATTCAAGCTAGCCTGGCTGATGAAGGGTAATACCCAGAAACCGGTCCCAGGATGCTTGTTTCTGGTCCAGGGAGGACCTGGCTTGGCAGTTCGGTCTGACTGTTCCCATAAGGCACAGGGTCAAGGCTGATTTGCATATGGCTGGGTCCACACTGGGGTGGCATGGTGAGCAAAAGAACGATGGATTCAACCCAGATCTCTTGACTGTAGGTGAATGTATGATTTATTCAGCATTCCGTCCATCATTTGTTTGCGTAGCACTTTTCACCCTATGTGGGATGGGTATGTCCAGACGTGGGTCCCTTGCTCACTGTTATTCAAGCTAGCCTGGCTGATGAAGGGTAATACCCAGAAACCGGTGCCAGGCTTTGGCAAGGTATCGGGCGAAAATCAATGTGGACAAGTCACAGGCGAAACTCTTCGGGCGATGGAACCTCTGCAACAAGCCTCTCCCCTTCCCCATCGAGGCAGGACTGATGAAGATCCTCGGCGTCTGGTTTGGAGGACCAGGGGCAGCAGCGAAGAGCTGGAATGAACGCCTGGCCAAGGTGAGGCAAAAACCTGGGCCTCTGGAGCCTGAGCATTGAAGAGAAGGCTCTTTTGCTCAGGAACGACGCACTGCCCGTGCTGCAGTATGTGACACAGGCATGGCCACTCCTGGCCAACATAGCACAGGCCATCAACAGCATGGTGTTCCATTTTGTCTGGCACTCAAAGATGGACAGGGTGAAAAGGTCAGTCATGCACAAGGAGCTCCACAAAGAGGGGAAGTCAGTACCCGACATCTCAACGATCCTCAGGGCCTTCTTTGTGTGTGGCTGCGTCCAAATAACCCTGTCAAATGTGAACAAGGACCACTCCGCCTTCAAGGTTTTCTGCTTTTTCCTCCCCCCGGTGTGTAGACGGCTGAGATGAGATAAGTGGGAGAATGCTGTGACTTTCAACTGTGACCTCCCATGGTACTACAGGGAGGTAGAAAAGTTTGTGGAGGAATTTGGGCTGAACTGTGTTATTCCTTGCCTTTGGAAACCCAAGACAATCCACAAACTGATCAGGACCAGGGACACCACTGAACCAGTGAGCGACCTGCCACCAGCAACAGCAACACGTGTGGGGAAATGTATCCTGCCCAACTCTGACCAACAGACACAAGGACATTGCATGGATTTCCGTGAAGGGGGGCCTGCCAGTGAGGTCATTCATGCACAGCAGATGCCTGTGCCCACATAGGAACTGCCCAAGGGGATGCCCCGCAGAGGAATCCGCACACCATCTTTTCTGGGCCTGTCCCTTTGCCCAGAGACTACGGGCTGCCTTACAACCAGAACTGGTAGCCCTCATCCCCTACAAGAACATTACAGACCAGTCCATGCTGTATGGGCTGTTTCCAGGGACACACACAGAGGAAGCTATCCAGGGGTGTTGGAGACTCCTCTGTTGTATGAAGGACATTCTCCTGTATGCCAGGACCCACCTGGTGACGAATGGAGAGGTGGTTAACAGAGAAGGGTGCCACAGGATGGTGCTCAGCCTGCTAAGAGACTATGCAGCCATGGTCAAGAAGGAAAGTGAGGAAGAGGAAGAACTGTAACAAAACCCTCCTTCCCCACTGTACTCTTTAAAGTGGCGGCCCCATTAAAACAGTAAACGCTATTTGCATCCCAAACTGATGGAATGTAAATGTTAAAATACATTGATTGAAAAGTTAAAGTGGACTGCCCCCCCTAAGGGGTTAGGTACCACTTCCTTATAAACTATGTATCGCAACTTTTAAGCACTTAATACAAGTTTTTTCCCCAAAACTAAAAAAAACAACAACAAAAAACGGTCCAAGGATGCTTGTTTACAGTCCAGGGAGGACCTGGCTTGGCAGTTCGGTCTGGACTGTTCCCATAAGGCACAGGGTCAAGACTGATTTGCATATGGCTGGGTCCGAAATGGGGTGGCATGGTGAGCAAAAGAACGATGGATTCAACCCAGATCTCTTGACTGGGGGTGAATGTATGATGTATTCAGCATTCCGTCCATCATTTGTTTGCGTAGCATCAGACAATGAACAATGGCACCTGAAGCTGGGAGAGGGTCTTCCTAACATGATGGCTGGGGAGGAGCTGTCATTTGGCCTGATTACATTTCAAAGGACCTTGCCGACAGCACCCACAAAGAGACCTGACACCAGGCCTGTCCTGCCTTTTGTCTCACTAGACAGTTTGGAGCCAAACCTAGAGGAAAGAGAAGAACTGGACAGAACCAGGTTAGGTATGTCAGGGAATTCGCCCACTCAAAGGCTGGCGCCAGGTTTAAAAATTGGATCTT
The DNA here is from genome assembly GCF_964204655.1 of Triturus cristatus. Classification (NCBI taxonomy): domain Eukaryota; kingdom Metazoa; phylum Chordata; class Amphibia; order Caudata; family Salamandridae; genus Triturus; species Triturus cristatus. The sequence goes on from NC_140586.1 coordinate 724,679,415, forward strand.
CACAACCATTCTTCAGAAAACTCCTGGACCTTGGACCTCTCTTGCTCCCTCCCAGCCCCCTTGGAAGTCATCTCTGGCTTTGCGGTGATCTCAGGTTACCAGGTTAAATGGGACAAAAGCAAGGCATTTCCAATGCCCCGGGTGACCACCTATATCGCGATATCTGCTTATCATTTTCAGCGGAAGTCCTCACGCTCGAAGTATCTGGGGGGGGTCTACATTAATTTAGGGCTGGAACGTATAGTGGCAGATAACCTCAATCCCCTATTGACGGGCATGCAACTGGGTTTCAAGAAGTGGGCCCACCTTGGCCTCTCATTGTGGGGTAAGGTATAGGTGGTCAGGATAGTGATTCTGTCACGATACACCTATGTTCTTGGCATGCTCCCCTTGTTGGTGCCCCTTTCATTGCTGCGATCTGTGGTGAATATGGTCCTTCATTTTGGGGTCCTCCCACCACCAGGTGGCCAGTAGCAAACTCCTGGTCCACCGATCCTGTGGGAGCTGGGTCTCTTCTCGGTTGACCATTAAACCCTGATTCTTCACTTTGCGCAGCTTGCTTACATGCTCGCTGGGACGCTGGAACCCGCCGTCTTTGGTACTGGCAGACCACACATTGCAGGGCTGCCTGCAAGGTCTGTACCCCCTCAATAACAATGATGCAACCATACCAGGCCCCAAGAATCCAATGTCCCAAGCAATGGCCAAATAATGGCAGCGGGCTCAGCGCCTCTTTGAGGTGGACCATCTCCCCCCTGAACTTGCAACTCTATGGGGTAACTCTGGCCTCCGCATAGGAGGTGAGGACCTGAACTTGGGTGTGTGGTGCTCTGCAGACATCAACACCCTCCAACAAGTGCTCGAGCAAGGTGTCATCAAACCCTTCGTGGCGTTCTGCAAGAAGTTTGGCTTTCCACTCCATCAGTCTTGGCGCCATCTACAGCTGTGGCATAGCCTCATCTGACGTTTGGGTGTAAGAGCCTGGATCCTCTAGCCCTCTCCCGTAGTTTCCTGCCACAGGACATGCAGTTGCTTTTGAGGGGTGATGTCTGGCTTCTACTGCCTCTTGAGTCACCATCTATTTTCCTTGCCCCTCCTTAATAATCTCTGTCTCAAATGGCAAGCCAAACTTCAGATAGAATATGACACAGAGGATTGAGCAGAACTTCTGGGGGTGCTGGATCGTGGTACCCAGGAGATTAATTTAAAGTTCTGCCTCTTTAAGTCCCTACATGACTGGCACAGGTACCCTGTGAAAATGATAGCGGTGGGCCTGCTTCCCCATGCAAACTGCTGGTGCGATGATCACAATCGCTGTGACCTGGTTCATATAATCTACGATGTAACAATGGTCCGACCCTTCTAGGAGGAACTTGGCACCACCCTGAGCGACACGACACCCCTGCCTTGTCCTTTGAGCCTGTTGCATGATCTTGCAGGCTCACCAGATATCTCATGCCTTCAGGGCCACCTCCTGCACACAGCACTTGCCATGGTGAAAATCTGCATCCTCCACCACTGGCACTCAGCTCCCACCCCATGACGAGTGGCTATGGGCCGTGTACCAGACGGCCTCATATGAGCAGGTCATCTATAATCTGCAGGGCAAAAGGGAGACCTTACTCCTCATCTGGGGACCTATCTCGCTATTTCTCCTGAGGCGGATGCCGGGAGTTGCACACACACACACTTGATATTGTGATTGCATTTAGACTAAATTCTGCTCTCAGCACCATTTTTAAAATTATTCGTTTTAACCTGTGTTAATGCTTATTTTTGCTTTTTGGCACTTTTAAATTACCTCGACCTCACCCTCACACGAGACTCAGCCGATTAAGGGCTCAGTCCGGCCTCGATCTTAGGAGGCGAGGGGAAGGAACGCGGCGGCCATTTTAGGGAGGTATCTCCCAGGCTGGGTGCAGTACTAGTTGTTGAGGCACTGCAAGGCACTCGGGGCTAGTATTTAGGCATACGGGTATGCCTCCGCGCAGCGGACACGCAGAGCGGATGCGCCATCCTCGCGCCAAAGGAGCGCCTAAGGAAAGCCCGTCTGGGCCCGTCCGGGCCAGGACGGGCCCAGGGGCCAGGGCTCCTGCCAGAACAGACCGCCTCTGTCCTCTGATCAGGTACAGCCGGGATGAGCTACTTAGACTTAGAGGTACGGACAGCCTGCTCTGTAGTAAATTGCGAACACATATAAGGAATATTTCACCCTGTACCGGATGTAATTACAACTTCACCCTTGAGAATTCCATCAGCACTCGAGACAGGCTGTGTCTGTATCATCTTGCATTATTAAATTGTCGCTCATTACCAAGGCATGCCACCGAGATTTCCCTGCTCTGAGAGGAACAAGATCTAGATGTGTTATTTTTGACGGAAACATGGCTGAGCGATAGCTCAGACTCAGATCTCGTTTGAGCATTACCCCACAACTATTCTATCTTGAGACACGACCGCCCAGAGGGTAGGGGGGGAGGGATTGCCATTATTTATAAATCCACACTGGGATGCAGGGTTGAAAATGCAGCTATAAAAGGTGCGGAAAGCTTAACATTTGCTATTTCCTTCTCCTCCACTTGCACCTTGTCGGGCCTCCTGCTCTATAGGCCACCAGGTCCCTATGGCCAATTCTGCGAGGACCTCTCTATTAGCGCTATTAATTACGCTAGTACCACCGCTAATTTCACGTTACTGGGTGATTTTAACATCCACTCAGACGAGGCACACTCACCAGCTTGCATCAGTCTGAATGCAGGATTGGAAGTGCTCCAGTTGAGGCAATTAGTGGTAAGCCCTACCCATAGAGCTGGACATACCCTTGACCATTGTTATACCAATCTGGATACTCTTAGCTTTGAGAAATTAATTGATACTCCCTGGACCGATCATAAATTGCTGCTCCTCTCCTTTGCCCCATCGGTATTGCCTGGACCCTCCAACATGACGAAGAGGTCCATACGGGTTTGGTCTAAACTTCCAACTGAGAGTTGGAGGAAGAAACTGATGGAAACACTACCAACACTCACCCAGGACCCTTTGGTAGCTGATACACAATTCAACCAATGGGTAACGTCCTCTCTGGATGCTACCCTCCCCAAAAGCGAACTTTCTCACAGAAGTGGCAATAATAAAAAACCATGGTATTCTCTAGAACTGAAAGCCCTTAAACGCCAATGTAAGCAACATGAGAGACAATGGCGGAAAAACTACTCAGAAGTTAGTAAGGTTACCTATAAATTGGCCCTGAAGAAATACAAACAAGGAATTAAATCTGCCCAGTCAACCTACTATCAGGAAAAAATTGATTTGGCCTCCAATGCCCCCAGGGAAATTTTCAAAATTTTTAAATCCTTGGTTACTCCCCCTGCTCCCATTAATGACCCTGGGTTGGCAAACTTGCGCTGCAATGAATTAGCACAATTCTTTTCCAATAAGGCGGATAACATCTTTTCTTCATTTAAACTTATGCCCAGTGAATCGATCCTGCCCCCTCCAATGGACACCGGTAACCCCGGATTGGATGAATTCTCCCGGCTAGATGGTCCTACAACTATGTCCCTCCTGAAAAATCTGAAATCAGGCTCTCCGGCGGACCCCGCCCCACCTACCATTCTGAACTTGGTGTCAGATACTGTGGCCCCGGTTATTCAAGAGATGATTAATGCCTCACTGGCATCAGGCACGGTTCCCCCTTCCTGGAAGCAGGCAAAAGTGAAGGCACTATTGAAGAAGCCAACCCTAAACCCGGAAGATTGGGCCAATTATCGCCCTATCTCCTTACTGCCAACTATCAGTAAGCTCGCGGAGAAGCACGTCAACTCGCTCCATATCACTCAGACAGGATTTAGAGCTAAGCAGGGCACGGAAACAGCCCTAATTACTGTTGTGGAGGAAGCTAGGAAGATTGTGGACAATGGAAACAGCGCAGCCATTCTGTTATTAGATCTTAGTGCCGCCTTCGACACCGTGAATCATTGCATCTTGATTCACAGACTGATGGAAGTAGGTGTCGGGGGAGGCGCACTAAAATGGCTGCTCTCTTTCCTGTCCGATAGGACCTTTGCGGTCTTTGAGGACGATGCCTGCTCCCCCCAAATGCGTCTGCAGTGCGGTGTTCCCCAGTGTTCATCCCTCAGCCCTACCCTATTTAACATTTATATGAGGCCCTTGGCTGAGGTGGTGCTGCCCTGGGGAGTACAGCTGGTAACGTACGCAGACGATACGCAGCTTATCATCTCCCTGGCCTCCCAGGATGCTCCATTTGAGAATCTTTCCTTATGTCTCAACAAAGTACAAGAATGGATGGATCGATCGTTCTTAAAGCTGAATGGAGCAAAAACTGAGGTGATGTTGCTTGGGTATAAACCATCTAATACGGTAGAGGGCTGGTGGCCGTCTAATCTTGGCCTTCCGCCTTCACCTAAAGAACAAATTAAGAGCTTAGGGGTCTGGTTGGACCCAGCCCTAAACTTTGGTGTTCAGGCTCGCAAGGTGGCAGGAACTTGCTATGCCATCATTAGACTACTTAGGAAGATAATTAAGCTTCTTCCGTTTGAGGCCAGGAGAATACTAGCGCAGGCGTTGATTATTTCACACCTGGACTATTCGAATGCGTTGTATTTAGGCACCACACAAGCAACTATTAAAACCTTGCAGACAGTGCAGAACTGCGCTGCTCGAATGCTGCTGAATGTCCCTCGCCGGACTTCGGCTAAGCCAGCGTTGCGTCAACTCCACTGGCTGCCTGTCCAGCAGAGAGTAGAGTTTAAAGCTTTGATTACGGTCCATAAAGCAATTAATAAAATAGGACCATCCTTGACTCAATCAATGTTCTACTTATATCATCCTGGACGTGCCCTAAGATCTGATAACAAGAAGCTGCTTGCAATCCCTAAAACCAGGAGAGTGCGAATGGGAGGCAGGCGTTTTTCCCTTCAAGCCGCCACCCTTTGGAACAACCTTCCCGATCCTATCAGAATGGAAGTTAACCACCTTAGGTTTAGGAAGAGGTTGAAAACCTTCCTATTTGCCTGATTCTTCCTAGATCTAGTCGAGTTGAAGCGCTGGGATGCCTCCGGGTAGCTATGCGCTATATAAGACCGTAATCATTCATTCATTCATTCAGGGTGGTGGACTCTGGACGCTAGGTATGGACATTATTGATTTCCTGTGGGAGGATCGGACGCTGCAATGTCAACTGCCCTGGATCTTGTGGCCCTACCCTGACCCTTGTGGATGCTCACCTACTCTCTTCCTCCTTTTTCCTCCTAACCCCCCTCTCTGCCTCCCACTTCTCTCTTCTTTTCTCGCTGTCCCACCTATCTGCCCCTCCCAGGCTTGTAAGATTCCCCGCCCACCTACCTCCCCCTCTTCTCATGCCCTGTTCTCTCCTAGGCTACCCCTCTCTGTGCTGACCATGGGGGCATTGCGAAACAATGCATTTGTCTCTGAGTTGTCCCTACTGAACCCCTCTGTGCACTGGATTTGATGGGCTACTGTATGCTCTGTACCTAGTGCTGTGCCTATTTTGCAATCTTTGACTACTTCATGTATCATGTGTCTAGTTCACCAATCCATTCCCTTATCCCCTGTTTTGTTTTAAGCCTTCAATAAAGAATTGTGAAACAAAAGAGAACACTCCTGGACCCATGGAGGATTCAGAAAAAGGACTGCGCTGATGCTTTGAAGAACTTTCCTTGCTGCATGAAGGCCTGTCTTGCTGTCTGTAGAATGAAGATTGGACCTGTGTGCCTTGATCACGGGTTCCGAGAACTAACTTCAAGGGTTAGTTGACTGACTTCCTGTTTGAGCTACAGGGACACAACAAGCCTACTAAGTCCTCCCTGCAGCTGCACAGAGGACTAGCCCAACTCAACCAGCCTGAGCCCTGCTGCTGACCTCTCCTGGAGTGAGCCCTGATCCTCAACAGGTACCCCAGGTCATGGGCTCTTGTCTGGAGTCTGAGTGTACTCATCTTTGGTACAACTGAAAGCTTCATTTGAACGGACGCAAAACCATGCTACCCAACGCAGGACCTGACAGCTCCTGATCAGCAGCTTTACCAGAACTGATGCAGCGTGATGCAGCCTGACACAGGACTTCACATTACAGCACCAAGCAGAGACGTTTTAGGACTTGAGCAAAGTGGGCTATGGCCCAGGGCTCCCACTTTCAAAGGCGCACCTACATTAAAATTTCAGGACAGATTTTACACTGTCTATAGTTAAAAGAATAAGTTTGTTTACTTTCTTTCTGTTTTTTGTGCCAACCCAGGCTCTCTGACCAGTCCCGCTCCTGCCTGAGAGAAAGATAAACTTAAGGAAAATATCTAGGGGGCATATTTACAAGAACTAACGCATCTCGGCATATTAGCAGAGATGCGTCAGTTCAATTGTATCATGCAAAAAAACCAACCTTACGCCACCATGGATGCATCGCATTTACAATGCGGCGCACCATATCGCAAGGATTGACAGATGCCTCATGCATCTGTTGGCGTAATGGTAACGCATTGCTGGAGTCATCTTGCAAGCATGACGGAACTCCAGCAATGCTCAGGAATGCCCTTTCCAATTGAGCTGCATCACTCCTTACGCCTGCTTCAAGCAGGAGTAAGGTTTTGATGCAGTGGCGTCGTAGGAGTAACGCAGTGAAATTGTGGAGATTTCACTGCGTTACTTTTATGAGGCTTTCTTGCATCAGAACGCCCACCTTGCATACATTATACCTGATGCAGGTATAATGTGATGCAGGGCTTTACAACGTGATGCATCTCCCTAGATTCGACCCATAGTAAATGTGTCGCAACGTGGCGCATTGTTTACCACTCAGCTGCGTCACAAAGGGTGATGCAACGGTGGCATAAAAGTGTTGCAAGGGGATTGTAAATTTGCCCCCTATTTTATTCTGTTTTGATTGAGCAAGCATGCTAACTTTTCAAAGTGCATAGTTCTGTTATGTTATATTGATTTGTAAAGCATACTAATCACCCAAGAGTGTATCCAGGCACAGCTTAGCTGCACTGGCCTTTGTCTGTATTCAGCAGGTGGACCCTGAGGGGAAGATTTATGCACATTTCATGTGACGCAGTATGATAACTTGCTGTGCTGCATTAAAGGTAGAGGGCAGGAATGCTCTATATTTACTAATATATGGTGCATTCCTGTTCTCTCTCTCTCTGCACTGGCACAGTGAGGGCTGCCTAGCACCAATGCAGCCACCCTTGCCCCATGGTCCAAGGCTGCCTGTTTAATAGACAGGATTGTTTTTGTGCAGGAAGAACACCTTCCTGCAAAAAAAACAATCCTTAGAGGCTTTACCCTCGTCCTATGTGTGCCCCAGAATGCAGCACATTTAGAAAGAGGAAAACAAGTAGGAATAAAGATATTTCTCCTCGTTGTGCATGTATTGGGAAGGTGTACAACTTTGATGCATTCCCAGGTTAACTACTCTTAGCAAATCTGGGAATGTGCCAAAAAGCATAAGTGGATGTGTGGGAACACCCACTCTCCACTTTCACTGCCTTTCCTTATTCTGGATTTTCCAAGGCATGCAGAACACGCAAGTTGGTTTTTCGTGGCTTGGTAAATCTGGATTAAGCCCTTCTATCACCTTGCATGACACAATGGCAATGCAAGAGCTTAATAAATCTGACCCTTGCTGTGCAGTAAAGATCTGCTTGGTGGGGTTCCTATGTCTTTGCATTGCCCTTTTGTGGTTGTAGCCAGTTGGTACAATCACAGCTTGTGATCAGAGATTGCTGCTTCCTGACTCTAAATACCTGCTGCTCACAGCACACGCAGTGCAATAAACAAAAGCACCCATTGGCACTGTGTACCCAAATAGCTCAGACAGACTAACCACAGTGTGCATTGTACTTGTAATTCTATCTTGAATTTATGTAACACTTACTACACCAATGAGGCATCAACCCAAGATTAGAGGTTAATAGTTACTTGGTTAGTAAGGAGTGTTTTTTTTCCTTGTGCATTAGCTGTGTTAGGTTTGTGCTCTTGATTTCTTGTGGGTTTAGTAGGGATAGAATAGAGATAGAGTAGGGATGATAGAGTACGGATAGAAAGATGGGAATGGATTTTAAAGGGAAAGTAGTAAATTGTGTTTATAAGTAGTGGTCATGTGCATTTGTTAGTTGCGGTGGCATGGGTAAACAAGCATTTGCGATGCAATCGGTCTCGCCTTTGAGACCTTATATGTATATGCAGCACATTAGTCTGGGTGCTGAAACATCTACTGTTCTTTAACATGGAGGGAAAGTAAGCACCAAACTGCGTGACACGTCAGGTATGGGGGCACATGGAAATAAATATTGCCTTTCAGTGGGAAATAGCATAGGCCAAAGCTTTGTTTTTAATATAAAATCAGGGCCTTCAGTGGTCATATTACTGAAAATACAAGATTTGTAAAAAATATTTTTGTCTACGGGTGCTCGTGGAAGACAATTTCTATGGACTGGAATCTACGGAACGCTAAAAGGATTCTGGTATTTTACTGCTGGTCGTTTTCTACCAAGAAAGTTAAATAGAGGAAGTTGCCATAAAAATTTACGAAATAAAGTCCCTCAGCAGAAAGCAATTTTGGTATTTTACTGACCTCTGCCGGATGTTTTCTATCAAGACAGTTAGATAGAGGCAGTTGAACAGAAATAAAAGTCCCTAAGCGGAAGCCGACAAGTCCCAGGGCTGATCTCCAGAGCCCACAAAGTACATAGAAATATATGTATAATAAGTGTATACTAAAGTATATACAAAAGGTCTCGAACGCTCGACTGAAGAAGTGGTATTTGGAGATATCATGTGTGCATTTCGTAAAATGACCTAAAAGGGATATTTCGAGACAAATATGAAAAGAGAATAGGTATTTGTGGGCCAAAATTTATTTTGGAGCTAAAGATCAAAAAAGGTATTTGAGGACTTTGCATATGTTTTTAGAAAATGAGATGATGTTTTGACCGATGAAATTAAGTTAATTGTGAATGGTAACAAGTTGACATTCTGGGACATATTCAGTGCCTTTTCAAAATATTTGAAACTACCTTTTCAGTTCTAATTAATGCAGATTTGTTGACACTTATTGGTGATTTTCCTTAGTGCATATGGCATTACCTTACTTTACTGGGTACTTCATGACTGCAGTGGGCGGGAGCTATTTCTAATCCTTTTTAACAGCATGTATTATTATTATCACTTCACAGTTCTGAAATGGAACGTGGACCTGTAAGAACATACTTTTACATATATTTTTTAAACTAACAGAAGGCTGTATCAAACTCAATTTCCGGTGTATTTGAGCTGCTTTTAAAACCTACTGCTCTAGCACCTATTTCTCTTGGGAACTTTGCTATAAAAAGCATGGCTTGGTCCAACAATTTCTAATTGTTCTTAACAGAGGACACCCCCATGCCCTCTCCCAAAATATCCCCAGGGATGTTTGAGCTTGCCCTGAAAACAATGACTCACAGTTGAACAGTTGGAAATTGCACTTCTATAAAACCAACGACATATTAGCGAATTCCTTTAAAAAAAAAAAAAAGCTGTTAGACGCGCCATTTGAACTATGCAATGGATGGACCTGCACACCTGGTTAAAGCCCTAGTACTGAAATCTGTAATATGTGTGTCAATCCTATAATTATAATATAGCGTGCTATCACGTGAGGGGTGTGAGTCCTAGTCCCCTGATTAATAAACTGTAAGCAAGAGGATTGGAGAAAGCCAAGACTGCTTAATGCACTGCCAAGGACCATAAGGTCTCAAACAAATGTTTAAAAACAAATGCAAACAATAATATGCAACAGTATTTTTGGCAATTTTTCCACAGTATTGAAGAAAAAAGACTTGTATGAAACATAGAAACCAAAACATTCTTTAGATCAGATTGATTTTTGTATTGTCGTCATACAAAATATGTACTCTTGATCGTAATATGCTGTTACAATCTCCATCCTAGTTGAACAACTGCCCAAATTCAACAAAAGTCCCAATGCATTTCGGGTTAATCAAAAACCCTTCTTCAGGGGATAGTTATCATCAAAGGAATGTTGATTTGTAGAAAATCCACCATATCGAACTGACCACGGAATTGACCAGGAACAGTAGTCCACCAAATTAAGCAAGTCCCCTGCTTGTAATGATTGCTGGCCACGCTTCATAGAACAAAGTTGTCGTGTTCTATGCGCCGCAAGTTGAATCTGCGGATTCAACTTGCGGTGGCATAGAACACGACTTTTTGCTCTATCAAGCTTGGCCGGTAACCACTACAAGCATGCGACCTGTTTAATTAAGCGGACTACTGTCCTTTGTTAATACGCAACGCGCACGTACATGTTAACACGGATTCAACTTGCGGCGGCATAGAACACGACAACTTTGTTCTATGAAGTGTGGCCAGCAATCATTACAAGCAGCGGACTTGCTTAATTTGGTGGACTACTGTCCCTGGTCAATTTGATATGGTGGATTTTCTACAAATCAACGTTCCTTTGATGATAACTACCACCTGAAGAAGGGTTTTTGATTAACCCGAAATGCATTGGGACTTTTGTTGAATTTGGGCAGTTGTTCACCTAGGATGCAGATTGTAACAGCATATTACGATCAAGAGTTCATATTTTGTATGACGAAAATACAAAAATCAATATGATCTAAAGAATGTTTTGGCTTCTATGTTTCATACAAGTCTTTTTTCTTTAACACTGTGGAAAAATTGCCAAAAATACTGTTGCATATTATTGTTTGCATTTGTTTTTAAACATTTGTTGGAGACCTTATGGTCTGTGGCAGTGCATTACGCAGGCTTGGCTTTCTCCATTCCTCTTGCTAGACGCGCCATTTGGCCACATTTTCTCAATAAACGTGGGAGAGTATTACTCTCGCTCTGTGCAATTCAGGCAAAGTACCTCCCCCAACCCCGCTTGAAAGTTCACAGCCTCTAATGGATCTAACCTCAGAACCAAAGCATGGACATTTTAGCTAAGGTGCATCCACGTCATGCTTTTGTATTCCAAACTCAGATCAATGTCATATCCCTAAAAAAGTGACACTTTAATCAGCAATCCCAAGAAGCTCAACATGATGGAGATGGAAGTTCAAAGGAGGGGGCTACTATCCATTAACACTATTACCTCACCAGAGCGTTCAGACAGTACACAGCATTCCATGGAAACTGCCAGCCAGGGTGGAGGTTCAACAAACTGAACAAATAACCATTTGGTGCCAAGAGATTTGAAAGAAAATAAGTGAAGCTTTCTGCTGATCGGGATTAATTCGTGAGACTAAATGCCAGCTCTGGGGGATTGCAAAAAAACTGACTCCAACAGGAAGCCACAAACTTGGTTTGGATAACAAAACCTGGGGATATGTAACATTACTAGTCACCCGTTTCCAAAATGATGCAACAATCCACCATAAAATGCCACTCAGATCTTCAAACTAGTAAGGTCCCTTTCGTAAAATAGTCCCATCCTGCCTTTCTCTTAAGTGCCCGTCATATCTTCTGTGTACATTTCACCTACACTTTAAATTCACACTCCACCGCTCGTATCTCCTTCAGACGTCTTAGCAGGTGCCTGCTGTGCCCCAGGTGTGAGCGTCGACTCCTGGCATGTGAGCAGAGTCTTCGGGTGGTATGCGCCAGTTATTTCTCTGCCAACAGAACAGGACAATGCTGACAAGCGGGCTCTATGTGTTACCATGGGGACGGCGTACGGCATAGCCACCTCCTGCCAAGCTGTGATTATTTAAACTGTCGGGGGAACGTGCTCAAACATAATTGATAATTGTGCGGCCATATTGGACTCCCTCGCTCCCGACCCTCTGTTATTATCACGAGCAGCGGTCATCGCTTGTACTGAAGGGGCTTCAGCGTTCGTTATAGATAGTATTTACTGCCAACCAATGCCAATGCTGAACAAACATTTGCTATGCAATAGGACTTGCATTTACGCGAGACCTATTGCATTGAAAAAGGGAGTGCAGGCGGAGGGCAGGGAGCGAGAAGACACAAACAACGAGAGTGGGGGGGCAAGAACGCAAGGACTGCGGGAGGAGTCGGTGGGGGAGAAGGCAAGGGAAGAAAATAGTTACTGTGCAACACTCAAAGTAAAGGGGCCAGTAGCCTTGGAAGGATACAAATGATGACATGGTCATCAGGAGGAGGGACTAACAAGCCTAAAACCAATCAGAAGGCAGCATTTAAGACCTAAGCCAATGAAAAAGATGGGCGGAGAGTGGGCAGAGCTTCCACAAAGCTTCCACACTATACTGAATACTACATGCCTCGCAAAGCGAGCAGCGCATGCACTGCAACTCTAGGCTCGACCTAAAAAGGAGTGAGACGGTAGAGGATGATGTTTGGGAGTTCAAAGTACTCAGAAAGTTTTGGCATGACTCAGAGAGAGGAAGGATGGGACAAAGGTTGAAAGGAACTTTTTTTTAAATAACAATATAACTGAAATTAACTTATCCATACATATAAGTTCATGACACTTGGTAAAGTATTAATGGCTGGAGAAAAACTATATATATAAAGGATGGACACAGCAATATTTACATGGTCTGATGTGCACCTTTATCTTGTGGTGAAGTATGCACATTGTTTCGCGACTTTTCTCAAAGTTTTAATAGGGGCACAACCCCTTTTTGTATGCACCTATATATACATAGAAGCATCAATTATAACATGGTCTGATATACACATGTATCTTGTTGTTTAATATACATTTTTCCCCTTATATAAATGTAGCTGCCTAAAACAGGAAGCGTAGTTCAATATACCACGACACGTGTATAACGTAATGGAATGGGAATGGATGGAAAGTCACATGAGTGGAAAAGTGTAAACACAAGTGCCCTAACAACTCATCAACAGTACATGTTCCTTCGACTGGTCTTAGAGTATCTCAGTGCATATTTTAGACATTTTGTTTTCATAACAGATGTATTTCTGATGTGTGCCTTCTGTACATTTTATTGCTCTCTAATGTAATCTCAGTAAGAGCAACATGGTTGGTACAATTTGTTTCTATATGTATTGATAGTTGTTAAAGACGCATAGTATGAGGGACTCAGTAAAGACTTTTTTTTATATTGTTAATGATGGTCCTACAAGTCTTTCAAGACCGGGTAAATACAGACTTCTTCTTTGTAATGGTGTCAAAGTCTCTATCAGAAAGCAAGAGAAAGGAAACATCATTTATCACGACCCGCCGGAACCACGTGATACCTTTATCATGCCTCCATTACCACGCAGATGCCTTTACCATGCATATCTTTACCATGCATACCTTTACCATGAATATGCCTTTACCATGCATGCGTTTACACCGAGTTAGAATATATAATGTGTTATAAAGGCATGTGTGGTAAAGGCATATATGTGGTAAAGATTTGTGTGGTAAAGGCATGCGTGGTAAAGGCATTTGAGTGGTGATGGTTGCCGTGCAAAGGCATGCGTGGTAATTCCATGGGTGGCTCCGTCATACATCTGCAAGGGAAACCTTTACTCCTCTTGTAGTAATACAGCATATATATTATCCACTCTAAAATGTTAATTTGCTTCCTCTGGAGGTCAAGATGTAACTATATGTAAATCAATATATTCAACCATTAGCATGTCCAAGGTAATCTTCCTTAATTAGTCGCTAATGTTTCTCAGAGTAAAAACATCTGGTATCATCTGTTGCAAAGGTTGTATATGATTTCATTGAAAAACAATTTCATGGAATACCATTACTGAGAAACCATTTCATTTAAACTGTTTGATGGAAATTTTCCGAACTAATGCAATTTACCTTTTCATAGAAGCCTATTAATAGAATGTCTTTTTGGATGCCATTGACTTTTAAATGCTTATTTTTTTTGTGCTATTGGAATGGTTCCATTTTGTATGAGATATTTATTTCAGTGCTTTACTTCCGGAGACACTGTTTTTATTTACATCTTTCACATTGTCAGACAATTACTTTGGATGCTTTTAATTCACTGATCCATCACCACTCATAAACACCATCCATCGTTGACTTCTCACATTCCCTAAGCACCATTAATCCCCCTAACCAAAGCCCCTCACAACACCTAAACTACACTCATCCCTGAAGCCTAAAAGCCCTTTCTCCCCCAAAGGTCCACCATACCTGAACCACAAAATCACTCACTACCCCTAAAAACACCTCATACTCCTAAAACCCACTTATCCATGAAACCTAAACAACCATCACCACCCCTACACTCCACCCATCTCTGAACCCTAAAATCACCTTTCTATGCCCATATCCAATTATTACTCACCCCTAACAGCCCGTCATCACCCTACACATTAGCCATCCTTGCACCCAAAGTCCCCACAGTAGTCCTAAACTCCACCCAAGTTTAGTGTAATTTGGGATTTTTCCTTAAAATTATCTCTCCTCTGAAATGTTTCCATTAATTTTCGATTTGTTTAAGTTTATATAAAATAGCCTTTTCTTGAAATAGGTTTTCCATATTTTGGTTTGTTCCTATGTGGTTTCTCAATTTTCGCTTTGAAATAAATGTACACACATCAGTTGTAAGAGGAAAGTGCCACTCTGAGATTCATGTATTCCAGTATTTTAGACTGAGGCCCAGGTAAGAAATTTGTTGATCAGTTTCTTTTCCAAGTCTCTTCAGAGGATAACCTTACTTATTAGCACTTGTCTATAGAGTTGTGAACACTCAAATGGTGACAGTGCTCTTCACATAAGGTCATGTTACAAGTTAAAGCAGAAATTATAGCAAATAAAGGCAGAGAGGGTAAACTATCAGCCAATAAATGCAAGCTACATAGCATCCACTTGGGATCTAGTCCTCATCTAAGTATAAAGGGTGAATATATCACAAATACATTGCATAATAATGACATAAAAATCCGTTGGGTAACCAAGTCCAGGTACAATTTTTAGAGTTATCAAAAGAGCACTTAACACAAAAGAAATGGGTGGTTCTTCAAAAGCTATCAGAGATACCAGCCAAGCAAATGAAAGGTAAAGGTCAATACTCTAATGGTGGGATAAACACACAAGTGACATGCTCAGAAACAAATAAGAAGCAGGCAAATGGGAATAACAGGAAAGCCAAGCAATGGTAAGCAATGGCACACGCCAAGCCCCTCAATATTCTTGGTAACCCACAATATGTCTAGTCACAGATACCAAATATGCTGTCTTGTAGCCTAGACTTAAAAACTGTTGTTCACTTCCAAGGCAAGTTACCCAATGACATATAAAACAAGAAACAAAAGCATGTCCTAATACCTTAACAAGCCCTTCTTCTACAGTTATTACCCAGAAGCATCACATGTGTAAAACTCAAGCAAGAGTATCGTTTCTACTCATCCAATAATATGCCCAAAGAGAAAAACATATGCAAAAACAGTTTGCACACAATTCAGAACACACAGGGAGCCTGACAGCATGCAAGGAATGAAAGCCAGAGAACAATTAAAAAGGGGCAACAGGGGCTGATGACAGCCCTGCATTCCTCCTACTTGCACCTCAAGATCAGAACACTCTACGACAACTTCGTTGACCGTCCACAAGACACAACAGCCGGCCGGCCGCCCCCCAGAGAAGCAAGCCAGCCCACCATCTCCAAATGGACATCTATCACGACCGAGGACACCGCCACGAACATGAAAGGCATCCACTAGGGGGCCCCCACCGACCCCTGCCCCCTGCATGTCTAACACAGGGCCCCGGACACCATTGCACCTGAACTGCGACGGACCATCAACACCACCTTCTCAACAGGCACCTTCCCAGATGACTGAAAGAGCGCAGAAGTAAGGCCCCTGCTCAAGAAGCCCATGGCCGACCCCACCGACCTCAAGAACTACCGGCCCATCTCACTTCTCCCCTTCATAGCCAAAGTGGCAGAGAAAGCAGTCAACAGGGAACTGACACGATTCATCAAAGAGAATGCTATCTTTGACCCGTCCCAAACCGGATTCGGGAGCAACCACAGCACTGAGACCGCTCTACTCGCCGCCAGAGACGACATCCGCACCCTCCTGGACCAAGGCCACTCCGCAGCCATCATCCTTGACCTGTATGTAGCCTTCGACACCGTCTCTCACCGCACACTAGTTGACAGACTACACAACGCCGGCATACAAGGAATTGCCCAGGACTGGATCCGATCGTTCCTCACAGGAAGAAGCCAAAGGATCAGACTATCGCCCTTCCTCTCCGCCCCCACGGAAATCACCTGCAGAGTCCCGCAGGGGTCATCACTGAGCCCAACCCTCTTCAACATCTACATGACCCCCCTCACAGCCATCGTCCGACAACACGGCCTCATCGTATCCTATGCCGACGACACTCAGCTCATCATCTCCCTCACCCGAGACCCCACCACCACAAAACTCAAGTTCCAGAGAGGGATGCAAGACGTCACAGTCTGGGTGACCAACAGCTGCCTAAAACTCAACACCAAAAAGAAAGAAGTCCTTGTCCTTGGAGCAACCCCCTCAGCTTGGTACAACACTTAGTGGGCCACCGCTCTCAGAAACCTGCCTACCCCCTCAGACCATGCCAAAAACCTTGCTATCGTACTCGACTAATCTCTTGCCATGAACCGACAGGTCAACGCCATCACCTCCAGCTGCTTCAACACCCTCCGCATCCTTCAAAAGACCTTCAAATGGATCCCCCCGGAGTCAAGGAAGACATGAACCCACGCACTCATCACCAGCAGACTGGACTATGGAAATGCTCTCTATGCCGGCATTGACATGTCCCTACTCCACAAACTCCAGACAATACAGAACACCACAGCCAGACTCGCCCCTGGCATCCCCCGGCATGAACACATCAGCCAGTACCTGCAGAGACTCCACTGGCTCCCCGTGGAGTAGAGAGTCACCTTCAAGATCCTCACTCACACCTACAAATGCCTACATAACAACGGACCCAAATACCTCAATGACAGAATAAACTTCCACGTATCCAATAGAAACCTCCGATCTGCCAACCTCTCACTTGCTGTAACCCCTCACATCCACAGAGCCACAGCAGGTGGAAGATCGTTCTCTCACTTGCAGCCAAGACCAGGAACGAACTACTGGCAGACATCAGACACGCTCCCTCCCTGGACACCTTCATGAAGGATCTCAAGACCTGGCTCTTCGGCTGAACGGATCTGCATACCCCTCCCTCTCGGCACCTAGAGAACCTCACGGTGAGTAGCGCGCTGGCAGTTCCCTGATTGATTGATTGATTGATTGCATTCAAATGAACATAGATTGTGGGTAGAAGGTTGGGTCAGACCACTAGTCTTTCTGCTTATGTGCCAAGTAGGCCATCTGACAATTTGCTGTGCTGCATTATACACTCCCTCTATGATGGCACCATCCACATGGATCCGCAGCTGCAATCACTGCCTAGTGCCATCTAATACAAAGTCCCTCCTCCTCGTACAGCAGGAACTGAAGTGCAGTAAGTAAAATAAACCACCCACAGAAGGTGAGACAACAGTCCACAGCACCACATGCAATCGGCTACTATAGACCGATAGTCTCTCTGTTCCTCTGGTGCTGGCCAGCCAAAGAGAAAGTATTTGGTCTAATATTTTGCACAGATGTAGGATAGCTAAAGAAGAGAGTTGACAATGATACATCCAAAGCCGTTGAGTGCGTAAATGAGCTGAAAGTGGATAATAAATTCAGTGTTGTGCCAAGCAGTGGCCCCCAAATTATGTTTGTCCCAGTGAGGTTCCGTGTGAGACGGGATGGCACTTTTTGAGTGGTGACGAACATGGACGAGTGTGGTATCTATGAACCGCAAATGACGAGTACAGTGGGTGTGCGAAGTTTCGCTATGCAGCCTTGTACGGTTCGTCTCATTTTTGTGTTCGTTCATTCGAACCCTCGGGTTCCATTTTAGATACAGCGTCCATTTTGTTTTCTTGCCCTCAAGTAGCCAGCGAACGGGCTTTTGTTCGCTTCGTGACCCTGGGACTGTCAAGATAGTATGAAGGACACGTGTTTCTTTGAGGTGACTTTTATGACGAGGGGAATGACACGAGTAAGGCAGATGGCCCCGCTCGAGGCTCATCTTGCCGCTCCGGTCTATTGTTTCAGTCACGCATACATTAGACACGAGGTCTTTGATCTCTCTCTCGAGTTTCCTTTATTGCCTCTAACACTCTTTTCTAACCTGTTGTGCATCCTCGTTCTTTCCCTGCATTCTGTTTTTCGTCCTTCCTTAATGCGTTTATGGTTGGGAGGAAATGTGTTTATTGCGGAGGGAATATGTTTTTACAGTTGGGAACCGGCAAGACTGTTGTAATTATGTTCCGGCCTCCTGAAACATGAACGCGACCCTTTTGAAAGTTTATTGTGGGAACTGAGTTGTAACCTTTGTTCGCCATACTGCGGTATGGCAAAAACGCGTATAAAAGGAGCGACCCACTTCTATGAATTTGAAGCAGTCTCCGAGAACCTACACGCTGTGTACTTCTTGTGACTTCTGTATCCCTGCAGTAAATAAACGCTGATCTCTGACGTCACTGGAAGTGTCCCGTGTCTCTGTGTTTTGTACGCCAGAACAGGTAACCCACGAAGGTTTCAGGTGTTGTCCCCTGGCACCGCTGGGTCTAAGAAAACCCAGTCCTTCAGTTGGCGCCCAACGTGGGGCGACATCAACGGTACCGGTCCAAAGCCCGACGATCGTGAGGAACTTCGTGTGAAATCTCCGAGGGAAGGTGCACCCCGCTTCATCGATCCAGTTGTCGAAATAAGTGGCCCGACGTCCTTTCCGCGAAGATCCCCGCCTCCTGACGGCTGCGACGGACCGATGCCCTGACTGTCGACCTGTTTGGTGCCTGGCGTAGTCCTTTGTACGGCGAGACGATAGACGGGCCTTCCTGGTGACGCCATTGCTCTTTTTCAGTTAAGTATTTGTGGGTCGCTCCCAGTGTTGCTTTGTTGGTTGCATGGTTCCATTGCATTTGTGGTTCTTAGTTGTTGGTTCTTAGTTGTTGGGTTTATTTGACGATTGCAATTGCCAAAAACCGAGGGTCTTGCATTTTTTGCGAGGACATCGTAATTCAATAGCCCTCGAAGTTTGTATGCTCGGTTAGTGTGCACGATGCCTGGCCGTAGTACTTTGTTTGGGTTTCTCAAATGTTGCAGCATGGACTCCCGGCTGGAGGATTCCTGCCCGATACCTCCGATTGGAACTCCGCTTTATGAGCTCTATAGTCGCCATGGCGTGGGTCCTATCGTATATAATGAATATTGGGTTCGCTATACTAAAAAGGATGGTGTCCTTAGTTGGCCACCTCATGGCAGTTTTGAGACTGCCATTTTAGATAACTTGGAAGCGAAATTGTTTAAAAAGAAAGCTAGGCCGGCCATGTTTGATTCCTTCCGGTTATGGCGGAAAGAGGCCAAGCAGAAAGAAATCAAACAGAACAAGAAACATAAACGAGAAGGTGTCATTACGGTGATGCGCAATGCAGAACTGTATCAGTTAGACAGAAACGAAAGGGAGCAAGAAGTTAGTGCTCGGCTTCACCATATGTCGGTGGACAAATGTTACCCGACGCTACCTTCTACGATCGATAAGACAGGAGAAGAATCGGTGGAAGATTCGCTTTTGTCTTATCTGATGAAATCGCCACCTCCTTATGCTCCTGATGTTATGGGTCTTGTTAATCCCCCTCTTCTTCAACCTGCTGTTTTGGCGGCTGCTGGTCAGCCCGCCGTTCCTCCTGTACTCCCGAATCCCCTTGGGCCACAGATCGTACATCCCCTTGGTCCGGTTTCTCTCCCTATTGCACCTTTCCCAGTACCTCCTCAGTCTGTTGTTCCCGCTACTCCTGCTGTTGCATCTACCTCTACTGTTTCTGCCCCTATGGCTGTTACACCTTCGTCTTCTTCCTCTTCCCCTTCTGTTCGTAGCCGTCTCTTGACTGCTGTTGCTTCTCTTTATTCTCCGTTCTTTGGGCCGATACTTGGCTCGACTCTTTCGGATGTTGCTCAAAGACGTAGTCAGCTTCCTGATGATAGGGAACGTGAATCATTGGTAAAAACGGCGCGCAGATGGATTCGCAACCCTGTTAGATACACCCCACGTATGGTGTTTGAAACATTTTCTCAGTTCAATGCGCCCACGCAACGATTTGTGTTCGAAGAATTGTGTAAGTCATTAAAAGAGGAGTGGGATGATGATATGGCTGATGATATGCCACCTGAGGTTCCCGAGCTACAGCTCCGGTTTGCCACGGGTGTCATTGTAGGTGATAAAGCCCGCGAGGCTTTAGAACGTCTGTTATCCTTTCGATGTACAGTGCAACCACGCGCACTGTTTAAGGACGCGACCACGGAATGGATGGGACAACCTGGTCAGTATCCAATGCGAGAAGTTCCCCCAGTATGGATGCCAGGCGATGCTGCTGCTAACCCTCCTGTCCAACCGCATTTCCAGAGAGTGTGGATACACCTCCCTTGGAAGCGGTCGGAAGTTTTGCAAGTGAAACAATCCTTACCTGATCCTCGTAAGAACCCTGCGGGTTATTATAAGGAGCTGTCCCAGTTGGTGGATGCTACAGTTATGAACCTAGCCGATATCGATATGTTGTTCGGTAATGTGGTGCCTCAGCCGGTTTGGGCGAAAATCCGTCATGAAAATCATGTAGCCGAGTTAGGCGGTGACTGGGCTGCCCTTACAGCGGCGGATGCCCGGCAGGTTGGTGGGGCTAAACCTGAACAGGTTATTGCGGCCTTGCCTCAGAGGATTATTACCCTCATGAAGACGCTTATGCCAGCGATGCGCGTCAATTGGGACAAACTATCAGCATGCAGGCAAAAGAAGGATGAAAGTGTGTCCGACTTCTTTACTAGGTTCGAAGAGGCGTTCCTTGATCATAGTGGTCAGGATATGGGTTCAGAGGGTGGTCAACGGTTGTTCGTTGACAAATTTGTGTCGAATTTGTTGCCCGACTTGAGCAACAAGTTGAAGAATTCTGAGAGCGCGTGGGCTGTTTCTACCACTGCCCAAATATTGGCTACGGCCCAATATTATGAGAATAGAGAAAAAGAGGAAAGTGAGCGTGCAGACAAGAAAACTAAGGATCTCAAAACTAAGGTCTTGTTGCAGCAAGCTTATCCTCCGCGTTCGAATTTTAGTGATGCGCAGCAGCCCAACAGATTGCAACCACAGTTTTCTAAACCACAGCAGCGCAATACTTCGCCTGCGCCCCGCAATGTGCTGAGACATAATCAGTGCGCATATTGTCGTGGGGAAGGTCATTTTAAGTTCGATTGTCCGGTTTTACGTGAGAGGGCTAATGGTGTGTCGGCTCGGGGAGGACGTGGTGGTCCTCCACAGACTTCTCGTGGTAGAGGTCGTGGAGTTACCCAGAACCAGACCGAACGTTTTTCGACGTTTTCGGATTCGCAGAATTGTTTCGATCGACGCGAATCATCGTCCGATCGGTCTGCACAGTATCATGTGGACGATCATTATGTTGAGTGTGATGTTGATGCGGATGGTATCTACTAGGACAGCCGTAGACAAAGGAGGGGAGAAGTATCAGTTCCGGTTGATCAGAAAGGGCCCTATGTTGCAGTAGCCACTTTGGGCGTTGTTGAGCCTTTTTTGTTGGACACTGGTGCAGCGAAAAGTTCCATCATGCATTCTAAACTCCCTGGCGCGCCTTTGTCTGGCTTAACGAATATCTCCGTTGGATTTTCTGGCGCCCCTGTTAGCAATCCGGTCTCCAGCCCTTTGCCCCTTACGATTGGGTCTCATGAGTTGGAAGCTCCTTTGATTTTGACCACTGGTTGTGGTGAGAATCTTTTGGGCTTAGATCTGTTGAAGAGGCTACATGCGACTCTGTACTGTTCTCCTACGGGTGTGGAGCTTACGTTGGGTAAGAACGTGATTTCCCCTATGTATTTGTCGATCGACAAACTCCCCCCGGAATTGAGGTCTCTTCCAGATTCCTTGTGGGCAACAGGTCCCAATGATGTGGGCCTGTTGGATATACCACCTTATGTTGTCCAATTAAAAGTGGGTGCGCGTTTACCACGTATACCTCAGTATCGTATCTCCCTTGATGGCGAACGGGCACTGTTAGCGATCATTTACGATCTGATCGGCAAAGATGTTATCGAGGAGACGCGAGGTAATGTGTGCAATAGTCCCGTGTTGCCTATTCTGAAACGAACGGATCCCTCCAAGCCCCCCGTGTATCGTTTAGTTATCGATTTGCGGGAGGTAAACAAAGTTGTTGTTCCACAGTTTCCCGTGGTGCCAGACATTACAGCTTTACTGACTCTGATTCCAGCTACGGCATCATGGTTCTCGGTTATCGATCTGAAAAATGCGTTCTTCAGTATTCCGATTGCTGTAGAAAGCAGAGATTTGTTTGGTTTCTCATTAGGTGGGCGTAGCTTCAGATTCAAACGCGCTCCACAGGGCTACTGTGAGAGTCCATCAATCTACAGCCAAGCTCTTAAAAGTCAACTTGATGCGTTTGTGTTACCGGCTGGTGCAGCCTTGATTCAGTACGTTGATGATCTGTTAATTGCTGCTGACACTGAACAGCTCTGTAAAGTCGCTACAGTGTCTTTGTTACAGCACCTTTGCGACTTGCATCATAAAGTGTCACCTTCCAAACTACAATATTGTTGTCAAGAAGTAACCTACCTCGGTCACTTATTGTCAAAGGCGGGAAGAAGGTTGACCCCTGAAAGAATTGCAGCAATTGCTCGAATGACTGTGCCGACAACTCAGAGAGATGTGCGTGCCTTTTTAGGGATCACGTCGTATTGCAGACAGTGGATCCCGAATTTTTCACTGTTAGCGAAACCATTAGTAGCTCTCACGTGCAAGGACGTTTCGACTCCTTTGCCTTGGACGGAGGAATGTCAGAAAAGTTTTTCTGAACTACGTGATGCACTGTGTTCGGCTCCTGTGTTAGGTACTCCTGATTACAGTAAGCCTTTCACGTTATACGTCCATGAGAGAGATGGTTGTGCGTTGAGTGTCCTAACGCAACAATTTGGTGATAAGCAGCGTCCGTGTGCATATTTTTCTTCGACCTTAGACCCGGTAGCTAGAGCGTTGCCAAGTTGCTTGAGGGCGACGGCGGCAGCTGCGGCGTCTATTCGGCAGTCCGCAGGTTTGGTCATGGACAATATGCTCATAGTAATGGTTCCGCATGCAGTCGATACGCTCTTGAATCGGACAAAGACTCAACATCTAACGAGTGCACGGTTGTCTGGGTATGAGCTTACCCTTTTGGCAAGTCATATTCAGATTAAGCGCTGTAATGTACTGAATCCGGCGACATTGTTGCCGATTAATATAGAAGCAGATAATGTGCTGCCCCATGATTGTTATTTACGAACTGAGGAAGAAACAAAAGGTCGTGTGGACCTGAAAAACACTCCCTTGTTAAATCCCGATGGTACTTTGTATGTGGATGGCTCCTGCTTTAAGTTGCCGAATGGTGATGTGACGACTGCGTATGCTGTGGTGACATTGAACACGGTTGTGGAAACTGCGAGATTGAACCAGAATTCAGCACAAGCGGCAGAATTAATTGCATTAACGAGAGCGTGTGTTCTGTCGAAAGGAAAGCGTGTGAATGTGTTTACCGACAGTCAGTATGCGTTTGGTGTTGCGCACAACTTTGGAAGATTGTGGAGAGAGAGAGGATTTATGACATCGCATGGTATGAAGATTCAACACGGACAACTAGTGAATGATCTTTTGGATGCACTTACATTGCCTAAACAAGTGGCGATCGTCAAATGTAGTGCGCACCGGAAAGTGACGGATGATGTTGGTCGTGGTAATGCATTTGCGGATGAGATTGCTAAAGAAACGGCTAAGAATCTTGCGACTCGAATGTATGTTACGAGTTCAGTGAGATGGCCGGAAGAGACTGGTATGTGTGAAAATACTGTCGAGAGTGTGAAAGAAATTCAGAATGGAGCTACTGAAGCTGAAAAGACCAAGTGGAAAGAAAGTGCAGGAAAATTGGATATGCATGGATGTTGGGTTGATCTGACGGAATGTCAGAGATGGATGCTTCCAGATGCATACGTGTTAGCTGTTGTGACGATGGCTCATGGGTTATCACATATCAGTGCGAAAGGAATATGCAAGTTCTTGTCCCCTGTGTGGAGGAATGATGGTATTGCTAAGTGTGCCGAACGAGTGGTTAAGAATTGTATGGTGTGTTTGATGCACAATCCTGGAAAAGGCACCCCCACTCCACCTGGTCATTTCGCTCCTCCTACCTGTCCCTTTGAGGTTATCCAGTTAGACTTCATCCACATGGAGAGATGCAATAACCTGAAGTATGTTTTGGTTGTGGTGTGTGCGTTCTCCAGATGGATCGAGGCCTATCCTCTTAAGGATAATACTGCCATGTCCACAGCGAAAATCTTGCTGAAGGAATACTTCCCTAGGTATGGAATGCCGCGGATTGTGTGGTCGGATAATGGAAGTGAGTTTGTGGGAAGTGTAATGCAGAGTGTGTGTAAGGGCCTTGGAATAAAGCAGAAATTCCACAGTGCCAACCATCCTCAGGCAGCGGGTTTGGTTGAAGGGTACAATGGTACCCTGAAGCTGAAACTCGCTAAGATCCAGGCTTCGACTGGTCTGTCATGGCCTGATGCCTTGCCTCTGGCTCTCCTATCGACCAGAGCAACTGTACACTCTCGAGTAGGGCTCAGCCCATATGAGATTGTGTTCGGTCGCCCTGCAAATATTTGGGGAGTCCCGAGACCTAGGACTTTTGATAGTCTTGAATATCCAATGTTGATCGATTATTTGTATGATTTGACCACTAAACTACGATTAATTCATCAACAGGTCTTTGAAGCTCTACCGGCGCCGACAGAGGGTCCTGGACATCAGCTCCGGCCAGGTGACTGGGTAGTCACCCGAAATTTCGGTCGGAAGCGTAATTTGGAGCCAAGATTTGTTGGACCCCACTTAGTCTTGTTGACGACGAGGACAGCGGTTCGACTGGAGGGCCGGAAGAATTGGGTCCACGCCAGTCATACAAAGAAGGTACCGATCCCCTTACCAACTGACGGTTGGGTGAGAACTGGGATTTCGGCCGAAGAGACTGAAACTCCCTCGCATTTCGTGCCGTTCAGCGACGCTCAACTTGTGGAGGATTCGTCATTGCCCTATCCACAAGTGGAGTCATCAGTAGTAGAAAACCCAAGGTCCGACTCGTCATCTGCTTCATTGAACACTGCTGCGCCATCTGAACAATTGTTCGTGGAACAAACTCAACCTGGAAGAAGTCGATATTTTTTTCGTTCAAGGACTTCAAGGACTAATAAACATTGATAGTATAGTGGTTTTGACGTTACGAATGTTATGAACAATTACATCCTTTCTTTTTAAGTTTTTTTGTGTTTTCCACTGCTAAGAGATTTGTAATAAATTTGAACCTCTCCATCCGGGTTACCGTAGGGCCGTGCGAGTACTTCTTTCTGTTTAGCAGGTTTCTGACGCTAGGTTGGTTACTTTTGTCGATTCCTGGGAACTCCTGGGAATTGATAATCGCTGCTCAGAACAAAGTGCGTCAAGAACGTCACGGACGGTTTGTAGAGGATGGCATTCTTTAAGCTGGTGGAAGAAGAAGGGGTGTTGATACAGAGATCAGAGTTATGGAGGGTCGTGCGAACAAAATGTTTTCTGTTTCAGGTGTTTTTGTTATTCCTAACTGTATCTATGTTATTGGTGGGCGGAGTGTATTTTGGGGTATCGAAATTCTTGCTTTCTGTTTCGCCTACCTCCCCTCCTAACCTAAGTTCCCGCACTACTGTTTCCCCACATTCTTTTCATCCTTTGCCTCAACACGAACAGGTTAGACGTGCGGAATTCAGGAATAATTCTTTTGTCCAACTCCTACATCAGCATCAGTTAGTGGTGAATACTACAAATTGTTGGGTATGTGGTTTAATGCCACACACCATGGATAGGGGTATTCCATATTTGGTCCTTCCGTACAGTTCCCAGGGTTCAGCTCGAGCATTCCAAACCATGTTTCGCAGTGCACTAGACTCTTACCCTAGTCGAGAGCCACGATCTGTCAAGTCCGGTCCTGGTCCGTACCACAAGCCTCTGGCGATAGCCATAGCAGATCTGGACAGAGATATCTTCGATGTATCACTCATTCCAGACGAAGAAGTACAGGCTTATAAGGATCTGAGTGAGGCTGAGTATGGTACGTCAGTGGGGGATAGACAGTTGAAGAGTTCGTCCCCTATATGGATTGTACCGCACCTTGGTAATTTCTGTTTGCAAGGTTTGGGTCGAAATCCGAGAGCACAACTTGGGAACAGTGCTTGCACTGAGACGTATGTCCTACCGATGCTCTCTTCCCCTGTTTTTCTGACCGCCAAGGGCACCTATTTTGTGTGTTATGAGCGCGCATATACATGGTTACCCCGCGACTTCTCGGGTACCTGTTATATTGCGAATCTCTTACCTCCGACCTTCACAGTTGCTTCTGACTATCACAAAACCAGAGTCGTGAGAGGCGTAATCAGCAAAGAGGATACTGCTGGTCAAGAAGCAGGAGATTTCTTTAAGGGTTTCCTGCCGTTTTGGGGACCTATGGTTAATAGTAGGAACCTAAGACAGTTGACCCGTGTGGTGGAATCGACCGCTAATATTACTGCTAACGCCCTTGGTAATCTAACAGCGGAACTACAGGCGGATAGACTCATGACGTTGCAGAACCGTATGGTTCTAGACGTTGTTCTTGCAGATCGAGGGGGTGTGTGTAAAATTATCCATTCGAGTTGTTGCATTTTCATCCCTGACAATGCTCCGACTGTGTATCAAGCCATCTCACAGTTGCATAAGATTTCCGAGTCCATACACGTGGACGAAGGTAATTGGACGCTTTTAGGATGGTTTTGGGGCCTGATGTCAACTTGGGGTTGGAATATTCTGATGATTGTAGGGGCTGTTGTAGCGTTTCTGTTCACGTGTTGTCTTTGTGTTCAGTGTGGTCCTGCCTTATGTGGCCAATGTGCTGCGACGTGTATAAGGCGGCCATCTGCTACCAAGGAGACATTGATGGATAGAATGATGTTTCAGCAGCATCTGAACGATCTGATGAATATCGATATAGATTCTGATCTAGACTAGTGCTTGCCTACATGAGGGCAAAAGGAGCGTCTGAGGTTCCGTGTGAGACGGGATGGCACTTTTTGAGTGGTGACGAACATGGACGAGTGTGGTATCTATGAACCGCAAATGACGAGTACAGTGGGTGTGCGAAGTTTCGCTATGCAGCCTTGTACGGTTCGTCTCATTTTTGTGTTCGTTCATTCGAACCCTCGGGTTCCATTTTAGATACAGCGTCCATTTTGTTTTCTTGCCCTCAAGTAGCCAGCGAACGGGCTTTTGTTCGCTTCGTGACCCTGGGACTGTCAAGATAGTATGAAGGACACGTGTTTCTTTGAGGTGACTTTTATGACGAGGGGAATGACACGAGTAAGGCAGATGGCCCCGCTCGAGGCTCATCTTGCCGCTCCGGTCTATTGTTTCAGTCACGCATACATTAGACACGAGGTCTTTGATCTCTCTCTCGAGTTTCCTTTATTGCCTCTAACACTCTTTTCTAACCTGTTGTGCATCCTCGTTCTTTCCCTGCATTCTGTTTTTCGTCCTTCCTTAATGCGTTTATGGTTGGGAGGAAATGTGTTTATTGCGGAGGGAATATGTTTTTACAGTTGGGAACCGGCAAGACTGTTGTAATTATGTTCCGGCCTCCTGAAACATGAACGCGACCCTTTTGAAAGTTTATTGTGGGAACTGAGTTGTAACCTTTGTTCGCCATACTGCGGTATGGCAAAAACGCGTATAAAAGGAGCGACCCACTTCTATGAATTTGAAGCAGTCTCCGAGAACCTACACGCTGTGTACTTCTTGTGACTTCTGTATCCCTGCAGTAAATAAACGCTGATCTCTGACGTCACTGGAAGTGTCCCGTGTCTCTGTGTTTTGTACGCCAGAACAGGTAACCCACGAAGGTTTCAGGTGTTGTCCCCTGGCACCGCTGGGTCTAAGAAAACCCAGTCCTTCACCAGGACCCCTAAAATTCATAAGATGCCCCTGGCACCAAGGACAAAAAGATACAGCTTAGTCCTGTACCTCACCCATGCTCCATTGGTTGGTTCTACTGATTTTGTTTATTACAAATTACTTTATTTTTCTAAATTGGTTTAGAATTTTCCTTGTGTTGTGTTTTCACTTTATTGCTGTTTGTACGCAGCATAAATACCTTACATTAAGCCAGCATTATTTTGTGGGCAAGCTATCAGCTGGTTAAGCAAAAGCTAATGTAGTGCATTTTGTGGTTCAGCCTGTCAAGGATTGTGGTGGATGCATGGGTGGAGATTCCACCCTATCACCCTCTGATCCAAATTCTTACAAAAGGCGATCACAGACATAGTGGCCTGCAGGCCCCAGTATGTTACCATCCCTGTGATTTAGAGAGGGTTACACTTTACAACCTGCCTCATTAATATTCATGATATAGGCTGGATCGCATCCCACTATGACTCAGGTTTATGAGAACCGACCTATTTGTACGTATGTCTTAAATGTTTTTACAAGTTGCTGTTATTACTGTTAGAACTGGGGGTATATGGTCCCACCGCCTGACCTCAGGGAGGACGCAGAAGAAATTGCAGCACGAGCACCTGCTTCAGTGCAGCAGGGGATCGACAAACGTGGGGTTGGTCCTTAAGGTCATTCAAGACTCGAGGGAGGCAGTTGAAACTAAAGTCGATGGTCTTCGGGTGGACCTCTCTCTACTGCACTAAGACCTGTGCAACGTCGTTGACAGAACGACAGAAGTCGAAGCTCAAGTGTCCTTCACAGAAAGTGAGATCGCCTCTCTTAAAACCCAGGTGTCTAAAATGTCCACCTCTCTGTCATCCCTCATAGACCGTGTAGAAGATGCTGAAAACCGATCATGGAGCAATAACCTCAAACATGTTGGCTTTCCGGAGTCCCTGGGGCAGCAGGGTCTTGCCGGGGCACTGGGAGACTGGTTCAAACCATGGGCCCCCGGGAACAATCTGTCCACCTTTTTTGTCATAGAGAGAGCGCATTGCTCCCTGGTGCCGGACCCCCCACCTGGAGCTCCTCCTTGACCTGTGATGTTACTGCTCCTTAACTTCAAGGATCAGGATGTCATTCAACAGGAGGCCTGAGCTCAATCAGACTTACAGTTCTTCAACTCCAGAGTCATTATTTTTCCTGTTTACACCAGGACAGTGCAGCAGCTCTAATTGGCAGAGGTATGCACCTTTGTCCAAGTAGGGACCCTTGCTTATAGTAAGGGTAAGGGGAGATAACCCCTGCTCATCCCCTTGGTAGCTTGGCAAAAGCAGACAGGCTTATCCCAAAGGCAAAGTGTAAAGTACTTGTACTAAAAAAACACACAGTAACACAGTGATAACACCAAAAAAGGGCACCACATCATTTAAAAAAAATAAAGTATATTTATCTAAACTCAACAAGACCAAAAATGAAAAAAATCCATCATACATGTATTAAAATAAGACTTAAAATGATCATAGCAAATATGGAACTTTAAAAAAAAAAAAGCTCCACCTGCGGCTATTACGACATCCTGACAGCAATAAATCCAAAGTACGGCACCGATTGCGATGTGCACGACATCAGGCACGGAGTCACATGGACCCCCATACAAACAGTGCCTTGGAAAACAAAGGCTATGATGATGCACGGCGTCGTGGAGGTGAGGCGACAGTGCTGAGGTCGAGGCCGGCACCCTGGCTTTCATGGGGGAGGCGAGGAGGCGACAGTGTTGAATCCAGGACATGGAAAGTCGGTTGCGGCAGTTATCGGCATCGTGATAAAAGGATGTAGACACTGGTAGTGATGGAGTCGGTGCGAGCGCTGGCATAGGGAATGCCAATAACTGCAGCCGTTGGCAGGTGTCTAAGGGCATACGAGCTGTGGTTCAGGCTCAGCAGTGCATTGTGCACTTCACAAGCGCTGCCCCTGGCCACGATGCAGGTCGCAGCATCACAGGGTCATCACTGATGGCATCAGAGATTGTTTTTCTTGCTTCTCTTAGGAATTTTCTAGCTCCCAACAACAGGAACAACCTCCAGAGGCCCAAAACTGGAGCAGACACCTCCTGGCAGATCAGAACTCTTAACAATAGAGGTCAGGGGAGCTGGAGATGAAATAATTGTGTCCCCGAGACTTCAGAACAGGAGGCCAGCACACACAAGCCCTTGAAGATTCATTTTCAAGCAGGTTTCTCAGCAAAGTTCCAGTCTTTGCCCTTTCCTTGGCAGAAGTACAGTGCTTAATTTGTGCCGGTGCTTTCCGGTGCTTACCACCGGCACTTATTCTTCAGGGCCGGGTCTACACTATGCGTCGGCACGTCATAAGGCATTGTTTTAAAGTAAGAATAAAATTACCTCCTGACCCACAGCAGACACTGTTGTTCCTCCCCCGAGTCTCCGGTAAAGAGTTTTGAGGCTGTGCGAGCCAATGATAGAAAGATTGCCATGCCCTGCCAATGATGCACCAGACAGTCACCATCGGTTCATCTCGACGTCGATGGCTGGCAGCAGCGGGCCTAGGCAGTGCCGCCCACCAGTAACCGTAAGTAGCCAAATCAATGCTGCTTGCTTGCAAATAAACATATTTACACACAGCTACTACTTTTTTATTTTGAAAATGCGTCCCAGGACGCAAGAAATCCCCATCGCCTTTAAATAAATCTCGGCATTTCCTGGCGTTCGAGGACGGGCGGCAGAGAAGTAACAGGATTCTGTCTTTCCCTTCTTGCTCAGAGAAGAAAAATACAGTGTCCCTTCTGCTCTGCCGCTTAAGCTGCCCTCCCCTCCCCACTCTTTCCTTCTTCCCTCTCTCTGTCTAGCAGTTCTGAAACCCGTGACTTCAAGACGGGGATCTCACTCTCTTTCCTCTCCTTTATTTTATGTGCTCCCCTGTGAAATGGATCCAAAAAAGAAAATCATTTTTGCTGGAAATGTCGTATTTTAATTCCAAAGTGCAGCATCTGGAATAAAAGGTTAAAAATATGAAAAATAACTAAATAAAGTAAGATAGTGGTAGCAAACTGGCCAGATTGATTTTATTCACACCCAAACACATTAGCGCCACTTTTACAGAGTTTGCCAGTGAAGCGCTATTTTTTTTTTCTTGTCTTTGTTTCCCTGGGCTTGCAACTAGTGCACCAATGCTGGAGGTACTGCAAAGTGCGGATTGGAAAACAAAATGTGTACTGCGGCTCTGCGTCCAGGGATGTGGTCTTTTTACCATACTGCTAAAGTTTTGTAAGGATATCAGCAATGGACGTTAAAATGGGTACATTCAAAGGCCTGTAGTCATGTCCTTAACTATTCAGGCAAAAGCACTCACTGGTTTCTGAATAGTGAGTGTAAAAGCGTTAAGGTAACCATGTTGTTCCTGCTTACATTTCACATGGTTTGCTAAATGTTGCATTCCCTTATGAGTGTTTGCTTTATCCAGGATGTTGTTACTTTTTTTGTAGGCCACATATTGCTATTGTTTATTGCGTCATTTAAATTGAGCCTCATCCAGGTGTTTATAGCTGGCAGCAATTTGGATGTAGTTGAAGGCAGTGTGAGTTTTTCTCAGTGGGGGCAGTATGGTGTTCAGTGGGGGAGAGGATGTGGCACTATGGCCAGTGCTGCTGAATTTGGAACTGGGGAACAAGGTTCAGCCTCACTAACCAGTCCACCAGACGACTCTCCTGAGAGAGCACAATCCCATGCTAGACCTTAGAAGGCTTCGCAAGACCTTAGAAGTGCTGGTGTCTTAGCACCAGCAGGTGGACCCTAGCAGGGCAAGTGTGGGTTAACCTTCAAGGCTTGTCCACCACAATCCATACTGAAGTTCAACTCCTGTCTTGCGGGCAGGCCTATGAAGCAGCACACCCTAGAACAACAGTGACTCTGTCACTGAGGTCACAGGACCCTTGAGAAGGGCCGGCTCTAGGGCAGTGCAACCGGTGTGACCGCACCGGGGGCTGACTTTGGGTGGAGGCATTATGTTTGCAATTATATTAAGGTTTTAAAAGTGCTTGCTGCCTCCTTCCTGGCCTCCAGCAATTTTCAGCAACAATAAAAATGTCCTGATGACTCTGATGTTTAATGTTCTTCCTAGAGAGAGATCGGAGTTTTGTCTAGTGGAAGTTTTGACTCATGGATAGGTAGCACAGAGGGTTAATGTGCCTGCTGCAAAGAACACGTACCATGCAGATCGCAAAGAGCACATAATGTAAATAGGTCAGTGGGCTACTGCTTTTGTCAGAGAAATCCTTTTGTCGCTTGCAGTTTATAAGTTAAAATCCTAACATAGAACAGTGCGCTATTAACTGTCATCTGAGAGCTGCATACAAACTGCAAGATATAAATTAGAGCATTGTGTTTTTTCCCCACAGTCTTTGGTTATCCTAATGTTGCAAAAAGTGTTCTTTTGGACAGAAATCAATTCTGATTATTAAAGAGAACCCCCAACCACGGTATTACGTTTGTGTTTCTCCAGACCAATCACTATTAACCTATAGGGCCTACTAGTATGGTTGTCATGTGACTTGTAGTCCTTAGTCTTATGTAACATTGTCTATACAGTGATTTACACACATATTGATTGTCTCTGAGTAATTTGTGTGATGTAAAGTGCTCTGACACCCTACACTGGTATGAGCGGCGCTGTAAATCAAATTAAATGCATCAGAGAGAGTGTGGTTATGGAGACTTGAGGGGCACTGTTAAAGGGTGGTAGTGAGGTTAATCCATGGCAGAGGTGGTCATTGGGGGGGCAATAACAAACATTAATGCACAAGGCACCACCAGTGCTAAGGGCGCCCTGCCCTTGAGGCCAGTCTGCCTCACCCATAGGTACCTCCATTGGCCTTGTTTCAGAAGTAGAAACTGCAACTCACCAGGGATTGGCAATGCAGAATTTGCAAGCAAACCAAATTAAGTTTGCAAACTTCAGTCTCTCTGCTTCATTCACAGGCACTTTACCATGTGCTGCCTGCTTGGGGGCCACTGGAATTAATTATGCAGCAAGCAAAGGAGGACAACATGATGCCGCAGTGTTGACTAAATTATGCATTAAAAAAAAGGCTGCAGAGTAATGCAGTATATTTTCTGATATTTTATTATTTTGACATGTGTACACATGCTAACAGTCTCTGGAAAGATTTTGCCTTATTAGTACTAGTGTAACATTCAAATGCAACAGTGAGAAAGGTGATCAGTCAACCTTTGCAATAAGCCATCTACTCCGCAGCAAAACAAGTCACATTTTTTATTAACTTTTGATACGTTTGAGCTATAAACAATTTATTAGTTTAAATGGTCAGATCATGCAGCAGATCTTGCATTATGAGGCAAATATGGCAGAGCCATAATTATATAGAAAACATTTGCAAACTAGGATATTTTGGCATTCATGTTTGAACTGCTATTGTGGAAAAAGGGAGAAGTGCTGGTGACAGAAACTCCATGGCTCAGCTACAAATGGCTTGTGCTTCCACATTTTCTCGTATTTGGGACATTCTGTGATTAGAAGCATATCCCTCTTTGTGAATGTGTTTTAATGTCAATAACTCATAATAACCTTAAATAATCATGTGTATCCATTGGTTAATTAAACTGGGCAGTGAAATGCCAAAAAAATACAAACAATTGGGATGTTCGCGCATTCTGGACACACCTCTGGCACTGCCCACTGATCCAATCCTTGGGTTATTCCCGCCCTCTGATTCTCCTCCCAGAGTTCCCCTACTTTTTTTTCCCCACTTCGACCACTGGTTAAACCAAACTCCACAGTGCAGAGGCAGTGCCCCGGCTCTCCCCTACCCTCCCCTCACCTTCCCCTAATAACGCGAGCTGTGCTCAAATATCGGCCTCAAAGTGCGGAACAAAAATTAGTCACCTGCTTGTTCCACTTGCGGGCTAGCAGGCAGGAAATCACTGCAGTTCGAAAAAGATTGAGGGTTACCCTGGGCCTTATTCTTTGTGACTGCCTCTGTGCTTGCTTCTAAGAGTCGGTGTAAAGTATGGTAAACCTGTGAGCACTTAAACATTGGCGATTCGGGGCACCTGGTTTCTGGCCAATGCTGACTTGTCAGGCTAACCTACATTGTCCTTTTTGTTCAGGTGCTCTTATATCGCAGCTGTAAAACTAACACATGTCTAACACTATAGAGTGAATTTTGAGTTCACCCCCTTCAACCACTGTCTTTCTTCGACTAGCCTCTTTGAGCCATGGGCTTGAGACTTTATAAACCACATCTTGCCTCAATCCTGCTGAGTAAACATCTCTCACCTAATGTTATTGGCTGCCTCATTGTATCCTCCACGCCTCTGCTCCATTTCTTGCATTGAGTTGCATAAAGGACTACATTACAACTGTTACCCTCTCTGGCAGCTCCCACTGGAATCTTCCAAAGTATCTCTCTTTAATGTAGTAATGCCTCTTTTGTAAACAAATTAAACCCAGATCTACTGCCTTTGCTAATGTTTGTGCTACTTACCACTTACTGCTCACCTTCCCATCATTGCATTACCTTTGGATATGTAAATAATTAAAATTTTTGTAAGCCAACATCAAGGAAGAGTAGATATAACTGAATCTAGAGGAAAATGAGCGTAGACTGACAGGGGAGAAGGTCGCAAGAACAGTGTATGACCCCTGATCTTAGGAAGAGTTCCAGCACATCAGTCAAAGTGCTAGCCATAGGGCATCGAAACCCTCAGGAACTTCCATAGAGTGCACCTGGAGCGGGGTGTATCTTAAGTGTTGCCTGCGTTCCATTTACATGACCTCTGGTGCTCATCACAGTAGCCTCCCATAGCACCAATGTGACCTTCTTAGCAAAGAGCAAAGCTACCATCTTGCCATACATGGAAAGGAGCAGATCTCTCTAGCAAGACAGTGACGGGAACAGGCGTCGCCACGGTGCAGGATGATCTTGCCACCGTGATGATCTCAATGTGATGTGGGGTAGGTAGGCGTGGCTTATCAGATCAAGGAGGGGATGAGTGTCTTTAGTATTAGGAAACTATAGGGCAGGGGAAAGGCACCATTGTAATGTGGAGAAGAGTCAGTAGGTGATGGAGGGTAGTCACGTACTTGGTATAAAGTGTGAAGTGAACCGACTCGTAGGCCTGGTCTCTCAGTGGAGAGTTTCATTTGCCAGGTCATGAAGTCCTTCTGCTCTTGTCGCAGTGCACCATTCGCCCAGTGACAATGACACCCACTGCATAGCTGCCAAGGTTTCAGATTCCTATGAGTGCCATTTTCATCATTTCTGTCATTTCAGTGTAATTATGAGTGACATTTCAACGACTATGAATGACACTTTCTGGGGAGCAAAATCTAGCAATGATGATGAGAGAAACATGTAAATATCAGACATTGCACTCATTTGTGCATTGAGATTGTCTGACTCTTACGTTTTGAGCTAAATCATCACCCTTTATTAAAGCATCCGCAACATTATGCTCCCAAACAGGGCGTTGCGCGTCCATGATTGTTCAACACCTTTGAGCGATGTTTGTAATTTTTAGGACAAGGTTATGCTGAAAATGTACTCTATTTTGCTCCATAGCTAAAA
The DNA here is from genome assembly GCF_964204655.1 of Triturus cristatus. Taxonomy (NCBI): domain Eukaryota; kingdom Metazoa; phylum Chordata; class Amphibia; order Caudata; family Salamandridae; genus Triturus; species Triturus cristatus. The sequence continues at coordinate 724,715,107 of NC_140586.1, forward strand.
TATTTCTCTAGTGTGGCCTGCAACAAAACCAGAGTCCAAAATATCTATAATACTTTAGGCCTCTTATTCTTAATCCCTCAATTCATTACATTGAAGTTTCTTTTTCAAATGTGTAAGTTTGGAACCGCCTATCAAAACCTTACTATGAGGCAGGCTCCCTTGCTGAAATTCAGATCTGGTATTACATCTGACTTTTACCAGTTGAGGATGTGGGTGGAGTCAATAGAGTAAGTGGGTGGAGCCAATGGAGGAAGTGGGTGGAGCCGGTAAACGTGGGTGTGGCTTCCGACAAACATTTGAGCACCTGCACTTCATATTTTACAAATTAAGCACTGCAGAAGTAGCAATTGCAGGCCAACCCAACACAGCAAACAACAAAGGAGCAGTACACCTCCTCACAGCTCTCCAGCTCTTCTCCTTGGCAAAGGTTCGTCTTGAGTACAGAAGTGATCTAAAGTTCTGGGGTTTAAGATCCACTACTTATACCCCATTTAGTCTTTGTTCTTCTTTGTGCAAGGGTCTCTCAGTCCAAACTAATTCTGTCCTCACTGGAGCAGTATGACCACAGCGGGTGGAGACAGAATTGTTCAAGGGGGAGAAGCCCAAATAAAGTGCCAGGGAAACTCCTCCCACTACTCTAAATGCAACCAAGGTCTATTCAACTCAGCTCTGAGTCATTGGGGAAGGGCCAGGCACACCTCAACCCCCCTCCCCCAGTAGCTGTCTACAGTGAATGCACATCCGCAGCCCTTGTCACTCCAAAACTAGACAGTCAATCCACAAACAGGCAGAGGCACACAGAATGGTTGAACACGAAAATGCCTACTTTCTCAAAGTGGCATTTTCAAACACACAATTAAAAAACCATCTTTACTACTAATGTGTTATTAAATTCTGAGTTCAGAGAGCCTCAACTTTATTCCTCTATCTTGTCCCAATAGGAAGTTATACTTGTAAGATGTTATAAAGTATCTCTCATTCTGTCCTATAGGACAGATAGCCTTTCAATAGTGAAAAGCAACATTGCCAGTATTTCACTATTAGTACATGTCACATAAATCAGTACATGTCCTACCTTTCACATACACAGACGGCACTTGACAGGTCGACATGGCAGTGGCAGGTCTGAGATACCTTTTCAGAGCTACTCACTTGGGTGGAACAATCAGTGCTGCAGTCCCACTAGTAGCATTTGATTTATAGGCCCTGGCTCACTCAGGGGCTTGACAGTAAATCAAATATGCCAATCATGGATAACCAATTTTGTTCACAATTTACACAGGAAGCATATGCACTTTGGCACTGATTAGCAGTGGTAAAATGCCCAGAGTCCTAAAGCCAACAAAAACAGGTCAGAGAAAATAGGAGGAAGAAGCAAAATGTTTGGGGATAACCTTGCAAAAAAGGCCATATCCAACAAATACTAAATCATTAAGCTTATTTCCAAAGTTAATTAAAATACAAAACTATCTATAGAACAGGAAGCCTATTTATTCCCAATAATACAATAACATTCCAGGATACAATGCACATCAAGGCTCTGTTTATGAGCCGGTTTGCAATATTGTTTATAAAAAGGAAATTTTGACTATTCCTGCTAAAGAACCTCAGCGACACCTGCTAATTCATAATAGGAAGCTCTGCAAATCATATAGAGCTTTTTGTAGCACTTTTGGCAAGCTTATATTTTTGACACGCATGGCATCAAGAAAAACAAACAGCAGTAAAAGTCTTTGCATTTAGTCTGAAAGTAAACCAGCTTCTGAAAAATAAATATTCAATCTTGGTTAGATATATTAAATGTTCCTAATTTAAAAATTGTATTAAGCTGCACCTATTTACCATCAAAATCCAAAAGAGTTCAGGAAAGCAATTCACACTGCGATTGCTCAAATATTCCCAGCAACAGCACCATGCATAATAAATCAAGCAGCTATTTGACAATATGGAAACTGCACAGATATGATCACACCATCAATATTAAATATGATATGATAAATATGATGGATGCGGTGGTGGCAGCAAGGAGATGATTGATGGTCACTGATCAGCAGGAAGTTTGATATGCTATTTCTATAAATCAGATATGCTTTTCTCTAGATTAGAGCAATAATATTACAAAAACAGTTCTATATGGCTTTCAGACAGGAACGGAGACACTGAATATAGCAGTGAGTCATTTGTGCATGGCATAATGAAAACGTTTTTTTTCTTGGGGTGCCTAGGTTCGTGTGTTACAAACTCATGGTCATATTCACAAGCCCCTATCACCACCACAACGTTCAGTGACGTTGTGGTGGCGATAGGGGCTTCGCCTTATTCACAAGGCAGCGATAAGCCACTTAAAGAGGGTATGCAGTGGCTGTTGTGGGCGTTCCCCCGCAACACCCATTGATATTTACGCTGCCCCCTATTCACAAGGGCAGCGTAAATAGGATCTAACGCCAAACTTAAGACCAGGAAATCCCTGGTCTTAAGTTGGCGATACGAGGAGAAATGCTTTATTTCTCCTCGTTTTTGCATTTTCCATGTGTGCTGCCTTGTGCAGCACACATGGAAAATGCAAAATGCCATGGTTTGTTTATGTACAGGAAGGTGTCCCTTCCTGTACTTAAACAAACCTTTTTGTAAAAATACCGTTTTGTAACTTACATGTGTGCTGCATGAAGCAGCACACATGTAAGTTACACACTGGCATTTTAGGTTTGTTTATGTGCAGGAAGGGACACCTTCCTGTATATAAACAAACCTCCCTGCTAGCAGACAACCTTGCCACCCTTGCACTCTGGGGCAAGGGTGCCTGCGTTGGCGCTAAGTTGTGAAACTTAGCGCCATCGCATGGGGAAAAGCAAGGCAGCACCATGTCCTTGTGAATATGGTGCAACCTTGCTTTTCTGAAGTGGTGGAGAGTGGTGTTAAGCCAAGAAGGCTACCGCCTCTCTCCGCCATTTCCTTGTGAATATTCCCCTTAGTATTGCTGTTTCAAGCAATACGATTCTAATAAAATTCTAAGTAGCAAAATTTCCTTTTTCTGTAATTACACCCAAAAAAATTACAAATGTACAAAATTAATTTATTACACAAAATAAAAATCTGGAATATAGCGCTATATTTTAGCATGAAATGTGGCCTTGCATCCACTGTGGATGTAAACACATTTTGCACTAAAAAAAAAGTGCAAAGACTACAAGTGTGTGAAAAACAGCTAGTCCAATTCCATTTATTCACATTCTTCCTGTACTCCTTCCATAGGATCTATATGTGGACAGACATTTTTTTTTTTTTAATTTATGTTTATTAAATTCAATAACCATCATATACACAGTACCATTCAGTTTACATTACAGTTATCCAATACTTCATATAACGATCAGGGGATGGCAAGTCACAGTTACTAAATAGTTATATCTCTGTTCCCACCGCTGCGTAGTTCTAATTCCTCCATTGGGGATACACATAGGTCTCCACGATAGACATTCCATTTCTTGGCCCACTTTTTAGGGCATCCTCATGTTATAAATACTTCCTTTTCCGCCACCATACACTTGTCGAGTTTTTTCGCCCATTTATGATTTGATGGTGGCTTCTCCTTCACCCTCATGCCAGTTCTCGCTTAACTAATGTATATCCCAATGTTACCAGATGTTGCTCAATTTCAGTAACGTCCGTAGCCATTCAAATATTGAGTAAGCCCAGATGCGGTGTAAGAGTTTTTTTTTTAATTGACATTTTCAAGAAAAAGTCGTAGTACAACACAACAGGCCTGCATAATATCAAAACTGTACGGGAATTTAACCAGTCACCTTCTATACAGTACGTAATACTTCTGAAGCATCGCCCACCTCTCACGTCCACTTGCAATAAAAAACATAAGAGGGAAAACAAAAGATAATCTCTACTTATTGTATAGTCACATAGCTGTGAGAAACGAACGCATGGAGGATTTAGTACATATTACCCCATAGAGGGTTAAATACATCGCCGACTCAGTCTATTAACTCAACAATCACACAGGTTGAAGGAGGCAGACGGACTCAAAAAACAAATGCCAATCTATATCCCATCATTGCAGTACCGCAGTCAAAGCTTCACCTGCACCTGTCCCCTCATTAGCTTCTGGTTGTTGCCGCGCCCAGGCCAGGAATGGTTCACGCGGTGTAAGAGTTAACTCCTTCCCCAGTGTGGTCTGCATGTATGTAGTGGCTTCCTCCCATATATGTTGTATAGCAGGGCATTCCCAGATCGTATGGTAAAAGGTGGCTACTTGTCTGCATCCCCTGCAGCAGAGCTCATCCGTTCTTGCGCCTATTTTGGCCAAAGTGACCCCTGTCATATAAGACCAATGTAGAATCCTAAGCTGTATCAGTCGAAGCGGAGTGTGATAGCCGTTTCTCTAGGAGACTTTAGGGCAGTTTGCCAGTTCTCATCTTCGATAGGCCCCAGGTCGCTTCGCCACTGCTCTCTAAGTTTATTAAATGTATTGGGCAGGTTATTGCACAATTTTTTATAGGTGAGAGATATGGCTTTCGAATGTAATGGCCCATCTAACAGTCGGTCTTCTAACGGCGACGATTCCGGTATGTCTTTGAGATCCGGAAAAGCCGTAGCCAGGGTGTGTCGTATTTGTAGGTACCTAAACAGTTCCCCCTGAGCCATTTGGTAATGTCGCCGGAGATCCTCAAAACTAAGGATAGACCCCTTTTTAATCAAGTCACCCACTACTGAAATCCCAATCATGTCCCACTTGTCGAACCCTGGTTGATGACATAGAGTGCCTAGTCTCTGGGTGTGCCACAATGGAGTCACTTTTGTGAGGATTTAGGCCCAGCACAAGCGAGAATTCACCTGATGCCAGATTCCCACTGTGTGAGAGGTTGGCCCAAAATTTCTATGCTTCCTAGTTTTGGAATACAGCGCTCCCAAATAGCCTGAACGGTCGGTTTGGTATCTGTCCAGAACATATGCCGGATCATTAAGGAGATGGTATATGCAGTGGTTCACCACTACCAATTGCGAGGCCCAATAATAGAGTTTAAGTTCAGGGAGGGCTATGCCCCCGTCATACCAACCTTTCGTTAGCTTTTTCATTGCCACTCGGGGGGCCCTACCGTCCAACAACAGCGTACAGATTTTACTTTCTACTGCTTTAAAATATGTATATGGGACACGATTTGGGCAGTTCTGAAGAACGTAGAAAAAGCGCGGTAGAGCTAGCATCTTACAGAGGGCAGCACGGCCTACTAGGGACAGAGGCCAGTGTTTTATATCTGCTCGCAGCCAGGCCAGCGGTGGGGCTAAGTTACGTTTGTGAAAGAGGGCCGGGTCTGATGTTACAAAAATTCCCAAATACAGGAATCCATCTTCAGCCACTTCTATTGTACAATTTACCGGGAGGCGAGGAACCTGTCCCCGGAGCGCGAACAGCACCGACTTGCTCCAATTGATAGCATTGTCTGGAGTACTTTCCGAAATTTGTGAAAATATTCAGAACAGCATGAATGGATTTATAAGGGGAGGCAAGATGTAACATTATGTAATCAGAGTATAAGGATATTCGATCTTCCTAATCTTCCGCCCATTTCAGCCCCCTTACCATGATCTCCCGACGAATCCATGCAGCGAGTGGTTCTAACATAAGGGAAAATATCAGTGGAGATAGAGGAAAGCCTTGCCGGGTACCTCTCCGTAATGTGAATGTGTGGGATGCGTAATATTTACTCCTTTTTGCCCCTTTACATCTGTATAGAGCAACTTAACCCAGTCCAGAAACTTTGGGCCAAATGCCAACCTTTTCAGAACTTCGAACAGTTATGGGCAGTCTATAGAATCAAATGCCATAGAGGCATCCAGCGACAGAACCACTGCGTCTTCTTCCATGAATTCTCTGTGTGCGAGCACGTTATGGAGATGACGGATATTGAGTGCAGTGTTTCTCCCCGGCATAAAGCCAGATTGGTCTGAGATAACCAAGGAGGAGATAACTGCAATTAGTCTGGTGGCAAGAACTTTCGCTAAAATTTGGGCTTCTACATTTATCAACAAGATTGGTCTATATGAGCCGCAGCTGTCCCCTGGCTTTCCTGGCTTACGGATAACTACTATGGTAGCAAGACGCTGGTCGTTGGGCAGCTTTCCCATTTTAACTTTCATTGTACATAGCTCGTAGATGTGGGGCTACTTGGGAGGCCGTAATTTTTAAAAACTTGATTGGAGTACCGTTGGGTCCCATCACTTTTCCAGAGCGGATTTGACTAATGGTTTTCTGAATCTCTTCATCTGTTAGGTCATCATCAAGGGTGTCTCTATCAGATTCAGGTTGTGTTGGTTAGACACTATCCGATAGGAGTTGGTGAGAATCCTCCGCTGTGTAAGTAGTAGAGTGAGAGTATATCTTCTCCAGATGGTCTGCGAATGCCTCCGCTAAGTCCCTGGGATGGGTAAGTGTCTCGCCGTTGGGCAGTGTTCGCATGGGCACCCATCTGTTTCCTTGTTCTCGCCTATCTAGCCATGCCAACATTTTACCGGCCCTATCGCCCAATTATACATTCTGTGTTGATTATGAAGTTGCTTGGCCATCATCTGCTCCCTAGTTTTCATTTTGTATTCTTCTTGTTTGAGTGCTAGACAATCTTGCATGTCTTCCAATGACCTATTTGTGTGATCTAGTTCCAGTTGTTGGAGCTCTTCTTCCAACGGAACTAGTAAGTGACGTTTGTTGTGGATGTAGCTAGTTTTTAAGGACAGGGCCTGTCCCATCAAAGCCACTTTGAATGCCTCTTATATGGTTAGTGCCGATTCAACCAAACCCAGGTTTTCTTTGAAGTAGTTGCCGGTTTACGCGCATAATTCCTCTTTAATGTCTGGGATTTGCCCCAACCACGGGTTGAGGATGATAGTGGTTCGCGGCTGCCGATCTCAATGTGTGAATTTGATCCTGACCTGGAAATGATCCGAAATACCTCTTGGCAGAGCCTGGGGATTTCTAAAATTCTAAAATTGAGGCAGAATGTGTTAGGAAGTAATCAATACGGGATGAACTCTTGTGTGTACCGGAGAAATAGGTGTATTGTGTACCAGTCGGTTGTAGTGCACGCCATATATCTATTAAACCCATAGCTGTGGTAAATTCTGCCATATGTCATCCATAGTCATATTATAATCCCCCCCTAGGATTAGGGTGCCCTCAGGAAGATCGGTCAGTATGTTGCCGAGGTCTGCCAGAGCCTCCTTACCTAAACTGGCGGCAAATATAATGAAATCACGTTAAGTGCTCTCCCCTCCCATTGGGCCTCCAAGACAGCAAATCTTCCCCCTTGGGTCTGTCCAGGTACAGTGCACAATAAGAGGCAGATTCTTTCTAACCAGAATACCCGTTCCGCTAGAGCCCGATGTGTAATTAGCGTGTACTAGGAGTTTGTATCCCCACCTTGTAAGGGCTTTACTTTTGTTCCCAACCAGGTGTGTCTCTTGCAGTAGTACCACATCTGGAGACTGCCTTTTCAAGTACTGCTGAACAATTCCTCGCTTGATTTTATCCCCCATTCCGTTCACATTCCAGGTGAGGGCAGAGAGTGACAGGTCCCTTTCATCCCCCATCATCTAGCGGAAAGAGAATCATAGTACAGTAGGTCCATAATAATGAATAGTCCTTTTTGCTACTAGCTGAACTGGTGTAGCTCGACCCTGCTCATATCTCCTGTGACTGAAGCCAGCCATGAAACCGGTACATGACAATATACAATTATTTCTTCAATACAACCTTGAAAAGACGCCCCCATCCCTGTCCCCCTGCCCGTGGATTTAAAACTACCCCCTCCCCAACTAGGCAGAGTGCCTCTTCCCCTCCCAAGAATACTGAAAGGTGCGGGCTAAGTATGCCCTCATCCCCGCTGAGCTCATTTTGTGTCTTGCCTGTAGCAGTCTATCCGCTGTATTCACCAGTAAAATAGCTAGACATCATCTCCCTCAGTTAGGTGTATTTAGGACTGGCTATACGACAAGCATGTCCCCTGGTAACCCACTTTTTATTTAAGTCATTAGGACAGTTCCACCACCACTGCGGTACTTGCTTTTTGTAGAGCTGCATGCAGTCTAGACCTCGGGTTTAAGTTCTATCTGTGCGATGTCTCTTTCCCTTTCGCAGTGGCGGGATCTTCTGCAGGCAGGGTCCCATTGTCCTCTCTGTGTGGCCTAGGTCCTCCATTCCGGTCTCGTCTCTGGCCCCCCTACCCTGCGCCAACCCTCCAGCCAATCCCACGCTTCTTCTGGTGAATTAAAGAACCATGTCTTGCCGTCAGACTCCACTCTGAGCTTCGCTGGAAAGAGCATGGCACATTTTACTTCAAGGTCCCGTAGCTCTTTTTTACCGCCTGAAAGCTTCATCGTTGGGCTTGAACCTTGGCCGTGAAGTTTGGGAAGAATGTGACTTTGTTGTTATCAATCTTAAGTGGAGGGTTAGACCGTGCTGTCTGCAGTATAATGTCTCTGAAGTTAAAGACACAGGCTATGAGGGGCCTCGGGTGGGGGCCCGGGTCGCGGCCTGTCCCCTGGCACCCGATGTGCTCTTTCTATTGAGAAATATCTTGACAGACTCTTGGGTGTAGGTATTAATTCCTCCACATAGAGGTCGGCTGCTGGCTCCTCGTCCCGCTTCGGAACGCCCAAAATGTGTATGTTGTTCCGACGAGCCCGTCCTTCATATTCGTCAAGTTGTTGCGCCCTCCGCTCCTGTCGATTCTGTAGCTCAGCCACCTGCATTTGAAGCTGGGACGTATCACTCTGAAGCGCAGTCGTAACAATTTTGAGTTCCTTCACCCTCTCATCCATTTTGCGAAGATCCGCCCTGATGAGACACACTTCTATGTTGACTGAATCAAGGCAAGTACGCAATCCACTTATGGCTGCCATGACATTGTGAAGCGTTGGTTCCGACACCGGTGTGGGGCCACCCTGCGCCCCTGGTGCCTCCATGTGGTGCACTTCCCAGTCTTCCCCACACTTGTTCCAGGAGAATTTGGCTCGCTTGCTTTGTGCATTAGCCTTCGGACCTCTGCCTGTTGCCTTGTGTGCGCTGCAGGTGTTCGTGAGAGGGCACTGGACTCAGGAATAGCCTTGGTATTCCCTGCCGCCTACCCAACGAGTTAGACAATCTTGCTGTTGGCCTGTCGGGTTTCCCTAGGGCTTATCTTTATTAGCCACCAATGACCAAGTTACCCATCTGACCGAGAGCACCCACAGTGTCCAGGCACATGTCATCTATCGGGGCTTTGCAAACTATGCACCAATTATCTCATCTTCCCACGGAACTCTGATTGGGCAAAGGTGCGTCTGTTTCTGTTTCAGCTCCAACTTTATCTGCACAAAGAACAAGGCAGTCCCCAGGAGTTCGTTGCTTTTTTCTGGGGTTTTACTGGCACTCTATGCAAAAAGGGAGGGGGGAGGTCCATTCACACTGTTGTTTATGTGTGCCAGTCGCGGCCCCGGGCACCATCAGGCAGGTCTCCGACCATCCACCTTCCTCCGCCACTCTGGCCGCGTCTTTGTCTCCCCAGCCCCAGGGACACCACCACCGGCTACAAGTTAGGCACCAGCATCGCCTGAGCAGTCACACTCGTCTGCCCCAGGTCTCGTCTAGATCCACAGCCTCTAAGCCTGTTTTGTGCGAGTGATGAGTAGGCACACCGGTGAGAGGGGCGGAAGCACACACCACAGGTGACTTGCGTATGTCTCTTGACTCCGGTGAGGCTGTTTAATGTAGGTCGCACTAGTTGTGAAGGCCAGGTCTGTAGTCCAGGTTCTGTGAAGGGGGGAGTGCCACGACGGGACGATCTTGTCCCCTTTTGCAGATTATTTATTGTGCCCCCTGGCCAACGTTCATCCCCCTTCTACACTCTCCCCCGGGCTCAAGGCCATGTGCAGTATTCCGGGCCGGATCCAGGCCCAGCAGGCCTCCAAAGCCAGGACCTCAATTAGTGGCCTCCACTCCAATACATCCATCCCGTTTCCTCCGATCCGCCTCTGTTGCCTCACAGACCTCGCTCGTCTCCCCAGCTGGAGCAGCTAACTTCACAGTCTGGTGCAGATATGCGGCACCCGATGAGTCCTTGCTGTGTGGCCGCTACTCTGACCGTGTTGTTTCGAACGGGAGTCTGCGCGCCGCCATGTTGGTATTCATTCCACGGTCTTCCCGGAGTTTCCTGTTTGCTCGCCGCAGATGGCTTTCCTCACCGCAACAGCTCCCGATGGCACAGGATATTGTAGGATAGACGGCGGGGATGCAGGAGCCTTCCTAACTAGCCGCCATTTGCTTTGGCTGCTACCCACGCCCCCGGACAGACTTAAAATGACATAATGTGGCATAATGGTGTAATTTGGGGATTCAGCGTAACAGACGTAAAGCGGTATCATGTAAATTACATGAGATTACACAGTAGAGAGCACAAAGGTCTGTAAAAGGCACATTGCTGAATTATTTGAGCAGCTATTTGCTTGGAGTTAGCCCTTCTTCAAATCTCAAAAAAGAGAGGGTCTGATTTCAAAGAACCTCTCCAGATTGAAGGCTCATTAATTTCTGTGAACGGAATTAATTTACACTTCTTTAAGTTACTTTATAGTTACAAAAGATTAAACACTGTCAGTAATTTAACAATGTATGGTTTACCTGGACCTAAATTATGCACCCTTGGATGTTGCCTTAAATATCACTTCTTGGCATCCCTAGGGTGTTAAATCTTGAAATTGTCACATGCACTCCATAGATTTCACCAGGTTAGAATACGAGGTGAGTAAGTTAATCGAAATGAGGTAGCGTGCAATAAGGTGGCGCTTTCTGATCTAAAGCAAGTCTAAATGAAAGGAAAAACCGCACCCCCAGGGTGTGTGTCCCTGAAGGATAAAAATCATTCGTTCTGTTATTTCGCACCATGTAAAATTAGCACAATGTATCTATGACGGTATTCTGATCACATAAAACACCTATTGATATGTTCTAGAAGAAGCATTTCCTTTAGTTTCTTACTGCACGACAAAAAGGGCTGAAAACCATGCTGTAGCCATCTTGGTTTGTGATAGACCACGTGTCAGATCACGTGCTTTCCTTTGCCTACCATCTTCATGATTTAGTTCGTACCAGCCCAGAGACAGGTTAGTGGTATTTACGGCCGAGGCCCAAGGTCACATCTGCTGTAGGGAGTATCAAGCAAATTCCTTCAGGCCCTGGGAGGAAAAGGGAGTAACCCTGCCGACCTCCTCTGTATAGATAGCAACCTTTTGTGTGAGCCTGAAACTTAACACTGTATGAGCTCATCCAGGAGCCCATGGACTAACTGGTATTTTTCCACTTGTATGGCTTTGTATGCTGAATCTGTTATGTATATAAGTGTGGTTTTGTCAAGGGGCCAGCAGTCTTCCTCGGCGCACCTGATGGGTGAGGATCGATGAGGCTCCTCTATATAGAGTTTTGCTTTGGCCAATAAAGCTTCTGAACCTTCTCCGTAGCAGACTGACTTATTTGAAATATATATATTGCGGGCCACTGGTAAGTGTGGCCCTTGGGATTTTTATTGAGTACTTCAGTTGGCGACTCTGGTGGGACCCCGTGATAGGGTCTTTTCCTCCCCCGTAGTCAGGTGGTAGGATTGAGGGCGTCCTGGTCAGACGGGTGGAGAGGAGGGATTTTATTTTTTTCTCTCTCTGACTTTTGACACTTCCACTCCGCACTCCCGATCAGGGTGTCCTCTGCTGCTAGTAGCCCTTCACCGGGGTCCTACGGGCTTAACCCAGGAGCTGACCATGTTGGTCCCAAGGAGTTGGCAGCGGAGAACGAACGTCCGTACCTGGGTGCACCCGGTGAGTAAATTGTTTGTTTGACGCACGCTTTTGAGCGGTGCATTTGGAACAGTTAACTGTATTTTGATTCGGGGATCATGAGTACCCTAGGAGAATTACGGAGGTCTTGCAGGGTGGTCCGGTAGGGACTGACTGTAGAGACTCCACGGATCTTTTGTGATTTAGAGATGCTGATCAGATGCCTAGTTGTTACCTGTGTGTAACACACGGCCGGATTTTATTCAGAAAAGCCTGTGGCTGTAATTGGGTAGCCGTGAGACATACCTGAGGTGATGCTCGCACCACATCAGGACAGTCTCAGTGGTGAACCAAGGAGGTCATAGGATGGTCTGTAGTCCAGTCCGTGGTCGCACCTGTCTGACTGCCTCTTGCCAGTCTTTTTGGAAGACTGCTCGTTGTTATTCTGTCGGTCCGGTATTTTGAATAATTCTCCACGAACGGGAGTCGACGGGCTCGGTTCGTTTGTTTGGATGCATCAAGTTTGAATAAGTAGGTTGAGGTTGAACTGCAGAAAACGTTACATAGGAGCAATCAATATGTGTTATATGTGATACAAGAATTTGTTTGTACGTTATTGGTGTTTGTCTGTTAACTAACAATGCCGTGCTTCAGTAGATTGAATTGTTTTGGTTGTTGTTGTCGGACTGGTGGCTCTCGGTTGGCCGAAAGCCAGCCTGCCCCACCGGAGGGCAGTCTCAACCATTTCATGTACATAAAACATGGAATAACTCCTCTATTGTTTAATACTTTGTGGCATAAGTATACCAGAGGTAATGAAGAATTGCAATGGCCTCAAATGGGTCCGTTCGATGAAAAGAAAATTGCCTTTTTACAGGATCAGTTATTTTCTAGACGCAGTAGACAGTCTATGTTTGATGCATTAAACATCTGGCAGAAGGAATCTAAGCGGAGGCGAATGAGAGAAGAGAAACAAGCTAGAGTTAAAGCAGGGCAAACAGTTACTCAGAAGGCTGTTGCCTACGACAGAGCCCGAACAGAAGAAGGGATTGAATGTGTAAATCGTGAGTTCAGTTTACAGGCCGATAAAAGTTACGTGACTCGACCTGACGCCAGAAGATGAAATTGGAGATTTATTGGACTTGCGTCCATCACCCCCATATGTCCCGCAACGGTTATACCCGGCGGTACCAGATGCCCCGGTAGCAGCTGTTGCAGATTCAGTAGCCCCTGCGCAATTTCAGCTGTGACGACGGTAGCTCCTGCTGCGTCGACACCTTCAGCCCCTACCCTCCTTGCGCCTCAAACCAATTTGTCCCGGTTGTCCTCGTCTGTTACAGAGATTATGACTCTATTGCCCAATTTATTGTCATCTGCGACAGCTGGGAATCTTCAGCTGTCACCCGGGTCAGCCCATTCTCCCCATGTAATGACCTCTTCCTCGGCGAGCGCAACTCCCTTACCAGCTGTTTCCACTCCGGTACATCCGCCCGGTTCTCTTGAAGGCAAGAAACTGTTTACCCGGTCAGCCTTAAAATTTGAGGAAAGGGTGGTTATTGCGCTACAAGCATCACAATGGAGGCGACAGCCTATTTACACTGTGTCCGACATATGGAGCACTATGAAAGACTATGAGCCCGTGATGCAACAACATGCGTTGGACCATATGGCTGCATGCCTGATATCATTATGGGAACAGGTTCATACAGGGGGGAAGGCTCCGGTAATATTGTATACTATTCATGACCATGCGCATACATTTCAATTGACCCCGGAGGAGGTGTTCAAAAATGTTGGAACATTGGTTAGTTATAGAACCCGACTTCAATCTGCTGGTCCTGCGGGTTCCGCGCATTTTCCAATGCGTGAGGTCCACCCTATATATCATCCAGAAATTACTGAAATAATAGATGCTACGGGGACGGGTACCCGCCCGCGAGCAGATGCTCGTTGTCAGGAGCAGTGGGTGTACATCCCATGGAAACGCAGTGAAGTGCTGTCATTGAAAGCTCATTTGCCTGACCCTAGGAAAAATCCTACAGCATATTATAAAGAACTTACTGAAGCCGCCTTATCGGCGGTAATGACATTGGCCGATATAGCATATTCTTTGCTCTCTTAGTGCCAGTGGATATATGGCGTCAGGTACATGACCAAGACCATGCGACTGAATTTGGGGGAACATGGGATCAATTGAAAGATTAGGATAAAGATCGAAAACCAGGAGATAAGCCCAGGGCCGAAATATTAATGCTACCTGACAAAATAATTACATACATGCATTTGCTAATCCCGCCTAGGAAAGTGGATTGGGATAAATTGACAGCATGCCGACAGAAGAAAGATGAGAGTGTGTCGGATTTTTTCACTAGATTTGAAGGTGTTTTTATTGACTTTAGTGGCCAGGACTTATCCAAGGAGGGTGGTATACGATTGTTTGTCAATAGGTTTGTAACTAATTTACTGCCTGAAATCTCGGCCCGACTCCAGGCCGCAGAAAGTACTTGGACGACGTCTACTCCCTCGATTATATTAAGCATGGCTCAATATTATGAGCACCGAGAGAACGAAAGTAAGGCTAAGACGGAAAAGAAAGCAAAGGATTTAAAAACGCGAGTCCTGTTACAGCAGGTTGAGAGAGGCCGTGGAAGGGGTAGGGGAGGGCCGACCTCTGCTCCACGAGGGGCGGGCCAAGTACCGGGTGGAGGACGATCTGATTTAGGAATAAACCAATGCGCATTTTGTAAACAGGAAGGGCATTGGCGTTCCCAGTGTCCGTTGTTATATGCGCAAAATAACAATATACGAGGCCAAGGGAGAGGACGCGTTGGTGGTAGTCGAGGCGGACAAACACGACAGGAGGAGTCTGGACAAGGTGGGAATAGTCAGAATTATTTTGCTCATGGTCAGGGAAAGCAGTATTTCAATGAAGAATGTGGCAGCGATACATTGGCAGGCTATCCTCGTGCATAGGACAGCCAAAGGCAGAGTGGGGGACGTGTGTCAATTCCTATAGATCAGAACGGACCTTATGTTAATGCACATTTAATGGGCGCATCGGGTAAGTTTCTAGTTGACACAGGAGCTATGAACAGTTCTGTTTCACATGCCCTTGTCCCTGGGGCTGCTCTGTCTGACCAGGATAATGTGTCCGTAGGTTTCTCTGGAACTCCGGTGGTGAGCCCCATTTCCCGACCTCTTTCTTTCACTCTGGGCCCTATTTCTATTGATTTGCCATTCCTTCTAACATCGCAATGTGGGGAGAATTTATTGGGCATAGACTTACTGAAAAGGTTACATGCTCATATATATTGTTCCCCGGACGGTGTCTATTTGACTGTCCAACCCCCTTTGGTGCAGTACTTCTCATCGACGGACACCTTGACCCCTGAATTCGCAAAGATTCCAAAAACCCTTTGGGCTACCGGAGACACTGATGTGGGTTTGTTGAGGATACCCCCAATTTCAATTACCTTGAAGCAAAATGCTCGGCTACCGAAAATACCGCAATATAAAATTGCCCCTGCAGGTGAACGAGCCTTGTTGTCCATTATTCAGGATCTGATCCGATCTGGGGTGGTGGAAGAGACAACCTCGAATGTGTGTAATAGTCCCATTCTTCCTATTCTTAAAAGAGCCCCCGTAGATTGCAATCCTGATTATGTAGATACATATCGTTTTGTGATTGATTTGCGAGAAATAAACAAGATCGTGGTACCTCAGTATCCCATAGTGCCTGATATAACCACCATATTGACTATGATTCCTCCTACAGCTCAATATTTCTCTGTGATTGATCTGAAAAATGCTTTTTTCAGCATTCCCATTCATCCTGATAGCCGATATCTTTTCGGATTCTCATTAGCTGGTCGCAGCTTCCGCTTTTGTCGCGCTCCCCAGGACTATACAGAAAGCCCTAGTATTTATAGTCAAGCGCTCAAAGCCCTATTGGATACTCTAATTTTGACTGATGGTAACGTACTGTTACAATACGTAGATGATCTATTGGTGGCTTCGGATACTGAACAGGTTTGCCGGGATGCTACAGTTCAATTGTTGCAGCATTTGGCCAACCATGGTAATAAGGTATCCTTGTCTAAATTTCAATATTATCGACCGGAGGTGACTTATTTAGGTCATCTCCTGTCGAAGGAGGGTAGGTCGTCTAACTCCTGATCGTATAACAGCTTTATCTAACATGTCTGTTCCTTGCACGCAACGTGATGTCCGCGCTTTCCTTGGCATAACCTCTTACTGTCGCCAGTGACTAAACCTCTACTATACTTTACAACTAAAGATGTGCATGAACCTTTACCCTGGACTGTTGAATGTCAGGATGCTTTTGTCTCTCTGAAATCTGCTCTTTGTTCCGCTCCTGTGCTTGGCACTCCTGACTACCGGAAGCCTTTTACACTCTACGTGCATGAGGTGGATGGTTGCTCGCTTTCTGTGTTAACACAGGGTTTTGGTGGTAAGCAAAAACCTTGTGCATATTCTTCGGCGGTATTGGATAATGTCACCAGAGCACTTCCCAGTTGTCTAAGGGCAACGGCGGCTGTTGCGGTGGCAATTCGACAATCAGAAGGGCTCGTCCTGAATACTGACCTCACGGTGATAGTGCCTCACGCTGTGGATGTATTATTAAACAGGACCAAGACGCAGCACTTAACTAGTGCGCGTCTTACAGGGTATGAATTGACCCTGTTCGCACCCTACATCACTATCAAAAGATGTGCCACTTTGAAC
Organism: Triturus cristatus; assembly: GCF_964204655.1. Lineage (NCBI taxonomy): Eukaryota > Metazoa > Chordata > Amphibia > Caudata > Salamandridae > Triturus > Triturus cristatus. The sequence goes on from NC_140586.1 coordinate 724,731,658, forward strand.
CCTGCCACGTTACTACCCCTCCCTTCGGAAGAGCAAGATCAGGACATACATGACTGTATATTTCGGACAGAGGAAGAAACGAAGGGACGGATAGGCCTGACAGACACTCCCTTATCTGACCCACACGGGGAGTTTTACGTCGATGGCTCATGTTTTAAGTTACCGAATGGCACTACCACATCTGCCTATGCGATTACCACTCTCCAAACTGTAGTTGAAACGGCTAAAGTGTCTTATCAATCTGCCCAGGCTGCCGAACTAGTAGCCTTGCTTCGAGCTTGTGAGTTAAGTGAAGGGTTGAGAGTGAATGTCTACACCGATAGCCAATACGCTTTCGGTGTAGCGCATAACTTTGGAAGGTTATGGGCAGAAAGGGGTTTCCTTACTTCGCATGGCCAGAAGATAAGGAACGGCCCGTTGGTCTTGAGACTGCTGACTGCCCTGACTTTACCGAAGGAAATTGCTGTTGTTAAATGTAGCGCCCATAAAGCTGTAATCAATGCTGTAGGCAAAGGAAATTCATTTGCTGACAGAATCGCTAAAGAAACTGCCCAGTCAAACACCACCTCTATGTTTGTAGCCAGTTCATCGAGAGGAATGGTAGAGACAGAAATATTCAATAGCACTATGGATAGGGTTAGAGAAATACAAAAAGAAGCGACCCCTGAAGAACTGGTGCATTGGCAAGAGCAGATAGGGAAACTAGACGAAAATGGATGTTGGATCGACCTGTCAGACAAATGCAGGTGGTTACTGCCAAAAGCATTCGTGAATGTGATAGTATCCATGGCACACGGCCCTGCGCATATAGGTGTTAAAGTTATTTGTGCAGTATTGGATTCCATGTGGTATAACACCAATATTAATAAAACTGCAACACATTTGGTTCAGAACTGTATGATCTGTTTACAGCATAATCCAGGAGGTAGTGTCCCTGTACTGAAAGGGAATTTTGCGCCCCCCACCATACCCTTTGAGGTGTTACAAATGGACTTCATTCAATTAAAGCGGGTAAATAATCTCAAGTATGTTCTAGTAGTGGTTTGCGCATTCAGTAAATGGGTGGAAGCATACTCCACCAAGGAGAATACCGCTCTAGCCACAGCCAAGGCTTTAGTAAAAGAGTTTTTTCCTCGGTATGGTTTGCCACGCGTAATTTGGAGTGACAATGGAAAACATTTTAATGCCAACCTTATCGAACACATTTGTAGTGGTTTATCCATTAGACAAAAATGTCATGCTGGCCGCCACCCCCAATCAGCGGGGTTTGTAGAAAAGTATAATGGGATTTTGAAGTTGAAATTGGCTAAGCTGCAAGACACCACAGGGTTGAAATGGCCTGACCTCTTACCCTTAGCCTTGTTGTCTGTAAGAACCACTCCTTACTCTCGCTCTGGGATATCACCATATGAGGTGATATTTGGTAGGCCCGCTAATATCTGGGGTGTACCGAGACCGAAATTCTTAAGGGACATTGAGTACCCAATGTTGACAGATTATCTTTATGCATTAACTAAAGATCTTCGTTCCATTCATCAACAGATATCAGCGGTATTGCAGCCCCTGCCAGAGGGTCCTGGACATCGTCTTGAACCTGGACAGTGGGTTTTGATCTGGAACTACCAGCGAAAATCGAGTTTGGAACCACGATGGACCAAACCCCATCAGATACTCCTTTCCACAAGAACAGCTGTTAAGGTTGAAGGGAAGCGGCACTGGATTCACGTGTCACATTTAAAAAGAGTTCCTCTCCCATTGCCGGGTGACCTGCAGGATCAGAGTGAATGGTTGGTGCAGGACGGTGAGCAGCTCATTGACGATTCATCTCTCTCTGAAGCCCGAGAAGAAGTGAACGGGCGAGAGTGAAGCACTGGGAGTTCACAAACGACTCCAGTGGCTGGCCCAACTATCAGCTCTGCTCCCGGTAATGCTGCATCCGATCCGAAAGATCACACTTCCAGTACTTCATTTGATCCTACTGTGCCAATTCTTTTCCCTGATCCCCGAACACCTGGTCATGTTCGCTATAACCTGCAGCCCCGACAAAGAGCAAAGATACCAGGTTCAGTCTAGAGAAAGAGAAGAGAGACTTGAGTAAATCCTGGTATAATCAAAAGAACACTGGACTGAACTAGTTGAGAGCTCGGAACTTTCAGTAAAGCTCTGTTTAGAAAGAAAATAGAGACATTGATTGATTAGTGGGGCCCAGGTGGAGTCAGTGAGAGCTGCGTCAAGTGCAGCCCAATGCGAGAAGTTTTTGCCATTTCTCTGTTTTGGTATTTTGTTTTATGAACAATAGGAGTCTGCCTGTGAGGCTCTAAACGGACACAGGAAAGAAGCACCCTCTGGCAGGTTGGACTGCAAGTAGGCTCATTCCCATTAGATTATATTTGGACTTTTAGCAAGAATGTATCCCTTTACTCGCTTTGTTCCCGAAGAGGAGCGACCTATCGCCCCATGTGCTCTGCACCTATACATGCCTATGTTTTCTCCGTGGAGTATGCGTATTAAGATAGTATTCATAGCTATAATAACTATATCACTAGTAATATGTTTAGGTGTATTCATTTACTTAGAATGTCGTCACCCTGTGCACACCCTGATACCCTCTACTCCTGTCCCTGAAGAGCATCACTTCCATACTTTCGCCCCGCATAAGGAGAGACATCGTCAGACATATGTAAAGAATGCTTTTATTGAAATGCTGCACCAGACCCATAGTTCGACTAATGCTACAGAGTGCTGGGTCTGTGGCCTCCTCCCCTCAGTTATGTACAAACATGACCTTTTTATTTCGATGCCCTTGTCATATCTTGGAATTTGTGAAGCATGGTTTAAATTGCTGTTGATGATATCTACGCACTATACTGTTGATGAACACCGATTTTCTGAAAAAGAATATGAAATGATTCTAGCATATATAGAAGTACATCAGGGATTCACTCCGAATGAAGATGGTACAGATGGTACACTAGACCCAACTGCTTGCATGAATGAGTATACTGAATATGCAAATGACACTTGGTTAAGGGATGAAGTATTGGATTTTATGTCTTTCAATTTCACTGAGTATTTCAAATACTTTCAGGAACGAAATGTATCAGATGATAAGGTTATTCCGGTCCCGGTATTGAATGCGACATCTTCCTTTTGTATACATTGGACTGGTCACTTAGCAGTTGGAATTAGTAAATGCAATTATACATACAGATTACGAACATTCAGCAGCCCACCAATGCTTACTCCTTCGAATGTGTATTTTGTATGTGGGGAAAATGCATGCACATGGCTCCCCAGAGGATGGTCATGTAGATGTTATTTGTCTTTCCCTTTACCCGCCAGTCAATATAGCCCCTTCTGACTATCATAAGACCCATTCACTGAACCAGCGAAGTTTAGGAAAACGAGCTACTACGGGGGATGCCACTGATCAGACCGATACTCCTGCACAACACTTTGTGGACATAATGAAAGGAGTCCTGCCCATATGGGGATCCATTTTAACCAGTAAAGAAATCCGAAGGTTATCTAGAGTGGTAGAGAGAGTAGTGAATATCACTGCCGGAATACTAACTAACATAACTGTTGAGCTTCAGGCGACCAGGCTTGTAACGCTTCGAAATCGTATGGTTTTAGACATTATCTTAGCTGATCGTGGAGGAGCATGCAGAGTGATTGGCAGTTCTTGCTGTGTGTATATACCTGACTCCGCCCCCTCTGTGCATTTAGCCATCCAAAAACTGCACCGTTTAGCATCTGAAATTCATACAGATACCGGTACCTGGTCTCTTTCTAGCTGGTTCTGGGGCCTCTTTGCCACTTGGGGATGGAAATTACTCATGATCCTTTTGGGTATAGCAGGTTTCCTTTTCACCTGTTGTGTCCGCATACAATGTGGACCTGCTTGCTGTTCTTATTGCACTAATCGACTCCTTCTTACCCTTCCTGAATCTAAACCACGCCCAGCTACGATAGGCACTCAGTTAGTACAGAAGGAGAGATACGACATGATGCAGATAGATGAAGGCATCTTTGAAGATTAAGTTGGTACGTTAGCTACATTATGCTAAAAGGGCCGATCTGAAGGATAAAAATCATTTGTTCTGTTATTTCGCACCATATAAAATGAGCACAATGTATCTATGACAGTATTCTGATCACATAAAACACCTATTGATATGTTCTAGAAGAAGCATTTCCTTTCGTTTCTTACTGCACGACAAAAAGGGCCGAAAACCATGCTGTAGCCATCTTGGTTTGTGATAGACCACGTGTCAGGTCACGTGCTTTCCTTTGCCTACCATCTTCATGATTTAGTTTGTACCAGCCCAGAGACAGGTTAGTGGTATTTACGGCCGAGGCCCAAGGTCACATCTGCTGTAGGGAGTATATAGCAAATTCTTTCAGGCCCTGGGACGAAAAGGGAGTAACCCTGCCGACCTCCTCTGTATAGATAGCAACCTTTTGTGTGAGCCTGAAACAACACTGTATGAGCTCATCCAGGAGCCCATGGACTAACTGGTATTTTTCCACTTGTATGGCTTTGTATGCTGAATCTGTTATGTATATAAGTGTGGTTTTGTCAAGGGGCCAGCAGTCTTCCTCGGCGCACCTGATGGGTGAGGATCGATGAGGCTCCTCTATATAGAGTTTTGCTTTGGCCAATAAAGCTTCTGAACCTTCTCCGTTGCCGACTGACTTATTTGAAATATATATATTGCGGGCCACTGGTAAGTGTGGCCCTTGGGATTTTTATTGAGTACTTCATCCCTTAATGCACAGCTGAATTCCATGTACCTGAAGGTTATCCGATTTATCTGTTGTATACCAATAATTTTTATGAAACGTTTCTTTGTGTAGTTATTTATTTTAAGATGTTTCTTTCATTCAGGAATTTCATCATTCAAGAAATGATAGGTTGTCTCATATGAACAGCATAATCACAATCGTGATGGTGAAGTAGATCACGTTATTCATCATACCAATGCATTTCGGGTAGATATTGCCCTTCATCAGGGGATATGAATCTAAAGTAAAAGATAAAGTAAAGTATTGAAACAGCTGAAGTGGTGACAAATGTTGGAGCATTGTGATTCTGGTTCACAAGCATCAAGTCGAAAAAGAACCATATTAGGAGAGTAAAAACGTGTCTGAAAAGTGCCTCAACGCCTGTGAACATGCATGAAAAGAAATATAAAGGCAACGTGTAATAAAAAATATTTAGAGTGAGTCAAGACTGAAATGAATAAGATCATGCTGTAAAACTGCCACAAACATATCAGAGGACGTGACTGTGATACTTTAGTAGTGGGGATATTGAAATCCCACTTACGACCGGAGAAAGGTGTTGGTTCAACGAGATGTGTATTCTTACAGTGCCCAAAAATAACAGAAACGTGGTGTAAATAAATGCTCTATAGTAGGGGTGGGCGGAATTTGCGAAAGTGACTTTCGCAAATTATCGCGAAAATGTTAAAAATCTCCGCAAACACGCGGAATTATCGCGAAGATGCAGAAGTTTTTTTCCCGCCCGTTCGCGGTATGTTCTGCGTGGTCGCAGCTCGCCAACTTACCCATGCGGTTGCTCTCGGGCGCGGCCATCTTGTTTTCACTCTTCTTGCGGTGCATGATCGCGAGAAGAAAGACGTGATCGCGCGACCAATGACATTACTGCGGGCGCGAACTGTCGCGAGACAGCGCAAATGGCTACCAACAATCCAACATCTCATGGAGAACGCGACCGGATCGGAAAAACTTGTCGGCGAACGCGGGGATTCAGGTAAGGCGATTGCGCGAGAATGTATTATTTTACTGCGCGAGCAAGAAACAAATTATCGCTAAGCTGTGGAATGCGGAAATTTTTACATTTTCGCGCTCTCCGAGGAACGCGAAAATGTCAAATTATCGCAATTTCCGCAAGCGGAACGGAAATTTAGCCCAGGCCTACTCTATAGCTGGCTTGTGACGATTTAGGCGAGTAAAGTGTTTTCAATACATGAAACTTACACAAAGAATACGACAAATACATGCCGTCGCGTGATGGTTAGCAAAAAGTCTAAACAATCAGTATGATTTACTCGAAGACGTTTAATCTAGACTCACATCTCACATGGACTCCATTAACCAAGCTCGGGTATTGCCAGATGTCAAAAGAGTGAGCTCATTTATATAAAACGGACATAGTGGGGAATATGTAGATTAGTGTGAGTAAAGATAAAAAATTTAAAATAATGAAACAGCGTAGCCAAGGTAATATGAATAAAAAACAGAAAGCTCAAAATAAGTTCAAAATAAAACAAAGTGCAAGAAGTGTTCAATTGTAAAAAAAAAAACTAAGAATCAATGTTAAAAAAACAAAGCGACAATGTTAAAAAAAATTGTGAAAGTTCCTAAGTGGGTAAAATGGGAAAAATGTTTTAAATTGACTAGAGTCAAAGCACAAATAGAGTACAATTATAAAAAAAGAAAACTGTATTCAATAACGTCATTTAATCCATGTGGCATCAAAGAATCAAGTTTTTTAATCCAATAAAGTTCTCGCTGTAAAAGGTACTTGCGATTGTCTCTGCCATACTTAAAATCAACAGTTTCAAGTATCATGTAACGTAGGGATTTGTCAGCATAGTGGTTGGGGAAATCTCATACACATGAGCTGCACACTCAATCACGTGTAGCTTCAGGATTTATTAAACTTTTCAAGTGCATTTTCACACTAATTTGCAGAGTTAAATTACAGCTGTGAGTTTACAGATGTAACTGCTAGAGATTGTGTGTGAAGCAGCACCAGCCATCTTAATTTTCACAACATATGTGGGCTAAAAAGTCATGTAATAAAATATTTTACAGTGAGAGAAGATGAGCTCACTTGCTCTATAGTATGCTTATTTGTTAGCTCGTGGTTGAACAGGGACATTTTAAGGATTTTGTGGGCCCTGTGCCAAATGTATTTTGAGGGCCTCTGTTCAGAATAACTTTGAATTCATGATCCAATTTCAGCTCTTTCATACCCTCTTTGGCCAGGTCACTGACAATGCAGAGGCATACGCGTCCAAAAAATGTGTTTACATCTAATATTCATGGATAGTGATGTGGGTTTTCAATAGTGTAACACAGGGGCAGCTCACTAATATTTTTGCAGGCACCCTCCCATTTCTCATATGTTAGGTTCTGTTTTCATCTAAAAAAAAATACTTTTCTATGGTTGTTGCATGAAACAAAAACAAAAACACATTTCGCTGCATAATGTGTGTAATTGACTCTAACGCATCACCTACAATAAAATAAATACATGGAAAATGGTAAGTAAAACAACTGTTTAAGAAATATTCAAGGTCATCAGGGCATAACTCTCTGCAGAACAGGCTGGCTCTATCAAGGGCCACCCTGAAAGGCTGGGACTTTCGGCCAGAGCCCAATTTGCCCATGCCTTAAAACGTCTCTGAGTCCTGCTTCCATGGTGATAGTGTGGAGGTATCAGATAGGACATGTGAGCGCCCTCCTCTCTTTCGTCCATGTGTAACCTGACCTTTCATCAGGGCTATCTTGCCTCCTGGGTATCAGGCAATGTTGGTCATGCTGTGCCAGCTGGATTCTTCGGTTTAATGCATTTCCTCACTGCCTGCACAAGCTTGTTGCCCACAACAGCAATACGGGGCTGACCATGGACATTAGGGGCCCGATTCACAGAACTAACTTAAGTCAAAATCCTAAACTTACTACTATTTTGGTATTCACAGAAGGCACTTACTCATTTTGGTATTCACAGAAGGCACTTACTCATTTCGGTATTCACAGAAGTTAGGAGCCCTAACTTTAGAACTCCTAAATGCCTTCTGTGAATACCGAAAGTCTTAAAATTTGGATTTTTCTCAATTTAGTAGTAGTAAAGTTAGGACTCCTAACTTTAGGACTCCTAAATGCCTTCTGTGAATACCGAAAGCCTTAAAATTAGCATTTTTCTCAGTTTAGTAGTAGTATAGTTAGGACTCCCAACTTTAGGACTCCTAAATGCCTTCTGTGAATGCCGAAAGTCTTAAAATTAGGATTTTTCTTAATTTAGTTGTAGTAAAGTTAGGACTCCTAACTTTAGGACTCCTAAATGTTTTCTGTGAATACCGAAAGCCTTAAAATTAGGAATTTTCTCAGTTTAGTAGTAGTAAAGTTAGGAGTCCTAACTTTAGGACTCCTAAACTGAGAAAAATCCTAATTTTAAGACTTTCGGTATTCACAGAAGGCATTTAGGAGTCCTGAAGTTAGGACTCCTAACTTCTGTGAATACCGAAGTGAGTAAGTGTCTTCTGTGAATACCAAAATGAGTAAGTGTCTTCTGTGAATACGAAAATGGTAGTAAGTTTAGGATTTTGTCTTAAGTTAGTTCTGTGAATCGGGACCACAGTCTTGGTGGATTTGGAATTTTGGGGTAATATGTACATCTATTTTGGGGTTGCTCAACATCAGGTGAGCAGCAAGCTTCTTGTGCCATGCCCCCACTGGTGCCAGTGGGCACTATCAGGTGTACTTTGGCTCACCTGGGAGATCTAGATATGTACTACTTTATTACCCTCTGTGGCCGGCCTCGGCGGTACTTGATGAGTACTTGACGACTTAACCACTACTTCTACCCTTGTTTGTACTCCTTCCCCTTCCTTCCAACTCTTTCAACCTCCTTTATATATCTGGCCACCCCATCCCAGTAAAGCGAAATACAAAATGACATCAAAATATCAGGGGAAAACACATGAACCTGCAACCTTTGTGGCACAGGGGGGCCCCAACCCTTGAGGGGACCCCCCCATTCAGCTAAAGGTCAATTAATATATGTGAGATATGGGATACTTGGAGGCCACATCTCATATTTTTCGGGGGGGCATCATTTTGCATAATGCCTATAACACTGCTCTGCAAGAGGCTGCCTTGGCTCAGTCACTTGCAGCATGGTTTCAGACTTCCTGAAAATTGCCTGGTGGATTTGGTTTGAGCTAAAAAGGACAAACCTGTATAGACAGCGGGGGTTTAAAGTCAGGCGCTAAGACCTAGGCCGTCCTGGAGTGAACATTGAAGACTTCATCAACAGCTCTGTTGCCTCTTGTAATCAGTATCTGCGGTGAAGGGGTAACCTGCGATGACTGTGTGTGATCGAAAAGATTTGTGGCCTGCTTATTTGATGCATTTCAGGAAAAAGATTGTTTTCCTAAAGTGTAAAACTCAAGCTCCTGGTGTTTTTTCTCTGCATGAGGAAATGAAATCTACAGCCTTAGAAATGGGCAGATTGTAACTTCGTCTGTTAAAGGCTGAGATATTGGCTTTGACATTGCGTGATTCATTGTCGTCTGCATGAAAATGCATGCATTAGGATGCAAATGAAAACATGGCTGTCAATTGCAATGGCTTTGTGTTATAGCTTTAAAAATTGTTGGAATCTTAGTACAATGGAATGTTTGCATTTGTGTGCTAATATAATGTGGAGTTCCTTTTGGAGGCATTTGGGATGTATGACGTAACAACGCGAGTCATTACAACGCGTGCAGTTACATTGCGGTCGTTACAACGACTGCGATGTTACTACGCTATGCCATTACAATGCAAGTCTTTACATCGACTTGCGCTAGATGGCGTGCTAACATTAGAAAAGCGTAATTTACTATTCCAACTCCAGTCCACTTAACAGTAGGGAAGGTGTTGGGATAGTAAGCTACACTATTTGTAATGTTAGCACGCCATCTAGCGCAAGTCGATGTAAAGACTTGCGTTGTAATGGCATGCGTTTTAAATCCACTTGCGTTGTAAAAGTTTTGTTATAATGGTAGTGCGTTGTAAAAGTTGCGTTGTAAAGGTTGTTTACCGTTGTGACTACATTTTCTATTAAAGAAAACCCATTCCTAGATGGACTCTGAGACACACACATGCATCGTGACCCTTTTGGCAGATGGCCTTGTTACAAGGGTAAATTTAATATGAGGAAAACAAAGATTTGCAATGCAATAGGTATCGCATTCAAGCGAATTTGAGCTATTACCATTGTAAATGACAATGCCTTTTATTTGTTTTGAGTTTTAAAACATAAATAAAAGGCATTGCCATTTGCAATATTATTAGCTTAAACTCTTGCAAATGTACGATCTATTGCATTGCAGTAACAGGGCTTTCTTGACCGCTTGTTCGATTGTAAATATCAGAGGAAGAGACCAGCCAGCGCAGAGGCGTAGCTAGAGCTTGTGGCGCCCGGGGCCATCCCTTAGATTGCCGGGGATGGGGGGTTGCTGGGGAAAAAGGACAGCGAGCACTTGAAAGAGGTCTGAGAGACACGTAGTATCGCCGCTAATAGTTACCTCGATCATACAAGTTACATGCACATACATGGCACGGTCCAAGGCTACACAGTTGAATACACCAGTGACTGGCAGTACAAAAGAGAACACACAGACTGCATGATCTATCTGGGGACTTAGAAAAACTGCATGTGACATCCATCAGACAGCTGCGTGAATAATTACCTGGTAATCCCCTCAGCACAATGCAAACATGCACATACATGACACTGTTCAGGGATCCGTCATCTACAGCTGACGTTAAATGACCATTCATCGTGGTCCACCCATTAAAGCAGTGCACTTTGTGATCTGCATGGTACGTGTTCTTTGCAGCAGGCACATTAACCCTCTGTGCTACCTTTCCAGGAGTCAACCCTTCCACTAGACAAAACTCCGATCTCTCTCTAGGAAGAACATTAATCACCGAAGTTATCAAGACATTTTTATTGTTTCTGAAAATTGCTGGAGGCCAGGAAGGAGGCATCAAGTTATTTTTAAACCATAATATACTTGCAAAGACTATGCACCCACCCGAACTAGGTACCCAGTGCGGTCACACCGTTCGTATCGCCCTAACCTGCTCAAGGTTCATGTGACTTCAGTGACAGAGTCACAGAGACTGGATCACTGTTGCTCTAGGGTGTGCTGCTTCGTAGGCCTGCCCGCAAGACTGGAGATGAACTTCAGTATGTATTGTGGTGGACAGGCCTTCAAGGTTAACCAACAATTGACACCACTAGGGTACACCTGCTTGTGCTAAGACATCAAGCCTTCTAAGGTCTAGTTGGACCTTCTAAGGTCTAGCATGGGAATGTGCTCCCTCAGTAGAGGGGTCTGGTGGACTGGTCATGAAGGCTGAACCCGGTTCCCCAGTTCCAAATTCGACAGCTCTGGCCATAGTGCCACATCCTCTCCCCCACTGAACACCATACTTCCCCACTGAGAGAAACTCGCACTGCCTTCAGCTATAACCTAATTGTGCCCGCTATAAACACTTGGATGTGGCTCAATTCAAATTATGCACTTGATAAGAGTAATATGCTGCCTAAAAAAAAAAGTTAAAGCAACCACTCATAGGGAATGCAAAATTAAGTAAAGCATGTGAAATGTAAGCAGAAACAACATGGTTACCTTAACGATCTCTCACTCACTATTCAGAAATCAGCGAGTAGTTTTACCTGAAAAGTTAAGGACACTGTAGTGTCCTGCGAGACACATTCTAGTGTCCCGCAGGAAGCCGTCATCCCACCCACTCCCTTTAGGGCTGGCCACACTGCACCCCCACACCCATCCATCACGGGTGCCACGAGTGACGTGGCCCCGTCAATAAAAGGGCCCGGGTGCACGTGCTTGTGGCCAATTCACTGTACTCACTCTCCTGGTGTCTGTCTCAGTTATTTACACCATGTGGGCCTGAGGCCCGACACCACACTGGCGACGAGGCGGGTCTGTCCCCGTGTGCCTGCTGCTCGGAGCAGCATCGTCCCTCAGGAGGAGAGAATGAGCCTAAACTGCGACACCGCCGCCTACTAGACCCTGCAAAATCAGCGTAGCCTGCTGGAAAGCTTACGCAGGCAGATCGCCAGCACCACGGCCGAGATCGTGCTGGGCGAGAGGTCACTCGTGCGCGTTCCAGCACCGCAGCCGCCGACATACCACCGCCGCAGCAGCCCTGACACCAGGCAGCCCAACTGAGAGGTCAGTGAGGGTAACAGGGAGGAGGCGCCACTGCTAGCACCGTGCTGGAGGCAGCCGTGCATCTGACCTGCAAATCACACAACCCGGAGGTATCCATAGGCTGCCCGCTTGCCGACTCCTGCACAGGGAAAGAAAAGGGAGTGTCCCGGTGCCCCCTCAGAGGGAGGCAGAGACCCCTGCTCAGGGTTTGCACGGCCCCAATTCTCCTGAGGAGTCCACCGGCAGCCGCCTGCATGCGTGTGTTCCCCGCTCCCACACTGGCCAGAGGCTGACAAAAGGTACCTGCACGAGCGAGGAAGTTACTGCCGCCGTACAGCGGGTAAAGCGCAAACAACTCCCCGAGCTACATGCCGCGCCAACCCCAGCACGGAGAGGCCCACACGGACAATCCCGGCCCGATACTGCCTGGTGGGTCACCCCATCGCTGTGAAAGAAAAGAAGAAAGTTCGCAGCAGAGCACACAGGCCGTCATTGGCAGGCGATCGAACTCCAGAAGTTTGACCTGCCCGGCACCTGAACTCTGGCAGCGGCCACCGGAGCCACGCCGCACCAACCAAGCGCTCGACTGCATCACCCTCACTGTGTTCTCAAGAGAAGGTGCTGCACACTCAAGAGGGCTGGGGCAAGGATCACTCCCTGCATCCGGAGCGTGATGAGCAAATGAAGAACAGCGCGCCAACCAGCACTCACCTTCACACTTCCCTTGGTGCATTGATCCAGCACGGTGCCATGGCCTAGCAGGGGCAGGAAGTGCTCTGGCTCGCGGCCCTCCTACCACTGCAGGCCATCGTCGCAGGACGCGCGAAGCGGCTGCAGCGCCCCTAGCGGCTGTCAATAGTATCGCACCACAGCACAAATGGAAAAAAATGCCCAGAAGAAATGAAAGGGTTTTATCCAGCCGCACTGGCAGGACCAGCTCCGGTCCTCATGCTCAATCCCGGTGACTCCAGAGAGGGATAACCAAAGCACCTGCAGCGTCACCTGGCTGCCAGGGACAGCAGCGCGCCGGCTTTAACAAGGAGGGAAGAACACCGGCAAACCTACCTCCACTAGATAACAGCGCCACCTAGCGGCTGAATCACAGTGCCTCGCCAAAGTAGCACTGGTACAAGCATTTCCCCATGAGGCAAGACGGGCACCAGTTCAAACCTGCGGACAGTGTTTGAACCCCTGACGTGAAACACTTACATACACATGGGGAACTGAGACCATACAAGCAGTGAGTGCAGCCAACTTTACCTCAGCACAAACGGAAACACACAACGGTTCCCAGCTCCCACACTGAGGCTAACAAGACAGTCACTCATGGAAAGAGGGAATTAACCAGAAACACAAGCACCTGCACAACGTGGCATGATAAGGGGTACATGGAAGAATACATCCCCCGTTTTACATCACTGTACTCAGTAAGTGTTAGAACAGAGCACTGCTGGCCACCTCTGCAACAAGCGGCAACAAGCAAGACCGGCTGCGTAAGGACCGCGTCCCATACGCTACTACCCATTCAGCTACACCAGGAAAAGGGGGAGAAATCAAGAACCCCATAAGAAGCCACATGATGCACACTGCCTTTCCAAACGCGACCGACATCAGCAGGCAAAAGTCGCAGACCAGTGACAGGTGTGGCTGTACTACACCCCACAGACCAGCAGTACTAGAGCACAGCACAGCGTCCTGCTCACCGGCCAGCAACAGCAGTCAACTGGTCCCAGAGTGAGCCCTGCCACCACCAGGAAGACTGGCGACTCATGCCCAGCTGCTGAGACGGACTGCACTAGACGCAGCAAGACGGGCCCTCAGCGAAGAATGCCCAGGACGTGGCCCTCTGCACCCTGCAAGTGAGCGCGGCAAGGACACCTTCTAACCCAGAAAAATGTCCAGGTAGCTGCCACACTTAAGAGCCCCAAGGTGCCCCAAGCTGCACCAGCGCAAACGAGCATCAGAGAAGCAAGAGCGCTACCTGCCACTTCTGCAAGTACAGGGAGAGACTGCCAAACCCTACAAAGAGCCACAAGAGGCTCAGAGCTACACACGAACAGCCACCACCTACAACAATGGATGACCAGCTAAGACAGCGACGTCTCAAGGGAGGCTGCCCCCAGCAATAGCGCAAGGACGACTAGTGCAGGGCACGCACCACACGTGGCCGCCCAACGCCACCGCCAGTGAAGAGGCTGCATCACCCGCCTCTACTTGTGAACAGGCACAACCGCCAACCACACCACTGGCACCCAAAGTGCCAGAAGAGAGCGTCCAGGAAGAAGAAAGAGCATGCAAAGTCAGAGGCACGCAGAAGGCTGCACCAGTGAACCTGGCAGCACGGGCAAGCGCCCGAGAGAGAGACAGCTCCACAAGGAAGCACTGCTGAACGCAGGTAGGAGGGCACCCACGTCTCCACCGCCCCAGAAAAGCCCCGCAGGGCCCGAAGAAAACACAGAAGTGTCCTCCCTCGCACTGCCTCCAGAGGGAGTCGGCCATAACCCACGACAGGCAAGAGAGGAGTTGCACACTCCACGCGGCAGACCGCAACAGCAACATGTGCTCCAGCAACCAGTGACATATGACCAGACGTCCCGTCGCCCAGCAAGCAAGGAGCGCGCTGGAACGAAGGCAGAAGCCGGCGCCACGACAGCGCCGCCTCGAGGTCCAAGCGCAACGCCCTCTGAGAATGAAGAGAGTGACAGCCCTGTTACCATGAAAATCGGAGGAACACAGGTGGGCGGAATAGACCAACAAAAGGGAGAAGACCAAGAACTCGCCCAGCAAGCCAAGAGCACAGCCTGACACACCAATCAGCCACCGAGGCGGACCGGCGTCCCTGGATACAGCTCCACGGGTGAACTGAACATAAGTCACAGCAAGCGCAAGCCGCGTCTCATCCCTACGCTTCCCCAGGCGACTGTCCATCCCCAAGCGTCGGCAGTCTAAGTCAAGTGGCATCCCTGCTGCTGTCCGCAGATGCCACGGGTGAAGATCAGCACTGAGTGTCCGTCCTCACACCGCCTCAAGACGGAGTCGGCAGTGGCCCCAAGCCAGGCAAGAGAGGATCCACACACTCTACGTGTTAAGCCGCCACAGACACACAACATCAGCAAGGTGGAGGCACGTGGCTAACAAGGTCCATCCTGACATCCAAACTCATCCAGCAAGTCACCACCACCTCTCATTCCGACTCACCACATGGCTGGCTACCGTCATCACGCCAGCCATCGGCACATCCGTCAAACACCACTCCCCGAGTACCGATGGACTGGAGTCCGAAACCGTTGCCACACAATCCGACTAAAAGAAATCAGAAGCCACCTGTGAACCTAGCCTACACCGGAACCGCGGCAGCGAGTGCAAGTCTTGACCAAGACTCATCCACCCAAGAGGGTTGTGCGTGCGACCAAGTAACGGCTCCTCGGCGGTCCTGCAGCTGCCCCCAGACGGTACACAAGCAGCGGCCCCCAACGCAACCTTCCTACAGTCCCGCAGCAACCCCGACGATGGGCCTCCCCAGGCGGGAGAGCGAGGAGAGACATTGCCCCACCGACAGGATCTAGCAGTAATTCGACCCTCCTGGAATCACACTGGACACCCTGGCATTAATAAAATCCCAGTGCAGTGACAAAGTATTCTATAGCCATCCATAATACAGAAGACTTCCTCTGATATTCATTGCAGAGCAGGGTACTGGTCACAGCCCAGCGGTTCAACAGGGACAGTCAGTCTAGCAACACCTCTGTGAATTCTCACTTGAGACTCTATCCATGGTCACGACGCAGCCCACTAAAAAGAACTACTATAACTCACCACAGACCATCACCGACGTCAGCAAAGTGGAAGGCATGCAAGACAGCAAGACATGTCATTGTCAGCGAACTGAAGGTATGCAGCGGACGTCTCCAAGCCAGCGGCCATGTCCTGAGCCCCTCAGGTTAAACTGCGGGTGTCCGCCGAGAAAGCCCTGCTGCAAGCCAAGTCACCAGCCCATGTCTGATGTCGGTCTGCCACCTGACTGGAGAGACTGATGGACCCTGTGGTATTTAGTTAACTGTTTGTTTCATCCCCACAGGTTGGACTAACATGTTGTTTGTTCCTCAATAAAGTTGGGGAGGAATGTAGTGTCCTGCGAGACACGTTCTAGTGTCCCGCAGGAAGCTGTCATCCCAGCCACTCCCTCGAGGGCTGGACACATTGCACCCCCACACCCATCCATCACGGGTGCCACGAGTGACGTGGCCCCGTCAATAAAAGGGCCTGGGTGCACGTGCTCGTGGCCAATTCACTGTACCCACTCTCCTGGTGTTTGTCTCAGTTATTCACACCATGTGGGCCTGAGGCCCGACACCACAGACATGACTAGAGGGCCCTGAAGGGAACCGTTTCAATGTCCATTGCTTATGTCCTTACAAAACGTAAGCAGTATGGTTTAACCCCTAGCATGCTTCTGACGGAACCACTCCGTCATGACCCATGGGGGCCGTGTGCTCATGACGGAGTGGTTCCGTCATGCTGCGGCCGTTGGCGGCCGCTCCGCCCACGCGGCGCTGATTCCCCGCCTGTGCGGGCGATTAGCCAAGTGGGTGGAATCATGACGGAACCACGCCGTCATGAGCACAGCTCGCCCGTGACTCATGACGGCGTGGTTCCGTCATGAGCATAGCGGCGCCGCAAACCCCCCAAACCCCCCAGCGCTGCGGCGGAATTCGCGCCGCAGCGAAGGGGTTAAAAAGACCACAGCCATAAATACAGAGCCATGGTACACATTTTGTTTTCCACTCCACCCATCAACCAGGTATTGCAGTACCTCCAGGAATGGTACACTTTCCCACCTGGGAACAACAATGCTGTTCAAAGAAAGACGAGAAAACAAAAGTAGCACTTCACTGGCAAACTCTGTAAAGTGATGCTGATGTATTTGGATGTAAATAAAACCAATCTGGCCACTTTGCAACCCCTCTGTCTTGCTTTATTTAGTTATGTATTTATTTTTCATATTTAAAACCTTATATTTCTCTCCATCCCGCTGCACTTTGGAATAGAAAAATGTCAGGAAAAGGGCATTTCTCGCAAGAGTGTTTTTCTTTTTTGGATCCATTTCACAGGGAAGCAACTAAATGAAAGAAGGAAAGAGGTTGTGAACCGTTTCTTCAAGTTACGGTTTTCAGTAAGTGAGGAGCAAGACAGAAAGAGAGGGAATAATAGGAAGAGAGGGGGGGGACAGCTGCCAGCACAAAAAAGAAGAGGACATTACCCGAGTCCTATTCCTTCTCTGCCCATCCCCGAACGTCCACGAAAGCAAGCCGAGCCTTATCTGAATGCCTTTGTCCTCCCCCAAAATAGTGCCACCTGGAGCGGACCGCCCCCACCGCCCCCCCCCCCAGCTACGCCACTGCTGGCAAGGGGAATATTCATTGTCTGAAGGAGGAAACGCATGGAACCCTGGCTGCAATGGCCAACGCCAGACATGTGTGTGACTGTGTGAGATTTCACAAGTGGCGAGTTAGGCCTACCTGGTAGTGCCCTCTGGTACACCGCCCACAGCTCATCACCACCTGGCAGCTATCTTGCACAGCTCAACTTAATACCATGAGAGCTGGGCTGGACACGGTGTATGCCACAACTTCTGAAGTCGAAAAGAGAAGGCGCACTAATGCATGGCATTTAGCAGCAATTTTCAGCCCTGCATGTCCAGCACAAACCCATAGAAAATATTCACAAGAAAACAGATGCTGGCTTTAAGTAACAAGCACCTTGTGCTCATCCACTGGGTTCCTGTGCACTCTGACCAGAGAGCTGTTGTGCACTCGACCATCTGGCAATTGTCATACGCACATGTGGGGGTGGGTGCCCCTTCTACGAACCTAGCAGAAAGTCCCGTGGGCCTATTAACGTGCCAGGCATCCTTGAAGTACCCTGGCGCGCTCACTAGGCTAGTGCAGTTCCTTTTTGTAATCCAGTTTCAACCAAACACATTTCCGCCTTATGATGAGCTCTGTCACTAACATTTTTCTCACTACAAGCTGCCACCTGAGAAGGTCAACACATACCAGAGATGCCAGCATTTTTCCAGCATGGTCATATTTTATGTCACTGTCAATTAAACAAGTAAACAATGAAGCACAGCGCCTGTTTCACGAGCGCCGGGCTCAGTCTTAAAGTATGTTTTAAGGCAAGCCGCGCCGTACATAACAAAAGAAAGACATGGTTGCCTTATTTGACAAAAAAGGTCGGCATACGATGCTGCAATTCATTAGACACAATAGTTGTCAGAAACAACAGATGAACAATTGAAGCAGAAGGAAACTGAACTTCGGAGGTGCTCAGCTGCCAAAAAAAGAAATTACATTTCATTGCTTGAACCGCTTGGGAAGCAGCAATGAAGAGCAACACTAGACTGAACCAATTGTAAAAAACAGGTGGGAGCAAAGTCCTTTATGGATTACAGCAGGTCTTGCAGACAGCGTATGCGCACTGCCTAGGCTCAGCCTAAAAAGAGTAGCAGCACAGAAGGGAAGCAGCACAAAGGACATGGGGCTGGATGAAATCACAGAGGGCTTAGGAAGCAACAGGAAAGCTGGGAGGTGAAGTAACAATGGGGCACAGAATGAGGGATCAATGTAAAGGGGTGGGTGCGTGTGAGGAAGAGGAACACTAAGGGTGCAAGTGGGCTAAGCAAACTGAGAGAGAGGAGTGTGTTTGGAGCAAACGAATGCGAGACCACAACATGGACCTGGAGGGGAGAAGCGCATTGGTGCAAAACCAGTGCAAGGGGGATATGCAGACTGGCTTCACGGAGGAGGGTGTGAGAGATGCACATTACCGCAAAACAGTAACACGAGCAAACATGATGGAGGAGGAAAAGAACACACACTGTTGTAGAGTGATTAAACCAAGAGAAAAAAGTAGCACTTGGAAAGGGAGTAGTGGAAGTAAATATGTAAAGCGTCCATGCTCCAGGGGAAGGACAAACACAAGAAGAGGAAGGAAAGGACACACAAGCTAACAAATAAGAAGCAAGCAAATAATACTGACAGTAAAGGCAACCAAGGGTAAGCAATGGGCGGGCTCTAAACCCGCTGTAAGCAAACAACAGTTTCACAACAGACAGCGCATGTGCTGTCTAGTAGGTGAGACCTAAAAATAGACCCCTTAATTGAACAGTGAAAGAATACTGTAAAATCTAAATGTTCTTTGGTGGGACAAATATGTGAAAAGGGAGGGCAGCCATTGAATTAAGAGCAGAGACATGTGATAACAAAGCCATCTAATTGTGAGCAAAGGGATGGCCCAAAGCCAACTGTAAGTACACTTTATATACTAGAAACAACATGACTGCTCATCCTCCTTAACATATGCACTTAATATACATTTACCTACAATGAGTTCCAATGAAACTAATTCACACAATCCATTGTTATACTGAAAATCTAGCAGTAATCCGACCCTCCTGGAATCACACTGGACACCCTGGCATTAATAAAAACCCAGCGCAGTGACAAAGTATTTTATAGCCATCCATAATACAGAAGACTTCCTCTGATATTCATTGCAGAGCAGAACAGTTGAGTATTTTGTTCCACACCATGGAAATAGCACCACTATTACTTTATTTCCTTTGCATTAATAAATCATGGCAAAAGAATGATTAAATGTATCATTCAATCTTATTTACATTAGTTTACATAAACTATATGAAATGACAGCATTGCAATTTTATTTCAAAATGAAGATAGAATTCAATTAAAGTCAATTAAATTGTATTTATTGCAATCTGCAGATCAAGGTCTGCGGCAAGGTTTTCATTATATTTGTATCAGCGCATCACCCTATGTCCCCCAAGGCTCAGTAGCATGATTTTGTATCAACATGTAAAGCAGGTTATGCCAAAGAATATGTACAAAGGCAAATCATCGCAAAAACAATAACAAGTTATTAAAAACCCAGGAGATATACTAAAAGCATGAACAGCAAAAAGGATAATTGAATGCAGGTCTACAATGTCATATCATACACTATGCACATTACCCATGTAAATGAGTTGTGGATGAACTTTAACACCAGATGATTAAAAAACAGAAATTATTCTATGACCCTAGGTGAAAGCACTCATTAAAAAATGAGGGAAATTGTATCACAGTGTTGCCAAATTTGCATGCATTTGCAATATTGAAATAGAGAAATACAAATAAAGGACCTGAATTAGAGTTTGGCAATACACCATCCACTCTAAACATTTAGTGCGAAGGCATAGGTACAACTGAATGCAAGTGACATTTATTTGCAGTGCTTTTGTTTAAATGCATCTTTGCATCAAACACTGACGAAAGGATGTATTTCACAATAATCTGTAGTATATTTACATTTCATGTAAATATGTGTAATTTTGCATAGTTTTGCTGTGATTTTTCTTAAGTACACAAAAGCAAATTACACAAATTACACACACCACTACTTGTAATATGGCGAAAGGGATATTCATAAAATTTTAAATCAGGCCCAAAATCTAAACAAATGAAATATAAAAGACTGTTGTTGCAGTATAACTATCTTAATACATAACATACGGTTGGACCTGGCCCTCTCTGCAGGGTCACCCCCCAAACTTTTTGCCATTACTGTCCACTTTTCGCTGAATTTGTTTTTTGTTAGCATTAAGACTCTGTGTACTTTACCACTGCCAACCAGCACTAAAGTGCTTGGGCTCACTCTCCTAAAACATGGTTAAATTGGCTTATACACAAGTGGCCTATTTAATTCACTTGTAAGTCCCTTGTATAGGGGTATACCATATACCCAGGACCTGTAAATTAAATGCTGCTAGTGGGGTTGCAGCACTTTTTGTGCCACACACTTAAGTAGCACTATAAAACATGTGCCAGGCCCGCCATTTCAGCCTGAATGGAGTTTGAAACTTCCATGTCGATTTTGCATTATAATCTCCTTGCCAAGAGTTAAACGCCCATTTTATCACATATAAGACACCACTAAGGTAGGCATTAGTTATTCCTTAGGGCAGAGTGCTGTCTAATTGAAAGGTTGGACATTTACTGTGAAGTTTTACACTACCTGGTAGTGAATTACTCATTTGTTATTACTGTGAGACCTACGCCTCCTATAGGTTGACATTGGAGATTCCTTATAACATTAATAAGCTGCAACTTCCAATTGGGAGCATGCAGCTATGACATATTTAGTGTGTATGGAATTGTAATGAAAACCCCTATTTAATGGTAAAGACTGTTTTTTTGTTATCATTTAGAAAGTTAAAATGTTCCTGCCCTTAGCCCTTTTGTGCCTGTAGCCTATCTTGGGTCACATGATTGGGTGTAACTGACAGTCTTTCTGAATTCCTCCCAGACAGTCACATAATAGGTGTGCCTGGATGGGTCATCTTCTGGCAGGATGAGGAAGTAAAGCTAAGCACAGCCCTACTTGCAAATGAATAGGGAGTGCGCTGCTCTCACAAAAGGTCCTATCTCTTCCACATTGTCACTGCAGCCAGCTTGAAAACAGGGCAAGGGTGTCAGGAAAGTCCATGCTCTCCAAAGCAACTTTATAGAAGCATCTCCCAACTTCAGGAACTAGGGCAACATGGTATACAAGTAGGACCTCTGACACCAACTCTTCAGTACACTTCTAGACCACTGGATACTCTGCCAAGAAGAAGGACGTCTGTGCTGCTGAAAGACTGTCACTCTGCTGAACTGATACTCTGAAGGACTGCTACCCGGCTATGTTGCCCTGCTGCCTGCTACCCTCTTGCCTGGGTGAGAATAACTGGACCTGCATTGACCTTGAACCCAGGACACCAGAGTGATTACAAGGGCTAGTCTGTAGGCCTCCTGACCTGAGCCTCACAAACATAAAAGGCTCCCCAACATCCTGCATCAGCCCCTGGACTCAGCTAAAGTGTGTTCCTGACCCCCAAGTGGTGTCCCTCTAGTCCTGGACCTTTGGTGTGGCCTCAGAGAGCTGTATTGAAGTTTTGGGGCTCTTCGCAAATGTAAACAAGCCCGCTCATGCCAAGACCACGCCCCCTGCGCCACAAATGAATAAAAAGCTCCGGAAGTCGCATCTTCGTGACACAGCATCAGCTGATTGTGAGAACTGCCAATGTGAAGCTCCAGCAACACCTGTCTGTGATGCCTGGCCTACACTTTGCATTACACCAGAAGCCTCACACTACACTCTCCCTGCTCCTTGCGGCCCCCTCTTCTGCAAACAGAACTCTTGGCAGTGATTTGAGAAGGTAAACTTCAGCAGGCCCAATCTGGTGCTATAGCTGACTGTAGCCCCATCGCAGTCAACCTGAAAGTATAGCTTTGACCCGGTCCAGTGCAACCAGATAGCAATAGTTGGCGCTTTATGCTTTTGGGTGCTATTTTTATCAGAATGTTTTACAAATTTGTAACTCTGGTTCTACTTATTGAATTTGTGTTGTTTTGGTGTCAAATAATTTATTAAAATATACTCTATCTTTCTAAACTTGTTTGGAAATTTTCATGTGTCGTGTTTGTGTACTGCATACATACTTTACACATTGCCCATAACTTAAGCCTAACTGCTTTTTGTGCCAAGCTACCCAGGGATAAACACAGGTTTATTTATTGACCTTTTATGGTTCACCCTGCAAGGGACTGTGGGTGTTACTTGATCAGGTCTCACACCCCAGTCAACCAACAACCCAATTTGCCACCTTAGTTTTAAGCAGTGTGGCTCAGGACTTGTGTTTGTGCAGTACCATACATTGATTTGTATAATATAAAATCCCAGTTAAATACATTGATTCCAACTCAAGCCTTTTCAATTTCACCTTAGTCTCCATTGATGCTACCAACTCCAGCCTGTTTTTTAATTCTCCATAGTCTCCATTGGCTGTTTTTTTCTTTTCTCTAAACTAAAATAACCCTACCCTCCTCTGAAACCATGGAGAAGGAGCTTATCAGTGTTGACCACCTCACTAGGCCTGAGCTGCAAAAGCTCTGCAATGAGAGGGGGCTGAAAGTGGTCAGGAGAGCTTCTAATGTAGATTGACAGATATCCCTCCGGGCCTATGAGAAGGTTAAGAGGTTGCAGACAGCAACAGTGGAGGATGATCCTGAGGACGACATGGATTTGAATAAGGATGAGGATCAGGTACCAGAGATGGATCCTGAGTTGCAGGTAGAGCCTCACTGCCCATAGAGAGAGACCAGGATGCCCAGGATAATGCAAGGAGCAGTGTGTCTTCCAGGCCCTGTTACCAGAAGAGTTGCAGGACAGGAGCTAGAAGAGGAAGCTCAAGCTGGAGCTGGAGCTGGTCAAATTAATACTGGATGCTTAAAAGGAGAAGGCTGAGAGGGTTTTGGTATAGGAGTAGGCTGAGAGGGCCTTGGCAAAGGTAAAGGCTCAGGCTGACAGCGCTTTGGCTGAGAAAAGGCTACTGTTGGAGCATGAAAAGGACATTGAGGAGCTGGGGCTAAATAAAAGGCATCCTTCAGGACCCAACGGTGGTGTGGCAGCCTTACCCCAGCGTCCACTGCGGAGGTAAGGGTCCATATACCATCAGATCCAGTGCCCAATTATGTGGTGGGAGATGACATAACTAGATGGTTTTCTGCATATGAGGTAGCCCAGAGGAGTATGGGAGAGGTGGCTTATGGTAAACACGTGCTCATAAAGGGGAGAAACATACTTCTAACACTTGAGGTGGGTGACCATACAAAATATGCCCCCATAAAGCCATACTTCTTGCTAAGTCTGGACAGGGAGGTACCATCAGAGGTTCAAGGACAGCCACAAACTCCCAAGCTAATCCTGGGTGGAGTTCATGGACTACTTTTACAAGGCTCTCAATGTTTGGGTGAAGGGTTGTGAAGTAAACTCTTTTGAAGGGCTGTACAATTTATTTCCAAAAAAGAACATGTTCAGTCATTGTTTTCCAGAGCTACACCAACATCTAGTTGACTGCAAGTTCCCTGACTGCAGGCAACTTGCAAAAGAGGCAGACCTCTGGGTGAGCACTGTAGTGTCTGAGAAGGCACCTGGGGGTGATCCCAAACCAGGTGTGAAAAATGAATGTGTCCTCATGTAACGCAAGTGGTGCTCTTGTAAAGTGTTGTGATACCCGATACCTTCGGGTCAAGTTCGCACTATAATACTGTGGTTCCAGGTCTCCCCAACAGAGTGGTGCGGGGGTACACAGTGACCCAGACAGGTCCCAGTATAGTGAGACTCTTGGCACTAATTTGAGAAGGTAAACTTCAACATGCCTAATCTGGTGAATTTTGCCGACCTGCACTCCATCACGGTCGGCCTGAAAATGTGACTTTGACCCGGTCCTGCACGACCAGATATCCATATTGTCCCCTTATGCTTGTGGGCGCAAGCTTTACTAGAATCTTTCAAAATTAATTACTCCGGTTCTACTGATAGGATTGTAAGTCTTAATTTCCATTGACTGTAATTTTTAAATATACAAAGCACTCATTGATTAGGTAGAAAAAGGCAATATACAGAGAAGATTAACAAACCCAGAGGGATCATAGTTCGTTTTTAGAATATCCTGAACTGATAAAAATTGTTTTGGTGCCTAAAAAGAAAAAGCAGATTTTATGTTTTTTAAATAATATTTAGTTGTCTTAAAATGTTGCCAGTACCTCATCAATTAGGATGTAAGATCTTCTGGATCTATGACCTGCTCTCATAAATTTGAATGCTTCTTATTGCCTTTTTTGTTTAATGTGATTAATAATAACAAGACAGTGACTTCTAATGACCCGGCTAAACTTAAAACTTAACTTTTCCGTCAATGGGAACACAGATATTAATATTTTTAAAACTGTGTGTGATCGGTTTTTGTTTACCTTTGTATTTTTGTCATTGCACTAATATATGTTGATATTAAAATATTGTTGACGGGGCCAATTCACAGAACTAATCTGAGATAAAATCCTGAATTTACTACTTTTGGTATTCACAGAAGGCATTTATTAGTAATAAAGTCAGGACTCCTAGCTTTACTACTACTAAACTTAGATATAATCCTAAACTTACTACTTTTGGTATTCACAGAAGGCATTTAGTAGTAGTAAAGTTAGGACTCCTAACTTTACTACTACTAAATGCCTTTCATAAATACCGAAAGTCGTAAAGTTAGGATTTTGTCTCAGTTTAGTAGTAGTAAAGTTAGAAGTCCTAACTTTACTATTTCTAAATGCCTTCTGCGAATACCAAAAGCAGTAAGTTTAGGCTTTTATCTCAGATTAGTTCTGTGAATCGGCTCCTACGTGTTTAACTTCTTTGTCCTCAATTCTTTTCTCTTCTTTCCACAGATTTATCTATAGGTATCCTTGATAACTCATATGTGCATTGTATTATTTGAATGTTGTTATCTGGCTGGATAAAAGAGCAGATCTGTAGTTTTAATGAGGCTTTCTCCATTTCTTTCTGTTTTTCTTAACTGTTAAATTTGGGCTGTCTTTGAACCATCAATCTCAATTTTCCAAATATTGTTTCCCCTTCTACAATATATCCTTTTTATTACACTTCAGATTTCAGAGTACAGTCGATCGTTTAGGCTCTCCGCCAATCCTCTCCTTCATGCAATTAGCATATTGGGGAATGTCTCCATGCATTTTAAGGGGCCCATCAGCTATTAGCAATGGGTCGGCCACACTCCCGAACCCTATTGTGAGTCTCTCTATACTTACATTTCGTCAGAATAAGTTTTTTCACATGACCACCAGATTTGTGAGGAACGTCCATAGGAATAATTAAGTGTACACACAGTAACTTATTCGCATGGTATATTGGGGCCCCAACACAAGGTCCTGATGAATTGCCATTGACTCAGGAAAATGTAAGTCAAGAAACATGTTGACCATTCTTTAGCACCTAAGATCCATTGTTCCCCTCAGTCGCTCTTTGCTTTATTTTAAACCTTGCCATGAGTTTTTCTTTAAATAATAAATATTGGCTTTTGTTAAACCCATAGCCAATTTTAATCCCTTTTCCTAATCTACCACACCACTCGAAAAGCGAAACTCAAATATTTAATTCCTGAACAATTTGAGGAAAAAAGATCTCCGGCAAAGAGACCCCTCATATGAGCCCGCTGTACATTGCAGCACCAGCAAGGAGTACGGACCAATGATGAAGCATGCCACCACGGTGAGTGAGGGCCTGTGCATCCTAAACAGGATGCGTTCAATGTCAGTCCTGTAGAACAACACCAAAGACGCGTTGATATATTTACAGAACAGCCCACTCATTCTGAGAATTTTAAATCATTACAGTGACCATCCTGTGTAAAAAAAGTAAGGTTTGAGTTCAAGAGTGCTCTTACATCAAAAAGGTTCAGCTCGGTGGGATGAGAGCCCTAGGTATACATCATAATATGTAGGTTAACAATGTGGTTTAAGGAGATAACTTTGTCGATTACAGGCTGTAAAATAAAGTGATTTATTCACTAGTTCCAATATATGACAATGTGGATGATTACATCATTAAATTGCACACAAATTGATCTCTAATTTTTACCCTCTGCCTCACATCCGTTTTTGTGCTATTTCCCAGGGCCCAGCAGCAGCTGCAAAGTGCTGTCACACCACCAGCCATTCGTTTCATTTACTGTCCTTAAATCACAGTTAGCCATTTTGAAACATTAAAATAAAAATGACATAATGGACGCCAGTGCATCAGGATGCATGCCTATCAGTCCCCAACTTGGAATTTTAGTCCAGCTGAAAAGCTACCTTTTAAGTCCGGTGCAAAGAGTTATGATCATATAGGAGGAGGCTGAGTGTCGTGAGCAGTCATTGCTGAAGCACAAAGAGCTAGTCGGTCTTTGTTGATGGTCGTTGCTGGAGCTTAGCTTTGGCAGTCACAGTGTGCTGCTGTTGCTGTAGCAAGAAGTGCAGGTTTTGTGTTGCTCATCACCGCTGGTTGTCACTTTTGGTGCAAAGAGTAAGTCTCACCAGAATATTGCATTGACGGTTGTTGCAGGTGACAGAGCCCTGGCTCTTGGCTTGTAAAGGCTGTGAAGAGTTCAAACTTCAAGGTTTTCAGCTTTTCTTTAGACAATTTACACTCTGATGCCAACCAAGAGTCTAGGACCTGGGGAGGCACACATTCTTTTATCAGGACTCACTCCATCAGAGGCCAGCAGGCCTCTTGCATGTCCAGTTATAGGTCCAGGCAGGTCCAGCTGCAGCCGGTCAGTTGTGCTGTTGCAGTCAGACCTCTGAAGCTTGTTGTGTCCCTGTACTTCACACAGGAGGTCAGCCAGCTGACCCCGGAAGTCCCTCGGAGTATGCTGGGATGAGAGCAACTAGACCGAATCTTCCTTCTCAGGCAGCAAGACAGTGCTTCAAGCAGCATAGCAGTCCTTCTTCTGTAACTTCCACATATCCTGGGGTGTTCTGAAGAGTGGCTCTGGAGGTCCAGCATTTAGACCTGTCAGCCTTAGGGTGGCCTTCCCCAAACATTTTGCCTACTTCCCTCCATTGTGTTTTTTGCTGAAATTCATTTTTGTTGGCCTTAGACCTCTGTGCACTTTACTACTGCAGTGATAAAGTGTTTATGCTCACTTCCATAAACATGGTAACATTAGCTTACACATGATTGGCATATTTAATTTACTTATAAACCCATTGTAGAGTGGTATCCCATATGCCCATGGCCTGTAAATTAAATGCTACTAGTGGGACTGCAGAGCTTATTGTGCCACCCACTTAAGTAGCTCCTTAAAACATGTCCCAGGACCGCCATTGCAGCCCAAATGCAGTTTTAAACTGCCAATTCGATTTGGCAATAAAACCTCTTGCAAAGACTTAACATCCCATTTTATTATATATAGGTCACCCCTAAGGAAGGCCATAGGTAGCCTATAGGGCATGGTGCATTGTAATTAAAATGCTGGACATGACTCTTTTAGTTTTACTTGTCCTGGTAGTGAAAAACTCCTCAATTCGTTTTCACTATTAAGAGGCCTACCTGTCCCATAGGACAACATTGGTTGCTTTGTGACATTTAATAAGTGCTAAATGGATAGCATGAAAAAAGTCCTAATGCTCCCAAAAACTAGTTTAGCAACAGAAGGCAAAAATCTAGGATGTAATTGGTATCTGTAAAGTGCGCAGCTCACCGAAGAGAAAAAGCAGTGCATCTGGACCAAGCCTGGGCAGAGACTAGGTAAAGGGCCATGTCTTGTGAAATCAAGAACTGAGGGGGCAGTGCGAATGTGTAGCAGTAGGGCGTTCTATGTTTGGGAGTGCGTTAGGAGAACGCCTACCCGCCAAATCTATTCTGTATATGTAGGCGATGTGTGCCCATGTGAGCCTGGCTGATCTGAGGTGTCTGGTAGATAGGTTGAGGTTAATGCAATTGTTGAGGTAGGTGGGGCAATGTTGTGCAAGGCTTTGTATGTGTGCATGAGGAGTTTGAAGAGAACCCATTTGTGGATAGGGAGCCAGTGAAGGTCATTGAGATGCAGTTTGATGTGAGTACATGGGGGAAGTCTGAGAATGAGTCTGGCATCTGAAATCTGTGTGGTCGGGAATCTTCTGGTCAGTTGCACATTGGCATCTACATAGAGTGCATTGCCATGGCCCAACTTGCTGATAATGAAGGCTTGGTGGTGTTTCTGTAGGTGTCAAAGAGAAGTCACATGAAAACCTTCTTGAGCATCTTCAGTGTGTACAAACAAGAGGTGCAGACTGAGTTTACTTGCCATCATGAACTGGTTGTCTACTATTATTTTCAATCAATCAATCAGGGGTTTGTAAAGTGCAACTACTCACCCGCGAGGGTCTCAAGGCGCTGGGGGGGGCAGCTCCGAAGGGTGCTGTGGTCATCTGAAGATCCAGGTCTTGAGGTCTCTCATGAAATGGATTAGTGTAAGACTTTGCTGGAGGTGGAGGGGTGGAGGGGTAGGTTGTTCCAGGTCTTGGCTGCATTTAGGAGGAGGACCTCCCCCCATTCTGGTCTTGCAGATGTGTTGCATGGTAGCCAGAGAAAGGTCGGCTGATTGGAGGTTTCTCTTGGGTAAGTGGAATGAGAGGCAGTTGTTTAGGTATGTTGGTCCAAAGTTGTGGAGGGCCTTGTAGGCGTATGTGAGGAGCTTGAAGGTTATCCTACTTTCGATGGGTAGCCAGTGGAGGTCACAGAGGGTTTGGGTGATTTGCTTGTGATGGGGCATGTCTAGGATCAGTCTGGCTGCGGCATTCTGGATGGTATGGAGCTTTCTAAGGAGTTTTTTGTTGATTCTGGGATAGAGGGCATTGCCGTAGTCAAGTCTGCTATTGATGAGGGCGTGAGTGATCGTTTTTCTGGATTCGGAGGGGATCCATCTGAGCATGTTCCGGAGTAGCTGAGGGTGGTGAAACAGCGTTAATCTTGCGGTTCATGGTGATTGATGAGTCCAGTATGATGCCGAGGTTTCGTGTGTGGTCTGTCGGGAGGGGGACTTTGAGGGAGGGGTCCACCAGGTGTCGTCCCATGCTGAAGGGTTGGCCCAAGGATGAGGACTTCTGTTTTTTCGCAGTTGAGTTTCAGGACAGCAGTCCTTCATCCATGTTGCGATTGCTTTCATCCCTTCTTGGAAGTTGTGCCTGGTGATGTTGGGTTCCTTGGTGAGGGAGAGGATGAGCTGGAGCTGGGTGTTGTATGCGTAGCAGACGATGTTGATCCCGTGATTTGTAATGATGTTTGCGATGGGGGGCCATGTAGATATTGAAGAGGATGGGGCTGATGGAGGATCCCATTTGGTCTTTGTTGGTTCAGAGAGGTAGGGCGGGAGTCTGACACTCTGGGTTCTGCCTATGAGAAATTTAGAGGTTCTTCGCATGGATGGCTGGGCACAGTGTGGATCTAGGATCAGTGTGCCACCAGGTGGAGTCCCATTGCAAGGTGCCGTTACAAAAGGGACCTATTACCGTCTTGTCTGTGTTGAGCCTGAGGCACTCAATTTTCATCTATCTGGCAACTTTGGACATGCAGGTGGAGAAGTTGGTTCAGGTGTTTGATGTTTTGTCAGAGAGGGAGAGGGTGAGCTGGGAATTATATGTGCAGGATATAACATTGATTCTGTTGGTGTGAATGATGTTGGTGATTGGGGCCATGTAGGCATTAAACAGCATGGGACTGAGTGAGAATCCTTATAAAACCCCACAAATGATTTTGCCCTCATGCATTCCTTTATTAGACTGCAATAAAAGCTTAGAAAATGATTCTAGCAAATTCCTTTGATCACTATTACCACCCCACTATATTGTAGCATGCATGTTGTGCTTCAATCCCCTGACATGGTCACCCAGTGCTCCAATTTGTGCCGGCACCTGGCACTGTTTCAGATTACATAGTTTATGATGTATTGGATTTAGTTTAGCCTATATAGATGTGTTGAGCGTGATGTGAGAGGTTGAAAGGCATGTTCCAAACATGATGTGGTGAATAGCGATGCACACAAGCATGAGGAGTTGTGGAGAGTTGTGTAGAGGTGTTGAATGCAATGCATGAGAGTCAAAGGTGTACTCCAAACATGGTGCGTGAATGGCGCTGCGCATAACCCTGATAAGTTGTAGGAGAGGTGTTGACTGAGATGTGTGCAAGTCAAAGGCATGCTCTATCCATGGTTTGAGAATGACAGTCCACACACAGGAGGATTTTCAGAGAGTTAAGGAGAGGTATTGACTGAAGTCTGTGAGTGTCAAAGTCATGCTCAAAACATGGTGTACTGAATGGCGCTGCACATATGCGTGAGGAGTTGGGTAGAGGTGTTAAGTGGAGTGTGTGAATTCATATGGCTGCTCCAAACATGGTACGATGAGTAGTGCTGCACATAAGCAAGAGTTGCAGAGAGGTGTTGAGTGAGGTGAGTGAGGTGAGTGAGGGTCATAGGCAGTGCTTCATTTGTAAAAACGTAAGTGCCAGGGCCCTCACCCGAAACCACCGGCTCAGATTAAGCACAGGTCATAGGTATGCTCCAAACATGGTGTGCTGAATGACGCTGCACATAAGCATCAGCAGTTGTGTAGAGGTGTTCAGCAAGGTGCATGTAGTTCAAAGGTATGCTCCAACCATGGTGAGATGAACGGTGCTGCACATAAACATGGGATGTTCAGAGGAGATCCAGAGAAGCGTTGAGAGTGGTGTGTGAAAGTCAAGGGCATGCTACACATATGGTGCTGTGAATGGCGGTGCTCATAAGCATCAGTATTTGAGGAGAGTTGCCTGCAGAAGTGTTGAGAAAGGTGTATGAGGTTCAAAGGTGTGCTTCAACCATGGTGTGATGAACGGGCTCCATCTAATCATTAGGAGTTGCAGAGAGGTATTGAGTGAGGTGCGTTACGTTCAAAGGAGTGCTCCAAACAAGGTGCGATAAATAGCACTGCACATAAGCATTAGGAGTTCCCAGTGCCGGATTAAACCCTGTAGAGGCGCCTAGGAAATCGAACCTCCTGGGCCACCCTCGCAAATTATCTCGTAATGCTTTTATAATTTTACCAACAATTTTAATAAAACAATTTTACTACACAAAACTGTTGCAGGGATTCTGCTTATGCACAGACCTATGCGCAGGAAACCAGGACCTCAGAGAATTGTGGTGTACCAGAAACTCCCCTCAGAATCAAGAACCCCTATCCGACTAGCTTAGTGTCCCATTCGTTATCTGAGATTTAACTCGGCGGTCCCAATGTATAGACAACCCAGAACAAGCGACTTAGATACTCTCAGGAGTGGTGGGAATCCGAAATACCCGTTGGTAGCTATATATCAGTCCACAACAGAATAACAAAGACATAGTAAAGTTTAAAGAGTTTATTTTATAAACCTCGCGTCCTAAGATGCAGTACTTTGGCTAACACAAGCAGACAAATGGTTAGGATCAGCACCATCAGCATTGTTACAATATCATGGAAAATGAAAGGAGCAATCATAATAATAATGACAGTGGAAAGCAACCACCCTCCTTTCTCTAGCAACTAATAAGGTATTATTAGACTAATAGAAGGTCTCTTAGGCTTACATGGGGGACCCCATACCTTATAGATCAGCTTAGTGGAATCACATCACAGGATCAGCTAGGTTCTCTCCTGCAACAGCTCTTCGTTTCGAATGTAGTAGAAAACATGCTGCTCTGTAATATTAAAGGGCTCGTCTTTCAGGTATTGGCAGCTGTATGTATGTTATGGCTAAGAAGTGGTACGATCAACCTGAACACAACAACCTGCCCCGTCTAGTGACCCAGACTCGTTCCTTACACGGTGTACAGACCAAGGTCACAGCTCGCTGTTAAGGATGTTAAACAACAGACTGTTCTCATGGGAAGCAAAGTCCAGTCAGCAGTTCTTGAATGAATAACATGTAACAACAGTGTCGTGTGCAAAAGCAGCAGAAGCAGCAAGCTGGCTTTCTAACAGCCATCGACGTTATGCTAACTTAGCGTTGTACATAAGGCGTAGTTAACCCACACTACAACCCCCTTTGATCGGACTACTAACCACTAGGGGCGCACTTATCAAGAACGCAGAGTTCAAGTTAGAAAGACCGGAACCAAGGGCATGAACTATAGGTCACAGCTCGCTGTTAAGGATGTTAAACAACAGACGGTTCTCATGTGAAGCAAAGTCAAGTCAGCAATTCTCGAATGAATAACATGTAACAACAGTGTCGCGTGCAAAAGCAGCAGAAGCAGCAAGCTGGCTTTCTAACAGCCATCAAGGTTATGCTAACTTAGCGTTGTACATAGGGCGTGGTTAACCCACACTACAAAACTAAAGATTAACAATTATTGTTATTAAACACAAATTAATTGGAAACAATTCAAAAAAGCTTGATTATAATTTTCTTTCAAGATCAAATCAATATTATTTTGATCCATTGTCACTAGGCCCCTACATGGAGTGGGGTCCATAGGCCAGTTCCTATTTGATAATCCGGAACTAGGATTTCTGGAGAGCTGCAGAGAGGTTTTGAGTGAGGTGCATGAGGGTAGAATGCGTACTCCAAACATGGTGCAAAGAACAGCACTGTAAATAAGCATAAGGAGTTCAGGAGAGATAAGAAGAGGTACTGAGTGAGGTACATGAGGTTCAAAGGTGTGTCACAAAGTTAATGTGGTGTACGGAGCTGCACATAAGCATTAGGGATTGTGGCGAGGTGTTGAACGAGGATCGTGAGGTTCAAAGGAGTGCTCCAAATACGGTACGATGAGCAGTGCCTCGCATATGCATGCGAAGTTCCATAGAGATGTAGAGAGGTGTTAAGTGAACCTTAAATCGTGCTCCAACTATGGTGTAGCAAATGCGCCCCGCATAAGCATCAGGAGTTGCAGAGAGCTGCGGAAAGGTGTTGAGCAACGTACATGAGGTTAAAAAACATACTAAAACAATGGTGCAGTGCACAGTGCTGCCCATAATCATAATATTAATCTTTATTCTGCAGTATTCACAACCATAAAAGATAAAAGACAGGATATAAAATACAACAACAATTCATTTAAGATTAGTTTCAAATTTGTGCAAAATCGCAAAATCCTAGCAGCCATCAGTCACATCTGGAGTTTCTGGATCTGAGAGCTGCTCTCAAGAAATTCATCACTACAAAAAGTGTTTGATCACTAGAGAGGAGCTGCAGATCCAATAAAGCAATGTGGGCATGTCTAAATATCAAGCCTTTTAAAAGGATTTAGGAAACAATCGCCTGGGACAGGTGAAATATTTACATAAAAGGACAAAATGTAGGGCGTTCTTTGGAGACCTAACGTCACAGCCACAGGGACCTCTATCCTCTGCATGCAACACAAAGTGAGCCGGGAATGCCAACAGATGATGAAGCTGATTACATCTAATCGAGTTATTAAAAATCTGTCAGAGGTACTTGTTAAAATAAAGAGATATTTCTCCATCCCCTGGACTGATTTTACTAGAGCATGCCCTCTCACCGTTGGTTAACTAAGCTCATTCCCCTCGCAGAGGACCATGCCATATATGAAAAAATACAACTCTTTTACTGATATCAGATCCCGGACCTTCACTGTATCATGTTTAAAAAAGATATCTCCTCTTCTTAGAGCCGTGAGGGACTCTTCAATGTAACGTAACCAGAGGATTTTGAGTGCATGGTCTGGTGATAGGCAGTTTAAAATGACTGATCGATTAAAAGCTGCCTCATCCCTAGACCAGATCTTCACCCAACACAACAAAGGTTTTAAACCCACCAGGTTAGTTGCATACTTAACTCCTAACTCTTCATGTACGGAAAATGAGGGAGTGCCCTAGGGGACTTTCAGAATTCATCTTAAATACTTATTCTGTGCGTTCTGCAGTTTGTTCACTGCCGTGTGCTCCCAGGCCTCGCTTCCGTACAAGACCTTGGAAATGCAGAAGGACTAGTATAGCTTTAAAATTAGCCCTGGTGACCAGGTGCCTAATCTATATGCACAAATTGCAATGGCTCCCATTGATTTGTTCATGTCCCCTAACTTCCCCTCGAACAAATATTTCCAATTTAATTTTGCATCGAATAATATTTCCAGGTAGGAAAAAGCAGGCCCTTGGCTAAACTATGGCTTCCTGTCTTAAAGGTCTTTGGTCGAATCACCCGAGTGCCAACTTCCATAACATATGATTTTGTGAAAGTGGGCGACAGGCCCAACTCATTCATAAAAGAAACAAAACCTTCTATCAGGGCCTCTAGGCTCCTCAGTGTGGGTGCCATCAATAATGCATCATCTGCGTATAATAGAACTGGCACTGATTTCCTGCCCACCCTAGGGCTATCAGTCTGTAATATTGTCAGGGCGCATTTTAGGTTATTATCTATCGTAAATAAAAAGGGGGCTAAAATAAACCCTTGGCGGACCCCCCAGTGCAATTAAAATAATCGGTAAGACCGCTCCATGAGAGTATCTAACTGCAGCTGTGGTGTGAGCATGGAGGGTCATCAATACAATTGCAATAGCCGACTCGACCCCCAAGGAACCTAGTAAAGTCCACAGCTTCCTGAGGTTCACCCGGTCAAATGCTGAGGAAAGATACATAAAGCCCAAAAAAAGGGCTACAGGTTGGGCGATCATATTTTGGAAATTAAAAGATGAAGATTTAGGCACTATCCTGTAGTTGATTTTTCTGTGCTACAACCATATTGTACCTCTGAGATAATTTGATTTGGTTTGGCCCAAGCAGAGAGCCTATCTAATAGAACCTGGCCCAAGACCATGACTGTGGAGTTGATAAGGGATATGGGATGGTAACAGTGAGGATTGTCCTTGTCCTTCTTCTTAAAAATCGGAATGATGGTAGCGGTAGACCATGAGGGCGGCATCCCAAACCCCACTGCGGCGTTTAGCACCCTGGTCAAAACCGGAGCCCATACATCAATGTTGTCCCGAAAAAGGTTCGGAGGGATTCCATCAGCTCCTGGGGCCTTAGTTTGGGACAGTACCTCAATGTTCAGCCTTACTTCGTCCAAATAAAAGGTGGCAGGAGCATCAATCAGATATGGTTCTATATCATTAGTGGATCCCTCACTTTACCCGGTATCATAAACTCCCTCAAAGTGGGCAATCCATTGTACCAAGGCAATGTGATGACAAAAGGCGGGTCTCAACGGGTCTCAGCGGGTCTGAAAAGCGGGGTCTATTTATCACTTGCCAAAAGAGGGTACAATCCCGCTGCTCACTTGTTTGGGTTAACTATTCCCATGCTTGACTTTGTAATGAGTACCTCCTTTCCTTAAGAGCCCCCTTATTATTACTGAGGCAGGTTGCCACCCAGGTTCTATCATGAGGGGTCTGTTTCAGGGCCTTCTTCAAGAGCTGGAGTGCCCAAGAGCACTCCACATCAAACCATTTCGGATGTTCAGAGGGAAGATTAGCTACAGGAACGCTAGCATTTGACTGGGTAATGGAGTTCAATGAGCATATGGTCTCCTCACCAGAGGCTTAGGGATGTAAACAAGTTAGGATCTCTTGTTGGTGCATTTTAAAAAGAGAATGGTTAAAAACCTTGGCGTCTAGCTGTGACCATCGTAGGGAACTCCCCTGATCGGTAAGCGATACTGTGCCCACATTTGTGCTAGGGTGCACCATCTGGTTACCCACCCCTTCAAGCACTATGGTCAGAGGGTTGTGGTCCTTAAATGGGTTGTGTAGACTATTAAAAGAGAATTGACACCAACCCAAGCAAGGTGAAACAAAGATGTAATCTATAATTGTTGCTTGTCTCCTGCCTTTATAGGTTGGGGGAAAATGAGGGTTAGAGAGATTAGACATCATTTCTCAGGGGAATATTAAGCCGTAAGTGTGTAAAAGACTGGTCAATTCCACAACCTTCTGGTGAGTGCTCCATATGCAATCCCTCTGTGATCATGCATGTTTGTGAGTGCTGTAATGAATCTGGGCATGAGTGACAGTTAAAATCTCCTGTCATAGTAAAATTCTCCTGAGAAAGACCTTCTCTCCTTAATGAGTCAAGGGCACTGCTTAGGGCTGATAGACTTGAGGGGCCTTGCTTCCGCATTTTTGCATTATAAAAATGTATTAGTGTCAGTCGGATCGATATTCCTACTACTAATTTAGGGCCCTAGAGTACTTTAGAGTCCCACTTCATAGGCTTCACTACCATGCAGAGCTCAAGGGCTGCAACTATAAGTAAGCCTCCGCTCGCTCTACCTACTCTGGAGCCCACAGGAGGGAGGAAAAAGGTCTTATAACCCTGAATAAAAAAATGTATTCTCAACCTCCCAGGTTTCCTGAATGCAGATAATGTTGAAAGATCTAATGAACAAAATCCACCCATCGTCTGTAAATTTTTCTCCTAGGTCAGACACATTCCAGGAAATGAAGCTTAGATTTTCCCCGGTACCCTAGTTTTGACTTATTTAAGAGACTATAGGATCCTCAAGCTTGTCTATGGCCCCATTATTGGGTAACCTGATGGATTGACGTTCTGCATTTACATAAGGCATAGTCTCAATGCCCACCAATACCTGTGTAGGAGGTACTAAAGAGAGATC
This sequence comes from Triturus cristatus, assembly GCF_964204655.1. Classification (NCBI taxonomy): domain Eukaryota; kingdom Metazoa; phylum Chordata; class Amphibia; order Caudata; family Salamandridae; genus Triturus; species Triturus cristatus. The sequence goes on from NC_140586.1 coordinate 724,768,653, forward strand.
TATAGCTTTGCTATTGGTGATATTGTTTGGCAACCAATCTAAATTATTAATGTCTCAATCAATCAATCAGTGTTTTATAGAGCGCGCTACTTACCGGTGAGTATCTCAAGGCGCTGGGGAGGGGTAGAGCAGCTCCGGGTCAGTCGAAGAGCCAGGTCTTGAGGTCTTTCCTGAACGTGAGGTGGGTTGGGGAGCGTCTGATGCTGACCGGGAGCTCGTTCCAGGTTTTGGCTGCGATGTAGGAGAAGCGTTACAACAAACAAATGATGGACGGAATGCTGACAATGCATACATTCTCCCCCAGTCAAGAGATCTGGGTTAAATCCATCGTTCTTTTGTCCACTACACCACCCCAGTTTAGACATGGCCATATGCAAATCAGTCTTGACCCTGTGCCTCATGGGAACAGTCCAGCCTGAACTGCCAAGCCATGTCTTCCCTGGACCGGAATCAATCATCCTAGGACCGGTTTCTGGCTATCAGCCGTCATCAGCCAGGATAGCTTGACTCCAGTGGCGTAGTGAGCACGAGTCCCACGTCTGGGAATACCCATCCCACTTAGGGCGAAAAGCGTTACAACAAACAAATGATGGACGGAATGCTGACAACGCATACATTCTCCCCCAGTCAAGAGATCTGGGTTAAATCCATCGTTCTTTTGCCCACTACACCACCCCAGTTTAGACATGGCTATATGCAAATCAGTCTTGACCCTGTGCCTCATGGGAACAGTCCAGCCCGAACTGCCAAGCCATGTCTTCCCTGGACCGGAATCAAGCATCCTAGGACCGGTTTCTGGCTATCAGCCGTCATCAGCCAGGATAGCTTGACTCCAGTGGCGTAGTGAGCACGGGTCCCACGTCTGGGAATACCCATCCCACTTAGGGCGAAAAGCGTTACAACAAACAAATGATGACCGGAATGCTGACAATGCATACATTGTCCCCCAGTCAAGAGATCTGGGTTAAATCCATCGTTCTTTTGCCCACTACACCACCCCAGTTTAGACATGGCCATATGCAAATCAGTCTTGACCCTGTGCCTCATGGGAACAGTCCAGCCCGAACTGCCAAGCCATGTCTTCCCTGGACCGGAATCAAGCATCCTAGGACCGGTTTCTGGCTATCAGCCGTCATCAGCCAGGATAGCTTGACTCCAGTGGCGTAGTGAGCACGGGTCCCACGTCTGGGAATACCCATCCCACTTAGGGCGAAAAGCGTTACAACAAACAAATGATGGACGGAATGCTGACAATGCATACATTCTCCCCCAGTCAAGAGATCTGGGTTGAATCCATCGTTCTTTTGCCCACTACACCACCCCAGTTTAGACATGGCCATATGCAAATCAGTCTTGACCCTGTGCCTCATGGGAACAGTCCAGCCCGAACTGTCAAGCCATGTCTTCCCTGGACCGGAATCAAGCATCCTAGGACCGGTTTCTGGCTATCAGCCGTCATCAGCTAGGATAGCTTGACTCCAGTGGCGTAGTGAGCACGGGTCCCACGTCTGAGAATACCCATCCCACTTAGGGCGAAAAGCGTTACAACAAACAAATGATGGACGGAATGCTGACAATGCATACATTCTCCCCCAGTCAAGAGATCTGGGTTAAAACCAGCGTTCTGTTGCCCACTACACCACCCCAGTTTAGACATGGCCATATGCAAATCAGTCTTGACCCTGTGCCTCATGGGAACAGTCCAGCCCGAACTGCCAAGCCATGTCTTCCCTGGACCGGAATCAAGCATCCTAGGACCGGTTTCTGGCTATCAGCCGTCATCAGCCAGGATAGCTTGACTCCAGTGGCGTAGTGAGCACGGGTCCCACGTCTGGGAATACCCATCCCACTTAGGGCGAAAAGCGTTACAACAAACAAATGATGGACGGAATGCTGACAATGTATACATTCTCCCCCAGTCAAGAGATCTGGGTTAAATCCATCGTTCTTTTGCCCACTACACCACCCCAAATTAGACATGGCCATATGCAAATCAGTCTTGACCCTGTGCCTCATGGGAACAGTCCAGCCCGAACTGCCAAGCCATGTCTTCCCTGGACCGGAATCAAGCATCCTAGGACCGGTTTCTGGCTATCAGCCGTCATCAGCCAGGATAGCTTGACTCCAGTGGCGTAGTGAGCACGGGTCCCACATCTGGGAATACCCATCCCACTTAGGGCGAAAAGCGTTACAACAAACAAATGATGGACGGAATGCTGACAATGCATACATTCTCCCCCAGTCAAGAGATCTGGGTTAAATCCATTGTTCTTTTGCCCACTACACCACCCCAGTTTAGACATGGCCATGTGAAAATCAGTCTTGACCCTGTGCCTCATGGGAACAGTCCAGCCCGAACTGCCAAGCCATGTTTTCCCTGGACCGGAATCAAGCATCCTAGGACTGGTTTCTGGCTATCAGCCGTCATCAGCCAGAATAGCTTGACTCCAGTGGCGTAGTGAGCACGGGTCCCACGTCTGGGAATACCCATCCCACTTAGGGCGAAAAGCGTTACAACAAACAAATGATGGACGGAATGCTGACAATGCATACATTCTCCCCCAGTCAAGAGATCTGGGTTAAATCCATCGTTCTTTTGCCCACTACACCACCCCAGTTTAGACATGGCCATATGCAAATTAGTCTTGACCCTGTGCCTCATGGGAACAGTCCAGCCCGAACTGCCAAGCCATGTCTTCCCTGGACCGGAATCAAGCATCCTAGGACCGGTTTCTGGCTATCAGCCGTCATCAGCCAGGATAGCTTGACTCCAGTGGCGTAGTGAGCACGGGTCCCACGTCTGGGAATACCCATCCCACTTAGGGCGAAAAGCGTTACAACAAACAAATGATGGACGGAATGCTGACAATGCATACATTCTCCCCCAGTCAAGAGATCTGGGTTAAATCCATCATTCTTTTGCCCACTACACCACCCCAGTTTAGACATGGCCATATGCAAATCAGTCTTGACCCTGTGCCTCATGGGAACAGTCCAGCCCGAACTGCCAAGCCATGTCTTCCCTGGACCGGAATCAAGCATCCTAGGACCGGTTTCTGGCTATCAGCCGTCATCAGCCAGGATAGCTTGACTCCAGTGGCGTAGTGAGCACGGGTCCCACGTCTGGGAATACCCATCCCACTTAGGGCGAAAAGCGTTACAACAAACAAATGATGGACGGAATGCTGACAATGCATACATTCTCCCCCAGTCAAGAGATCTGGGTTAAATCCATCGTTCTTTTGCCCACTACACCACCCCAGTTTAGACATGGCCATATGCAAATCAGTCTTGACCCTGTGCCTCATGGGAAAAGTCCAGCCGAACTGCCAAGCCATGTCTTCCCTGGACCGGAATCAAGCATCCTAGGACCGGTTTCTGACTATCAGCCATCATCAGCCAGGATAGCTTGACTCCAGTGGCGTAGTGAGCACGGGTCCCACGTCTGGGAATACCCATCCCACTTAGGGCGAAAAGCGTTACAACAAACAAATGATGACCGGAATGCTGAGAATGCATACATTGTCCCCCAGTCAAGAGATCTGGGTTAAATCCATCGTTCTTTTGCCCACTACACCACCCCAGTTTAGACATGGCCATATGCAAATCAGTCTTGACCCTGTGCCTCATGGGAACAGTCCAGCCCGAACTGCCAAGCCATGTCTTCCCTGGACCGGAATCAAGCATCCTAGGACCGGTTTCTGGCTATCAGCCGTCATCAGCCAGGATAGCTTGACTCCAGTGGCGTAGTGAGCACGGGTCCCACGTCTGGGAATACCCATCCCACTTAGGGCGAAAAGCGTTACAACAAACAAATGATGGACGGAATGCTGACAATGCATACATTCTCCCCCAGTCAAGAGATCTGGGTTGAATCCATTGTTCTTTTGCCCACTACACCACCCCAGTTTAGACATGGCCATATGCAAATCAGTCTTGACCCTGTGCCTCATGGGAACAGTCCAGCCCGAACTGTCAAGCCATGTCTTCCCTGGACCAGAATCAAGCATCCTAGGACCGGTTTCTGGCTATCAGCCGTCATCAGCCAGGATAGCTTGACTCCAGTGGCGTAGTGAGCACGGGTCCCACGTCTGAGAATACCCATCCCACTTAGGGCGAAAAGCGTTACAACAAACAAATGATGGACGGAATGCTGACAATGCATACATTCTCCCCCAGTCAAGAGATCTGGGTTAAATCCATCGTTCTTTTGCCCACTACACCACCCAAGTTTAGACATGGCCATATGCAAATCAGTCTTGACCCTGTGCCTCATGGGAACCGTCCAGCCCGAACTGCCAAGCCATGTCTTCCCTGGACCGGAATCAAGCATCCTAGGACCGGTTTCTGGCTATCAGCCGTCATCAGACAGGATAGCTTGACTCCAGTGGCGTAGTGAGCACGGGTCCCACGTCTGAGAATACCCATCCCACTTAGGGCGAAAAGCGTTACAACAAACAAATGATGGACGGAATGCTGACAATGCATACATTCTCCCCCAGTCAAGAGATCTGGGTTAAATCCATCGTTCTTTTGCCCACTACACCACCCCAGTTTAGACATGGCCATATGCAAATCAGTCTTGACCCTGTGCCTCATGGGAACAGTCCAGCCCGAACTGCCAAGCCATGTCTTCCCTGGACCGGAATCAAGCATCCTAGGACCGGTTTCTGGCTATCAGCCGTCATCAGCCAGGATAGCTTGACTCCAGTGGCGTAGTGAGCACGGGTCCCACATCTGGGAATACCCATCCCACTTAGGGCGAAAAGCGTTACAACAAACAAATGATGGACGGAATGCTGACAATGCATACATTCTCCCCCAGTCAAGAGATCTGGGTTAAATCCATCGTTCTTTTGCCCACTACACCACCCCAGTTTAGACATGGCCATATGCAAATCAGTCTTGACCCTGTGCCTCATGGGAACAGTCCAGCCCGAACTGCCAAGCCATGTCTTCCCTGGACCGGAATCAAGCATCCTAGGACCGGTTTCTGGCTATCAGCCGTCATCAGCCAGGATAGCTTGACTCCAGTGGTGTAGTGAACACGAGTCCCACGTCTGGGAATACCCATCCCACTTAGGGCGAAAAGCGTTACAACAAACAAATGATGGACGGAATGCTGACAATGCATACATTCTCCCCCAGTCAAGAGATCTGGGTTAAATCCATCGTTCTTTTGCCCACTACACCACCCCAGTTTAGACATGGCCATGTGAAAATCAGTCTTGACCCTGTGCCTCATGGGAACAGTCCAGCCCGAACTGCCAAGCCATGTCTTCCCTGGACCGGAATCAAGCATCCTAGGACTGGTTTCTGGCTATCAGCCGTCATCAGCCAGAATAGCTTGACTCCGGTGGCGTAGTGAGCACGGGTCCCACGTCTGGGAATACCCATCCCACTTAGGGCGAAAAGCGTTACAACAAACAAATGATGGACGGAATGCTGACAATGCATACATTCTCCCCCAGTCAAGAGATCTGGGTTAAATCCATCGTTCTTTTGCCCACTACACCACCCCAGTTTAGACATGGCCATATGCAAATCAGTCTTGACCCTGTGCCTCATGGGAACAGTCCAGCCCGAACTGCCAAGCCATGTCTTCCCTGGACCGGAATCAAGCATCCTAGGACCGGTTTCTGGCTATCAGCCGTCATCAGCCAGGATAGCTTGACTCCAGTGGCGTAGTGAGCACGGGTCCCACGTCTGGGAATACCCATCCCACTTAGGGCGAAAAGCGTTACAACAAACAAATGATGGACGGAATGCTGACAATGCATACATTCTCCCCCAGTCAAGAGATCTGGGTTAAATCCATCATTCTTTTGCCCACTACACCACCCCAGTTTAGACATGGCCATATGCAAATCAGTCTTGACCCTGTGCCTCATGGGAACAGTCCAGCCCGAACTGCCAAGCCATGTCTTCCCTGGACCGGAATCAAGCATCCTAGGACCGGTTTCTGGCTATCAGCCGTCATCAGACAGGATAGCTTGACTCCAGTGGCGTAGTGAGCACGGGTCCCACGTCTGGGAATACCCATCCCACTTAGGGCGAAAAGCGTTACAACAAACAAATGATGGACGGAATGCTGACAATGCATACATTCTCCCCCAGTCAAGAGATCTGGGTTAAATCCATCGTTCTTTTGCCCACTACACCACCCCAGTTTAGACATGGCCATATGCAAATCAGTCTTGACCCTGTGCCTCATGGGAACAGTCCAGCCGAACTGCCAAGCCATGTCTTCCCTGGACCGGAATCAAGCATCCTAGGACCGGTTTCTGGCTATCAGCCGTCATCAGCCAGGATAGCTTGACTCCAGTGGCGTAGTGAGCACGGGTCCCACGTCTGGGAATACCCATCCCACTTAGGGCAAAAAGCGTTACAACAAACAAATGATGGACGGAATGCTGACAATGCATACATTCTCCCCCAGTCAAGAGATCTGGGTTAAATCCATCGTTCTTTTGCCCACTACACCACCCCAGTTTAGACATGGCCATATGCAAATCAGTCTTGACCCTGTGCCTCATGGGAACAGTCCAGCCCGAACTGCCAAGCCATGTCTTCCCTGGACCGGAATCAAGCATCCTAGGACCGGTTTCTGGCTATCAGCCGTCATCAGCCAGGATAGCTTGACTCCAGTGGCGTAGTGAGCACGGGTCCCACGTCTGGGAATACCCATCCCACTTAGGGCGAAAAGCGTTACAACAAACAAATGATGGACGGAATGCTGACAATGCATACATTCTCCCCCAGTCAAGAGATCTGGGTTAAATCCATCGTTCTTTTGCCCACTACACCACCCCAGTTTAGACATGGCCATATGCAAATAAGTCTTGACCCTGTGCCTCATGGGAACAGTCCAGCCCGAACTGCCAAGCCATGTCTTCCCTGGACCGGAATCAAGCATCCTAGGACCGGTTTCTGGCTATCAGCCGTCATCAGCCAGGATAGCTTTACTCCAGTGGCGTAGTGAGCACGGGTCCCACGTCTGGGAATACCCATCCCACTTAGGGCAAAAAGCGTTACAACAAACAAATGATGGACGGAATGCTGACAATGCATACATTCTCCCCCAGTCAAGAGATCTGGGTTAAATCCATTGTTTTTTTGCCCACTACACCACCCCAGTTTAGACATGGCCATATGCAAATCAGTCTTGACCCTGTGCCTCATGGGAATAGTCCAGCCCGAACTGCCAAGCCATGTCTTCCCTGGACCGGAATAAAGCATCCTAGGACCGGTTTCTGGCTATCAGCCGTCATCAGCCAGGATAGCTTGACTCCAGTGGCGTAGTGAGCACGGGTCCCACGTCTGGGAATACCCATCCCACTTAGGGCAAAAAGCGTTACAACAAACAAATGATGGACGGAATGCTGACAATGCATACATTCTCCCCCAGTCAAGAGATCTGGGTTAAATCCATCGTTCTTTTGCCCACTACACCACCCCAGTTTAGACATGGCCATATGCAAATCAGTCTTGACCCTGTGCCTCATGGGAACAGTCCAGCCCGAACTGCCAAGCCATGTCTTCCCTGGACCGGAATCATGCATCCTAGGACCGATTTCTGGCTATCAGCCGTCATCAGCCAGGATAGCTTGACTCCAGTGGCGTAGTAGTGATGTAGGAGACAGCTCTCCCGCCCGTTCTGCTTCTCTGGATGCGGGCGGCCTCTGCTAGGGCGAGGTCGGCGGAGCGGAGGTTCCTCTTGGGTGCATGGAAACATACTCGGTTGTTGAGTTATTTGGGTCTGATGTTGTTGAGGGATTTGTAGGCGTGGGTGAGGAGTTTGTAGGTGACCCTCTTCTTGATGGGGAGCCAGTGGAGGTCTCGCAGGTGTTGGGTCACATGTTCATGGCGCGGTGTCCCTAGGACGAGCCTGGCGGCAGCGTTCTGGATGGTTTGGAGATTGTGTAGAAGAGTTTTTTTGATTCCGGCGTATAGGGCGCTGCCGTAGTCAAGTCTGCTGGTGCTGAGTGTGTGGGTGATGGTCTTTCTGCAGTCAGCGGGTATCCATTTGAAAGTCTTACGGAGGATGCGGAGGCAGTTGAAGCTGGTGGAGGAGACGGCGTTGATCTGGCAGTTCATGGAGAGCGAGGAGTCGAGGATCATGCCGAGGTTCTGAGCGTGGTCTGTGGGTGGGCTCCCGAGGGCGGAAAGCCACCAGGTGTTGTCCCAGGCGGAGGTGCAGGGTCCGAGGATGAGGACCTCGGTCTTCTCGGAGTTGAGCTTTAGGCAGCTGTCCTTCATTCAGGCTGCTACGTTTCGCATTCCTTCCTGGAAGCTGAGTCTGGTGGTTTCTGGGTTCTTGGTGAGGGAAAGGATAAGTTGGGTGTCGTCAGCGTAGGATACGATGCTAAGCCCATGCTGTCTGACAATGGCGGCGATGGGGGCCATGTAGATGTTGAAGAGCGTCGGGCTTAGTGAAGATCCTTGGGGTACTCCGCAGACGATGTCCGTGGGGTCAGAGAGGAAGGGGGGAGCTCTGCCAAAGGTGCGATTGCCTGCAACCCCACCGAGGGACGGTCGCCCCCACTATTGGCTAAAAGGTGCATACTATTTATGGTGTTGTGGGTGGGTCCATAAAAAAAGCCCAGTGGTAATGGTTTGATGTCAGATTCAAGGAAAAGGGACTGATATGATTGTCTCAAGATGATTTGTGTCATCTCTAAGAATCTAAAAGTAGTGATCACACTATCTCCCTTAAAGGATTTCCTGTAGGGCCCAATCCAAGAAACCCTTCTGGCCATCAAGATATGCCTTTGATCCACAGCATTAAACTGGTATGTCTGCCTAACCAATGAAAAGCTTTGTTAATTAGTTGGTCAGTAGTTTCCTGATTTGGGTAGCCTAGTCCTGGAACCCCTCCAAAAACCAGAGTGTAATGACAGCAAGCTGGGGGGAGGTCAATTACTGATAAACCAGGGCTATTAATGGGGACTAGGGCTTCCTTTGCTGCTTCAGGGATGTGTGACAAGGGACGCTGACTGTTGTAATCTGTATGCTTACGTCCTGCTTGGGGGTTAAAAGAACGGGGAGGAACATTCAGGTGATCAGGCTCATGGTTCCTAGCTCCCACTGCCATAGGTTAACGAGTATGGGGCTTATCTCTACTGAAACGATCTGGGACGGGGGCGATTCAGTGCTTACGGTCTGAGGCTGTGGGATTGGGGAAGGGGAAGCTTTATTGATAGTGGGCATGGCTCTTTTAACTCTAAATAATATGTTCCTGGAATCTGACATCAGTTTTGCAAGATTCTCCCAAAAGAGTGTCAGTAATCCAGTCGATGATTTCCTGCATTAGTAGGTTCCAGAGCTCCTCTTTGTCCAGCATTTTACATCTTGCGTGTTCCCTCCCTGCCCCCTTCTGAGGGTTTTGTGTCTCGCCCAACTTTCTGGCCTTGCGTTTCCTCTTGCGGGCTGTGGGAACCACCGGATCCGCTCCTAATATGGTGGCTGGGGTAACCCTACTGTTGTCGGGGCCAGAGAGGTAGATGTTGGGGCTGGGGTCTTCTAGGTCTATCATTGCAGCCACTGTGACAGGCTCCTGTGGGTTTGGACCAGCCAGGTGTAAAACTTCGCTAGGCGATGATGGAGGTGGGCCACCAGATCCCAGAGAGAGCCTCCTTTCTGACACGTCAATCTCCTTGGAAATAGCCCCAACCGCTTTTGATAAAAAAGGAGTCCATAGTTATCTGCTTTGAGCCGATACGGATAGTAACAGGTGCAGCCTTCCTCTTTCCCATTTGCCCGAAAAGCAGGGAAACCCAAAGTAGACAAAGACGCAAGGGCCAGGACCAGCCAGCACTTTATGATCAAGTTACTCACTGTGTTAACTTCTTTTAGGTCCAATAACCAGAAGATCGTCCAGTATCTATATCAGACCACACCTACGAGTTTGAGGGAGTTGCCCGGGCACCAAAATATAAAATCCAAGATAGTAGGCCCAGCCCTGCCTCCCCGGCTGCTGACTGGTGCAGACAGGCCAGCTCTTGGCCCGGTCTTGGCCCAGGCACGAGCTTGGGCGCGTCCCATGCAGCGGGAGCCCCAACAAGCTAAATACACGCCTTCGGGTGCGGTAATGCTGGTGTTATAGTGGCAGCTGCTTGGGCTTGGAGTCCCACCCCTCCCCGCAGTGATCAGGCGCAGCATAATCATGAGAAGTTTGAGAGGTGTTGAATGAGGTGAAACAGGTTCAGAGTACTCCAAACATGGTGTAGTTAGTGGTACCGCACATATGCATGAGTTGCAGAGAGTGAGAGAATAGACTCATGCAGAGAGTGTGAAAATAGACTCAGCGCAAATGTTCCACATGTTCCACATTTTGGAAGTGGAAAGTGTCCTAACGTTGAGAGCATCAGCAAGTGCATAACATATTGGCTACTGGCTTCTGATCTACATAAGATAGTACTGCATACACGTGAAAGTCTCCCAGCGTGCATCCAACAACTACTGGAGAAAATAAAAATGGCCAACATATTTCAGTATGTTTATTACTAAAGTGAACTAATAGACAGAGGAAACTTTCAACAAAGTAGTACTGACAAGTCATTTCCTATAGGACCTAATTTGTTGTTTCCTGCTTCATTTGAACAGGAGGGCACAGCTCATGTAGGCCGGCAGGTCACGTAGGTCGTCTGGTGATTGGCAAAGTGTTCAGTACTTTTTGAGTCCTCGCTTCTTCCATGTGGATGGGTTAGTCAGCGAGAAGCATGATAAAATAATGCATTCTTATTGTGCTCCAAGCAATGCAATTAGTGCGTGCACCAATGCTGGCCTCCTAACCTAGCAGCTTTTGGCAGACCGGGCAGAAGTGCCACTCGTATCTGTGTGTTCTTTTATCGCTTATTTTAGCCCTCTTCTCATCTTCTGACATTTGCAGAGAACTGCCAGTCCTCTGATTCATATCGCTGCTTGTGCGCTGTGCGTGCTGTATTTTGTGAGATAGCTTCTGCTATATTTAAAGTAATGGCTGCATCCTGCTTACTTGCAGATACTCGGGCCTATGTGTGGCTTTCAGCTCTTAGCTGGGCTGGAAGAGAGCAGCTGAAAAGCTGCCATTTTTAGTTCTTTCTCAGAATGAATTAGCCGCCAATTGAGAATAAAGCGCTTCCACGCCTCCTTTGGGATAGTAAATCTATATAAGTGGAATTTCAATACATTAGTTTTAAATATAAAAACACATAGGAAAATATTATCAAGAATGAGTGATAACAATATCGCCGCTTTAGTGGCAAGAAACTGCAGCTAAAGCGGTGATAAGGGGCTTGATGATATGCCCTATAGAATTTCAATAGAAGCCCAGGTTCTGGTGTGAAGGACATCAAACCTGAACTTCTATTGGAATTCTATAGGGCATGTTATCAAGCCCCTTATCGCCGCTTTCTAAGGCGCCAATAATGTTATCGCCCATTCTTGATAATATGGCCCATACAGTGATTGAACCAACTAATCAAAGTGCTAACCAGCCAAGTGGTCTCTCTGCTAATCATGTATACTACTCATTCAGAACAGAACACTTCTTCCTGGCAGAATTTTTCAGCAAATTTCAATTATCTGAGGCAGATGAAACAGATTTCAGTGGCATTACATGACTCTAAGAGCAGGACCTCCGGGCATCCTATGGGAGTTGTCCCATGGGCCGATTCTCCTTGGATGTTGAAGCCTTGGTGTGGGGTTCACCGCCTCCTTGTTGTATTATGAAAATACAAGCCAGATGTGTTGGTTCTGACAGTGTCCTTTTCAAGGAAGAGGTGTAAAGCCTAGCATAAATCTGAACCTCCACAGCCCCATTGAGCACACACACATCTAGCCATTTAGACATAAGAAGGGGTACAGTTGATATGCCTGAATGATACACATCCGTAAGGCAGGCTGAAGTGTACATACATATAATGAGCCAAAACATGCACCTGTTGGACAATTTGTGGAACCAGTTCTTCAACCTCATCACTACTGTTCTTCACCATTGTGGCTGACTTTGATGAGTCTCTGCATCTACATAAGTCACATACCATGCTCAGCAAGGTATAGCAATACCCTTGCCTTCTTAATTTTACACCAGGAAATGAGTAAGCGACATACATCACACATTATGTGTACTTGTTCCTTAAGTTAAATGAGTTCTTTAACTGTCAGTGCTGCAGAGTACCAGATATTGTTCAGACATGTTCTATCCCTAAGTATTTTATTGGAAAGTTGAACAATAGCATGTGTGGGATATTTCAAGATGTGTCAAATTCAGGCTGGCATACCATTGGATACAGTACCATGTGAGTGGGCTCCCCTCTCAAATACATTGGGCCTCTTATAAAAGAGGGATGTACAATGGGAGTCTCATATTTAAGGACGCCCCAGTGGCTCTTGCCTCAAAAACACCTCCAAGAGGCCATGCAAAGCCAGCTTGCAAGATCTGTTATGCATTCCGATGTGCGGAGTCAGGCAAGCAGTTCAAAGCAATGCGTAGCCATAGTGGACATCAGGAAGACATATCTTTCACATAGGAAATTCTGAGACCAGTGAGATGTGATTTTCCACATTCACAGGTTAGCAAAGCTGTGTAAGCCATGGCAGGCCTCATTAATGAGTGACTACCCTGGGGAGATATGCCAACATGGATCATTGGCATATCACTATGTGTCATTCAGTATTGTATGTGTGCTATAGTCCAGTGCACACATACAGAAGTGTCATACTCTGCCTTAGCATTTCTTTGTACTAAGAGCTGTCCTTTCCAGCAGAATACCAAGCATGTAAACAATGCACACACATGTGTACCATAGGTCAAGGGTGCGTGAGTATGATAAGCACACCGAACAGGCTAATTTACAATGCCAATGCGCCACTGAGGCATCACATGTTTTACATACGGAATGTGACGCACCCATGCCAATAGGTACTTCTAAATTAACACCGTTTTAGGTAAGGTGGTCCGTTATAACTCAACAGATGGCCCCTTCATCAGTGACTTCTGCCAACATCTGCATTTTCTATGTTGTGGTGGCCAGCACAATGCAAATCATCGTTGAGCTGTGAAGCACCATTATTTGTGAATTGCACTCCACAGAGTTTTGCTAACAAATTTGGGGCTTATTTACAAGGTTTTTGTGTCATCCTGGCGGCACAAGGGCCTTAAAAATAAGCCCCTTTATGTATAATGTATGTTCTGTAATGGCCCATCACAACTGTACCTGACAAATGCTTGTTGTAAGAGAAGCATCTCTGAAGCTGATCTGCACTACCTGCTCTGTCATCATATGAGTTGTCTGGATGAGCTATGGGCATATGCATTATCCGGCGCAAATCTGGAAAATGGGGAATAACATTTACCGATACCCTCCCTGCGTCGCAGACCCGACGTCACACTAGCTCATTCACACACGCAGTCATTGGTGGGGCCCATAACACCAACACTCATACGTCTCTCTCACGAGTCAGCACCCAGGAGGGATGAGTAATTCAAGTGCTGGACATGTGGGGGAAACACCTTATAACCTATAGAGAGAGAAAAGTTATTTTACGAAATATTAACATCCTTCTCCTATAGATCCCTAATCCCAAACATCAAGGCACTCCTCCCACTTGGTCAATGGACCGATTTAGTTGGATTGGTTTGATGGTGATTTAGAACCAGCTAAAACACATTTTAAGATTCAGAATCCTTAACTCTCTTTATGAAAAACCACAAACTCATTCTTCTTGTTAATCAATATTCGTTTATCTAAATTTTCATAATGACTTATATTTGCATTTGTCTCGTCAAAGTTTAGAATTTCTAGATCAATTCAAGTAAATTGCGGAACATCATATTTACCTAATCTGGCTATTTGGAGTCCTCTAATTCATTGGCTCTGCATAACCAAATTTTGTCGTAAATTGTCCGAAAAGCAGGCCAAAGCTCAAAATTCTCTGCTCAGCACGTTACAGTCCCCAATTCATCAAAGGACCAGAAATCGGGCAAGCATCTATCATAGCCCGTGGATTTAGAAAAAGTTTGCAGTCATCAAGCGGTCGGGCAGCATCTGGATCATCAGGAAAGGCGTCACAACGAACGAAGGTGGGTAAAAATGTTGAATAGCCAATCCTCCCTATTCTACTACTCTTTTTATAATAAAATGAAGTTAAAGAAGATACAATTTTAAGCTCTAGTACAGTCGTGATTGGCTGGTTGGGATCGTCCGATTCATATTCCCAGATTTTCAGTACAGTTCGAGGGGTGAGGTCATTTGTCAGCGAAGTGTCGGCTTGTTCCGGTTTACTGTAAGGTTGATTGTTCCCCTAGCTTGGCGAACGTCCTGTTTCATATCCTTGACCAGGGACATGATGAGTAATGGTCGCTAAGAGGTTCAGGATACATACTCGCACATGCGCAGTTGATTCCGCGCCTCACGAGACAGTGGCCACTTCTGCGTGTGATGTCAGCGGCCATATTGGATTTAGGCAGAGATGTCAACTTAAGCGAAACAAACATAAAAGAATAATTAATACATAAAAATGGTTATTCTAATGTTAACCCATTACTAATCCCTCTATGTACTTGTATTTATCTAGCATATAGCGACATTTAAAGCCATTATATTCACCTTTTTCGATCCTCCTCGAGGATGCACCATCACAAAGCAACATATATCATGCAGTATTCTATTACCACATATACTATTATTAATATGCATAGAGATTTTAGTTATAAAGGTTATTTAGCCATGCAAATTGCAAATTCCACATGTACTTTAAATATTAATAATGTTGATTAGTATACATGCAACACTTGTTTAATAATATTATAGTTAATAGATTATATAATTAGTATTTTCATGCAAGAATAGAGGATGTATACAAAATGTTGCACTACCTGCTCCATCATGCATCAGCTCAATGCTTCCCTGTGACTCATTTGTATCACCTAAAGGGACAGTAACACTTGTTTGGACCACTCAGTGTCACAGCATTACCCTAATTTGCATTGGAGCATGGCTATTTTGAGCAAAAAGTCATGTGAGCCATACTTAATGTTATCACTGTTCACCAATGGGTAAATGAGACACATAGGAAAACACATAAATCATGTGTACTTACCAACTTCCTGACCAACTTGGATGCCAACATAGTCAATTTATTTTTAAAATATGACACATAGTATAAACAACAACAATTAAAAAAAGAAAAGAACATTCATCATACAGTATATTAAAAAAAAGAAGAACAAGCAAGAAAATAGGATGAAAAGTGATGGTAAGAAAAAGAAATAGATCAAGAAAAGAGATCCAGATCTAAGATGAAGAGAAGAAGATATAGGAATGTGATGTAACAGCACCAAGAGCAAGAAGAGCAGCAGAGAGAAAGATACTGAGATAAGAATAAATTAGGAGGACTGGATAGAAGTATCCACAGAGTTTGGCGAGATACTTTGGAGAAAAGACTTTAGTTTGACAGGATCGTCAAAGGAGCATGTAGTGCCCTCATGAGTAATTTTACATAGACAAGGATGTAACTGCTTAAAGAATATGTAATTGTCTCATGAGTGGACGAACAGCAATAAATTCTTTCTTTCAGGCATTGTTGGCATTAGAGAGATTTTGTGAGAGATAAATGGTGTGGCCAGACAATATAAGATGACATTTCACTTTTGCTGCCTTAAGTACACGGATGAGATCTGTGAATTCCAAAAATAACATTATAATTCCTCTAGGTCTAGTAGAACGAGGTTGAAAATGACCAAGATGGTGTGCACATTGAATGTTCAGTGGAGGATCATGTTGAAGGTAGAAAATCGATTTTAAAGATCCTCAGTATGCAGCTTGAGTCGTTGGCTCTCCTAATCCAAGATAGGAATCTTGGTAGTAGCATCATGCGAATCCCGTATACGTTGGTCCATATCGAACACCTTTACTTCCATTTTAATCCATCCACGATTTCTTAAGAACAAATGAGAAATGGCTAGGTATACGTAGCGCACTCTACCACTTTTGAAAAAAAAGCATAAAAAATGATATGTATGGTTTGATAAATTGTCTAACTGGTGCTTTAGGAGGAGAGAAAGCCAACCATCCCTCTCAACATGGACCGAGCCCCGAGATAATCAAACAATTTCTCCAAGCACACAGATTTTTGAAGCTGAGGTCGCGGTTTCAGAAGTCTTAGTCTAACGTCTTTATAGGTGCCCATGTGCCAACACATGTTTTGTCTATAGCTGTTTCAGTTACAACAGTCTTCATCGGGGCAATACATTTAAAACACAAACATTTCACTTGATCAGGAGGAGTAATCTTCAATGTTTGTCCTCGATTTGTTGGAGTTTCTCATTAGTAGTGAACATGAAAGATTTTAATCCCCTCACCTCATCAAGGATAGTGTCAAGAACAGGGTCGTGTGATGACAGAATGGGTGAGGGAGGATTAGGTCTTGTGCCAGAAGATGAAGGCTTGATGGAGGCTAAACTATTACTGGCCATATTAGCATGACGAAGAGGATGTTGTGCTAATTTTGGTTACGGTCTGAGCCTGCCCATATGCTATATGAGCAACACGTGGCAGCATGCAGACGTGAAAAAAAATATTTATACGCTTGAGTGACCAATATCCAGAGTGAAGGAAGTATTAATAAATATTTATTCATAGACCCAGCATGAGAGCAGTAGAGGAAAAAAAGAAAAGAAGAGCTTTTAAGAAGGCATGCATGAAGGAAGAAAAACAAACATTAAATGTAGGGGATGCCATAATAAGCATATTAAATATGCTGTAATGGGAATAATTGCTTTGAAGGGAGTGAAAAGAAAAACGTTGTCGGGCGTTTCATTCGTGAAACGCTGGTAGTTGCTCACCTGGAAGCCATGGGACGCAAGCGCCAGGCGTGTGTAATGGCAGCCGCTTGCATCCGAGGAGAGGAATTCACCGCTGTGGCTCCGGACCAATAAGGCTTGAGTCGGAGCAGCTCAAAATGCCACTCCGACCTTCGTGGACTTCATAGGGGAGTGCAGCTACTCCCAATCGCGCAATAAACAGACCACACCGTGTCTTAAGCGTAAAAGGCCATATATTAGGACCAGACTGCACAACAATAAACAATAACCAAACATTCCCTGAATAACATCTTCCCCACAACACTCTATAATCCTTCACTCCTTTCACCCACTCCACACTCCCCTTTTACACCACTCCATGCCCCTTCCGTTCCTCACCATTCCACAAACCTCCTTGCATCCTCCCCGCTCTCATCGGCCATTTAACTCATGCCTCCATTACCCCCACCTCGTTCACTCTTCCCCCCAAGGGATGGGTGTGCCCGCTAATGACTCCCCCCACCCCTCCAAAGTACCGCCAGCCCTCGCAGCCTGTCCTAAACTGGCACGCTTTAGCCAACCCTAAACCCCAACCCAACTGCAGGGTGGGTGGGTGGCCTTCGCTAAACCCTCCCGATGGTGCCGAGCGCAGAAAGAGGAAGTCGCCTTCCTCCCCTGCGCTCTTATACCCACCCCCTAACTCCACCCCTTGACCCTACCTGGTCCTCCCCTGCGCGAATGACCCCGGGGGAAGACTAGTCTGCGACTCTGCTTCCCCCGGGGCCCGGCATTTTGACGAAAACAGGCTGCAGGTACGGAAAGGAGCTCCGCACTCGAGCAGAGTTCAACTGAGTGCCGCCAACCTCTCCAGCGCGAAACCACGCCCCTCTTCTGTCCAGTGCTTTAAACAGAAACATGGAAGTGCTGTTGTGCGCTATCCATAGCAGCTGTTTGCTCCAGAGAAGTGCCAGTAATTTCCCTTTCAAGTAAGGAAGTGCAGGCTTTCTTAATTTAAGCTGAAACATTATTGTTTCAGGTTTACAATATAAAACACAATTAATAAAAAAACGGAATGTCAATCATGTAATATTCAAATATTCAAAAACAGACAATAGCGTGCACAGTTCGTGTCATTTTAAGAAGTAAAAAATGCTACATTTGGTGCAATATATATATGAATAAAACAATGTGTTGAATTTCTCCAACTTTCCACATCCTAGGTAGAATTTTCAGCCTGTGGGGGGATAAGACTGGTGGCCTTCGGTACTGAACGGAAGTATAAATCAGTACACAAGGTTTACTCTGAAGACGCATGGGAAACAAACAATCCCTTCTCCCCCTCTTGTACAGCTATTTAGAACATAATATGTCATATATAAGATGTGTTTTCAATGAAATAGAGCTTTTATAAAGAATAAATCAATCACTCCAAAAAACTAATTTAAAAGTAAAAATTCCATCTTAAAGTTGTCAAGTCTAAGATCCTTTTTTACAATGGGAAGTAACTAGATAGGCGGATCATATAAACCTTACATTCCTGCAGAGTCTAACGTCTTGCTGTGTGCCAAGGGATTGTGCTTGCAACAAATTCACCTACTTTGCGTTCCTGCAATGTGGTGGCATGAAGTGCAAAACAGCTCCCTGCGCTGGGCAAATTCGTTGACCGTAAAAGTACTACAACCATCCCCACCGTCGAGGGGTGTGTGGAGTGTGGCATGAGATGCAAAACATATCCTCTTGAGTGCAAATACACTGGTCATTTCATATAAAGATGCTAGAATCAGAATAGTTTAATGGGAATGCAAGGGCATGATTAAAAAGTCTCGGCAAGGACCTAAATCCAAAAGTAGAGCTGGACCTATACAAAAAAAACAGGATCTCTTGGCTTTCCATGCAGCACAGATATATGGGGCTTCCAGAATACAGAATGCTTCAGAGTCTGCCCCATACCAAAAATACATTGCGTCCTTGCAGCATCTGATATTGAGTTTTATTAAAAGAGGGGGAAGGCACACTCTCTTTGCCTGCAGTGATTTAGTGCTATCAGCATAGAGTGCAAAACAGTTTAATCTCCTTGGTGCCTGCAAATGCAGTCACTTGAACATAATTTGGTACTGGAGCATTGTTTTTACATAGTTCAGGGCCTGCTGCATTCTTAGCCTAAACCTTATTACAGTGAGTGTCAGAACCCCTTTCAGAGGGCCACGGGGCACACAGGGGCTACTGAGCCCAACCATGGTGGTTGAGACCTTTCACTCCTGATATCCCAGGGCCTGATCAACTGTGAATCCTGCTCAACCGACCAAGTACCCCTTCTACACTTGGCTCTCAGTGGTAGCTCTAGTTGTGCCGTCAAGGCTCCCTCGGACGGTATGTAGATACAGGCCAGTGACCATGACTTAAAATCAAGGTGCAGGCAGAGCAAACAGTAAATCAATGTCCAGCCAAATACTTGCTTTTATAAGAAAAAGTAGAATTGTCTTACTAACTCTACACATAATAAGAAATACAACATTCAGAAGCAATAACACACACCTCCTTGAGGGGCTCTAGGAGTGGTGAGGCAAATCCCTGTCCCATCCTTCTTAGTTTAACAAGTTCACAGTTATTCCCATCAACTGGTGGGTTCATCAGGGAATGCAAACTAGTAGGCCATATTCAAGAGTGCCTTTTTCACTCTTCAAGCTTTCTGTCAGAAGTGTCTATGGTGCCACAACACGCTCAGTTATGAATAACCTAGGCCCCAAAGGCACAGTGTCAGTCTTACCCACGCCTGTGGCGTGACAGTGTTCAGTGATGTAGTGAGTGCCCTCTCATCGAGTGCTCTGGAGTCCGGATCCTGAAAGTTGTGCCACTCGTGATGGACGCAGCTGCACCCAGCAGCGCAGGTTCTTCCTGTCAAGCAGTACTAGCGGTCAGTTTCCAGAGATCAGAGCTGCTCCTGCTTGGCGGATCCAAAAGATAAGTTGTGCTTCCCCTAGAAAAAGGGGGGAAGGGAGATCTTCAGTTCCCAGACTGGAGCTCATGCCTGAGATGTGCCCAGCCCCTTCGTTGTGATCTATCACTGAATGAAAGGGAGTCTGTTCCCTCCAGTGGGTCCCCACACTTCTCTAGGAATGCATCAATCCACAAATCGACCTGGGAGATTCCTCTCTTCCTCTCTTCCTCATGTCTTCACCAGGCAGGCCCGGGTTTCCCAAAATGCAACCTAGGGATCTCCATGTAATGTACCATTGCAGGTAAATACACTCTGTGTCTATTCATAGCACACGTTCTGTTCACCACTAATACCTCTATGTGTTTTACCCTCACATGGGCCCATGCAACCAGTACACATCCACTATGTGCGCACTGCACAACTATTCACCCTTAATGTGTTGTACTTCATACAAGCACATATACACCCAGCAGATGGGGTCCCTGCGCATCTCTCATGTAATGTATTCCTCTCAATCATACAAACTTTGTACATGGATCATCCACACATGCACTACACCTTAGTGCTCTATACCTGTCCTGTATCCTTCCCAAGCACACATACATCCAGCACAGCTATGCATAACCACACATCTACCTGATCTTCTTTATAAGGAGTTTGATGGGCCTCCAGTTCACTTGAGTCAATCATGCAGTCTTTTTGGTTGATCGTTGAACCCATACAATTGAAGTAATTCCTCTTTCCAAGTTCTTTGCCATCCATTCAGTGCTCTATCTAACCATTTACCAAGAGTTTCTTGTGTTTTATATAGCATGAACTAGACCTGAGACATCGGGTATCAGAGCACTTTATATAGCACTAGTTTTGTTACAGTAGGACAAATTCATTTTTGTTAGGCACGGGGAGATTAAGTAATTTGCTCAGAATCACAGGATGTTGAGCGTCCTTGCCGAGACTCGAACCCGGTTCTCCAGCTTCGAGGTCAACTGCTCTAGCCGTAAGGCTACATCCTCTCCTCTCTATCCTTCAATGTCTGTTTGAGGGACATTTAGACTTTTAAGTGGAGCTCTTTGTTCTTGCTCTTGACAATGCATTTATATTCTCATATTAACAATTGTAACCCCTCAGGTTTGCTGTGCCTACTTCTTAGAGCTTTCGCTAAAGCACACTTACGTTTTAAAAACATTCACGATCAAACCATTCTACTTCTGTTGGTTTACACCTGGCCACTAGGTCAAGGGAAGCAATACTGAGATGTTTATTAGAACTGTATATTGATTTTTAGAGATTCTTCAACTTCAGGACATCAACTTTGTCTGTTGTATCCTTCAGTTTTACTAGTTCTTGGTATTGTCGGGACATTGGTTACAGGCTTCTTGAATATTTTGCTTATAAGACAAATTACTGTTCCAAATAATGTTTTTCCGGTTTAGAATTAGAGTCAGGTTAAGTTAATAGCCTCTAGATACCCTGATCTCATATGTGATGGCCAAATTCCTTGGGCCACTGACCAGTACCAACAACATCAGCTCGAAATTAGGGAGTGCTATTTGACAGGGTCTTTCCCCTCAATGGAAAACTTCACTGGCTACCCATTTACAGAAGAGATGTTAGTTTAAAGCCCCCTGCTTGGCTCATAAAGCTATTTACCTAGCAATTCATGATTCCTACATTTCAGACATGTTTCAAAGATATTGCCCCTCAAGGCTGCTTCGCTCTGCATCAGCTGGTACGCTTACTATACCTAAAGTATGCAGGACTTGCTTATGAGTTAAGGGTTTTTCTGCGGTCACAGCTCAAGCCTGGAATAAATTGCTTATTCTTCTGCATCTCGAACCCAATCTGCTGAAATTTCATAAAGGTCTGAAAGCTTTTCTTTTTACCTCAAAATAGTTACCTCTGATTGATATGCAGTATGCATGTTTGGCCTAGCGCCAGGGCACGAGTTAGGTAATTGCGCGGTCATCAAACACTAAACAAATAAATACGTAAATAAATAGTGTACCATATGCCCTTGAGTTTGCCAAGTATTTATTTATTAATTTTAGATGTTTTGTATAGCGCGAACAAGACCCTTTCGGGTGACAGAGCACTTTACGGAGTGTATATTATGAACAGAATTATTAACAGAATAGGCAGTGATATGCTTGCACATAAGGTAAACAGAGAGTATATAGATGATCAGCATAGGAGTATTTAGACTAGCGTGAGTCCAGCTTCAAACATATACCAGCTTGATAAGAGGCAACAAACAGATATCAGGGGGAGATGGAGGAAGGTTCACAGTGCAAGAGGATTTTGGGGGATATTAAAGTTTTCTCTTCTTTCCAAAAGATGGATGTGGATGGGTTGCATTTGATCTCGGTAGGGAGAGAGTTCCTTAGTTTTGGTGCAGTTTCGGAGAAAGATCAATTTTTGTGGCTTAAGAAGTAAGGAGGTAGTGCTTCTAAAAGACCTGTTTCCACCCGATAAGGTCAGATTTTGGGTCAGGTAGGAGGAGGTATTGTAAGGCAGTTCTTTGTGGCTCATATCAGCAATTTTGAAATGAATTCTAGCCTTGAAGGGCAGCCATTTCTATCTGTGAAGGTCGGAGTGATGTGATCACTTCTTTTAGATCCAGTGATGAGCCTAGCTGCTGCATTTATTGGCGCAAATGAGGTTTGTGGGAGGCCCACATGGGTAGTCCTGCCATCGTCTAAGTTCGATAGCAAAAGGGCTTGAATTGCCGCTGTGAAGGCAGCTGCAGAAAGCAAAAGTTTTAACTTCCTAATAATGTGCAACTGATGGTTAGCTCCTCCAGTGATGGAGCTGATGTTCTTTTGCATGGAGAGGTCTTTGTCCAAGGTTATACCTAAGGATTTGGCAGAGTCAAAGATGTGTGGAGTTCAATTCCAGGCAGTGAAAAGGGGGAGCTAGTCTTCGATGTTGGAGGAGGTGGTGTTTGGTGGTGTGATCAGTAGGAATTCAGATTTAAGGGCATTAAGTTTAAGGTGGTTATGGGTCAGCCAGTATTGTGTTTTAGTCTTGGGGTTGTTGAGGATATCGATGTCATTGGGGGCAGTGATTTTAATGTAGAGTTGGGTATCATCCGCATACATGTGGTATGAGATGTGAGAGAGATTATGGATTTCTGTGAGGGGCTCTGTTTATCAGTTGAATAACGTCGGGGAGAGAATATATCCTAGGAGTATGCCAAGTGACAGAGGAGACTGGTCAGAAAGAGTGTGATTGATTATGATGCATAAAGACCTGTTATATAGGAAGGAGGAGAACCTTTTCAGCACGGAGCCAAAGAGGCCCATCCTGTATTTAAGAAGGTTTAGAAGGGTGACATGGTTGATAGTATCAAAAGATGCTGATAGGCCCAATAGGATTAGGCGGCATGGTTTATTCTGGTCACGTGTGCGTAGGGCATCTTCGCCTATGTGGATTATGACAGTTTCGGTGCTGCGACCCTATTGGAAGCCAGATTGGTAGAGGTCGAGGCGTTGGAATTGCTCAATGTGATTGTGAAGCTGTAGGTGTACACATTTTCCTAGAGGTTTGGCCAAACTAGGGAGGTTTGAGACAGGGCAGTATTATTGAGGTCAGATTGGTCTGAGTTTTTTTTTTAAATTGAGGTAACCTGGCCACTTTTGAAGCAATCAGGTAGGGAGCGTTGGGAGAGTGAAGCATTGATTATCGTAGTCCCCAGTGAGAGTGGGAGGTGAATGGATGCCTTTAAGAGTTTGGAGGGTAGGAGATTGCTGAAGTAGTTGGCGTATTTCAGAGAGGACAACAGATTTAAAGTGTCATTTACGTCGAGTGTTTTGAAGCTAGACGAAGGGAGGCATAATTTTTGGGTGTGATGGGGGCAGATTTCAGGCATGCATCATGATCCGGAGGGAAGGTGGGAGTGGGGGTTTATGTGGAAGTAGTTGAATAGCATTCTCTATATCGTTGGACCATTGCAAGGTTTTCTCCGCAAAAAAGGAGGCAAAGGTTTCACTGCTGGATAATGTTTCGTTACCCGTGGAGGTGGGATCGCTTTTGTGTATCAATAGTTTTTTGATATTTTCGAAGAGTTTATTGGGTCGATTGGTTGAAGAGTCTAGTTGTTTTTGGAAGAAAGTTGCTTTCAATACCTAATTTGTCTGTTGTAAGCACTATGTTTTTGACATAGGAGTTTGAGGTTGGCCAAGGAGGGGGAACGTCTCCATGCTCTTTCTGCAAGTCTGAGGTGTCAGCGTTCTTCATTTAGGACAGGGTTGAACCAGGGGTTGGATCTATTAGTCAGGATTCTTCTAAATTTTTTGAGGGCCAGCTTACCCATGATTTTGGTCTTCGAGTTGAAGTAACGATCAGTGAGGTCATGGATGTTATTCATATAGGAGGGTGGGAGCAGGATGTGTTGCTGAGAACTGATAAAGTGTGTGAGTTAATTTTGCAGGTGTTTCGCACCCAGTGGTGGTGAGGATCTGTACATACAGGCTAGACCACCTCCCGAGCATTCTGACTGGTGGGGACAATGGTGTCTAAGATAAGAGTAGACGATTTGTTCAACCAGGTTAGAGTGAGCATGAGGATGCCTGGGTTCAAATTGAGTACTGGTTCAGCTCACCACATTTCAGGGTTGTTTTGGAGGTGATTGAGGACGTATGTGAGATGGGAACTTGCATGAAGTTTGTTTTATTAATAAACATGGTGTTGGGGTAGGATGTCCTGATAGGGAGGGCGATAATAGTTTCAAGATGTGTGTTGGGAAGAGTATGGACAGCAGGAGCAAGGTTGAAAGAGTCAAGGAGGGAGAGTAAATCCATGGTTGAAAGCTATCTGATAATTTTATTAGGTCGGGAGGAGTGGTTAAGGTTGGGTGTGGATCCTCAGCATGGGAGTAGTATCTCTGTACAAGCAGGGATAGTGTCAGAGAGGTAGTTCGAGATTAGGAAGGTGTTGGTATGGAGGTGTACTAAGGTGTACTAAGAGTGACGACCATTTGTGTTTGAGGTTGGTGGTGATACAAACTAGGGAGAGAATGTCAGCTCAAATCAATTCCACTATTAATGGGTTATGGTTACTTTCTATTCTTCACTCGATTTTCATGTCACTGACCACATCCTAAAACTCTACATTGATAAATATGTGGACAATTAGGCTTTCTTGGTTCCCAGACATGAATATGGATTTTGCTGGGTAGTTGGATAGAATTTTCCCATTTAGTGATTGTAACGCATTTGCAGTCAGTAAAGTACTTTGTTTTTCACCATGGGGCATATGTATCAAACTCCCCTTTAGCGAATCTCAAATTGCGAGAATTTGCGATTCGCAAAATCAGATTCGCTAAACGGGATGTATAAAATAAATCGCTAATCATTTGCGATTCCTTAAAAATCGCAAATAATTCGCAGAATCCCGTACTGTGATTTCTTAATAGCGAAATTCGCTAAATAAGAAATCGCAAAAACGGGAATCTGCAAGCCTGGTGCAGGCTGATGACATCACAAACAGGAAACTGTAGTGATTGCCTGCACCTGCTCACCTGAGCCACACCCAGAGGCTGCTTGTGGAGTGTGAGGAGGCTTTCCTGGCGACAGCAACCAGCAATGGATCCCAAACAAAACCAGCAGGGCAAAGATGCAGAAAAAAGAAAGAGAAAACACAAGTTTTCAGAAAAGGAGCAGGAGGTCCTCATTGAGGAGATGGTCTGCAGCCATGAGCTCCTGTTTGGGAAGAAGGCACTCAAAGTCCCAGAGGCCAGGAAGAGGAAAATCTGGCTGGAAATACAGAGCAGGGTGAATGCTGTTGGAGTCACCACACGCACCATCGAGGAGCTGCGCAAGCGGTGGTATGATATGCGCCAGAGGTCCAAGGAGAGGGTGGCAGCCAGACTTAAGGATGCCAGTCAGACTGGAGGAGGACCATCCACTGCAGAGCAGCCAACCCCCCATGAGGAGCTTGTGGAGTCAACCCTCCTGCCTGAGAGCGTTGGTGGTGTGGCTGCAATCGACAGCTCCGACCCCTCATCCAGCAGACAAGGTAAGATGCATGCCAAATCACCCTGCACTCCTCCCCATCCCTTGCACACTCCCCCAAATGCGCATAGTTAACTCCCAACATGCCAATCCAGCCCAGGTCTTACAGCACACCCAGCAATGCATCATGGTACTCGTAGTACTGTGTCTGACTGTGTGTCCATGACACCATCACAAGTAAATGCAACATATGTGTTTTGGGGATCATTGAATAGAAATGTGTCAGAGATTAGCCGTCAAAGATTTGTAACTTTATTGAGTGCCACATGCAGACAGTAACACAAACTCATATAGTCCCCTTTACATCCACAGCACACGCCATGCCACAAGAAGACAGCGCTGAGGGAGAGGAGCCTGCAGACCCTGCGGACTCCAGCGATGAGACAGAGCAGCAGCCAATTCAGCGCAGGAAGCGCGCACATGTGCCCCCACTGCCTCCATTTGAGGATGAAGTCCCAGCAACAGGCGATGACACCGACAGGAGAGAGGGGAGTCAGGGTGTGACAGACATGCCCCGTCATGACGCACCAACACCAAGGCAAAGGGAACAGGCCATTTCCAGGTCAAGGCCCAGGAGCAGCACTGCAACAGAAGGAGAAGGCACCGTGTTCTCCGGCTTGGAACAGTGCATGTTGCAGGAACAGCGCCTGCAAAGCAAGGCAATGCGGTCAATGAATCGCCAGCTAGGCCGCCTACATCAGGACAATCGCAACATGGTAGCGGCAATACGAGAGCTCTGTGCCACTTTGAGGGACACCCAAGCTGCCAGGGCTGGACGACGTGCCAATGCACAGCTACACAATTATACCAAGGCAGTCAACCGCCTCTGCACCACCACCAGCGCACTCACACGCAGAAGCGTAACCATGCAGGTGGACATGGCACATTGCTGCCAGGACATAGCGCGAGGGCTGGCGCAGGTGACCACTGCTGTGGAACAGTTGCAGACAGCCAATGCAGGTGGCAGCGCACTAATGGCCTCTGCTGAGAGTGAGGACACATCGAGTCGCAGCAGCATCACTCCAACCTTGCCAGGTGAAAGACGCCGCAGTGGCAGACAGGTAGCAGGCCAAGGGCGCACCATGGGGGTCAACCACCCTGGACGGCACCGACGGAGGTGATCATCTGCGGGGACACTGACTGCAACACGGGTGCATTAACCCGCAAAAGGCTGTTTGCCCTATTTCTTGTGCCTTCTCTGCACTGTGTGTACAACATGTGCTGGGGACAATTACAATTTCTTTCATGTTAAGTGTGATTAAACACTTGACACATCATCAGGCTTTGTAGTCTCATTTCCTCAATACTCACCTAAAAGTAGTTTTGTGTGATCTCAGTCCGTCTCTGGCGTCCAGCAGCTGCCCCAACTCCTGGTGCTGGTCTGGCAGGGGGAGCAGGGCGCTCGTCATCCGATGTGTCTGTATCGGTCACATCTTGTGGTGCCTTTCCTCATTGCCATGTTATGTAGCATTGCACAGCTTGCCACGATTTTACAGCAGGTCTCAGGGCTGTATTGCAGTGCGCCTCCACTCTTATGCAGGCACCGGAAGCGGCTCTTCAGGATTCCGAAGGTTCGCTCAATGACACAGCGTGTAGATCTGTGTGCCCTGTTGTAGCTCCTCTCACTTGCATTTGCAGGATCCAGGTATGGGGTCAGGATGAAGTCGCGCACTGCATAGGCACTGTCACCTGCATGGAAAAAAACACAATAGGTGAGTCAATGTCCCCCCCCTCAACTGATGTAGTGGATGTATTGATGTGTGCAGTGTATTTACCGAGCAGGTACCCCTCCCCAAACTCTCCAGCACTCAGACGTCTGTGTATTCCACTGTGTCGGAAGATGAAGGAGTCATGTGTACTGCCGGGGTATTTGGCTACGATGTCGGTGATGTGATACTTAGCGTTGCACACAATCTGTATGTTGAGGGAATGGTAGCATTTCCGATTCCTGTAGACATATTCAGTTTCTGCTGGGGGTGTGATGGCCACATGGGTCCCGTCAATGCAGCCGATGACGTGGGGGAAACGTGCAATCTGGTAGAAGTCCAGTATCGTTTGTTGTAATGCCTGTTGGGTGGTGGGGAAGTAAATGTGATGTGGGAGCCTCAGTAGCATTGCATCTAGGAAGGCATGGAAGAAGCGCGAAAGTGCACTCTGTGACACACCACCAACCTCCGCTATGACCCGTTGAAAACTCCCTGACGCGAGGAGGTGCAGGGAGCACAGGACCTGCACATGTGTGGGAATTGTTTGTGTCCTGCGAGTAGGGTGCTCCAAGTGGGGTTTCAGCTCCTCAATCAGGTCCATTATGGTCTGTGGGTGCAGTCTGTACTTGTCATAGATCTCCTCTTCAGTGTTCTGTAACAGGGTGATGTGCAGCCTGAAGATACGTTCCTGTCTCATTCTCCTGTGTGCAAGGGCCCGAATACGCAGCCTCCTGGCTATCACGTACATTGCAGCCATTGTGGGTGTGTTTGTTGCATTGTGGGCTGGTTTTTGTACCTTGCACCAGTTTACCACCTGCAAGCAATTGGTGTTAATAGCGATTTCTTAATTAGCGAATTTCGTGAAATCGCAATTTGCGATTTTTTCATACATGTGTTTGCGATTTCTTAGCTAGCGATTTCTTGTTAGCGATATTCGCAACGCTAAGGAATCGCAAGTTAGGTATTCGCTAGGAAATTCGCAGTTTTCTTGTTTCGCAGCCTAAGAAATCGCTAATTTAGCGATTTCTTATTTTTCAGTTTGGAAGTGTGTCATACATATGAAATAGCGAAAAATCAGTCGCAACCGCTGTTTTTTGCGATTCGCAGCGTTTGCGACTAATTTTTGCTTTCATACATATGCCCCCATGTTTGTATTCCCGTAGTTTTTTTATTTGTGAATAAGGAATACCCCACAGAGCCTCTTCCTTGTGTACCTCTTTGTCATCAAAGCATGAGGTTTAGTATTAAAATCATCTCCACACACTAATAAGATGAGTGAACAGGTCCTTCTTCTGAGCAGTAGTGTGTAGGCTGAAATTTGAGAACCATATATTGTAGATAATCTCTAGCTTTTGGATATTAATAATAACTAGTATGCCTTTTAGTGTAACTGAATGAAATCTAGATTAGCTGGAGCAGATCCTTTTGGAGACTGTTGGGGATCCCCAGAAGTGCTGCAGATAGCTATAACAAGTTGACTGTGGTGATTATTGATCACGGCCTTATTTGTGGCTTCTTCTGGCAGTTGTTTGCCCCTTCACTTGGTAAATTGAAATTGGAATCTTTGGTTTTGCACAGTGCCCTCAGATCTGTATGTATCCCAGCTAGAAACTATTTCAAAAAAACTTTTGTGTTATATCAACTCTGAGGAGTATGAATTAAAGTCGGACTTTCAAATATACTTGGGTACGGTTCAGCTCTTCCTTCTGATATTGATGTTCCCCAATTGACTAATCTAGAACATTTTGCCAGAATTGTATCAATAGGGTTTTTTTCAGACCATACGGTCACTTTAGTTTTACTGTTGTGGTTTAAAGTCAGGTGTAAAGCCAGCATGAAGTAAGTCATATGAAGACATGCCACCCAGTTTAGGTAGAGATCTCATTAATTTTAGTATGTTTCATCTGTTCAGGATGTTGTTCTGTCCTCTAGAATGATACATTGGTGTGAACAAAATAATTTTTTGATGATCTCCCCATTACAACTGGCCTGTCTGGTTCTGCTAGCACATTGCTTCTGCCCCAGTTGGAGGCTTTACCTATGGTTTGGGATGTATCCCCATTTATTTTTCCTAAAGGGAGATCTAGATGGTTGTCATTTAAATAGATAATCTGGCTTTGGGGATCAGCTTGGAAGTGAATGTTTATATAGTTAGGATTGACATCCAGGTCTGCTAGCAGTTGGACCAAGGTTTGACAGCTGTGTGATGGTAGTTTGGGTCTGGTGGTATCAAGGACATCTCCTGTGGTCTGTTCATATGTTAGCACCTGTCTGCAATGCCTCCGTTTGCAAATATGTAAGAATACTATTGTGATAGCCTTTGTCCTCCATGGTGTCTACCCTATTAACTTAATTCTCCAAAGCCCAGGAATGTGACCATTCGTGTGCAGAATGATTTATCTATTGGATGGCCACATTAAGGATGACCAAATTGAATCAATCAAAGATTCTTTCTTGGTTTGGTTAATTAAAACCATAACAATGTTACTAATAACTTATAGAGAGCAATATACAAAGTAAAATACATAAAATATGTATCATACCATTGTGTAAATATAGCGAATTGAAGCCATTAATAAGTAGAATAGACAACTGTGTGACATTGTTAAAAAGGTTGGATCCCCTGATAAAGTGCAATTCGGCTGACGTCGCTCTCCCATTTACTTGATACAATAGTTTATCATAAAGTGCTGGGTGAAATGCTTCAGTTCCAACTCATTAACAGATAAATTCGGCAATATTTTTGCTTTATTGGTATTTAGTTAACAAAATAGTACTAAAGCAAAAACTACCATCTAATTAGCGCAAATCTTTATCAAGAGTTTCCAGGCACGCACAGCTCAGTGTCCTTTTCACCATTCGATTCTCGGCTGTAAGTATTATGAATCGATTTTTTTATATAGCAGGAGATATTTAATCAGCTTGTAGTTCAGTTGGGGGTCTGCGGGATGTAAGCTTTTTATTATTGCAGCCCTATAAGTACGTATGCCTCGAACCTGCACCAAGTTTGGTGAAACACTGCTACAAAAATTCAAGTAAGCATTTAAACTGAACTGCATTTATCAGGATGCTTAGGGGCGAACTGTGCTGGGAGGTGAATTAGTGGGCTCCCTTGAGCCACAGAGCTGATGAGCTGTTGGAGATGCACCTGTGCGCCAGGGAGAGGTGCAGTGACCCGAAAGGATTGTGGCAGCTTTCTCAGCAACCCCAGATTAATTTGAATTTCGTTTTTATCTCCACTGATGAAGGATAATATACAGAAACACATGTCTAGAGAGGAACAGCACTAACCTGCACCAACTTTGGTGAAGCACTTCTACAAAAATTCAAGTAAGCTTTTAAACTGAACTGCATTTACCATGATGCTAAGGGGTGAACTGTGCTGGGAAGTGAATCAGTGTGCTTCCATACCCCTTCTGTATGCCTCAATCATGATAGCTATTTTTTAACAAAGTGAACTTTGCTTTTTGTAAGTAAGGGCATATACAAGTCAAATGTATGAATTCCTCCTTCTTTCAACAACAAAGTCTACATGATGTGGAGCCACTGTATTTTCAAGATGGTTTGCATGCATATGATGGTCATTGGCCAAATCGAATCTCCATATACCTTCTTTTTAAATGCACTAAAAATGTAAGGCTTAGATATTAGGCCAGCTAGAGACTGTCGTAGCATTTGAGAACCATCCAGGCATGCGAACGGCAGCTGAGGCTGTATTTGTCGACCAGATACGAGAGCACTTTCGTCGCTTAATTTACCACTTGCTTGAAACTTGAGAAGAGCAAATTCCAATTCTAAAGCCTGGCTATGTTTGTCAGCTTTAGTGCCTCATTAAGATATTTATGAAAGGTAGAT
The DNA here is from genome assembly GCF_964204655.1 of Triturus cristatus. NCBI lineage: Eukaryota > Metazoa > Chordata > Amphibia > Caudata > Salamandridae > Triturus > Triturus cristatus. Next base: position 724,799,949 of record NC_140586.1, read on the forward strand.
TGTGAATTATTTTTGAGAGCTGACTATAATGAATTATTTATTAAGGAGCTGTCTTCGTTCGATCTAATTTTATACCAGCTTAGTATGCTGGTGTACATTCACCCAAGTACCTCATTTGTGAGGCCAAATTCCAGACTAATTTGTGCCTGAGAGGCGTTTTGAGGAAGCCTAAACATCCACTTGATTGCCCTCATGTGCCCGCTGTCCAGAAGGAGAGCATCTTTCCCATGCACGGAAACACTTGCATTAGCCATGGTGGGTAGCAATTTAGCTGTAACTACTGACATTAACGGCTTGAAAGAGGGGCCATCTAATTTCTTGGCAGAGTGGAAAATGCACCCATTTATATCAGGGCATTTACTCTTATTGTCATACTGATATCAATATATAAACCTATAGCTACTGACCTTCTCCAACATAATCTCATCTAGCTGCAGTTTTAGCGGAAGCCTTGGTCAGCTTGTAATAGTCATTCAATCAATCAGGGAATTGTGGAGCGCGCTACTTACCCGTGATGGTCTCAAGGCACAGGGGGCAGAGGGGGTGCAGCTCCAAGTTAGCCAAAAAGCCAGGTCTGGAGGCTCTTCTTGAAGATGTGCAGAGTGAGGGATTGTCTGATGTTGACCGAGAGCTCGTTCCAGGCCTTGAATGCGACGTAGGAGAAGTGTCTTCCCCGCTCTGGTTCTGCGGATGTTCAGGGATTCTGCTAGGGCAAGGTCGGCAGAGCAGAGGTTCTTTTGGGTACGTGGAAGGAGACTCTTTCGTTGAGGTATTTGGGTCCAGTATTGTGGAGAGATTTGTAGGCGTGGGTGAGTAGTTTGATGGGTAATCTCCTCTCAATGTGGAGCCAGTGAAGGTCTCGCAAGTGTTTGGTGATGTGCTCATGTCGTAGGATGCTGAGGACATGTCAAGCTGTGGTGTTCTGGATGGTATGGAGTTTTTGTAGCAGGGATTTGTTGATTCCAGCATAGAGTGCATTCCCGTAGTCCAGTCTGCTGGTTATGATTGCGTGGGTGACGGTCTTTCTTGCTTCGGGGGATCCACTTGAAAGTCTTGCGAAGGATGAGGAGTGTGTGGAAGCAGGTGGAAGTGATGGCTTTGATCTGGAGGAACATGGTGAGGGAGGAGTTGAGTATGCTGCCGAGGTTCCGGGCATGGTCCATTGGGGTCTTCCATTCCTTCCTGGAAGCTGAGTCTGGTATCTTCAGGGTCCTTCATGAGGGAGAGGATGAGCTGGGTGTCGTCGGTGTAGGATACTATGTTGAGTCCATGCAGTCTGACAATGGCGGCGAGGGGGGCCATGTAGACGTTGAAGAGCGTGGGACTGAGCGACGATCCTTGGGGAAATCCGCAGTTGATCTCTGTGGGTTTGGAGAGGAAGGAAGGTAGTCTGATCCTTTGGGTTCTTCCGGCGAGGAAGGAGCAAAGCCAGTCGAGGGTGGTTCCCTGTATGCTGACGTCGAAGGCTGCGGAGAGGTCTAGAAGGATGAGGGCCGCGGTGTGGCCTTGGTCGAGGAGTGTGCGGATGTCATCTGTGGCAGTGAGGAGGACAGTCTCTGTGCTGTGGTTAGTGCAGAATCAGGATTGGGAGGAGTCGAGGATGGCGTTCTCTTCGATGAAGTTTGTCAGCTGGGCGTTGCCGATCTTCTCGTGACTTTGGCTGTGAAGGGAAGGAGAGAGATGCGTCAGTAGTTTTTCAGGTCCATCGGGCCTGCAGAGGGCTTCTTAAGAAGGAGCTTGACTTCTGCACGTTTCCAGTCTTTCGGCAAAGATTCATGATCGAGGTGGTATCTTTTTTTTTTTTTTTTTTTTTTGGATTTGTATAGCGCATGGCTGCCCGGAAGCGTCCCAGCGCTGTGATTGTAGACCAACAACTGAGGGTAGAGGCTAAGGAGGAAGAGAAAAGGTGAGTTTTGAGAAGCTTTCGGAATTTCATATGATTAGGTTCAGACCGGAGTTGGATTGGGAGAGAGTTCCAGAGGGTTGCGGCGACCACCGAGAAACGGCGTCCACCAGTACGAGCTCTTTTAGTTCGGTGGACCTTGGCCAGGTTGCCTTGCGCTGACCGTAAGGGTCTGTTCGGGGTGTATGGCTAGAGCATAGATTTCAGCATTGGGGGTCCTTGATTTTGCATAGCTCTATGGGTGGTACAAAGGGACTTGAATTTGACCCTTTCGCGTATCGGCAACCAGTGCAGTGTCTTAAGGGCAGGTTTGGCTGAAACTCTACGGGGGGTGCCAGTGAGTATCCTTGCAGCGGCATTTTGTGTTCGCTGCAGGACATTGAGCGTGGCTTCAGGGGCACCCAAAAAAAGGGCATTGCAATAGTCCAATCTTGATAATATTAGACCTTGCATAAGCATGTTCTGGGAGGTTGCGGGAAGTAGTGGAAGAATCTTCCTGGTGGATCGAAGTAGACCAACACAGGTGCCGGCTGTTTTTTTGGCTTGTGTTGTCATGGAAAGATTCTGTTCCAGCCAGAAGCCTAGACTTTTGATTTCAGTTTTAGGCTGGGGGATGGGTCCTAGGCATGAAGGCCACATGGTAGTGGGGAGGGATGGTGGTTGGTGTCCCAAGAGCATAAGCTCGGTTTTTGACCCATTGAGCTTGAGCCTTGAGTTAGACATCCAGGCATGTATACCTTCTAGGCAGTCATGAAGGTTTTTGATTTTTTCTTCCTCGAGTGAAAATGATACGATCATTTGGGTGTCATCAGCGTAGGTGACGGCTTTTATCCCAAATGGAGAGACCACATCCTCCAGGGGGGCCATATATGTATTAAACAGTGTAGGGCTCAGTGAAGAGCCCTGGGGGACCCCACACTGGAGGGAAAGGATATCTGATCGGACGTTCCCTTCACAAACCTGGAAGGTACGGTTTTCTAAGAAGGAGGAGAGCCAACATAGTGCCGTGCTTCTCACTCCTAGTTCAGATAGTCGCTGTATTAGGATCTTGTGGTCCACCGTATCAAATGCAGCGCTTAGATCCAGGAGGATCAGTAAGACCGATCCCCCTGAATCCAAGATGCATCTAGCCTCCTCTACCACTTTCAGGAGGGTTGTTTCGGTCCCCTGGCCTGGTCGGAAGCCTGTTTGTGAGGGTCGAAGAAGATTATTGGATTCGAGGAAGGCTGACATTTGCTGGTTAACTGCCTTCTCTGCGATTTTACTCAGGCCAGGCAGGAGAGAGATCGGTCGAAGGTTGGATAGGTCTGATGGGTCGTGTCCTGGTTTTTTCTGTAATGCCTTGACCATGGCATGCTTCCAGCTGGGGGGAACCACTCCTTGACCCAGCGAGGTATTAATAAGGTTAGTGGCCAGGTGGGCTATGGTAGGTCCGACTTGTTTTAAGATTCGAATAGGAGCAGGGTCGTTGGGGGAGCCGCTTTTCAGGTCTGATAGGGCTTTCAGAAAGTCATCGTTAGACAGTTGGTTAAAGCTGGGTCTTGGGGAAGAGGGGAGGGGGGCAGCAGGGGGATTGCTGTCTGATTTGGGCGGGAGTGACTGCAGAATGTTAGTAATTTTGCTTTGGAAGAAGCCCGCTATTTGGTTGCATCTGGCAACTGAGGGTTGTTGAAAGGAGGGGGGGGTGGGTATTTTGCGCAGTTCTTTGAATATTTTGTAAGTCTCTCGGGATGAGCTAGATGCAGCTTTGATTTTTTTGTCAAAGAATGAGGCTTGGGCTGCTTTCCGTGCTGCTTTATAAATCCTCATTGCAGTTCTGTACTCTTCCTTGATAAGGGGGTCCCAGTTTTTTCTCCACTTTCTCTCGTGGATTTTACAAATTTTTCGTAGGTTCCTGAGTTCTTGTGAGAACCAAGGCGACTTAAAGGAGTTATTTTTCTTTTTTAGATCTTGTTTCGGGGCGATAATGTCCAGAGTGGACGTGAGCCAGCTAGTAAGGTTTTTATCTGCATTAACCGGGTCAGGAAGTGGCAGGGGAGCGGAGCGAATTAGCTCCTGAGTCCAATGCTCAGATGATATTTTAGACCATATTCTGTCGTATTCTCTGGGAATTCGTGTGTGGGCCTTTCTTACTTGGATTTGCCAGATAAATGGGAGGAGAAAATGGTCAGTCCAGGGGAGAGGGATCGCAGGTCGAACCTCAGTTTTGGGGAGATTGGTGAAGAGAGGGTCCAGAAGATGACCTTTGATGTGCGTACGGGCACAGACGGGCTTGCCTTAGGCGCGCCTTCGGCGCACAAACGGCACGCCCGCTGCGCTCGTCCGCTGCGCTTGCGTGGAAAGCCCATTTGGGGAGAGAGGAAGTGGGCGTGGCCTGACGTGTGGGCGTGGCCTCGCATTCGAAGCGATGGCGGCCCTGGGAACTTGCCCCCGGTGCAGCGCTCGATCCGCTGACAGTGGGAAGTCTGGGGAGGTACTCAAGACAGAGGAGAGCTCTGTTTGAGCTGAAAGTGCTTTTAAAATTAGCTAAACACAATTATAACAATTTTAAAAAAACGAGTGAACAAGCCTCCGGCTTCCGCCTCAGAGGTAAACAATCTTCAGTGGTGACCGGGGTCCAGGCGGTGATGGTCGTTGCTGGTGGAGAGGGTAGTTTCTGGAGTCTGTTCGCTGAAGTTGATGCAGAGGGCCTTGATCTTTAGATGGAAGTAGAAGCCAAGTTTGTTGCAGAGGTCCTGGGAGGGTGTCACATCTGTGTCTTCGCTGGGGGGTTTGGTGAATTGCTGCATGATGCTGAAGAGTTCCTTCGAGTTGGTGAGGATTTTGTTCCGGATGAAGGTCCTTTTCGTGGATCCTATGAGTTGGTGGTATTCTGTCATGGCATTCTTGTAGGTGGTGAACAAAGCGCGAGGCCCAGGGGGGTCTGTAGGCGAGGTTGCCGCAAAGCATTGTTCTGGGGCTGGTCTGGATCTGGAAGTAAAGGTTTTCAGTGGTGGAAGGGGAGATGTTGGTGCTGGAGGTAGAGAGTTGGAGGGAGCTGTTGTGTGCGATGGCGAGTCCTCCTCCTGGATGGTTTGGCCGGTCCTTCCCTGGAACTTGTATCTATTAGGAATTGTGGTGATAATGTCGGGGGCGGAAGAGGCGTTGGTCCAGGTTTGCATGAAGAAGGCGACGTCTGGCGTGAGGGTGTTAAGGAGGTCCCAGATCTCTACAGCATGTCTGTGCAGTGTGCGCACGTTGAAGAGGATGCACTTCAGGGGTCCGGTGGTGCTGGTGTGTGGTGTGGGCACAGCAGTCATGGGGGTGCAGAGGATTGTGAAGGATTGTCAGCAGTGTCGGCAGGAGAACTGGTCATGGGTGGTGTTTGGCGAAGACAGCTGGCAGTTGTTGTTCCTTCCGGGGTTGAGTGCGAGGAGGTTGTAGCGATGGGAGGTCGGAGAGCCAGGGTCCTTGGCCCTGTTCGGGTGGCGGACGGGCTCAGATGGGCTTGCCTATGGTGCCCCTTGCGTGGCCACAAAGCAGCCACCATTAAATAGGGAAGCACAGCTGGGAAGTGGGAGTGGGAACTAGCAGGGGCAAGGGGCCGTGTGGGCAGCGGCAGTGGGAAGGGAACAGGCAGGGAATCACGCAGCAAAACAAATAAGACATAATCCAGGCACAATAACAAGTCAAGTCAAGAGATACTTTATTTCGGCCTAACAAGGCCATAAAAGCACAAGTAAAATATATATATAAAAAAATACAGTGCAATCGGTACAGCTTTTCTGACATTAAAAAAGCATACACATTAAAATATTTGAAGAATAATTCATAGAAATTGGAAGGTATAATAAATATCCTAAAAACTACAAGTATCTCAATCATGATATACAAAGTCATTTAAAAAGGCAGACGCTTGGGTCATAATGGGGGAGTAGGGTAAGTTGGTTGTGTTTGCTCTTTCTTTCAAACTGCTTGGCGTACACACCCCATTAAAAACAGATAGCGGGACACTGAGTAAGCGATAGGCATACTACAATCATATTTTAGGATCCTATAGGCCTGTAACCAGTGGGAGGTCCCAAGGTTCCTACATAGCTGTCTCACTTCCTTATATGCCGGACAAAAAACCAGCACATGTAGGTCAGTCTCCATACAATTATTGCAGGTCGGGCAATCTTTTGTGGAACTGGCCCCCACTTGTAAGTGACAGCTCGTAAGGGAAGTGCACCCTGCCTAAACTACAAATATATTTTTTTAGCAAGAAACGGCTGTATATCATCTATGATAAGTTCTAAACTATATTGCAGTTTAACTTCTAAAAAAGATGTTGTAAGTGTGCCTGTCCTGGGACCCCTCAGTAGAAGGTTAAGATTGTGATCCCTGTAATTTTTTATCAGAACCTTCCTAGGTGTTAACGGACATCTGGCTTCGGCACTGTCCCATAGATCTCCCATTCCAATGGATATTAGGGAATTCTTAATGTGAGTAAGCCAGGATATTTTGCATGCTCCTTTAAGTTTTGCCACTTCCCTCAGTTCCTCTCTATACATAGATAGCTCTGGGGTGCTGCATAGGTGATGCCATTATAGCAAGGGTCTAAGGGCAACCTCCAGTGCAATTGGGCTAACTCCAAGATCGATTCGGAGCGGGGTGAGTGGTGTGCTTTTGGATAGTCCCAGAAGTTGTCTGAGAAATACATTTTCGATCTTAGCAAGTTGTTCAGATGGCCTATGACCCCATATTGCCGCCCCATACAAGGCAGCTCCTCTGGCTTGTGCCTTGTATGTTTCCAGCACTGGCCCCAACATTTTATATACACACTTCCTCTGCTGTTTCACTAGCCCCCCTGATTTTTTAATTTTTTTAAACAAACTTTATTGCAGTTTTATTACAACATGACAGTAAGCACAACAATGACTAATGCGAGATGGGCCGTGCCTAAATAAGTAACGTTCTCTAGAGCTCCTGTCAAGGCCTCCCGAACAAATTCTGTTGCATCGATATCCCTCTACCATCAACATCATAAGACAGGGTCGTTCCTTAAACCCTCCATGCTGAGATCTCATCCTGCGCCTGCAATATCAAAGGCACCTGGAAGGAGCATCACTCCCCCTACCCCTATTCCCCCTCTTGGTCCTGCAAACCCGCACATCGTCAGCAGTGTCAGGTTAGGCACGGTCTATAGTCCCAGCCGGAGGATCCAGTTCAAAAGTGTCCCACGAGGCCTCGCTGCAATCCTCCGTAATAGATAACAAGTTAACAAAACACCCTCTGCCCACCACCAGTCCCTCCCACTCCCCCCCCCACTGTCAGACATGTCGCTTCATCCGCTAACTTTCAGTATTAATGATGAGCCCCGCTGATTGGACCACTGGTATCGCACTGTCAGGGGACAAATGAACGGGAGTTACCACTCAATACCCGCTACCCTCCAGCCCCGCAACCCGCTCAGGAAGGGCGATTCGGCCATGCGTGTGTACTAGTGTTGTCGTGAAGGGGATCAGTCAATGTCAGCTGTAAATTCTCACAGCCATCATGCAGCATTAGGCGCCGTGGCCGCTTTCCAATGACTGGTGATTTCTCGCTTAGCTAGGACTAGTCCCAAGTCAATAAATTTACTAGTCACCTTGTTACGGGCAGTGTGGGGAAACCAGTGAATTAAGCAAAAACCCGGGGTCTGATCAATGCTCCTATCCGTTATGTCACCCAGTTTAGCCGTTACCTCCCCCCAATACTCATGTAACAGTGGGCACTCCCAAAACATATGCAAAAACGTGGCATTCTCTCATTTACAGCGGGGGCAGGTAGTGCGTGATCCAAAAAATTTGTTGATTTTGTGCGGGGTGAGGTACACTCTATGGAAGACATAAAATTGTATCAGCTGAAATCTCGCATTTCTAGAGCATTTCCACGCCCGCTCCATCAGATCCTCCCACGGTCTCTCCTCAATAGGCATCCCAAGGTCCGCCTCCCATTTGGTCCGTAGCCTCTCCAAAGGGGACCTAAGCTCTTGAGTAAGACTCCTGTATAGACAGGTTACCGCTTTAATCGTCCCCGCTGCATATACCACATATTTACAGGGGAGAGAGGTCGGGGGTTCCTCCATCTCCCTCTTCCAGTGCTTCCGGATAGCTGCCGTCACTGCAGCATGTAAAAGAAAGTCCTGACGGGATAGTTCGAACCGTTCCAGGAGGTCCTGGTAAGGTAAAAGCACACCATCCTCATAGAGGTCTCCAATAGTGGAGACCCCCATTTCCTCCCAACTTCGCAGTCGCTGCCAATCCCCCCCATGTGGCAGAGCCTCGCAGACCCTCAACGGGATCTCCGGGGCGGACGGAGGACCCATCTTGGCCCTTCTGCTCGCCTGATTCCAGCACTGTCGCATCACCCACAGCTCCCTCGGAGTCTCCCGCTCCCGTAGAGGAAGCTGGAGAAGCGTCCGAGAGAGCTGGCGCAGGTCCGGGCCCATGCCCCCGCGGTCCTCCTCCAGGCGCAATCCCCTGGCCATCTATTTAGTAAACCATTGAAATTGGGCTGCATGGTAATAGGCCTCAAAGTCAGGGGCTGCAAATACCGCCTCCCGCCTGGGGCGCTGCAGGGTAGAAAGCGCCACTCTGCGCCTCCCAGACCCCCATAAAAATCCCGTAGTCATAGCGTTGAGCTGGGTGAAATATTTTCGCGGTATCCATAGGGGAAGGGAGCCTATACAGAAGACGTGGCAAGGTGACCATCTTTAACAAAGGGTCCCCCAGAATTCGAAGTTGTTCCTAGTGGTTTGCAACGCCCTTCCGATATTCCCTTCCAGTAGGTCAGAGGGTTCATGATATATCCAGGCTCCTAGGTAGGTCAGGCAGCTGCTTTCCCACCTCACATCTGGTACACCTGGAGGTGCCCCTCTACCACCCGGAATAGGGAAAAGGCACGTCTTATTCCAGTTGACTTTGAGGCCTGCCACCCGACCCAGTCTGCCCAACAGTTTTCGGGCCCCCGCAGCTCCTCAGCAGCATTGGCAAGGAACATTAGGAGATCATCCGCGTACAGGGTGATGCGATGAACCTGGCCCCCCCGTCCAATCCCCGGAAATATCGGGCATGCACCGCCAGGGGCTCCATTGCCAGCGCAAACAGGAGGGGAGACAATGGACATCCCTGCCTCGTCCCCATGCCCATGCTGCAGGCCTCTGAAATCACCCCCTGTGCGACCCCTGGCAGTCGAGAGGGGGTATAATATCCTCGTCCAGTCCACAAATCTCTTGCCCAGACTGAAAGCCCGGAGAACTCGAAACAAATACGGCCACTCCAAGCTATTGAATGCCTTCTCCATGTCAATCGATAAAATACACGCCTCTTCCCCGAAGTGTACTGAATTGTGAAGCAATTGACATAATCGGCGAAAATTCATGGCCGTGTTCCGGGAAGGAATAAACCCGGCCTGATCCGTATGGACCAGTGTAGTCATGTGGGTCAAGAGACGGCCGGCCAGAATACTGCTCAATATCTTGTAATCAAGGTTAAGCATTGCGAGGGGGCGATAAGCAGCTCGATCCCACGCCGGTTTGTCCGGCTTGAGAAGTGGTACGATTATTGCTTCTCTGGTTGTACGAGGCAAGTAGCCCTCCCGCCTCGACCTGTTGTAGAGAGCTAATAGGTGGGGGCCAACTGATCTACAAATGAGGCATAAAACTCTATAGGGAACCCGTCTGTGCCGGGGGTTTTATTCCTGACCATCCGCTATATTGCTCCCCGGACCTCCTCCAGTTCCACGTCTCGACCCAGTTTCTCCGCATCTCCCACCTCAACCTGAGGGAGTTCAATATCCAGGAAATCATCCTCCTCCAACACCAGGGGGTCTAATTGACTTTGATATAGGGCGGTATAGTATTCCAGAAACTGGCCATTAATAGCCTGCGGCTCATAGTGCACTGCCCCATCTCCATCCCGCAGCTCTAAGATTGGAGTTCCCTTTCGCGCTGGGTTGGCCAGCCACGCCAGTAGGGCCCCAGATTTGTCTCTCTCAGCGTGGGTCGCCAATCCTTCCTTGGCCGCCATGAGCCCCTCCTGTCCATCCACCCGTTCAGGTCTTTCCCTTTCCGCGTCTCGGAGTTGTTGTTCTGCCCTTTGAACCTCTTACAACAGGGTTCTGCGGACCCCAACTGCTTCTCCTATACAACAACCTCTTATCACTACATTAAAAGCATCCCACTCATTATGAATGCTAGTGGTCGTATTAGTGTTGGTCCGGAAGTACTCCTCGATGGCAGTGCCTATTGTAGTTCGAAAGACCTGGTCTTCCAACGTCTCCGGTCTAAGGCGCCAACTGGGAATAGCGGACCTAACTCGCAGCCAATTCAGGGACACCAGTAGGGGATTATGATCTGATATCGTCCTGGCTAAATATTCACTCAGGGTGAAGCCTCCATGCACATCTGGGGAACAGAGGATGGAGTCCAGCCTAACATGTAGCTCATGTAAAGCCGAGAAAAAAGAATAGTCCCGCTCCCCTGGGTGATGTGCTCTCCATGTGTCTATCAGCTCCCAGTGCCGCTGCCGGTCACGACGAACTTCTGCTATTCTATGCGTGGAGGCGTCAGGGAGGGGAGGATGAGACCGATCCAGGGTCACATCAGTGACACAGTTAAAGCCCCCCCCAACAGCACAGAACCAGTCAGGAACCGCGCCAGCTTCTGAGACAGCTGTGTAAAGAAAGCCGGCTGATCTACATTAGGGGCGTATATACTTGCCACAGTGATATCCCGGCCATCCAGACGCCCCACCACTACCACAAAGCGCCCCTCAGGGTCAATTATCTTTCATACACATTGAAAGGGAACCCCCGCTCGCACCCACACCAATGTCCCTCGCGCAAAGGCCGAGTACGTAGTGTGGAATACCTGACCCCTCCATCGGCGCTGTAGCGCAGCCCCTTCAGTCTTAGTCAAGTGAGTTTCTTGAAGTAAGGCTATTTGGACTCTCCTCCTCGTCAGGTAGGCATGTATTTTGTGCCGCCTGTTCATCGTATGCAGCCCCCTGACATTCCAGGTCATAATGTTTATGCCTACGGAGGTACCCATGAGCCTGATTCTATATACCGATCGCAATGATTCCCCTGAGCGACATGTCTGACCACCCCCCTCTTATCCCAAACATTAAACCCTACCCAACTCCCACACCCCTGGACAGGCACACAACAGGTCCCCATCCAAACTAAGGCAGTCATGCTCAAAGCTAAGGAAAGGTGGAGGTACGTGTCCCACTCCCGATGTCCCCAGAACTCCCCCGACTCCCCCCGCCAACTCTAGGCCATCCAACCGGACCCCATGGTATAGTCAAGCCCCCCCATCAGATAACAGTTAGGCCACCGGGACCAGGGCCCATAGAGGGCTGCCCACCAGCTTCTCGCCAAGAGACAGGCAGACAGGCAAACAACCTAGCCAAACACCTCATCCGCCGTCTGTGGAGTGACATCCGGAAGTTCGACATCAGAGAGCCCCTGGACACTACTCACCCCGAGCTCTCAGATCCCTCTCTCTCGCGGTCCGTGTCAGCGCCAGCCGGACCACCAATCCAACGGCTAATGGTCGCCACCGCCAAAACCGCCCTGTCTCATTCTCGCCGGCAGTCAGCAGGAGAAAGGGGCCTCCGTGGGGGAGAAACGGGAGACAACCGCCGCCGGGGCGAATTCAGATGTGGCGAGCGTGGCCCAGCGTCGCCCCGGGTGTCCAGCCAGTCCCAAGCGGCCTGCGGGGTGAGGAAAAAGTGCGTCTTTTCCCCAGAGGTTACCCTAAGGCGGGCCGGGAACAGCATTGCATAGGGAAGATGAAGTTGGCGCAGTTTCCGCTTAACAGCCAGAAAGGAGGATCTCTGACGCTGCACCTCCCTAGTATAGTCTGGGAATATCATCACCCTGCTGTTCCCGATCTGTAGGTTCTGTTTCTCACAGGCCCTCTGTAGAAGAAAGTCTCGATCCCGGTAATGGAACAGCCACACCACAAATGGACGGGGTGGGGCCCCAGGCCCAGGTGGGCGAGCCGGAACACTGTAAGCGCGTTCCAGTGCATAGAAGGGGGAGAGACCCTCCGGGGCCACCTCAGCTTTCAGCCAGCTCTCCAGGTACTGCACCACATCAGCCCCTTCCTCCCGTTCTGGAACGCCAATTATGCGGAGGTTGTTCCTTCTTGAGCGCCCCTCGCTGTCCTCAGCCCTCATCTCTAGGACCTTAACCCTGTGCACCACCTCTTTCAGTGAGCTTTGAAGGATAGTGACAGCATCTGGGATGGCCTTCATGGTAGTCTCGTTGGTCACTACCCTCTCTTTGAATTTCCGGTGGTCGTCATTCAAGAGGGTAAGATCCGACCCAATGGTGTCTATCCTCGCCTCCAATGCCTCTCGGGAGGATATGATGGCCTGCATGTGTCACCCAATGAGGGGTCTCCGGGCTGTTCCCCACCACGTCCCTCGGCCGTACCGCCCTCGTCATCTGTGTGTTGTTCCGATTCGGACGGCCGCAGAACCTCGTATCTCTTGCTCCTGGACACTCTCCCCATTTTCCAAGCTAGAGTTGGAAGAACAGTGGTGCATGCGGAAAGGTCGTGGGCCCTGCCCTCACCAGTCAAGTATGGGGTCGCTTCGTCCTCCCATGGGCGCGGTGGCACCTCAGCCCGCGCACGAATTGCCTGACAGCACGTGGGCCTAACGTCTCCAGCCCGGGGTCACCCCTGGAAGTTGCCCCAGCATTCTCAGCGGCTTGCCGGACGGTCCATCTAGGAGCAGGAGGGCTCGCCCTCGTAACGGTGCAGGAAATAGAGAGACCCGCAGTACTATCGCTGTGGCCCTTCGGCGCAGCATGTCCTGGGCTTTAGACCCCCCCGGGGCCACGATGACGCCCGCAGCGATTCCGCTGCGGGCGAGGGGATGGGCCTGCACCTCCAGGGATGGCAAACCTCACTTCCCCCACTGCAAGGCGGTCCCCAGTGCCAGTACGACTGAGCCGTGAGCAGCGACCTCGCTCCCTCTCAGCCCCGCTCACTGGTCAAGTCTCCATGCCACTTGACTTGGGCAAGCGAGGCACTCGCCAGCACTCACCAGGGGGAGCCTGCACTCTCCGCTCACCACACCCTGGAATCGCAGTCCTCCTCAGATGCCTCCAGCCACAGTCTACTCACGCCCTCTTCTTCTCAGGGTCTCCAGGGGTCTATGGCAGTCGCGGCAATCTCCAATCCCTCCGGGCGCCGCATCCGTCCGCGAGCCGCGGGATCCCCAGGCGCGCGTACCTCAGAGGTACCGGCCACAAGCCCAGCACAGGCGGATGTCGCCACAATCTGCCGCCTCAGCCAGACGGGGCGCCTTGTATCTTTAGTCTGCGCCTGCGGGCTCCGTGTGCAGGATAGGCAGCCTGGATGCGGGCAGGCTTACTTCAGGAAAGGCGGTGTCCCTACATCTGCCATTTTAGGGTCAGGCAGCCTCGGTCAGTCCATCTGCCGAGGCGAGCCCGTCCTCGCTGCCCCACAGCCTCACCGTCCCGAGGGCTCCCAGGTCGGGTCTCACCTCCAAGCAGCCAGGACACGACAGCCAGCAGTCGCGCCAGGGGCACCCAGACTCCCTAAAGGCTGGCGTCACCCTCTCCAAGCACAGCCGCCATTTTGGGACCCGCTTCGGCAAGGACCAGCTCGCAGAAAGTATTTGGATTCCTCCTGTGATCAGCGCCTCTCACGCCTCAAAAAGTTTAGCCAGGGGAGCACCCGGTATTCCACTCCAGTTTACAGTGTCGGGGGCCTCCGTATCTCGTCAGGATAAACTTCGGCGGACGGCAGCCACGGAGGAGCTCCGAGGTCCGCTGCTGCCTACATCGGCGCCAAGCCATGCCCCCTTACTAGCCCCCCTGATGTGTGAGCCAGTTTTAAACAAATCTTTTTGATTTGGACACCCCACTCCATTTTCTCATTTAGAGACAATCCCAAGTATTCACATACATGGACTTTCTCTAAAAATTACCCAGCTAATTGGGGATTAGGTAGTTTTGAGTGCCCTGCATTAAAAACAATATATTTGGTTTTCTGGGTGTTAATTTCCAGGCCCCTGTTCTGGCAAAATAAGTGGAAGATGTCCAAAACCCTTTGTATGCCCATCGGGGACCTTGACAGCAGGAGGGTGTCATATGCAGGTACATTGAGTTACTACTTGCCCTGGATCGCCCTCCACACCCGAATAGAGGGACTGAAAGTGGGCCTGCCAAACTTCTGCCCCTAGATTCGTTTTGAGTGCTGGTCTACTCTCCATGGAGCCTGTATTTATTAGATTCCAGAAGGTCCTCATGTCCCTGCTATATAGAGCATGTCTCAAGCTCTCCTATTTTTCTACTTCCCAATTTCTTTTAGCTAGCTTAATTGTGTTTTTATAGAATACCCTATTGGCCTTTCTTACCAACTTACCATTAGATTTAATAGCTGAAACAAGGGTTTTCTTTGCCTTACGGCAGTTTCCATCATACCAGGGGGCCTGGGTGCACTGCCTTCCTTTGATCGTGAAACATAGGAAAAGCTATCAGTCAAGGCCACCACAAGCCTTGATGGTTTTCTGCAATTTCACAGAGTGGAAGAATGGGATCTACAAGCTCACTCAGTTGATTTGCAACCACCAGATATGGCATGATTGTTCGATAGAGAGGGTAGCCTGTCTTGCGATTGACTTAGGGCACCCCATTTTACTCTCTTCCTACAGCTAGTTAGGGTAGGCCCTACGGCGTTTGGAAACTGGCCCTTTAGGTCATCCCTGGTATGAGGCAATGCCAATTCTAAGATCAGGGCATTATGGTCGTTGTCGTATCTGGGCACAATCTTAAAGTCAATTATCCGGTGCCATGATTTAGTGTTCACCAGGATGTAGTCTATAATGGAGGGGCATCCCGGTCTGTTATAGGTAAAATTAACTGGAGAATCAGATTTAAAACACCCATTTCATGCCCTGAGCGACTGATTCAGTGCAAGGGTGTTCATCTGTATAGCCAGTGGTGTCCAAGCCCGAGTTGGCGGGGCGTTGGCCATTGGAATAGTCCAGTGCACGTTCTCCTTATTAGGGTCACCTGCATCCAGGTCCTTTAGTGGTTCATACTGGCAATTTAAATCGGCAGCCAGGATCACCAAATCATTATCATTGATAGTAGGCGAAAATGATGATAATAATTCAAGGGAGGCAGACTCTTGGCTATACCCTACTGGCCGTGAGTAGACATTGATCAATACGATCCTTGTCCTAGCCGGAAAACTCAAGATAGCACAAAGGATGTCACTGGAGGATGTCTCTACCTGTTTCACAGAGCAACCTAAGTGTGTTGCAATCCAGATATTAAGACCCCCAGATGGTCTTCCCTTTCCCCCAAATGTGGCTGATAAATTAAAATATGCGTAGCCAAGTCTGTGTATGTCCTTCCTGGCCCAAGTTTCCTAAAACATGCAGATGTCATTATCTTGAATAAAGGTCCCCCACTCTGGGTTATCTAATTTGGAGCGGAGGCCTACAATGTTCCAGGAAAGTATTTGGAGCTCCGGTGAGTCATTTGACAGCACACTGAGGCTTCCGGTCTCCTTATCTAAGGGCATAGGATGTCAATAATGGGTTCGCCAACTGGTGGTCTTTGTAAATCTGCGGCAGTGAGCCTACTTTGTTGTAGAGAAAAAGTGCCCCCTGTTGGTCCTCAATTTCAGCACTTCTTGCTCCCCCAGCTTCTGCTGATCATTGAACCTGAGGTGTGGGGTTCCCAGTAGGGAGAAATGCCTGTGCCATAATCAACTAATTACTTGAGCCTCATCGATTAGCGGAGAGGCTATTCTCAGCATGACTCTCGAGGAGTGCCCTCAAAATTGACAAACATAGAGACTTTAAAACTCCAGACTCTTGTTCAGCCAATTAGATGTTAGTTAGTTATAGTTCCTGGATGACCCTTGTAACAACCCTTCTATCAATTAAATCTGCAATCGGTGGCTCTAGTCAGTCATTGTCCTCCAGAGAACCAAGAACAGCATCATGGTTATTCACTGGCATATTATATCTGGGATGATTCCACCCCCTCCTCTGCCCACCCCTTGTAGAGGCTGCATGGGGCCAGGTGGCTTATAAAAGTACCCCAGTGGCATGATATGTATCCCTGTTTCCTCTATTGTCCAGTTTCCCACCCTATCAAGTATTGTTTGGACAAGATCAGGTGACCCAAAGGATAGCACCACACAGTCACACCCTAGCGACTTTTTGGATCTACCTGTCCAACCAACCCATCTAGCCATTTTAAATTCTGAGAAGAGCGGGGTCCCGATCTTGCACTTAACACAGATAGTGATTTATTTTTAAGGGATGTCCAATGTTCCCTAGCTCCATATGGCAACGTGGGAACATTGGCCAACACAATTGTGTAGGGGGTTGCTTCTGGTGGAAGATGCAGAGTGTTTATATCTGATAGACCCCTCAGTGGCTGATATTCTTTACGTTGGACAGATTTCGACAGGGCTTCCCTTCTACTTTCGTGACTTGGTCTACTAGGGGGGGGAGATCTTTTGAATATTCATTAATCGTTCTTGAATGGTACTTGGGGCCTGTGACTTATGGTGGCTATTAGACATAGCTTACAGAGGAATTGTTAGCCCCCCTCCTCAATGCCATAAAAAGCGGTTCCCCGCTTGATCCAGCCCCTATGAATATTATAAAAACAGCCATGCCCTATATCAATGCGCCCATCATCAATCTGGTTAATTCTTCGATTGAATCAGGGATAGTTCCACGAGATTGGAAAATGGCCATGGTCAAGCCATTGTTAAAGAAACCCAATCTCGATCCTGGTGACCTTTCTAATTATCGTCCCATTTCCCTTCTCCCCGGCATCAGCAAACCAACTGAAAAATGTGTAAACAGACAACTCGCCTAATTTTTAGAAACATTCAACCTGCTTCACCCTTCTCAAACTGGATTTCGCACCGGGCAAGGGACAGAAACGGCCCTGTTGAAGGTGGTCGAGGAGTCCAGGAGGATTTTGGACGCAGGTGGCAGGGTGGCCATTATCCTCCTGGACCTCAGTGCCGCCTTTGACACGGTGAATCACTGGATCCTCCTAGCCCGCCTTAACAAACTCGGAGTCACGGGGAAGGCCCTTATGTGGCTCGAATCTATCCTCCAGGATAGGTTCGTCAAGGTATTTGAAGGCGATCGGTGTTCCTCCCCGGTACCGTTACAGTGTGGGGTGCCGCAGGGCTCCTCCATCAGCCCCACACTGTTTAATGTGTATATGTCGCCCTTAGCGGAGATAGTGGCACCCTTTGGGATTGAATTAGTCAGCTACACTGATGACACCCAGTTGGTGGTCTCTCTGAATCAAGCAGAATCACTTCCCTCGAACCTGTGTAGCTGCTTAGAGCCAGTAGCCAATTAGATGGATCAGTCTCACCTTAAATTAAATGGAGGAAAGACTTAGCTTATGCTTCTAGGCAGGCAGGCCTCATTTGACACCCTCATGCTATGGCCCCCTTGTATGGGCCCTGGCCCCATCCCTAAAAGTGAGATCAAGAGACTGGGCATTTGGCTAGATGTGGACCTCTCATTTAAAACTCAAGCGAGGAAAACTGCGGCCACCTGCTTCGGCCTATTAAAATCCATCCGTAAAATTCTCCCTCGGCTGCCGGAAAAAGCCCAAAAAATATTAGTCCAGGCCCTAATCCTTTCCAGGCTCGATTATGGAAACTCCATCTACCTTGGTGCCCCGACCTCGGTAATCCGCCGACTTCAGGTTGTGCAGAACTCTGCAGTCAGATTGCTGACGAGCACTAGCCATCGCTCCTCAGCAAAACCCGTGCTTGAACTTCTGCACTGGCTTCTGATAAAGGAACGGATATATTTTAAGGCCCTCTGCATGGTTCACAGAAACCTCCATGGCAGAGGCCCCCCTATCCTTGCCAAACTGATTAGACCATATAAAGCACCCAGAAACCTGCGTTCCAACGACCTCAATCTGGCAGAAGTTCCCAGAAAGAGCGGACGCCTCTTCTCCTATAACGCCTCCAGACTCTGGAACTCTTTGCCCCTGCCCCTTCGCCAGGAACCCAATCTCCTCGCATTTCGCAAAAGACTAAAGACCTGGCTGTTCCCTCGGACTTAACTATCTGCCACGCAGAGGCCTTATGCTCTCCGCTTCAACTCACCGTTGGTCCTAAGCGCTGGGATACCTACGGGTAGCCATGCGCTATATAAGAGCCTTTTTCATTTCATTTAATTTCATAGCTGTCTTATTCTGGCACATGGACAGGGGATCCAATGATGCAGTTTGAGGTACTGTCGCTGGGCCAGGACCTGAGGTTCCAGATTGCGCAGCCATAGGTCCATTGCCCCTCCTTGTTTGGGCGGCCTTTGTTTTACAGTGACATGAGTTGGTCGAGTGTGGCTGGATGGTCTGGGGACCCAATAGGGTCAACTGGGGCAGCTGAATCGTGTGAGCACTACCTGTCATCGTTTCGAGTTTACCAATGCTAATTCCTATACGGGTTAGCTTTTGCAGTAGTGGTTCTAATAAGGCTGAAACCACCTCACCCATTTTAGCCCAGAACTCCCCGCTATCAATACCCTGTACGGGAGTTGAAGGACTTATAAAAGGCTCTTTATTAACAGCACTGGTTACAGGCAAGTACACTTCTATCTCCTCCTCCACCTCCTCCACCGTATTTTTACTTTTGCGTCCTCTTTTTGGTGCAGGGTGTGTTAACTTATTGGGGCCCTGTCCCTTTCTTTTTCTGGACTGGGTTGGGGGACTGCTCCCCAGATTGATCTTTCTTTTCTGTCCCCTGGTGTTTACTTCAGGTCTTGTGATTGTGGCCCTTGACTTGGTAATGTCATTTACTTCAGAAGTATGGCTGATCGATATCCTATTTGAAGGAAGACTCTGTTGGCATTCGGTGGAGTTAGGGGGGTCTAACAGATCAGAATGCCCGGGGGATGTTTTGGTTCTAAGGACAGTCTTCACTCTGTTAGAGCGATTTGATGGATGAGGGCTGACTCAGCACGTAGCAAGAAGGCATCTAATGTCCCCACCACTCCCTGTCCTGTCAATGATTTTCTTTTGTTCATTTTTGTCTATGCTCTTAGCGGCAACAATCTACAACAAAGGTAAACAGTGATTGTTAGCTGTAATTGATGATAACCCTTAAGCCCTCATACATTAACCCCCTTGTCCGAGTCAATGGTCAAATAAGTATAAGGCACAAAATGTTAATAAAGTTGCCCTGCCCGGCCTCTTACGGTCTCTGACGGGCATGGACAGGCCTGCCCTTGGCCCGGGCTTTGTCTGGGCACGCCCGCACTTGTCCCGTGCTGCGGGAGCACTGGTGTGATTTTATGCGCTTCCTGGCGCGTCCAGCATCTGTGTCCGATGCGCGTGCCCCCAGGAATGCTGGAAAGTGTAGTCCGCTCTACGCGCGGCCCCCCTCCAGGGTAGGAGCCGGATCCTCCCGGCAATGGCGGCAGTGGCGGTGAAAGCAGCCCAACTACAGTAAGTGTGGCCCAAGCGAGCTAGAAGAGACTCACTCAATAACAGAAAAAACACAATAACAGAAAAGACACAATAACGGAAAACACAGAAAACTTGCACAAACACAAGACAGACAGCAGCGGACCAGCAGAAGAGCAAGGCTCTCCCACTGGACCACCACGGATGAGGCGCAGGCAGGAGCCTGCGTGTGGAGGAGGGCCTTGAACACCTACCTGCACAGGGCACTGCACAGGGCACTGCACAGGGCAGCAGCAGCGGCACAACAGCGGAGCTGCTGGGGGAAAGAGCAGGTCTCTGCCGAGGGTTATTTTTGGTTTTGTTCATTTCATGCTTGGTGGCACTGGTGTCATTTTTCAGTTCAGTCACTGAGCTTTGGAATCCAACTTTTGTTAGACTGAGTAATACAACATCGCCCATGTATGTAAGATGTGATAGACTTAACGGACCCAAATATGGTGGGTATGTGTTTACCTGGTCTAACCTCAGTAATACATCCTCCATGAACAGATTGAAAAGGTACATTCATCTTTGTGAGGCACAGGGAGATTAAGTGATTTGTCCAGAATCACAGAATGTTGACCGTCCCTGCAGAGACTTGAACCGGTTCCCCAGCTCAGAGGTCGACGCCTTAGCAGTTAGGTCACATTCTCTCACCAAGACTTGTACAATCAACTATCTCTAGCCCTTCAGGCAAACAACCACCGTCGAACATCTTGGTTAGGTATTTAACCCACGATTCCTCTGGCACATTTGAGTTATTTGTTACACTAAAAGATCAGCTAAGTCTGTTTACAATCTTCCAGAATGAAATAGAGTTGGTTTGTTTTGTACTGAAGATTAGTTCTGCCCAGAACCCATCTATATTTGCTGTTCAGGCTTCCCAGAGCTCCTTGGATGACCAAATTGTTTAGTGCAGGAAGCGGCAGAGTTATTATTGCTCTTGGACCTGTTGGAATTCTTTGAAAATGGGTCTGCTTCAAGCAGGGCATGGCAATCCCAAATTTGTATTTACAAATGCTTTGTTATCAAGAGCAGGAATTGAGGTTGCCGTAGGACTTGGATCCATCCCTACCTTCTCTTCAGTCTATTGAGATCAAGTCTCAGCCTCTGTGTGCTCTGAGGAATTGCCACCTTTCTTTTGTTTCTTGGTATTTTCTTTTGTTTCTTGGAATTTTCTTTTGTTTCTTGGTATTTTCCTGAAAGCAGCTTAGAATGGCAACAACATCTTTTTGTCTACACCATGCGTCCATGCAAGTGAGAAGTAGTTTACCATAGATCTTTCCGACTTCATCATTGTTTCCCGGTATACAATCATTGCTTTTAGCCCTTTCTTTTTGGGGGTCTTTCTGCAAGTAAGGCACATGAACTTGACTTATTAATGGTGGTGAAGTTAGTAATATTAAATTACTGATTCTGGAGACCAGGGGCCATATTATCAAGAATGGCAATAACATTATTGCCGCTTTAGCGGCAGGAAACTGCCGCTAAAGCGGCGATAAGGGGCTTGATAATATGCCCTTGTGAATTCCAATAGAAGCCCAGGTTCTGGTGTGAAGGACATCAAACCTGGGCTTCTATTGGAATTCACCAGGGAATATTTTCAAGCCCCTTATCGCCGCTTTAGCGGCAGTTTTCTGCCGCTAAAGCTGCGATAATGTTATCGCCATTCTTGATAATAAGGTCCTAGGACTTTTAGGATTACTAAAGCTTTTGTTGTGTGAACCTGGTTGGTTGAGACACTAGTTTAAAGGCTCTTTTTACAGTCTGCTAGAATCACTTTGCCTAGTTTTGATAGGATTGCTTAGCAGTTACAAAACTCATTTTGCATTAGTATGCTTTTTATTGAGTCTGTTACTGCTTCCTCCATCTCCCACATTTTCTTGTTGATAGTTGCAATATTAGTGGATTTTTTCTCACATGACCACAGTTTGATCATCTGTTTTCAGCGTCTGGGTGGTTAAGGAACCAGCTACTATGTCCTGAGTCCTTCACGTTGTTCTCATAACAGCGAGTATTTGCTCGGCTAGAGGAGTTTCTGGTATAGCTTGACTTAGTTTGCTTGCTGCCTGCTTTGTAGGTGAGCCTTTTAGGCAAGTGTCACCTTTCAGGGCACGAGAAGGTGCTAGTCGAAGGAAGGCAAGTATCCACTAACCCTAATACCTCTTCATCTAATTTAAGTGAGTCTTAGTCATCCGTCTCATTCGTGTTACCTTTGGTACCAGAGGAGGAAATTGCGTCAATGAAGAAGGAGGTTCTTCCTCCGTGGAGGGCGACTTGTATACTACAAACTACTTGAGCAGTAGGCACATTTTGGCCTCAGTCTCATTGCATATTACCGCAGTTGTGAGGATATTAGCTGGGTGTGGGGAGATTTGGTATGACATGCTAGGAAAGGATTCCAATTCACAGGGGTCAACAGTATTTT
This sequence comes from Triturus cristatus, assembly GCF_964204655.1. NCBI lineage: Eukaryota > Metazoa > Chordata > Amphibia > Caudata > Salamandridae > Triturus > Triturus cristatus. Next base: position 724,821,776 of record NC_140586.1, read on the forward strand.
GGGATTTATGAAACATATTATCAGGTCTCTCAGCAGTTGTTGCTTCTGTTAGCAAAAATAATAACTCTGCATTCACCGAATTCAATAGTTTGTAAGGTAAGCGAGCTGAAATAGGCAATGAGGCTGTCATCTTGTTGGTATTCCTCATTTTTGACAAAATCATTTTGTTATTTTATTTGACAGTGGTATGAATTTACTTTTGGTCGACATGGCAGGGTCTTGTGTCTGTTGTATATTTGGCGTGTCATCCTCAAAGTAAGGATGTAGGACCATATAGGCTTTTTGTGCTGCATTCTGAAGCGAGTCGCCCCACTTTGTGCTTCCAGACGCAGTTTTCTTTTTACATTTCTGCCATTTCCTACATCACTCCTATTTCTTGATCACAATCTTGTCAATGAACTGCACCTTCCTTTTCTCAATGGGAGCATGTGTTATTGTCGGTTTATGGCCGTAATATGAGCTACCATTGAGAAAAGGGAGCATGCGACTGAACAGTGTTTGGCCGCATTGTAATGGGCCGGTCAGGACCGCCGACCAGGTGTCGGTCGGTACTGTAGTGAAGACTGCTATTTATATACGTACAATGCTAAGTTAGCACAACCGCGTTAGATGTTAGAAAGCCATCTTGCCACTTTTGCTGCTTTTGCACATGACACTGTAGTTACATGTTATTAATTGGGAAATGCTTGCTCGCCTTTGCTTCACATGAGAACTGTCTGTTGTTCACATCCCTAACAGTGAGCAGCGACGTCTGAACATTGTGTAAAGAAACAGTCTGGGTCGCTAGACGGTGCATGTTGTTGGGTTCAGGTTGATCGGCCCACTATTTAGCCATAACACGCACGCAGCTGCAAATACCTGAAAGTTGAGTGCTTTTAAAATTGCAGGCTGCATGCTTTAGACACATTCGGAAGAAGAGCTTTCCCAGGAGCAGAGTCTAGCTGATCCTGTGATGTGATTCCACTAAGCTGATCTTTACAGTATTGGGTTCCCCATTCAAGCCAAGAGACCTTTTATTAGTAATAATAATAATATTACACTTTACCGTGTCTCTGTTTATTCTGTTGTGGACTGATATGAGAATAATTACGAACAGGTATTCCTTATTCCCACCATTCCTGAGAATACCCTAAGTCGCTTGTTCTGGGTTGTCTATACATTGGGACCGCCGAGATAAAACTCGGATAACAAATGGGACACTGATGCTGGTCGGATAAGGGGTTCGGGGTTCTGAGGTGAGTTTTTGGTACACCACAATTCACTGAGGTCCTGGTTTCCTGTGCATAGTTCTGTGCATAAGCAGAATCCCTGCAACAGTACCAGAACCGAGTCGGTGTCAGGCAGAAGCAATTCTGCCCGACATCGAAATCTGCCCTAAGTGTGCTGAGGCAGCCAGGAACTGGACTGGTAAACTCCTACAGCTGGTAGTAATGAGGCAGCAACTATGACAGAAGGTGGCGCTGGGTGATGGTAGGTGTGCGAGTGTGTGGTGTTTCAACTTTCTAAATGTGTTGCTATCTGGCTCTAAGTGAGCTCTGTACAGTCTTAAACAGTCTTTCGGTATTGCTTTGGTGGGCCGTAAAATACACTGATGAGGTCTGAGCACTCCTAGCCTCTCTCTCCTGTTGACTGTAGCACTGCTCTGGTGCCTGAATGCTGTCGTCCGGGCGTCCACTCGGTGTCCATTTTTTTGGCTTTTGACTCCTATGATGTTTTTGGACTTCTGCAGATGCCTCAGTGAATTCTACTTGAAAAACCCCTTGGGGGTGTAAGCTGGTGTCCCAACACCCCTCAGTTGGCTTATTTCAATCTTCTGCTGTCCTGCCACTCTCGGAGATTGGGGATGAGGAAGAAGCTGGTACAAACTGCTTCAGGGGGATGCAGCAGCACTGGGATGCAGTGGACAGAGATAGCACTGTTGCAGGCATCCATATGCTAGGACCTGGATGGTCCCTGCAACATTTAAAGCACTTCTTCTGCCCATAATGCTACAATCAAGGACATAGACCAAGGACCAAGGAGAAAGACGATGGTGATGGAGGAAGGGGGAGGCTCATCAGGCTGGAAAGGGCCCCTGGTGGTCTACTTAAGCACAGCATAGAGCATTATAGGGCTAACGCTACCACCCTTATTCTGACAGAAATAAAGTACTTTGATGATGTTACACTTAAAGCTGCTAAAACCCTACCCATTATCTTCTTCTATATCTATATCTGTTCCATCAGATACTGTGTCAAAGAGGGAATACGCAGATGACAACAGCTTTTTTCCTCATGGCCATCCATACATTTAACACTCAGTGAGATGACTACAGCCTCAAATAAGAGTCTGGCGAAACCAGAGAAGGTACATGTAAATGGAAACACAATGAGATGGAAGCCATAAGTGACAAAGGCTGATAGATTCCGTCTGAGAATTTTATGGCTCTGAAACAGCAGAATGAAGGAAAGCGAGATGTAATGACTGAAGGACAGTCTGATTTTGATGGGCCTGTCCTCAGCAGCCAGGTCTTAGAGCAAGTCCCAGTACAGGAACCCACCTGAAATGGGGGCAGCTTAGAACCAAAGCCAGGAGTTACCATGCCCACTATTGACACTGGCTCCAGGCCGGAGCCAATCTGCCCTTAGAATCATTCATCTCCAGCTATTCTACCACAAATTAAGGGAACTACAGACACAACACAAAGAACCGCTGTGATAGGAGCCTGATTTTTGTCCATTACTTTCAATTGCTAAGAACAAATGCCTAACCCAGCTACATTATCAACTCAGACTCCAGCTATTGCAATATCTCAAGCCAATGCAACATGGTCTTTAGCTTCTTCCTCTTCGTCAGAAGATGATAGAGGATGCACCTGCCAGAGTCGTGGAAAAAATGTTCAGTTGCAGACATTAAGGGAACCAACAGTCCATATGTCAGTGATGGCCTGCTTATGGTGCAGGAAGCTCTCCTACGGACTTGGAATAAGGATTGTGCAACTTTTATTGACAAAACAAACTACCCCAGGAAGGTTCTAAGACAAAAACTCCCATCCAGATTATATGACGTGTACTGACAAAGGATCCTGATTCTGGTCCCTACACTGCTCAACAGAATCGTTTTATACAAATGGCCTAAAAAACTCCAGCACAGACATGAAAATATCTGCTAAACAGAAACCTCCTCTGGATTGAGATTCAAAAAGCCCTAAAAACAGTGGGTCACCTCCTCCCAGGCTAATATCACCAATATGTCTACTGGAAACAATTTTGTGAGAAGTAGTGTCTATTAAAAGCAAACAAATTGCCCAGCCCTCTAAGTTTGAGCCTTTAAAGGAAAACATTGATTCCCTTGATGAAAAAATAGGAATGCTCCAGTAGCGTCTGGCACCTACGGGCCGGGGGGCAGGAGAGGGGGTGCATGCAAATATTATAATTAAATAATAAAACACTTACCAACCCGACGTCCACTGCTACAGACTTCTTCTTTCACCTCAGGAACAGGAACTGGCTGCTATGAACTCCATTGTCCAACCCTTGTGCTGCTCACATGCTGAAACCAGCATGAGAGCAACACCCTGATTGGAGGGATCAGCATGTCTCTGTGCTCCACAGTGCACTGGAAGCCTGCACTTACTCACGAACCAGATGGCTCCGTGAACCTCCTAGCGACTTCTATACACTCTGTTCCTGTCAAGGATAGGTTATTGGAGGACTTCCAAGACCCCGAAACCAGAATCTGGTATAAATGAGCAATGGTCGAGACTTTGCAACATTACCATTATATCATCACCGTAAAACAGGAAAATCCATGTGAACTCGGCCTGACTAAAAATCGGCCGTTTGCCACTAGCCAATCACGAACACTCTCCACCCAAAAATGTTTCATGTTATCCCGAAATTTAATATAAAAGAGTAGTAGAATAGGGAGGGAGATGGTTTTTGGCGGTTACTATGACTGCATACACACTTTGACCCCACAGGCGATGACGGATGCTAGCACGACTTCTGGTCCTTTGGCGATCTTTGGGACCGTAACGTGCTGAGCAGAGGACTTTTGGACTTTGAGCCTTGGCCTGCTTTATTCGGACAATTGACGACAAAATTTGGATATGCAGAGCCAAATGAATTAGAGAAATCCCAGATAGCCAGAATAGGTAAATATGATGTTCTGCGATTTAAAAAATTGATCTAGAAATTTTAAACTTTGATGAGACAAATGCAAATATTAATTACAATGAAATTTTAGATAAACAAAAATTGATTAACAGAAATTAAGAGTTTGTGGTTTTTTGTTAAAGAGAATAAAGGATTCTGAGTCTTAGATGTGTTTTAGCTGGTTCTAAATCACCATCAACCAATCCAACTAATTAGTCCGTCGACCAAGTGCCTTGATGTTTAGGATTAGGAATCTATAGGTGACGAAGATCAATGTATATTTTGTAAATACATTTTCTCCCCCTATAGGTTATAAGGTGTTCCCCCACATGTCCAGCGCTTGAATTATTAATTCTTCCTGTGTGCAGACTTATGAGAGAAAGTGTGAGTGTTGGTGTTATGGGCCCCACCAATGAATGCGTGTGCGAATGAGTTAGTGTGACATCGGGTCTGAGACGCAGGGAGGATGTTTGTATATTTGCTTCTTTCACCCCGGTCTCGCGCTGGATCAATTTTTCTGGTAGCAGTATGATGGTTTTATTGTTTTGGTTTGGTGATTATTGCTTATTGATTTGATTATTGCTTATTGATTGCTCACTTTTGTTTATTGATTATTGATTGCGGATGTTTGGATGAGTATTGGTTCATGTATTAACACTCTGGTGCCGATTCTGATCCGGTAAAAAGGCCCTACGAATCATCGTACGGAGCGTTTTCTCCATACGACTCGTACCCGGTAAACTGTCCGTACAACCTAGGAAGTACGATTCGTACAGAAAGCCTATTTCCGTATGAATCGTACCTAAAGACCGTACGGGAAAAAAAAACCTACGAATCAGATCCGGAACAGCCTGTACGCGACGTTCGTACGTATGTAAGCTGCGTATTACGGCCCAGCAAGTACGATCCATCCCTACGACACTCCGTGCGGCTCTTTTTTTACGGGAGCCAAAAATAGCCATAAAAGCTGAGTCCCCAGGGGTATGAGTCGTACAGGCTCCCCCAACCCCCCGTATGTATGCACCATACCCCCACCCCCGTATGTATGCAACGTACCTCCACCACCCCCGTATGTACGCACCGTATCCCTACCACCCGTATGTATGCACCGTACCCCCACCACCCATATGTACGCACCGTACCCCCACCCCCGTATGTACGGTGCGTACATATGGGTTGGGGGTATGGTGCGTACATACGGGGGTGGTGGGGGTACGGTGCGTACATACGGGGGTGGGGGTACAGCGCATACATTTGGGGGTGGTGGGGGTACAGTGCGTACATACGGAGTGGGGTGGGGGTACGGTGCGTACATACGGGGGTACGGTGCACACATACGGGTTGGTGGGGGTACGGTGCGTACATACGGGGAGCTGTACGACTCATACCCCAGAAACAACTTTTCCCGGGCTACGAGTCGTACAAACTTCGCTTTGTAGCGGGTAGAGTCATTCCCCGTGTACGGGACGTTTTCCGTATGATTCCTAAATCAGATAGCAGGTCCGGATCGTACTTGTACGCTCGGACTGTCTTTTTACGAATCGTACGGAAAAGTGTCCGGGTACGTCTCGTACGACTTTTCCCGCTACGATTCGTACGGAGCGGGCCGATCCGTATGTACTTTTTCCCGTACGAATCGTACTTCACGGGTCGGACGTGACTTGTACGATTCGTACGGAAAAAAATACGGAAGTTTGTAATGATTCCGTAGTAAGGCGGACTGTTCGCTGCTCTCGGGAAAGACGGAATTATTGTTGCCCTGTAGGTACACGGGGAAAACGTGTAACGATTGGAATTGCACGATGCATTGTCTGGGTTCGATTTGGTAACATCGTCGTGTGTTACAGTTGAGGACATTTCTATGTGAAAGAGGTGCATGGGTAGCAAAGGCCACCTGTGAAATTCTGGTCTTAAGTACCAGGGGGCAGATCTATGTCGGAGATGCGCCACTTTTACGCCGCCATTGCGTCACTTTTGTGATGCAGCGGCGGTGTAAACCCTGCGCCACGTTGCGCCATATTTACATCGTGACGCATCTATGGAGATGCGTCACGATGTAAAGCCCTGCGCCACGTAAAACCTGCGTCAGGTTTCACGTGGGCGTGTCGACATAGGGGGGGCGTTCCGTCGCAGGAACGCCCCTGAAAAGTGACTCAGTCAAATCTATAAGATTTGACTGAGTCACTTTCCCAACGCTGATGCGCCAAAACCCTGCGCCTGCTTGAAGCAGGCGTAAGGCTTGACGCACCATGTTAGGGATAGGGTTGGTTGGAACAGTGCTGGAGTTGCGTCGCGCTTGCGACGCAACTGAAGCACTGCGCCAACCTTACGCCATTGGATGCGTCACGCATCTGTTTATTCCTGCGCCATGATGCGCCGCATTATAAATGCGGCGCATCATGTGTGGCGCAAGGGTAAACTTGCGTGACGCATCATTCCTGGCGCATCCTTGCTGATTTGCAGGGATGCACCAGGCAACATAAATCTGCCCCCTGGAGTCCACGTGAACTCTGATTACGCTTATCACTGGAAAGGTAATAGGTATTCCCTAAGCTTGATAGAAGGATAAAGTAGAGGGAAGTGCTACTTTATTAATGAATGTAATAATTCTGTAGTAGGGCAGATTGTTCGCTGCTCTCGGGAAAGACAGATTTCTGTGTGAATGAACTACATTTTTCCCGTATGAAAGTGCGTGAATGAAATAGCAACTCTGGTTTTACTTCTCAGGAGCAGAGCGTCTCCAACAGGTGTCTTAATTCTAGAGAAACGGTTAGCTAGTGCTTGTTAGAAGGGTAAGGTAGAGGGAAGTGCTACTTTATCAACGGATGTAACGATTCCGTAGTAGGGCAGATTGTTCACTGCTCTCAGGAAAGACGGAATTCTTGTGAGTAAGGTCATTAACTATACTTTTGTTAGCAAAACAGATAATGGTGGCGTTTTTTATGTCGTTACTAACAGATTTGTAAGTCAGAGAGAACGTAAGAAGTTTACCGATACATTTTGTAAAGGAGGGGTCAGCAGAAGCAGGAGTAGTGAGAGAAGCTGACGTCAGTAAAGACCGCGCTGGGATTGGCCAACTGTAGAACAACGTAGACGCTTCTCATTGGTGCATTGGTGTGAGTCGCGCTGGGATTGGAGAATTACAGGGTGACGTAGACGCTCCGGATTGGTGCGTTGGTGTGAGTCGCGCTGGGATTGGAGAATTACAGAAGTGACGTAGACGCTCCGGATTGGTGCGTTGGTGTGAGTCGCGCTGGGATTGGAGAATTACAGAAGTGACATAGACGCTTCGGATTGGTGCGTAAGTGTAAGTCACACTACGATTGGTTAAAACAGCAGAATAGTCGTAGGGAAAATCTAGCGATACTGAAAAGACAAAATGATGTATTACGATCCACCAGAAAAAGAGAAAAAGTCCAGGTTTGGAAAGATCAAGAGTTTATTTAAAAAGGACAAACCAATTGTGACTAGAGAGGGACGGTTGCTTCCTCCACCGAATTCGCCCGCATCCCTTATGGTTACGAAATACGGATATCATACATGTATTTAGTTGGACAATTGGGCAAAGTATACAAAAGTTGATGGAGTCTTAGCATTTCCAGAGCATGGTTCATTTATTTTAGCGGTTTTAAGAAATTTGAGAGAAAGAATGAGGAATCTAGAACCGAGACCTAGACCTACACAGTTTGAAGCATTGACAGAATGGGAAGATGAGATGCATGACAGAGAACGGCAGCGAAGTGGCGGGTGGTACAAGTATATGTTTGGTAGGTCATATGGACAGGAGAATCATGATGACCGAATGAGGAGATGGCGAAGCGCAAATATGACTGATGGTTTGTTCCCTGTAAGAAATGCTGAAGAGATTAGCAGTAGAAAATGTATGGAAAAAAGAAATAATACAGAATCAGGAGGGTACGGTGTGCATGAATCGGAGGATGATGATCTTGATGACGTTTTATAAAAATCCACCCCCGTATCAATCAGATTCTACATTATTGACACCAAGTGCCCCAATAAAAGAGACACCATGAAATATAAAGTTTGAATCAGTACCACATGAGTTAGGGAAAAATAATTCCTTTCGAGAAATAGAGAAAAAACAACCTGGTAAAATGGGTAACGAAAATTCAGCTGAATTAGCGAAGACAACCTTAGAGTTAACCGAAAAGATTAGAGAATTAACTAAAAACTTGGAAGCCGTAACTGTCCCTGTAACTATAGGAACTGTAATGCCTTTTTTTGATAAACAAAAGGATAGTGAGCATTGTCTTACGATTCCTTACAACAGTAATAAACAGACCGAGATGCCAAGAAAGAGTTCAGACGAGAATCCATGGAGACAAACAGTAGGCATTTCAGAACAAAGTACTCCTAAAAACTTGACAGTAAATCAAAGTTTAGTGGATAGAATAATAATGATGACAGAATCAGTCCCAGGATCACCAAAGGGTTCAGAACAAACCAGTAATGAGAAAAATCCCGTAGAGCCTACTTCAGAACAATTAAGAGAATGGTTGAGGAGCTTACAGCGGAAAGATGCAGAACCCCAACCTATAGACCAAGTTGAAAATTGTCTTGGAAGAATTAATAGTAGGAACTATACCTACGGAAAAATTAAAAGCATATCAGGATGAAGAGTTATTGTTTCTATGCAGAAGTATAACATGGAGAGCAAGAAATTTACATGAAAGACTAGAAGAAGTAGCAAATGAAATGGGTATAGACTTTGAAGGGGTAAAGTCTTTAGAAAAACCATACAGAGTAGATTTTTCTGAAAAGGATATTGAAAATCTGAATACTGCAGGACGAACAACCCAGATTAAAGATTTAATCATTTTATTAAGAAAATGGGGAGACGTAGATAAATGGAAAAGTAGGTGGTTTCGGAAACAAGACGATGCATCAGACAAAACGTTTGTAGCTTTACTAGTAAGAGAAAAGGAAAAAGTAGTAACAGAATGTCGCATGAGAGAGATTCCAGGTGGAGGCTATGTACATGTCCCCTAGACTAGACAAGATATTTTGTCATTTGCCATTGATTTTCCCTGCCTGCGCGAAAAGCAAGTCGAGTGGTACAGGCAGGTAGATAGGTTTTTGAAGTTATCAAAAGTTCTATGGATTGATTTAAATAGTCTTTTTGACATAATAGTACCAGCAGACGTATGGACAGAATGTAAGAAAATGATTAGCTGGCCTACACAAGAGTACTCTAGACCCCAAAACAGGTGCCCCTGATCGAGAAGTAATAAAAAAATATGAACAGGTAATTACCTCTCGAAAAAACAAAGTACCTCCTAAAGAAACTGATTGGGTAAAAATTGACAGAACTCATCAAGAAGCGAAGGAATCGGTACATGCCTATTACAAAAGGTTGATTCTTGCCTTTAAGCAGTTTAGTGGTGATGAAAATTTGAGTGAAAATGATTTGAGTCATAGATTTATGTATGGGCTGCGACCAGAAGTCAGTGAAATGATTAAACAATATACAGTGGACTGGCAGAATAAAAAGATAGATGAAGTACTGAGACATGCAAAATATTTTAGTGATGATATTGAAGCAAAACACCGTGAATTAAAAGAGAAAGCCATGTGGGCACAAGTAAAAGTGGCAGAAAGACAGGAAGCTCAATTGATTGAACAAGCAAATGGTACAGGTATGAAACCAAAATTTAATGTTGGAAAAGGAAAAGGACCATTTAATATAGAAGAAGCCAAAAAGAAATGGCCATGTCATAATTGCGGAAGAATAGGGCATTGGAAATCCGAGTGTAAATTTCCCCCGAGTGCTAATGGTGATAATGCATCATAGAATTCACAGGTGCAGAAAGAGGTGAGTTGTCAACCACAGTGACAGCAGCAAGTTGTTGCCCAACAGAATCAGGCGCCAAAACCGCCTTTTCCACAGAGCGTAAATCCTCAGAAATACAGTAATGAGACAGGATTCTACAACGAAGAACAGGTAACTAAGCTGCCGCGCGCTAGTGCTGTTTCACAGTATTGGCTACAACGCGATGAGAGTGAGTCAGAAGAAAGTTATTGACGGTGCCGAGGGGAGGAAGAGGAGTGCGTACTTGGCGCAACTCTAGAAGTAGACCAGACAGGACCTTTTGTGGATGGAAAGGTTAATGATGAAAATATTACTTTCCTAGTAGTTACTGGTGATACTCATTCAACCGTTAGGTCAACTGATGTTAAAAATCTTCCTCTCTCGGACGAAACAATCCAAGTAGTTGGAGTATCCAACAGACAGATAAAAACGTATCTCACTGATCCAGTAAAGGTTAACTAACATAGGGAAATTTTCTGAAATGCACAGCTTTGTTGTGTGTGATTCAAGCCCTGTACATTTGTTAGGGAGAGATTTGCTGTGCAAAATGAATTGCACAATATTTTGTACTCCAGATGGTATAGCCTTTGAGACTCCAGATGAGGATGTGCTATATAAGATGACAGGGGCTAACATGGAAACTGAAGTTACTGAGGCATTTGCTGTATTTGATCTTGAGGAATTGCCGCAAGAATTGAAAAAGACAGTGAAAGCAGAAGTATGGGATTTTACAGGAGAAGATGTGGGTCTGATGAAAAATGTAGATCCCATAAAAATTGCTGTAAAAGAAGGAGTGAGTTACCCAAATATTCCACAGTATAAATTGACACCTGAGATAATTACCAGAGTCACACCTATAGTAGAGAAAATGATTAAGCAAGGTATTTAGAGAGAAATGATGAGTAGTCCATGTAATTCATCAATTATGGGCCTGAAAAATCCTAATGGAACATTTAGAATAGTACAAGACCTGAGAAAAATAAACAAAATCGTTGTGTCATGTTGTCCCATTGTACCAAACCCATCTGTGATTTTATATCAGATTCCTCATGATGCAGAATGGTACAGAGTAATTGACCTGTGTCGTGCTTTCTTTTCCATTCCATTGCATCGTGACAGTCAGCAGATTTTTGCGTTCCCGTTTGGTGAACGTATTTTGACATGGTGCCGAATCCCACAGGGGTATACTGAGAGCCCCTCAATATTTAACCAGATATTGAAAAAGACCTTAGCAAATCTAAAAATGCCTTAAAGTTCAGTGCTAGTCCAGTAGGATGTATGACGTTACAACGCATACTTTTACAACGCATGCACTTACAACGCAATTTTTACAACGCAACATCCACTACAACGCATTCCATTACATCGCATGACACTACAACGCATTTTTAAAAACTACCTTTACAACGCATTCCATTACATCGCATACTACCTTTACAACGCATACAATTACAACGCATAATATTACATTGCATTTAAGGTAAGTATTGGATAGTATATGGGTAAAAATTACTATTCTAACTCCAGGGGGTGCAACAGTAGGGTAAGTGTTGGATAGTATAGGGGTAAAAATTACTATTCTAACTCCAGGGGGTGCAACAGTAGGGTAAGTGTTGGATAGTATAGGGGTAAAAATTACTATTCTAACTCCAGGGGGTGCAACAGTAGGGTAAGTGTTGGATAGTATAGGGGTAAAAATTACTATTCTAACTCCAGGGGGTGCAACAGTAGGGTAAGTGTTGGATAGTGTAGGGGTAAAAATTACTATTCTAACTCCAGGGGGTGCAACAGTAGGGTAAGTGTTGGATAGTGTAGGGGTAAAAATTACTATTCTAACTCCAGGGGGTGCAACAGTAGGGTAAGTGTTGGATAGTATAGGGGTAAAAATTACTAACTCCAGGGGGTGCAACAGTAGGGTAAGTGTTGGATAGTATAGGGGTAAAAATTACTATTCTAACTCCAGGGGGTGCAACAGTAGGGTAAGTGTTGGATAGTGTAGTGTAATATTATGCGTTGTAATGGTATGCGTTGTAAAGGTAGTATGCGATGTAATGGAATGCGTTGTAAAGGTAGTTTTTAAAAATGCGTTGTAGTGTCATGCGATGTAATGGAATGCGTTGTAGTGGATGTTGCGTTGTAAAAAATGCGTTGTAAGTGTAGTGCGTTGTAAAAGTTGCGTTGTAAAGGTTGTTCCCCGTCCAGTATATTGACAACCTGCTTGTGGCGCCAAAAACTCGAGAAGCTTGTGTAGTAGATACCATAGCCTTTTCTAAATCATTTGGCAGATGGAGGACTTAAAGTATCTCCGCCAAAATTGCAGTTCTGTCAGAAAGAAGTACAATATTTAGGCCATAAAATTGAAAAGGGATTGAGAAAAGTGACTGCAGATAGGATCAAAATAATAAAGGGAATGAGAGCCCCAATGACGCAAAGAGAAGTGAGAATGTTTCTTGGAATGGTTGGATATTGTCGTCAGTGGATAAGTAACTTTTCCCTGATTGCAAAACCTTTGGTACGCTTGACGAGAAGTGATGTGAAGGATCCTATTGAATTGAATAAAGAAGAATTGATGGGTTTTAAACAATTGAGAGACAGTTTGTGTGAAGCACCAGCACTTGGTATGCCTGACTATGAAAAAGAGTTTGAGCTCTATTGTAGCGAAAGAAATGGATGTGCACTTTCTGTGTTAATAATGAAACATGGAAAACTGTGAAGACCAATCGCATACTTTTCAGCCATCCTGGATCCTGTAGCTGTAGCATTGCCAGGTTGTCTGAAGGCTGTGGTGGCTACTTGTAAGAGCTTGGAACAGAGTGAAGGAATTGTGATGGGATATCCTGTGCGAGTGTTTGTACCTCATGATGTGGCTATCCTTTTAACAAGGAGCCGTACTCAGTTCATGACGCATAGTCGTCTGACTAAATATGAGAAAGTCATCCGAGGTGCAACAAATGTGAGCCTTGTGAGATGTCTGAATGTAAATCCGTCAACGTTATTGCCTGATGCTGAGAATGCGGAAGTGCTTGATTTCTGTACCAAACCCCAACCTGATATAAAAGATGTTCCTTTGATGGAAAGTGACTATGTGATGTTTGTGGATGGATCATGTTTGAGAACGGATGAGGGAATTCTGAGTGAAGCATATGCAGTATGCACAGTAGCAGCGGTATTGGAAGCATCGTACCTGAAAGGAGTATAATCAGCCCAAGTTGCTGAACTATGTGCCTTAACAAGAGCATGTAAGTTGGAAAAGAATGTGAGAGTGACTGTGATAACCGATAGTCAATATGGCTTCGGTGTAGTGCATGATTTTGGCCAAATTTGGTCACAAAGAGGATTCTTGACATCAAGTGGAACTCCTATAAGGAACGCTGAAGTGGTTGGAAAATTGCTTGAGGCGATACAGCTGCCTAAGCAGTTGGCTGTTGTGAAGTGTGCAGCACACACAAAGTCCAGTGATTATGTATCGGCTGGAAATCAGTTTGCCAATGATATGGCTTAATATTGTGCCCAAAATCAGATTCAATAAATAAGGGAAGAGAAAGAGAAATGAATTAATGTCCTTTGTTGTTAGCTAACACTGTGAATACATGGGAAGAAGTGAGACAGTTGCAGGAAGAAGCAGGAGATGAGGAAATGAGACAGTGGGTAAAGGCAGGATGTGCACCAAGGGAAACAGATCATGTGTGGGTTTATCGGGATGGAAGACCAGTTATGCCTGATAGCATGGTGTCAGCCATGGCACGGATGTATCATGGACAAGCACATGTAGGAAGAGATGCAATGATCAGACTTTTCAAACAGACGTGGTATAACGCAAAATTTAGACTTATAGCTGAAAGTCTTTGTCAGAGATGTCTTATATGTCAGCAGTTCAATCCTGGACGAAAAACAGTGGTAAGTCTAGGAACGATAGGTCGAGAAGGAGGGCCTTTCACCAGAATGAAGATTGATTTCATAGAAATGCCCCCCTGTAATAGGTTGAGGTATGTATTAGTGATGGTCTGTCTGTTCTCTAGATGGGTGGAAGCATACCCAACGAGACGAAGCGATGGAATTACAGCAGCCAAACTACTATTGAGAGAGTTTATTCCTAGATTTGGGTTTCCAGTAACAATTGAGTCAGATAGAGGAAAACATTTCCATAATGAAATCATGAAGTTAATTTGTGAAGCATTGAATGTACAACAAAAACAACATTGTGCCTATTGCCCAGAGGCTTCTGGTGTGGTGGAACAAGTAAATGGCACTATTAAAAACAGATTGGGAAAAATGTGTTTAGCCACAGATTTGAAATGGCCTGATGTCTTGCCTCTGGTACTCATGACTATTAGATCTATTCCAGATAGGAATACAGGTCTGAGTCCCCATGAAATTGTCATGGGAAGAGCAATGCGATATGTTTTCATACCAGTCAATAAGCTGTTGCCTATATCTGATGACTTGGTGTTGGATTAGTGCAAGGGGTTGGCGGATTCCGTTCCTTCTGTGTTCCATCAGGTTGGATCGGATGCCACCACTCTTGAAAAGAAGCCAACTCATGATTTGAGCCCAGGGGACTGGGTGAAAATTAAAGTGCACAGAAGACGAAACTGTGTGGTCCCACATTGGGGAAAACCACGTCAGGTGATGTTGACCACAACAACAGAAGTAAAATGTGCAGGAGTAAAGAACTGGATTCATGCTAGTCACACCTTACGAATTCCAAACCCAGTGGATAACAAGGAAGGAGAATGCTTTGAAGAATCAGATACAAGTTCTGAATCCGATACTGAAGAAACAAGAACAAGACAAACTCCTGAAAGGGGGGAATCAGAAACAAATTCAGTTGTTGCTCCAGAAAATCTTCCTTTAAGAAGAAAATTGCAAATTTCTGATACCAACTCAGAATCAGATACTGAACCAGTACAAGTACACAAGAGTATAAATACAAATGGTGAAGAAACTGTCCAAGAAATCCTTGGTAAAGAAATTCCGAGTGAAAGTTCAAGAGAAATTCCACCTGAGGTAATAAGATTAGATGGTAAGGTACCAGATACAGAGAGTGAGGGAAAGATTTTTGCGGAAGAACCCCGAGGAGTTGTAAGGAACTCACACATCCAGTTAGAGGAAGGGACGGTTAGTCAGCAGGAAGATTGTGTGGAAGAACCACGAGGAGGGACAGAAGTAGATAATATAAGAGTAGTGGTGAAAAAAAGAACAGCTGAAAGTAAAAGTCAAGTTGGAACTGAATCAGAGGACAGTGATGAAGAAGTACCAGAAGGTCGAGTCCTGAGAAAAAGAGCATGGAGTACTGAGAAAACTGAAAAGTGAAATAAATTGAAAAGATCAGCAAGAGATGAAATTTGGCCAAACAAAATAAAGAGATTAAGATACAGATTGACACGAGTAAATTAATCTAGGGCTGAACAAGTGAATGAAGTGTCTAGCCAAGAGAAATTGAAAGACGTGGAACCAACAACAGCAGAAGAAAATAAGAGAACGAGAAAACCTAACCAGAAGTATAAGTCGCCGGAATGGTCATATGTGGCACTGCCTGAAATAAAAGAAGAGGCGGACAGCCAAGGTGATCCAGAGGTGACTGTACCAGAAGTGGTTGAGGAAGATGAAGAATCGGAAATCCTGAGAGTTATCTTGTCCGACATTGGAGAAGAGACGGATGTTCAGAAAGTTCTGTATCAAGATTATGAAAGAAAAGTGATAGACGATCAAATGCCAAACTGAAAAGACCAAAATTGATCCAAATGGAGAGACAGTAATTTACTGGAAAAGACATAACTGATAGAATCAAGTAGGTGCTTAGAGCCTTGGGTTAGACTAAACTAGTTGTGAAGTAGAAGAGGCTAAGTTAAAAGACATTGATCATTTTTCGGAATGGCAAACACAGAAAGTAGAAAATCTAAATGTGTGTTCCTTAGAAGATGGTTTAAAATGTGTTGTTGTTGTACAGGATTACTAATGCTTCTGTGGAGTTACATTAGAAACAATAGAAGGACATGGTGAGAATAAGACTAATGTAGAAAAAATTCAGAAGGTTTATCCGACCAAAAAAGATAGAAATTATTTACATGAAGAGAGATCTATAAATGATTTTTCTAACAATGTTTTTTCAAAATTATTATACGAATATGTGAAGACAATGGATGTGAGGGACTGCTACGTTTGCAAACAGTTGCCTGCATCAGTGTCCAAGGGAGTGACATATCATCACCTCCCAGTAACGTATGTAATAACATGTAGTGTATTCGCAAGTTTGTTTTACAAGATAGGGAAGCTGGAGTATTATTTTTCAGATGTAGATAACATATTTTTACAAGTACCTATAGTCAACAAATTGAATAAAGTAAAACCTGCTAAGGTATTAGGTGAATTTTTCTTAGAAACCAAAGAACTAACACTAGAGTCAATATTTAGAAATAATCTAACTTGTAGTCTGAAAAGAGAAGAGAAGATTTTTTTAGATATGGTAGAAGAGAGACGATTGAAAATGCAAAAGAAAGTACCTGAGGGAATGGAAGAAAAGACAGTCTGGGATGTTGAAAGAGAAAAACATTTTAAAGGAGAAGCTAGTCCAACAATGGTTTTAGATTGGCCCCAGAAAGGGAAGTTGTGTATTAGAAGGAATCAAACTGCATATGATAACTATTTTGTAGGTAACAGTGATTGCCATGATACTTAAAGAATCATGGGAGGATGGGGATTTAAAGGTGGAAATGATTTGGTATTTCCTGGTTTATATTTTATCTGCGGGAACAAAGCTTATTATCGGTTACCCGACCATTGGTATGGCACACGTTATCTAGGCCTGGTTTTCCCAAAGATATTTCATGTGCGAAGAGGACAAAATGGTGCACATGGAATAGGTAGCTATCTAACACATAGAAGAAGAGAATCTTGGTCAGAAATTGTAGGAAACATTTTTGGGGCACTGATACCAGAAGTTGGAATATCTCTGAATGCACACAAAATTAGAAAGCTAACAACCGTAGTGGATCGTTTGTCAACAAGTACTGCTGGAGGATTTTAATTGGTAAATACTGAAATGGTTGCCATGCGTGCTATGGTAATGCAAAATCGACTTGCCCTTGATATCATTTTAGCAAAAGAGGGTGGAGTCTGTGGAATGCTGAAAGTTCAACATTGTTGTACTTACATTCCTGATGAAAGTCAAGATCTAAAAACCTATATAAAGAATATAACTGATTTGCATGAAGAGATTGCACCACTGGAGGTTGACGGAGTTTGGGAAAAGATTGGAAGGAAGTTTCCTTCTATTAAAGACTTTCTATTAAAACTAGGTAGTACATTAATAGGTAAGATCTTATTTCCATTAACATGTGTGATACTTTTAGTATTAATTCTGAGACTAGGATGTTTATGTTGCAAAAGAAAGAAAAGACGAAATAACATAAAAGGAGAAACAATAAAGAAAAAAGAAAAGGAAAGAAAAGAAAGATAATTTGAAGAGGTAGAGTTAGAAGAGTGGAAAGAGAGTATGTATAGAAAAGCAAGAGAAGAAGAGACAAGTGAAACAGTAATGTGTGATCTAACAAAATTAAGAAATTTGAATTAATTTCTTTACTTAATTATTTTTCAAAATTTTAAGGTAGTGTGGTGATGTTAAAAATCACCAAAGGAGGGATTGATGGAGCAGGTAGAGCAACATTTTGTATACCTCCTCTATTTGCATGAAAAGATTAACTATATAATCTACTAATTATAATTTTATTAATGGTTTGCTGTGTAAAAATTAACATAACCCTTGCATACACGAATCACACATGGGAACTGCTAAATTGCATGGCGAAATAACTCTAATAACTAAAATACGTATGCATATTAATAATAGTATATGTGGTAATTAGATATCGCATGATTTATGTTGCTTTTGTGACGTTTGCATCTTTGTGGAGGACCGTAAAGGTGAATATATTGCTTTAAATGTCGCTATATGCTAGGAAAATACTAATACATAAAAGGATTAGTAAGGGTATAACATTAGAAGCATCATTTCTTTGTATTAATTATTCTTTTGTGTTTGTTTCGCTTAAGTTGACATCTGGGCCTAATCCAATATGGTGGCAGATACCGAGTTCAGAAGTGGCTACCGTCTCGTGAAGCGCAAAGTCTACTGCGCAAACTCGGATGGCTCCGTGAACTTCCTAGCGACCTCTATACACTCTGTTCCTGTCAAGGATAGGTTATTGGAGGACTGCCAAGACCCTGAAACAGGAATCTGGTATAAATGTACAATGGTCGAGACTTTGCAACATTACCATTATATCATCACCGAAAAACAGCAAAATCCATGTGAACTCGGACTAAAAATCGGACGTTTGCCACTAGCCAATCACGAACACTCTCCACCCAAAAATGTTTCATGTTATCCCGAAATGTATTATAAAAGAGTAGTAGAATAGGGAGGGAGATGCTTTTTGGCGGTTACTATGACTGCACACCCTCTTTGACCCCACAGGCGATGACGGATGCTAGCACGACTTCTGGACCTTGGGTGATCTTTGGGACCGTAACGTGCTAAACAGAGGACTTTCGGACTTTGAGCCTGCTTTATTCGAACAATTGACGACAACATTTGGATATGCAGAGCCAAATGAATTAGAGAAATCCCAGATAGCCAGAATAGGTAAATATGATGTTCTGCGATTTAAAAAATTGATCTAGAAATTGTAAACTTTGATGAGACAAATGCAAATATGAATTACAATGAACTTTTCGATAAACAAAAATTGATTAACAGAAATAATGAGTTTGTGGTTTTTTTGTTAAAGAGAATAAAGGATTCTGAGTCTTAGATGTGTTTTAGCTGGTTCTAAATCACCATCAATCAATCCAACTAATTGGTCTGTCGACCAAGTGGGTGGAGTGCCTTGATGTTTAGGATTAGGAATCTATAGGTGACGAAGATCAATGTATATTTTGTAAATACATTTTCTCCCCCTATAGGTTATAACGTGTTTCCCCACATGTCCAGGGCTTGAATTATTCATTCCTCCTGTGTGCAGACTTATGGGAGAAAGTGTGAGTGTTGGTGTTATGGGCCCCACCAATCAATGCATGTGCGAATGAGTTAGTGTGACCTCGGGTCTGTGACGCAGGGAGGATGTTTGTATATTTGCTTCTTTCACCCCGGTCTCGTGCTGGATCACACCCTACCACATTACAAAGTGCTGGTGGGACAGGGATTTCCTCGTAGCACACTAGATTCTAACCCTCAAGGCAAAATGTGTTGTTGTTTATGCATATCATAACATCGCTTTGAATGCGTAGAGTTGAAATAAAATACTCCTTTTTAATATAAAAATAAGTGTTAGATTGGACATAGATTTTTTTGACACGGTTCCTTGAGCTATGAGTCATGTTCACTAACCTGTATTCACACTTGTCCCTGAAGGGGCCTTGGACTGCTCGACCATGGTTACCCCTGAGAGCCAAGTGCAGAAGCAGTACATGGCCCAGTTGCTCAGGATCCACAGTAGCTCGGACCCAGGAACATTATAAGTAATAGGCCTCAACCCCCACTGTTGGACCTGGTAGCCCCTGCATGCCCCATGACCCTTTGAAAGGTGCTCTGTCAGGGATCCAATGCCTGCAGGCTGTGAGTGTCAACTAATGCATCCAGGCAATTACATTCTCTCTCTTTTCTGAATTATATAAAGAAATTATGTGCGACTTAACGGTGTTGGGAGAGGAAATGGGGGTGTTGGGGGTTTGCAAACGCATCAGCATCTCCTAGAGGAATGCCATGCAAAATATTCAGGGCTTTTTGGGCGAGGCATAGGGAGACCTTTAGTATCAGCAGCTCATCCCATGCCCTAGAGGAGGAGGGCAGATGCTCGAGCTCAAATGGGGACAATGTAAAAACAAAGTCAGAGGCCTTGCAAAGCCAGTAAACTTCAACAGTGGGTCATTTGTATGTAAAACGGATCTCACTCAACTTGAAAAGCCTGAAGAGATATGTGCTCATCAAAGAGCATTTAATGTGCCACTTGTAATGTTGCAATAAAATCCCATCCCCGAAATAAACGGCACTGGTAAAATTGACGATGCAATATAAATATATACAGTAGATTGTGTTGCCTTGAGCGTTTGCTGCCCACAGTGGAATTGCTATTCTATTTTGTCATCCAAAGGGATTAGAGAATATGAAAGTAAGTGGATTCTGTGCAAGCATTATGGAAATCACCGTGGAATCGCTCACTATAATGAGGGAGGGGAATAAATGACCCGACAGCTCCTAAGCCAGTGTCTCAATTCAGTCTGGAGGAGGAATGGTCCATTTTTGTTTCGACCCTGTAGGCCGCAGTGGTTGTCAGGGCAGGAGCGCCCTCAGTTTGATGTGCGTGTGATGGATGTGAGAGGTGATGTCCTACAACAGTGCGGCAGGAACCGAAAGCATTAGGTGTAGTTAAGATTAAAACAGGAAAACTTGCATGGTTATGAAGAACAGAATCCCAAACTTATTTCAAATGTGGCCCTCATTACGGAGTACTGGCGACACGGTGTTTTAGTCTTTATTTCTTCCAGTTTAAGCCAAAGAGCTGAATGGCAAAAAGACATTTGAAAAATAGACAAATATCTACAACGTTCATCAGCACCAGATGGATGGGCAACCCGTGCTGCAGGGTATTGTGGTAAATCTGCACTGAAAGTGACATCAGACAGGTAGCATCAATGCTAGGGGCACGCGGTTATAATTTAATACCTCAGTAATAGAGAGGAAATAGTAAGCACCCAGTGCCACAACTATACTTCATCAATTGACTCATCCATGGTATAATTGTCGAAGCTCTTTGTACCAAGTACACCTATTAGGGATCCCAGATATTGATACGCCTGACTTGAGGCAGCATTGATAGGCACAAGTATGTGATGCAACATTGCAGCAAGTGAGGTCGTGCAACCATTTGCTAAAGTGCTACTGCCTCTAACTTTCTGAATGACACTTTCACCTAACCCAACAAAGCAGTTAGGGGTGCAAATGTTGCAATGTTGGCCTCTATTGTGTTTCTACATTAATCAAAATCCGCACCCCAGAAGTCTGTATTTAAGGACATTTCCAAGATATATGTCAGCTACCTATTCATGACATCTAGGACACACAGGGACTCTGTGAGACCACACCGATATATAGACCCTCTGAATATACATAGTCTATGTCTGCTGTTTAAGGACATATTTTTAATAGCTGAGCAGGAATGTAACCACTGCTCATCACAGCTACCTTGTGGATATCTTGTTTAAGATGCCCACCCACGTCTTCAAGGCCTTACACAACCTGGGACCAGCGTATCTCAACCACCACCTTCTCTTCTATCAGGATACCAGAAACCCCCACTCTGTGTCACTCATGCTCACCTGCACCCCCCCACATCCACAGAAGTGGGACAGGAGGCCGATCTTCCTCATACCTGGCAGCTAAGTGGTGGAACAACCTCCCCCAGCACATCAGGACATTCACATCGCTCATGGAATTCCGCATGCAACTCAAAACCTGGCTCTTCACCTGATCCTCCTTGCCACTCTCGCCGCACCCCTGCACCTGCATTGTACCTACTCAGCGCCTGGATACGCTCACGGGTGACAAGCTTGCGCTCCACAAATCCACATTACATTACATTACAATATCTAGTTGGAGTTTCATGACTGTCAAATGACTAGTACTTCCAGCCAGGTCAGTGCCGTACCTAGCCCATGCGCTGCATTTGCTGCCCGTGGTGGCATGTAAGAGCGGGGGTGCTGGCAATTCTCGCCGCTACCAAATTCGTGCCGCCCGGGTCGGACTGGTTATAAATCAACTTTATTATCATTTTATTTTTAAATATCTGGGGGGAAATTTGTTGGTGAGACAACGCTCCTCTGCCTTAACGGAGGAGCCGGCCCTGGATATACTGCAAGCCAGGCACTCACACTTACATGCATTGAGGGAAGGTACAATAATTCTCCTTGTTCGCATTTAAGCCGCTATCTTCAAGCATCCACAGTTATGCCAGTCAGATCTATAGTGCTACAGTTTTGGGTGGGAGAGCTAAAAAGCACTATCTCAAAAGGCCAGCAGCCAAGCCATCCATATTCATGTCTTTTTCCAGCCAGAGTTGTGGAATAAGACTATGTGCTGTTTGTAATAAAGCTCAAAATCAAGTGCAGCCAAGCCACCCTTCTCATAAGGGATTGTTAATGTTGACCATCTAGCGCACCCATGCAAGTTTAGCAATTATGATGTAATGTGAGGAAAAACGTGTGGGGCAAGATAACACAATATTAAAAACTGAAAGAAAATCTGGGCAAAACTACCAACTTCATTATAGCAATCCTGCTTGCAAGAGACAGTGGTAGCCTTATCCATTTATCAAAGTTGTCCGCACCCTACTTGTTTCTAATAGCCTCTACAGAATCACTTTGCACCTTTTCGCCCAGGTATTGGACAGGCTGTTTAGTCTACTTTTAGAGGAAACTCCTAGGTACACTGTTGTGTTGATTTACCAAAGTGGAAATATAAGGGATTTGTACCAGTTGATCCTCAATCCAGAGAACCTCTCAAAACGTATCTCATTAAGAATTGGATAAATATTAATAAGGGGTATCTAGGTGCAATATCAGTGTTACTGCATATCTCGGCACTGGTGCACACTGTAATCATTCCTCGTCATTGCAATCATTAAAGATTGCGTGCTAGCAAATTCACCATAGGAATTTATCAGCAAATGTTGTCTGTTATAAATGCCAATATCGATATGCTATACTATCGCATGAGGAACTAAAATGCCTATTTCAATTGTGTGTTCTATGTGAATATCATTGATAAAAAGCACTGACATTTACCACCACCACATAGCAGGTGGTAAGTGATTAAATATGCGTGGAGTTTCTAATTAAAAATCATTTTACAGTGAAAACATATCATGTTCAACTTAATAATAAAAAATGTCCATACCCAAAACTGAAAATTAACATCGGAAAACAGCAATCAAATAACAATTACTCGTACATGCAAACACATCCAACAGCACAAACACAGATGTAATGAACCACCTGCCTAAATTAAAAATCTAGCAAGTGAGTTGTTTCCACAACACCATCATGAATGTAGCACTGCTAGTCCACTTTATGATCCTGTGACAAACACCCATACTGCGGATACACGTCATACAGCAGCACAAACATTGGATGGGGTAGTAGTTAACCCATCAAGAAGGCAAAGACTCAGGAGAGACCCTTCATTAAGAGGACATTGTCAGATAATACTAGTTCACACAGTGTAGTATCCAAAACTGAATATTAGCATCCTCCTACAAAACCACACAGGTGGTGATGATGATGGAATTTGTAAAGCGCAGGATTCGCCCCCGGAGGGGTATCTCCATGGAGGGGCTGAATAAGCAGAGCCAGAGCGGTCAGTTACTGAAAAGTTCTGTCTCCAGAAGTTTCCTAAAGTGGAAAAGATTAGTGCACTTCCATAGTTGAACGGGCAATGAGTTCCAGTATATTGGAGCAAGATATGCAAAAGCTTTGCCCCCAACCCGAAGTTTTCTGTAGCGGGGAATAACAAGCAGAGCTTTTTCCCCTGAGCGAAGGGATCTGCCAGGCAGATAGTGCTTACGCTTTTCCGCGAGGTAGCTTGGGCCACTGCCATGTAATGCTTTGTGGACTAGACTGCAGATCTTAAACTTGATTCTCTGACGGACTGGAAGCAGTGAAGCTGCCACAACAGTGGCTGGGAACAGGTTCTAGGGGGCATATTAATCGCTAGGCGGGCTGCTGTGTTCTGAACCACCTGCAGTCTATTCAGCAGGGTTTAATAAGCGGACACTGGAAGGGCATTGCAGTAATCGAGGCAGCTGATTACCAAGGCTTGAATCAGGGGCCTGCGGACAGATAGGGGAAGGAGATGGAACACTCTACGGAGAAGACTCAACGTGTGGAAACAAGTACCTAAAGTGCCCATGACTTGGTCTCTCATAGTTAGAGAGTGGACCAGTAGGACACCCAG
Organism: Triturus cristatus; assembly: GCF_964204655.1. Taxonomy (NCBI): domain Eukaryota; kingdom Metazoa; phylum Chordata; class Amphibia; order Caudata; family Salamandridae; genus Triturus; species Triturus cristatus. Next base: position 724,845,750 of record NC_140586.1, read on the forward strand.
GATTTTAGCCACAATTGTAGGGGCAGGGGCTGAGCCCAACTCGGCGGGCCACCGGTCAGGGGACCACAGGGTTTGAGCACTGCTGAATAACAAGATTTCAGTTTTAGCGGCATTAAGCTGTAGGAAGTTTTCCGTCATCCATCAGGAGATTGATATTGCACACATCTGGGAACATACCAAAGAAGCAACCATACAAGTGTAATAAATCAGCTGCCTAAAATAAAATCCTAGAAAGTGGGTTGTTTCCATAATTCCACCATCAATTCAGCATGCTGGTCCAAACTGAAGGAGGGGGTGGCATCCCCAGCATCAGTGAGCTCCTCTTGCTGGGTTTCTGAAGTGTGTGTGTTAATGTTTTAGATTGATTTTGCCATTGCCTCTACTAGGCCTCTCATCACTGCTCATTGTTTTTAATCTGAAAGTGCCTTACTTGTTGAGGCTCCCATGACTCACCCTTCCACCTCTCGAATACATACGTTTGTGTGGAGGAAGCCAGGGCGAGGTTTCCACATACTTTTACATTGACTCAATTCCCGGCCGGCCATCATCTTTGAGGGTTATTGCTCCAGTCTTGCTCTTACTCCCAGCCAATAAATGACTAGGAGGGACTAGGTGCACAGCGGACGTGCACAGCGGACGTGCACAGTGGACGCGCGCTGCAGGCCCGCCGCTTTGGCATGCCAAAGGCAAGCCCGTCTGCGCCTGGACGGCGTCAGGTGCCAGATCCCCTGCTCCTACAGCCAGATATGCAAGGTAAGAACTTATGGACTTACGTCATAACGGTAAAAGCAGTCATTGTCACTCTCATGACTGATGCTTTAGCACAAACAGGTACATGTGTCGAATGTGCAACTTTACCTTCAAAATAATGGGTCAGTCACGGCCTGCTGACTCTACAACCTCCACCAGAGAGGCAACAAACAAGCAAATGGCCACAAATGTGTACTCCTGTATGCTACTTAATTCACGGTCACTTGTTAAAAACAAATATGAATTTGCAGACCTTATTTCCCAACATGACCCAGACATTACCTTTCTTACTGAGACCTGGGCAGACGGTTCCTCTGATCCTGATATTAAGATTGCCACCCAGAATGGCTTTAATATTGAAAGGCTGGATAGAACAGGCAAAAGATGTGGGGGGTTAGCGATTGTTTATCGCAAATTAATTGATGCCAGCTTTAAACCAATACTTCATCTGAACTGTGAAGCACTCAGCTTTAATATTAAAATGAACAAATCATACACATTTCATGGAATATTAATCTATTGTTCACCTGGCCCAAGGGCCAGTTTTATTTATAAAATTCAGACCTTTATGGAATCTTGCATAAATTACTCAAGCTTTACGATTGTAGGAGATTTCACTTTTCATCTTGAGCTGTCTTCCAACGTGGATACAGATCACTTCGTGGATACTTTGAAATGTTTTAATCTACACCAACTAATTGCTGTACCCACTCATGTGGCTAGTCATATGTTGGATGGAGTCTTTACAAACAATTCAGATTTGGAAATAGATAAAATCCTGCCACTTCCATGGTCAGATCATAAGGCAATCTTTATTTTAATCACTACTCCCTACAATAGAGCAGCACTAAATAGTACACTTAGAATTATCAAATACTGGCCATGGAAAAACCTCCATGTGGAGGTTCTGCAGGATATACTATCTAAATTAGCTCCCACTCCCGACAATAATATCAATAATGCAGCAATCCACTACACTCATATCATAAAGTGGTACCGGAAAAAACATTGAAGAGCTACAGGAAAAATCCATCAGTCCCATGGTTCTCGCAGGAACTAAACGCGGCTCAATTAAAGTGCACACTCCAGGAGTGCAAATGGAGGAAAGGCTACTATTCAGATGAAAAAATCAAGTGTAAAAAATGTATTTCTGAGTATAAGGAGTTAATCAAAGCAGATAAGACTAAATATTTCTCTGGGAAAATTAGATTAGCTACAAACTCTACCAGGGAACTTTTTAAAACAGTCAATGACCTGTACAATGGAATAACAACAACATTGTTACTCCAGATGAATCCTATTGCAATCAGCTGGCTGATTTTTTCCAAATTAGGGGCCGATTCCGATCTGGGTCGGAAAGCTCTCAGACCGAGCAGGATCCGGAGAGTTTTCCAACCGAGCCAGTGTCCTGCAGTCCGACCGAGCGAGTACGATGCGGCAGTATGCTGCCGGACTCGGTTCGGTCGGACTCCCACCGAAGTCAATGGGAGCCGGACATACGACGCGTACAAGGGCTCCCATTGACTGAATGGATACGTCTCGCACAAGGGTGCCCCCTACAGTGGGTACGCATCAGTGCCATCCGCACCGTACATGCTTGTGTTGGGGAGACCCTTGGATCTCCCCCTGTGTCCGAGTCGTAGGGCTGCGGGTGACAGGGGGTCCGACGCAGACCCCCAAACACAACTTCCCGGCTCGCACCAGCTGTCCGACGTGTGCATCGTACTGGCTCGGTCCTAAATCGCATCCATTGCATGCCACGGTTAGGTTACAGCTGAGACGTACGGAGCGGTTCGGACCCGGAAACGACTCGGTCGGTGAATTTCACGTAGCTCGCATCGTACTTGCTCGCTCGTACAGCTGTATGAGTCGGGCGAAAAACACGTGTACGGCTCGTAGTTTTACCGGACGGATCGCGTTCGGTGCCCTTCCGACCCGGATTGGAATTGGCCCCTAAAAGTCAATTCTATTTTTCAAGCATTCTCCTCGAATACACCAACTATTAATGTAGGTTCAAATCAGGAAGAGGTCCTGAACTCTGGATCTGCCTCTGGGCCTTGCGGAACACCCAATTTTGAGAGGTTCTCTCCTCTTAAATGGGAAAAAACAATCAGTCCCATAAACTCTATTAAATACGGAGCCACTTCGGACCCCTGTCCACCATTGGTCATCAATCTTGGAGCCAGTAGGCTGGCTGGTCCACTATTGGATCTATTAAATCAGACACTTATCTCTGGGCAATACCCAACCTTCTGGAAAAAAGCTTCCATTCTTCCATTTGGTGAAAAAAACTTCCCTGGATCCTAAGCAGGTGGAAAACTACAGACCCATCTCCCGTCTTGCATTTCTTGCCAAAATGTTAGAGAAGGCAATGAATGAAGCAATTTGAGAAGACACCAATCAGCTGCTTGATTCCTCCCAATACGGTTTTAGAGCAAACCATTGTAATTAGTCAGCACTAATGGCTGCATCTGAAGAGATAAATGGAGTGGTGGACAATGGTGGCATAGCTGCATTAATCATATTGGATCTCTCTGCCGCCTTTTATGCGGTTCAACATGTACTTCTTGGTAAACAACTTAATTCACTAGGTTTTAGGAACACTGAGTTAACATTGCTGAGTTTGTTTCTTGATGGTAGACAACAGTGGGTGGAGATGGGAGAAGCAAGGTTGAGGCCCTTCTCCCTTCCCAGTGTGGTACATCAGGGCTCTGCACTTTTCCCCACCTTATTGAATGTGTATGTCACTCCCCCTGGTCAATATGATTCACAGTTGTGGCCTGGCTGTATTCTCCTATGTGGATGACACACAGATAGTGGTATCTATCTCATCACAGGTGGAAAAAGATGCAAACAATTTCTGTAGATGCATGTCCCAGGTTACAGGCTGGATTTAGAGAAATTGTCTCAAACTAAACTCGTGAGAAAATGGCCTTTTGGAAAGGAGACCTCCTTTTGGGATGCATCCTGGTGGCCTTTGGAGCTGGGTGCTTTACCAAAGCCAGTGAAGAAGGCAAGAAACCTGGGAGTCATTTTCAACACCAGATTATGTTTCTCTGCCCAACTTAACGCTGTGGCCTCGGCAGGTTTTCATATGCTTAGGTTTCTCAAGAAAATTCTCCCATTCATCCCGTTTGAGCTACAGAAAACGGTGATTATGTGTCTCATCTTCTCGAAGATAGACTACTGCAATGCCTTTACTTAAGTACCTCTAAATACTTGATAAAAAACTACAGTTCCTACAGAATGCTGTGGCAAGAACGCTACTGAAAGTCACCAAGCTCAAACCAATCTCTCATTTAATGCACAGCCTTCACCGGTTGCCAGTGGAGAAGATGATTTATTTCAAGGCTCAGTGTTTAATACACAAGGCTCTCCATAGATCTGGTCGGTCATTCTTTCAGGATCGGTTCTCTTGGTATAGACACAAAAGACCAGGGTTTAAACATATAGTAGGCAGTAGCTCTAACAACGAAAAAATGCGCAGGTAGTGTATCTATATTCAACGTGCCACAGGTGGAGGTTAACCCTGAACCCCCAAAATAACAGACCAAAGGTCAAACAAATAGTGAAAAGCCTGTGCACATGTATACAGTATCTGTTTGTCAGTTCTTCATATTTTGTCTAGTCTCAAAATGGAAACACAGTATTGCAAATAGACAGTGAAACAGACAATGGACAATCATGAGTAGTGTTTCTTTTTTCTTTTTGATCCAGAGTCGTTGTACAGCCAACACGTGTTTCGTCTGGGGGAGTACCCCACGACTTCTTCAGGGCTTATGGCACAATACACTGAGATGGTAATCTCTCAGCTGGTTGTACTTCCATCCCAGCTGGCGAAGTGAAATGAGTATAGCTTCGATTATAGATCCAGACCTGGAAATGGAGCCGAGCGTGAAGGCTAACCCTGGGCGGGTTGTTATTCCGTCCCGGCTAGCGAAGGAAAGTTAGTGTCCGTAGAAAGAATTATGTCCAAGAATAAGGACCTTAATATGAAACAGCGCACCGAAGTCCATGCGCTCAATTCACACCCAGGGGTTGAAATCAGAAATGGATGCGTGAGTCAGTGAGTACACAGTGTGTGCCAAAATCATGGTGTCAGTTTCCATTTCAACACTAGACTAAGTATAGAGAACTGACAAACAGATACTGTATACATGTGCACAGGTTCTCTTTGATATTCCCAGTAGAAACCTCAGATCGAGCTCCGCAGGAATGGTCACGGTCCTGAGAATTAGGAGAACAAAATGGAGCGGAAGAACACTCCAGTTCTGTGGTGGGAAGTTATGGAACACCCTGTCTGTTGCACTACGGTCATAACCCACCTTGCAGCAATTCAGGAAACAATTGAAGACCTGGGGGCATATTATCAAGCACGGAGTTAAAGTTATTGCAGATTTAGCGGCAGTTTTCTGTCGCTAATGCGGCGATAATGGGCTTGATAATATGCCGCAGAGAATTCCAATAGAAGCCCATGTTGACACCAGAACATGGGCTTCTATGCGAATTCTCAAATAGGTCACTGAGCGATGCCAAAGATATCCCCTTAGGCCGATATCTGTCCTGACTTTGATCCGTTCAGCGCTAAGAAACCTTCTTGTATTGCACACTCTATAAAATTATTTCATTCATTCACTTTAGGATGCTGCCAAATACACGCAATCCAGCAAGGCACACAGACGGGAAAGCCTAGAGATTGTAGAGAATTAGCCTGTGGTGGCTGGCCCACAAAAGATAAAATATTAAAACCTTTTGAGTCACCATATTTCCCTTTTTGGACCAATGGTTACAGTCAGCAGAAAAGGAAAGCTTTTGCAGTACCCCTTTGACTCGCAATCCTTCAGGAGTTGCGAAGTTCATCACCCGTCCCTGCGTCCGTGCACCTTTTGTTTTCTTCCCTCCCGGTTAATCCTCATTCCTGGTTCCCAAGCCAGTCATTTTGCCTGTGCTGTCAAACCTTCTATGGCATCCCCCGCTTGTCTCCTGCATGGCAGTTTCCTCAGCCTCCATGGCCTCTTCTGTCCCAAGCCTGTATCCTGGCTAATTGTGGAACTTTTTATAGAATACTGTGATACCGGTGAAAATTCCAATTGAACATAGTCTATTTGATACATTAACTAACCATATACTGAACTGGAGTGTTCCTACATCACTCTACACATGATAAATGGAAGACCGGAACTAAAAACAGGTTTGTTCTGCTGTAACTTAAGTTTGACATATTTGGAGTACATATGGAAATGTTTCCAAGGATTGCTGTGTTGGAAGGGCTGACTATAACATTAAAGTGGCAGCTACATATGATATACGTTCCTTCCTTGCCCCATCGATAGGCACATCTCTATGGAACATAATATATACATGTTGCATGTCACTAAGCATCTGGCCACAAAATGTCTGTGTGCATCTGTGTCATACGTACTTACATGTCCATACATACATTTCTCCCTTAAAATGTTGATTGATCGTGCTGTAAGTACATTTAAAATGTAAGTGGCTAGCCTCTAATAGTTGAATGTTGAGGTTTAGTTTGGTTAACCTCAGGTGCTGTGGTGTGATGATCAACGTTGCGTTCAAAACATATAGTAAACATTTAGGGGTTGATTAGGATGGCAGGCGGATTGCCACCGCCGGCCCGGCGGTGGAGATCCTCCCGCCATCGCAACCTGATTTACCCCCGCCATATTATAATGGCAGGGGATATTGTGGCGGACGCAAAGTGCATCCGCCGGTTTTCCGCTGGCCAGCAATCGTTCCAATTGCCAGCCGGGCGGACTTGGGCCACAAAATGGTGGCACCGCCATCCATATTAGGATGTGTGGCATACAAGGCCTTTCTATGGCAGCGATGCTGCCATGGAAAGGCTGGTGGAGATTTACTTTGGGGACCCATTGCGGGCCCATGCACAACGTGGCGCGGTGCCTACCACGTTGTGCATGGCAATGCACAACATGACATCTCACCATTGCGGAGGGTGCTGCAGCCAGCAGCACCCTCCGCAATGTTGAAATGCCTGATGCAACTGCCGCGGTGGTGGTTGCATCATAATTGGGGTGGCGGGCGGTCCCGTTACCGCTGTCTGCCCGCCATCCTAATCACCCCCCTTAGATAGCACAGTTTGTGAACTCTGCTTGCTGCTGCACAAGCAACAGAAAGAACCCCAGAATACCTGATGCAGTACAACAAAACAAGTACTTTCACAGGCGCTGGTATTGCATGGAATGAGGTCTTGATGATTCTAAGGGAGGTGATATTTGTTCACGGAGGTCTAATATAATTGAACTGCTTTTCCCAAAAGCCTTCTCCTGGGTTAATTTCTTGTAGTTGCAGCATATGTACTAGAACTTCCATTGCATTTTTTTGGGTAAAGCTAGGATTTCTTGGTGCTGTTTTAATGCTTCAGATTTTTGTCTATTGATTGTATACCTGATTTTGTGTGACAGTATCATTTGCACTATTTGCATGTCCACTATGGGGTCGATTCCTTTTCGGGTCGGACAGCTCTCCGAGAGCTGTTTGTAGCCCCACCTTGTGACCGACTCGTACCCGGAGCCGGTCTGACATGTTGAGGAAGTACGATGCGCATAACTGCCAAATATCCGACCGACACGTAGGCTGTGATTCAAGCTTCATTCTCCATCCGAGCCGTAACTCCGAACGCCGAACCAAGTTGCCCGGAAGCAGTATCCATAGCAGTTTCCATCCGGACAAGTACGGTGCACACATCATACGCGCCGGACGGGTCGCCACGTACGGCATCCGGCAAAGAATCATATCAGGTACGATTCGCGCCAGAACTCAATCCACGGCTATGAGACGGACCAGCTTGCAACGGGTACGAGACGGAGCAACAAGCAGCGTGTACGAGACAAACACATCATGAATCCCATCGCGCAGGTCATACCAGTACTGTACGTCTATGACCGGATCAGGAAACGAAGCGGACGGTGCAGACGGTAAGTCAGACACCCACCACACAAACAAACGACATATACCCGCAAAATGTGACACACACAGGGGATCCATATCCCTGCCACTAGCAACAGGCCACCATAGGGGTTGCATGGCCGGCACCACTACTACCCCTACTTATAGGCCCCATGTTGCCTATTACTACTGCCACCCCCACCCATAGGGCTCATGTTGCCCATCACTACTGCCACTCCCACCCATAGGGCTTATGTTGCCCATCACTACTGCCACACCCACTCATAGGGCTTATGTTGCCCATCACTACTGCCACCCCCACCCATAGGGGACCTGTTGCCCAGCACTCTTGCCACCCCACTCTTAGGACTTATGTTGCCTATCACTACTGCCACCCACACCCATAGGGGACCTGTTGCCCATCACTACTGCCACCCCCACCCATAGGGGACCTGTTGCCCATCACTACTGCCACCCGCACCCATAGGGGACCTGTTGCCCATCACTACTGCCACCCCCAACCATAGGGGACCTGTTGCCCAGCACTCCTGCCACCCCACTCAATTTTGATATTGGATACTATAATATTCACTGCCCAATGCTAATCTTGTCCCATAATGCTTTGCAGGGCCTTTGGTTGGGATTGTATTTTTGCCAATAACTGTGCTTGGGGTGGTCCTCAGAGGATGGGACCACCGCCGAATCGTTCAAGAAGATGTGCTTTTTGTTTTCAAGGCATCTGCTTGGTTCTCTCCCTAGGTTAGGGAGGATCCCAAAATCATCACCTCTCTCACTGCTTGCTAACTTATCATTTTCACTTTTGTGAAATGACTATATGCATTTTAGCATATAAAGACAGAAATACTTATTTTATCATAACTTGCACTGTGCAAGATGCTGTTTGTAATTATTGATCAGAGTAGAGAAGCACACAGTGCTATCTACTACGCAGTTTGAGGAGTAGCTGAACGTAGATCACAGTGTACTCCACATAGCTACATGTAGTGCTATTACACAAACTACACCCCCTGAACTGCACCAATGTGCATCTGTGAAGCCTACATGGACAGGTGACATTGCAAATGCACCCATGACAAACACTGTAATGTTGGGAGGAACTTCGGTGCACAGACGCATCACACAAGGACAGTTTACAACCCTGGTGAATGACAGATATAATGCACAGTATGAGGTACATGACCATGACGTCAAAGCTCATGTAACCTTACGAATACCTGCCACAGTCCCAGGACAATGCAGAAGCCAAGGAGAACCACAAGGCACACATGCTGACACCTGCAAACATTGCAGCCCTGTACCGGACAAGTGGGATCAGTCACATACACATGTCTCAATCACTGAAAGGTACCACCTAGGGACAACTACATGATATTGCGAACAAACAAGTGCCTTGGGGACCCCTGACTGTGTCCCATCTGCGTCTGACCACATAATCACCACTCAGAACAGACAAATCCCAATGATGAAACACCAATTAACAGTAGTGTGTCATGCACCCACACATATGGTAGCCCATGGCAAAGTTGTGGGATGAACACAGTACCACTCAGCAAGCATCAACAACAGGAACATATCAAGGGAACACTGCCTGTGTATGAAAAGGGATGTGGACACACACACATGCCCACACAACACACAACATGGGCCCAGGCAATGTCACGGAACAACACACTTACTTGAGGGGACTCAACTCCTGTGGAAGGTCAGCTGTGCCAAACATAGCCCCAGCAGGTCTCAGTCATGTCAGCAGAACACTTGGTCAGTCAGCCATCAGTTACCACACAATGAAGGCTCTAGTCACAACAGCCTGGCTACGGGAGTGTCCCTTAAGTCATCTGCACATACTCAATACATATGTCCAGCAAGTTGCACAGAGGACCCAGTTGCTCCTACACCAATGATGTCCACACTTACATGTCCAGTGGAGATGCGCCCACAGTCAGGGAAAAAGACAAATTGAACAATGGGAAGCACATCATATGTGCATGTGTGCAAGCCACAGATGTGACCATGCAAATGAAATGTTTACAGAGATGTTCACAAATTGTTAATCATAACACACCTATTTAGCTGCAAAGGATGATATGGATAACAACCAGAATAGGAGACATATTTCATGGACCACATGGAGGACCTCACATCAACACCTCAGTATTCAACTTTTGAAATCCAGCATTACAACTGCAAGGTCATGCTAAACATCATCAACATAGTGTACAGCTAAGTCAAATTCACAAGGATAAAGAAAAAAGCTTTATTCAGCAAATTAAAAATGCAAAGTCCTTTCAAAACAAAGGCCAATGGCCAGTCCATATCCAAATAACAAGAAGTTAACTTGAGTGACAACTGTCACACATTGCTTGCCTGCACTGGTAAGGACAGGGGACATCCCCTCGGAGGAGCATACATGGGGGCAGGCCAGGCACAACAGGGACAGGATCTTGGCGCAGCAGAAGGAGGCAGTGAAGGGGTGGTGGATGCAGGAGAGTCACTAGCAACTGCAGTGGAGCTGACTGAAGTCGTGGGTGCAGTCACAACTGTGGGGCACAAGTCAGATGGGGTGGGTGCCGGCACAACTGCAGTGGGCAGGTCAGAATGAGTGGACTGGGTCTCCACTTCAGTGCCCAAGTCAGACGGGGTGGTTGTGGACTCCACTGCAGTGCCTAACTCAATGGGAGCGGAATGGGGTACAGGTGAGGTCGGCAGGACAGAGGGGGGACACGGTCCCCACATCAGTGGCACAAACTGCCTGAGCGGGGGTGGAAGAGCAAGTGGTAGGGGGGGGGCCTCAGCATTTTGGGGATGGTGTATCTGTGGGTGGGGAAACCTGGGGCAGGGTGTGGCGGGGGAACCTCTGGAGTGGTGGCCTGGGGGATGGAGGACGGAGACTTCATCGTGGAGCTGCAGGGCGGGGGTGGGGTCTTGCTCTTCCGGCTCCGGGGGGACTTGTGGGTGGGGACCTCAGTCTGACTGCACCTTTGGGAGGGTGTCCGAGTGTGAGGGGCACTCCCCTCTGTGTGTGGGGACTTCCTCTTCCCCTTGTAAGACCGATCTGCTGGGTCGGTGGGGAAGAGGCCAAGGTCACAGAGGAAGAGCTTCTGTGGAGATGGGGTTGCATGTGAGGCAAGGGAAGGGGGCTGGGGGGAGAGGTATCAGAGGACTGCGGAGTGGTTGTGGATGACTGTGTGTGTGTTTGCAAACCATCCCCTGTGAGTGTGGTATCAGTCCCCTGAGGTTGCTTGTGTGCACGTCTAGACCTTGGTTTGGGTGTTTGTGTGCTGCCCGTGTCTGTGGTTTTGGGTGAAGGTGCTGGTGTGTGTGTGCTTGGGACAGGTAGGGTGCTAGGAATCGTGGGTGGGGCAGGGGTAGGAGGGGTGCGGGACTGTTGGAGGAGGGACACTGCTGCCGTCAGGGAGGAGGCCACGGACTGATTGGTCCTCTGTAGGGCAGACATGCCCGATGAAATGCCCTCCATGAACGACACCAGTTGTGTCAACAGACTGGTGTGTGCATGGAGGACACTCAGCATTGATGTCTGCCCTACATGGATCTGTCGAAGCAAGACCACAGACTCCTCACTCAGGGCAGCAGGGGACACAGGGGCAGGGGGTGCGGTGCCTGGCACAAAGGAGACATGCTCCCGAACACGGGAGCCTCCATGGACCTCTGGGATGGGAGCCGATGGGAGGGTGGTGATGGTGGTGGTGGGGTCGGTGGCGGGGACAGCCTCACTAGCTGGGGTTTGGTGGCTGCTGACACCCGCCTCCACAAGGGAGTCATCCTCAGAGCTGCTGTGGCCCTCAGCTGGGGTGGATGTTGCTGAGGACTCCTCAGTGTGGCTCCACTCGCCCTCCGTGCCACTGGGTCCCTCCGACTCCTCCCCTTCTGTCCCAGTCAGGCTCTGTGGCTCCTCCTGGTCCATTGAGCTGTCCCCTCCTGTGGCCGTGGATGTATCTGGATAGAATTAGGAAAAAGAGAACAACATCAGTCACCTGTACTGACTGCACATACCACAGTGAGTACATCACATCACAGGGCAAGCCCTGGCATCATCAGGTGAACACTGCTCAAAGTGCTCACACTGTTTAGAATAATCCAATTGTCAGTCTCACCATCAACCATGGCACTCATATCCCTCCTGGACTTGCACCCATATGTCTGTTGCATGTTGGATGCTAATACCCCAATGTGCCGACATGCACCACCTACACATTTGTTGGACATGTAAGTGAGCATGTAGGAGTATGTCACTATACACACATTACATCTCTTGATGGAGGGATGGGCAGAGTCTCATTTCACATGCTTGTGATGCATGCCAGCAACACACACTATGATGTTCTCATGTCCTGATAGTCAATGCCACAATGGGGTGAATGGAGCACATTTGAACACAATGCAGGATCACTCGTAGCAAGTTAAATGCCATGGCACTGGCATGCCTGGAAAGTCAGTCAACACTGTCTCCTGTCACAGGGTCAGGGTATCCTGACAACAACAGTATGCACTGTGTCACAATCATAGGGCATGGGTAAAGCAAACTCTGCAGCTGACAAGTGCACTTGCCCCTCCCCTGCAAACAACATATCCCGGACCCAAAAGACCCCACATCATACAAAACAGACATAGGAGTCTCTGCGAACACAACTCCCTGTACATTAGCACATCACAGTCTGCTGTGCATGTAACACAGCTGCCTGGAGTGCACAGTTGCATACACCATTGTGCACTGTCAAGTGATCACACACCTATATGTCACACAGGTCTTATTTCTCATAGTCACATCTCAGATGTCCTGCTGACCCTCAAACTCATGAACACCACAGTTGTCCTGAAAAGGAAGCCACACCACAATGACACAGAGGCAGACACCTGAAGGCACATGTCACTAAGCACAACCTGTACGTTCTACGTGAAACAGTGTTTAGGCCTGGACAGTAGTCAGGTGGCTAAGCAAGTGTGACACACTTGATATATATACTCCTGAGGCACACAAATTGGAGTCCCCTGCTGCATGTGTTTGTTTGAAATACCCCAGCCACATGTGGAGAGTCAGACCAGCAATTGGAACACATATCAAGGGCACACACAGATCACATGTCAGATCTCAGGCATTGTGTAAACAATTGACCCACCCATGAACCCACAACAGAGTCACGGTAACAGATGCTGTCCGGAAGCTGAAGCATAGCTGACTGCAGGGACACAGTGCCCTAGTGACACAAGCAACACATTGTAGGGTCCACACCTGTGGATCAGATGAGGAGGGTGCATCACACAATTGAGGGACCTGAGTATTGGACTACAAGACCTACGTAATGTGGAAGTGTGACCAGGCCAAAAGACTGCAATTAGCATGTCAGACATAGTACACAGATTAGGCATGTACTTACCCCCTCCTTGCTGCTGTCTGGCCTTCAGCTGCCCATCCAGGTCCGGGAAGACCACTGCCAGGATCCTGTGCATGTGGGGGGTAAGGGTCCGGTTTCTGCCCCTCCTGCGAGGAGACAACAGCTTCAGCTGGACCCTTGCGATCCTCCGGGTCCAGCCCCAAAGGTCCTGCCACCTTTTCTAGCAGTTGCGGATTCGTCGCTTGTAGACCCCCACGATCTAACTGCCCGGGTGATGGTCAGCCATATCTCCTGCTTCTGGTGGGCATCAACCTGTGAGGATGATAAAGTTTCCATTAACACAGATGCCCCATATTTGTGCTGCACACAGTTGGATATACATGTTGTCAACACAAAGGAAAATGAGTTACACAGGTAGTGCACCCATGGAAAATGACAAATGCCCTGCATGTCTGACATGTTAATAATCCTGGGAAGTTGAAGCTTGCACAAATGCACTTTAGCTGCAGAACACCTGTTCATTACATGTACCTACACACTTTGGGGGATGAAAGTACTCAGTGAGTATGCTTGCCACTGGTGTACACACTGCTCGTACTGCTAGTCAGACAATATGCACAATTTGGAAGGCAGTGGCACACTCACCTGCTCCCCTGGTTTCCCATACAGCTTGCTGTACTGTGGAAGAAGCCCGTCCAGCAGGGCCTGGTTCTCCTCCTCAGTGAAGGCTGTGGCCCTCTCCAGAGTACGTACCATAGCAGTAGCCAGAGGATGCAGAGACAGCAGCAGTGGTAGCAGGCATGTGGTCCAGCAGCATGTAGTGCAGGCAAGTGAGCTCCCTGGGGGCCAGCCAGCCTTATATCTGTGCTGCAGAGGCAGACTCTGTGCCATGTGTCCCAAGTGATAGGTCCAACACGGTTGCATTCTATGAATCTGGCCAATCCATGGAAATGAACGACTCCGACACGTCTTCCGCATCGTTCAAATCTTCACCTTCATAAAACCCTAGTAATTGCAACATTGTTGTAGGCATCCAACTGAATTTCCAGCGCACAACTTGTACAAGTTTTGAATCTGCATCCGTCTCCATGACAGTCCAGAGCCAATAGGTGCGCCCGGCTCGGTCAACTGACTGTAAAACGCGTAGTTTGAAAATACACATGCACCCATCTCCATACGATTCAATGGCCAAGGCGTACACCGGTCTCGGACCATACCTGCCCGACGCATATGCATTATAGTCACCCGCATCGGGCCTCATTGCAGTCAATGGCTAAGAATACGCACGGCTCGGTCCTGAACTGTGCAATGCGTACGCATTGTCACCCGCGTCGGACCTCATTGCAGTCAATGGCTAAGCGTACGCACGGCTCGGTCCTGAACTATGTAATGCGTACGCATTGTCACCCGCGTCGGACCTCATTGCAGTCAATGGCTAAGCGTACACACGGCTCGGTCCTGAACTGTGCAATGCGTACGCATTGTCACCTGCGCCGCACCTCATTGCAGTCAATGGCTAAGCGTATGCACGGCTCGGTCATGAACTGTGCAATGCGTACGCATTTTCACCCACGTGGGGCCTCATTGGTGTGACTATTTGACGGCTTAAACACACAATTACTTGCCAGAGACTCAGGTGCACACCTACCACACTACAGCATTGGCCACACAGTGTCCCATGGCATGTAAGGCTGCATTCCCTGTGTGTTTGGGGGGGGCACTTTTGTGCAGCCACTCCCGGGCTGTGCACGTGTTCATGGGGACAGAATCCTTGTGCACATTACCACTGTGATGTGCAACTGTACAGTTATGGGCATGAGTCATGGACACAGTTGCAGGTTGGATATGTTTAGGACATGTCACATACACCCTGAGTCCTGGGGGTGATGGCATGTACGTCACAGTGAGACCTGTAGCCACAATTCTGATGTACACCCACAGTCTGTGTGCATGTTGTGTCTCAGATGGGGCTGATCAAATGTGTCCAATGGGAGACAGTCACCACATCCATGTGGTTTGTGCATCAACATTGATGTGTGTGTGTGTAAGAGACGTACATGTAGGGCCTGCAGAGACAACAGTGGCCACTACCTGTGGGACTCACGGTTGCCTTGTGGCGTGTACATGATACGCCATGTCATGCCAGTGTCCATGTGGCAATACAGGGACCCTGGGTATCTGCATGTCAAAGATCTGTGATGCCTGGGAGACATCAGGCCTCACTTGTCACTGTGGTGTGTGTTTGTAACGTCACAGCAGTACATAGGTAGGGTGACACAGCCAAATGATTGGCCATTGCACTACATGGGAATTATGTGGACATGTGGACTTGAGATGTGAGGTGATGGCCATGTAGGTGACATATGTGCCCATGCCCAACAGCACACACCTCAGTACATTGTGTATTGTCCTGATGTATCATGTGATATTTTGCTTGGTCATAGCCACATGGGTGGATGAACTGACAATCTTCCTTTGTGCATCTCTGTTATGCAGAACACCAGCTGTCAATAGACCGTTCCCAGACCTTGAAACCATGCAGGAACGTGACTGCATCCGACGGTACCGCTTCACCAGGCCACTGATTGAGGAGTTGGCGGAGCAGTTGGCGCCACATCTGCTTCCTGGCCGGACATACCCTACAGCACTGATCCCAGAGGTGAAAGTGATGGCAGCCCTGCACTTCTTTGCTACTGGTACCTTCCAGTACACTGTGGCTACTGCTGGTGGTATGTCGCAAACTATGTTTAGTCGTGTGCTACGCGATGTCTTGGAGGGGATGTTGCATTTCCTTGACCTGTACATCACGTTTCCTAGCCCAGGTCAACTCACTGAAATCAAGAATGCCTTTTATACACTGGGGAGGATGCCGAACGTCATCGGATCAATTGATGGTACACATGTGGCCCTGATACCACCACAGGCTGATGTGCAGGCATACCGGAACAGGAAACATTTCCACTCCATCAATGCTCTGATGGTATGTCTTGCAGACATGTGTATCACACATGTGTGTGCACGTTTCCCCGGTTCTGCGCACGATGACTACATCATGAGGAGTAGTCGCATTGCAACGCTGATGTCACAGATGCCAGACCAGCGTGCCTGGCTTGTCTGTGTGTACTGACTGTTTATCATTGTGTGTGTTTGGCAATGTTGTATTCAGCACTCCTTTAAAACTCTGCTAATTGTTCAATTGTTTGTGTGTAGGTGACTCCGGATACCCCAACATGCCGTGGTTGCTGACACCCCTCAGGAACCCTGTGACACCAGCCGAGATGCGCTACAATGAGGCACATGGTCGGAGCAGGAGGGTTACTGAGCGGACATTTGGTCTCCTGAAAAGCCGCTTCCGCTGCCTGGACAAGAACGGAGGGGCCCTCCCATATGAGCCTGCAAAGGTGTGCGAAATTATCCTTGTATGCTGCATGCTACACAACATGGCAGTGCGGAAGAAGTTGCCTCTCATCCAGGATGACGATGACCGACCTCCGCCACCTGTGGAGGATCCAGGCCTGGAACACAATGCCAGTGATGATGATGATGAGGGTGACGTCCGCACACAGCTCATCAACAACTTCTTCACCTGAATGTGAGTTTACAGGGTTGTTATATCAATGTATGGAGTTAGCCTGAAATGTATTTTGGCTGCTCTGTTGCTGTTTGAGTGTGTCTGTGTGCCACTTAACTGGATGCGTGCAGTGATGTGTCCATTTAGGTGGTCTGTACGCCACAATGGTGTAGAACTGCTAACTTGTTTCTGTGTAGGTTTCTTGTGACATGTTTTGTGCATGTGTATTGCATTTCTCTCCTGTTCTGCTGTGCTTTTGACTGTGTCTTGTGTCTGTCCTTCCCAGGGTACTTTGCCTGTTGTTTGGTCAACACTGACGCCCAACAACCAGAATCCAACACCAGTGTGGGAGTTGTCAATTCCCATCAAGTGATGTGCTACACACCCCTGGACTTCAATTCTCCAGCACTTTGTGACCGTGTGTCCACTGTAACGTACAATTACCTTGCAACTATTGTGTAATAAACATGTTGCTGATGTGTAATGAACCTGCGCTATGCTTTGTTAGGTGTGTTGTCTGTCTTCCCACATCTGAGTGACATTTGCTTACCTCACCTGTGGACTTTTTACCACTGACTGTGGATAGGTGTTGTGTCTGTGCATGCCAATGTATTTCAGGTCAACATCATTGTGTGGGATGAGTTACATGTACATGGTGAGTATGTGTTGTGGTGCCATAGTGGTGTGTCTCCCTCACATGTGTCACATCACCATGACTCACATAACGGTGGTCACATTGTTGTAGTATTTGGCATGCACTGTGTTGTTTAGCAGATCAACATCTCCATGACACATGACAAGTTGGAATCACAACAGAGGCAAGTATGGTGTACTGGTGAGTTTATTTACAAACATGTGTGAGGATAGTGCACAGGATGGTGGGTGCTGTACATTGGGTTTTGAATGCAAAGTTCACAGTAGAGTTGGAAGTGTTGGTAGCTGAAATGTCCAGAGTAAAGTCCACAGTCATCTGCTACATTGGACCAGCATGAACCCTCCATGTCATGTAGGCGAGTTGTGTCCGATCTGACAAGGTGAACGGGTTGCGCACAAAGAACATTGTCCAGAACAGGGTTAGAGGCCCTGGGAGATGTGCAGGGATGTCTGCGTCTCACATGTCCTTCTTTGGACGACCCCTCTTCTTCTTGGGGGGGGGGAAGATCCTCAGGTGCAGGCGTCTGCAGTGCAGGGGACTCTCTGCCAGAGTCCTCCTCCCTCCCTGTGGCACTGGCAGATGGTGTGGCAACAGATATTGTGGCCACACAGGGAGGTGTGGACATGTTTGTGCTGATATTGCAGAGGCATAGGAGTATGTCCCGATGAACTGCAGTAAGTGCATCCCACATTGCCTCCATGCGGACATGGTGGGCAGCCTGCTCCTGTTGCATATCCTTGAGGATCCCCACTTCCTGGCCAAATCCTCCGGTGCTATCCTGGTACGCATCTAGGATGCGTGCCAGTGGGGGGTCATCATGCAGTCCAGACCCCTCTGCAAGACGCACCCTCTGCCTCCCACCCCTCCCAGCACCCCTATCCACATGGGCAGGACCAGCGGCGGCACGCACAGGTGACACTGGGACCCCTTGTGTGTTGCTGCTGGTGGTGTTGTCTGTAGCTTCCTGGTGGTCCTGTGTCCCTGTGCTGTCGGTGTTCTGTGGCCTTGGTCTGTCCATGTTGGCGGGGGTGCCCTGTCTGTTTCCAGATGCTGGAGGTGTGGGTACAGGGGGTGCAGATTTTGGTGCTGCATGATGACTCACACCGGAGGTGCCAGGTTGTTCGTCGTCATCTGAAGAGGACAGAGACAGATTCAAACCAGAGAGCTGAGGGTCCACCAGAGTCTGGGACTGGGACTCCTCTTCATTTGGTGCTGTGTCCCCAGCCCCACCTGTGTTTGGAAGAGACACACAATGCAAGTTAGGTTTCTACAGGCATCAGTGGTTCACATACATGACATTTTCTACTGTACGTCCGGATGCCTGCTTGTACACTGCTTTGTCCTGGGTTGTCACGGACAGAGCTTGATATTGTTGTTGTACATTGCCCAGCAAAAATGAAAAATTTCAATGTGCATGTCGAAGTGTGTTCATGCCCAGCTCATGTATAGATTTGTCTGTACATGACAATTACTACTCAAGGGCCATCACGTTGCTGACAGAGGTGTATCATCCCTGTACACATGTGAGCTTTAACAAGGACATACGTGCTATTCCACTGAGGATATGTTGTAGGATTGGGGCATGTGTGGTAGCAGATTTTGCTAGTCTTTGTGTGCCACATTGGTGTTTTTGTACGACATGGTCACAGTCCGGTATGCCTGTGATCTCTTTGGCGGAAGTGTTTTTTTACAGTGTTCCTAGTTCCCATCTCATTTCATACAAGTGATGATGTCACCATTGTTAATGAGTCTGGTGCTGAGTTTTGTACGTGTATATGTGATTTGACTTGTCAATGTTCTCCATGGTGAAATGGATTGGGCAAGGTAGCACTCTGGCTTTTCAATGCTCATGACAGTGAGGGCCGGTGGTGAGTGTGTTGCAGTTTTGCTGCTGTGAGTAGCATGTCTCCTCCAATGCAGTCCAGGTTGGACCTTGTGTCTACAGTGTCTATGTCAGTGAGTGGTGTGTTGTGTGAAGGATGCATATGTTTCAGCACGATGTAGGAGTGGAATGCAGCTCACAACAGCACAGAGTGTGAATGAGACCATGCTATGGTGTCGGTTATATTGGTGTGTCTATTCCATTCACTGTCAGATGTCCCCTGTCAATGATGTATATGTGAGTTCCTGTGTGTTTTGTGCAATGTACCATATATGGCTCTCCACACTTGTCATCTGCAAGACACACATCCCCAGCCCGGCCAGGGGGCACCCCTGGACACTGCATCCCCAGACAATGAGTTTGAACATAAGGTTGCAATGGCTGTGTGTGTGACCGTGTTTTGTATGGCCAGTGCATATGTGTGATTGTCAGCCACATAATTTCTCAAGCCCAGTGTCAGACATCTTGTCAGTCCATTCCCACTCCCTGTGAGGCAAGCATGTTTCAGTGTGAGCTTGATGGGCCATGTGGTTGGGTGGGGATTGTCTGTGACTGCAACTCCCATCATGCTTTTGACTACACCCCCCTTCCCAGCATGACCATACTTCCTTCCTCTTGACTCTGCTTCCCTGTGAGGGGGTGTGACAGCAATGGCAAGATGGCTGACTGTGCAGTCCTGGTGCTTGTTGGTGCCCAGTTCCCAGCATGGCCTTGTGCTCCCCACAACAGAGCCCAGTGTCAGACATCTTGTCAGTCCATTCCCACTCCCTGTGAAGCAAGCATGGTTCAGTGTGAGCTTGATGGGCCATGTGGGTGGGTGGGGATTGTCTGTGACTGCAACTCCCATCATGCTCTTGGCTACACCCCCTTTCCCAGCGTGCCCATACTTCCTTCATCTTGACACTGCTTCCCTGTGAGGGGGTGTGACAGCAATGGCAAGATGGCTGACTGTGCAGTCCTTGTGTTTATTGGTGCCCAGTTCCCAGCATGGCCTTGTGCTCCCCACAACAGAGCCCAGTGTCAGACATCTTGTCAGTCCATTCCCACACCCTGTGAAGCAAGCATGGTTCAGTGTGATCTTGATGGGCCATGTGGGTGGATGGGGATTGTCTGTGACTGCAACTCCCATCATGCTCTTGGCTACACCCCCTTCCCGGCATGCCCATACTTCTTTCCTCTAGACTCTGCTTCCCTGTGAGGGGGTGTGACAGCAATGGCAAGATGACTGACTGTGAAGTCCTTGTGTTTGTTTGGCTACAAGTCCAAATAGAGCCCCTGTGCTTCACACAGCAGCACCCAGTACAGTGTATCTTTGGCTGATATTTCACTACGGTGTGAGTCAATGCACTCTACCCAGTGAGTTGTGTGGAGTTTGTGTCGAGGGGTGTGTGTGTCTCCACATGCTGGTACGTATAGTCAGAGCTGTCAGTCCTCCTTCCCACCTGGGTAGACATCCCACCATGAAACGTGCTTCCATTGGAGGGCTAGACCATGGACGATCTCTGGTGGTAGGTCCCGCACCTTCTCCTCCCAGATCCTGAAGTAGACTGGTTTTGCAGGAGGGCCACCGCCAGTGCGCTGACTCAAGGCGTGATCTTTCTCGATGAGTTTCTTGACCCTCCTGCGCACATCATACCACCTGTTCTGGATATCGTCCTTTGTGCGCAGCGTTGGTGCTTGTGCGTTCACCCTGTCCACAATCCTCGCCCACATCTTTGTTCTCTGTGACATGGGGGTCCTTTGGACCAATGTACCAAACAAATGTGGCTCTACTCTGATGATCTCGTCTACCAGTACTTCTAACTCATCATCTGTGAACTTTGGATTCTTCTTTGGGGGCATGGTGATGGGTGGTGGTGGTGAGTG
Organism: Triturus cristatus; assembly: GCF_964204655.1. NCBI lineage: Eukaryota > Metazoa > Chordata > Amphibia > Caudata > Salamandridae > Triturus > Triturus cristatus. The sequence goes on from NC_140586.1 coordinate 724,866,773, forward strand.
ATGTGTGTGTGAGGGTGCAAATGAGGGTGAGTTACTGTTGGTTTTGCTAGCTGTATGTGTGTGTGCTTTTGGTGAGGTGCTAATGGTGTGAAAGTTGTGTGATGGGTGAGTTGTGAGTGTGTCTGTGGTTGCTTTGTGATGGTGTTTTCTGCTGGCTGTTGTCTCCTATTTGCAAAGGATCATGGTAGTGATTGATGTCCTTTATATAGGTGCAGTTGTGGGTGTGCCTTTGTTTCAGGTTTTTTGGGGGGATATTTATTGGCTTTGTCATTGCTTGTTTGGTCCTTAATTTGTATTTTTTTCTTTGGGTTTTCTAGGCATGAAGGAGACGTTCTTCTGACCGAGACGGATGCTGATGTTAGCTCGTGCGGGCTTCTCCAGTTCGTTCACGCTGACTTTCTTCTGTGTTTCATACGCGTCGGTCGCAGAAATCTCTATTGTTTGAGGTCCCTGTTTTCTGTGCGTGTCGGTCATGCGGTTTGGGCTCTGTGCGAGTCGGTCTGGGTTTACACGCATTGCATTGTACTGCGCGGATCGGACATCGCAGTTCCAATAACTTTATTTGGAGCATTGAAGATAAACATATATAGGAAATACATATATATAGGTGATTGCTGACATCATACGGTAACCTAAATCTTGTCACTGTATATATTTATGCTAATACTGTCGTTCATGGAGGGCATTTCATCGGGCATGTCTGCCCTGCAGAGGACTAATCAGTCCATGGCCTCCTCCCTGACGGCAGCAGTGTCACTCCTCCAACAGTCCCACACCCCTCCTATCCCTGCACCCTGCACCACCCATGATTCCTAGCACCCTACCTGTCCCAAGCACACACACACCTTCACATTCTCACAAAGCCACAGACACGGGCAGCACACAAACACCCAAACCAAGGGCTAGACGTGCACACAAGCAAGCGCAGGGGACTGATACCACACTCACAGGGGATGGTTTGCAGACACACACAGTCATCCACGACCACTCCGCAGTCCTCCGAAACCTCTCCCTCCCAGCCCCCTTCCCTTGCCTCACCTGCAACCCCATCTCCCCAGAAGCTCTTCCTCTGTGACCTTGGCCTCTTCCCCACTGCCCAGCAGATCCTGATTACAAGGGGAAGAGGAAGTCCCCACACACAGAGGGGAGTGCCCCTCACACCCGGACACCCTTCCCCAGGCACAGTCAGACTGAGACCCCACCCGCATGTCCCCCCAGAGCCAGAAGAGCAAGACCCCCTGCCACCACGCAGCTCCAAGGCAAAGTCTCCGTCCTCCATCCCCCAGGCCACCACTCCAGAGGTTCCCCCACCACTCCCTGCCCCGGGTTCCCCTACCCACAGATACACCATCACCAAAATGCTGAGGCCCTCCCCCCTACCACTTGCTCCTCCACACCTGGTCAGATGGTTAGTGCCACTGATGTGGGGACCGTGTCCCCCCCCTCTGTCCTGCCGACCTCACCTGCACCCCATTCCGCTCACATGGATTTAGGCACTGCAGTGGAGTCCACGACCACCCCGTCTGACTTGGGCACTGCAGTGGGGACTCAATCCACTCCATCTGACCTGCCCACTGAAGTTGTGCCTGCACCCACCACTTCAGTCAGCTCCACTGCAGTTGCAAGTGTCTCTCCTGCATCCACCACCTCTTCACTGCCTCCTTCTGCTGCGTCCTGATCCTGTCCCTGTGGTGCCTGGCCTGCCCCCTTGTATGCCCCTCCGAGGGGATGTCCCCTGTCCTTAGCAGTGCAGGCAAGCAATGTGTGACAATTGTCACTCTAGTTCACTCCTTCGTATTTGATAATGGACTGGCCATTGGCCTTTTGTTTGAACGGACGTTTAACTTTTAATATGCTGAATAAAGCTTTTTCTTTATCCCTGTGAACTTGATTTAGCTGTGCATTAGGTTGATGATGTTTAACATGCCCTTGCACCTGTAATGCTTGGTTTCCAATGTTGAATACTGAGGTGTTGATGTGAGGTACTCCATGTGGTCCATGAGATATGTATCCTATTCTGGTCGGTATCCATGTCATCCTTTGCAGCTACCTTGGTGTGTCATGATCAACTATTTGTGGACATCTCTGTGAACATTTCATTTGCATGGTCACATCTCTGGTTTGCACCCATGCACATATGATGTGCTTCCCATTGTCCAATTTGTCTATTTCACTGACTTTGTGTGCATCACCACTGGACCTACAAGGTGTGGGCATCATTGGTATAGGAGCAACTGGGTCCTCTGTGCAACTTGCTGTACATATGTGTTGAGTATGTGCAGATGACTTAGGGGAGATTCCCGTGCCCAGGCTGTTGTGACCAGAGCCTTCATTATGTGGTAACTGATGGCTGACTGACCAACTGTTCTGCTGACATGACTGAGACGTGCTGTGACTATTTTTGCCACAGCTGGGCTTCCACAGGAGTTGGGTCCCCTCAAGTAAGTCTTTTGTCCCGTGACATAGCCTGGGCCCATGGTGTGTGTTGTATGAGCATGTGTGTGTGTGTCCACATCCCTTTTCATACACAGGCAGTGTTCCCTTGATATGTTCCTGTTGTTGATGCTTGCTGAGTGGTACTGTGTTCATCCCACAACTTTGCCCTGGGCTACCAGATGTGTGGGTGCATTTGTAATTTGTAATTTGTAATTAGATTTGTAAGGCGCTCAGCTACCCAGAAGGGGTCTCCCGGCGCCAATAGAGTAATGATTACACGTAGGGTTGTTAATGAGAGAAGAGCCAGGTTTTGAGGTCTTTGCGGAATTTTAACAAAGATGGTTCATGTTTGAGCATAGTCGGAAGAGAACTCCACAGCTTAGGCGCAACAACGGAGAAGGAGCGTCCGCCCATTCTCGTCAGTTTAAAACGTGGGGTCCGGAAATTGCCAAGAGTAGATGACCTGAGGGGACGGGAGGGGGAGTATTGTTGAACCAGGGCCCTCAGGTAGCCGGGAGCCGAACCATGTTTGATTTTGTGCAGAAGGCAGAGAGCCTTGAATTTAATGCGGCTATCTCTACGGAGCCAGTGGAGGTCTTTCAGAAAAGGGGAAATGGAAGATCGCCACGGGACCTTGCAGAGGAGACGGGCGGCAGAGTTCTGAACAAGCTGAAGTTTCCTCTGAAGCTCTAGGGTGATTCCCAGGTACAACACGTTGCCGTAGTCCAGGCGAGAGGTGACTAAAGCCTGGACCACTGAGCGTCTGGTAGGGAGTGGAAGTATCCATAGGATTTTGCGAAGCCACCCTAGGATGGAAAAGCAGGTGGCTGCCACTTTGACCACTTGATGTCGCATAGAAAGTGAGTCATCCAGGATAACACCAAGATTACGAACCTGGGAGACTGGGATGGGTAAAGGGCCCATTTCTGATGGCCAGTGAGCAGAACTCCAGAGATGCTTTTGCTTGCCCAGAATGAGCACCTCCGTCTTATCTCCGTTTAGTTTCAGAAGGTTAACCTGCATCCACTCTGCTACTCGGCTGAGAACTGATTTGAGAGCGGATGGAGAATTTTCAGCAGCCGAGGAGAGGGAGAAAAGGATCTGAGTGTCATCGGTGTATGAGTAGAGGGAAAGACCAGCGTCTTCCACGATGGTAGCTAGGGGTCTCACGTAGATATTAAAGAGCGTAGGGCTCAGTGAGGACCCCTGCGGGACACCATACGCAGATGAACGAACGGAGGAGGAGAAGCCGGAGGAAACCACCTGGAAAGTGCGTTGATTAAGGAAGGAGGCCAACCAGGCAAGAGCGGAGCCCGACACTCCCGCCGATCTTAGGGCTTTCAAAAGGATGGAGCGAGAGACCGTGTCGAAAGCAGCGCTTAGATCTAAAAGAATAAGCGCCATGGTCTCTCCGTGATCAAGGCGGGAGCGTAAGTTCTCGGTGACCCCCAGAAGAGTGGTTTCAGTGGAGAAATGAGGACGGAAACCTGATTGGGACGGATGAAGAAAGCCTGAAGTCTCCACGTGAGATGTAAGGTGGATGTTAACATGCCTTTCCAGGATTTTTGAAAACAAGGGCAGTAGAGAGATAGGTCTAAAGTTGGCGAGCATCTTAGGGTCTGCGCCAGGCTTTTTTAACAGAGGCACTACAAGGGCCCTTTTCCATTCCTCTGGAACAATAGATTCACGCAAGGAGGAGTTCAGAAGTGTTTGAATAATGAGGAGAGTGTCAGGAGAAAGCAGGCGGAGAATGTTCATAGGAATCGGGTCAAGGGGAGAGCCTGAGTTGACCTTCATTAAGCAGGCAGACAGCGTGTTGGAATTTAGCAGGGGCCATTCTGAAATCAAAGGTGCTTGGGATTGCAAGCTCAATGAGTCCGAGATCGGAAGGTCAAAAAGGGGTTTAAGAGGGGGTAGAGGGGAAGCGCAAGAAAAAGCAGTGTAGATGGTTTCGACTTTCGATGTAAAAAAGTCGGCAATTTCATTGCATTCTGCATCCCCTAACGCAGGTGGAATAGGAACGGTCTTAGAGCCGGCTAACTTTTTGACCATGGAGAAGAGGGCTTTTGGGCGGTTGATAGCCTTTTCAATTGACTCAGAGACGAACCGGGCTCTAGCCTTTCGACAGGCTTGATGGTAAAGCTTAAGTGCTGAACGGTAAATCAGTCTGTCGTTCAGGGCATAGGTTTTCCTCCAGGATCTCTCTAAATGTTTGCATTTAGATTTGGAGACCTTCAGTTCATCTGTGAACCATGGGGCAGGAGCATGATGAGAGGTCTGTGGATTTGGGCGCAATGGTAAGTGAAGGTTAATATTGGAGGTTAGCCACTTAGACACTTCCTGAGCTAAGGAGGTCCACCCAAGATTGATGTCGGGGCAAGAATCCATAAGAGAAGCATTGAAAGCTGGAATATTCAGCTTGGGCCAGGGTCTATAGTTGTTCCTGAAGCCGAGAAGGGATGTGCATCTTTGAGTATCAACGGGCAGAATAAAATGTATGGCAAAATGATCGGACCAGTCTAAAGGAAGAGCTGGAAAGGAGCAATCGAACGGAATGTTTGAGAGGACAGGATCAAGTAGGTGTCCTGCCTGATGGGTGGGGCCACTGTTGCGAAGTGTGAGATTGATAGCCTCGCAATCAGAGAGAAACATTCTGCTAGGAGCGTTCTGTGTGTCCTCTAGATGGAGATTGAGGTCTCCCACGATGGTAAAATTCGCTGCCTTCATAACAAGAGGAGCTACCAGCTCAGCAAAAGAGGTAAGCCACTGTGTAGGCTGATCGGGGGGACGGTAAATTAGGATGCCCGAAAGCGTCAGTTGGGGGGAAACTGCTAATTTAAACAGGGCAGCTTCGCAATTAGGAAAAGGGACAGCATCCAAAGAGCAGGAGTGGGTATCTTTAAAAATAATCGCAATCCCGCCGCCTTTTCCCGTGTTTCTATCGAGCCTGACTATCACATATCCCGATGGTAGAGCGCTAGCTACGTCAGGGCCAGAGCCAGTGTGCAGCCAGGTTTCCGTTAGGAACAGGGCGTCTGGCTTGGTGGAGGATAGTAAGTCAAAGATATGGTCACGATTTTTAGGCAAGGATCGGCAATTAATGTTCCAGAACTGGTAGGGAGAGCTTAAAGGCACGGAAGGAGCAGAGTGTTCAGAATAGGAAAAGTTGCAGTTTGGGCATCTTTGAAACAATTTGAGCGAACAATCAAGGGGTGTACAAGAGGAAGGGGTAGTATTTAAGAGGTGGAGCTCCCTAGAAGTGTAGGTGATAAGGCTGAGGCGTAGCTGATCGGGTTGGGCAGGGTGCTGGGCAGCTGGGCGCTTCAGGGCGCGGACGGGCGCAGACGGGCTTGCCTTTGGCGCGCCTTCGGCGCGCCCGCTGCGCCCGCCCGCTGCGCGGTCGGGAGATGGTGTGCTTTACATAGTGAGAGGAGAGGGCGGTACTCATCACACCACAGGTGCGGTCAGCGAATGAACGAGCCCCCAGCGTCAGCAAACCCTGCCTCCAACGCGTCCGATACTGGTGGACTGTGCGAACAGCGGCCAATCAGTGCGGCGAGACAGGGTGAGTGCGAGTCAGTGTTTTAAGAGTTCAGCATACAGTTTTTAAAAGTAACAGTGCGCAAGAAATAAAAGTTAAAATTACATGTGCATGACACACTACTGGTAATTAGTGTTTCATCATTGGGATTTGTCAGTTTTGAGTGGTGATGATGTGGTCAGACGCAGATGGGACACAGTCAGGGGTCCCCAAGGCACTTGTTTGTTCTCAATATCATGTAGTTGTCCCTAGGTGGTACCTTTCAGTGACTGAGACATGTGTATGTGTGTGTGACTGCTCCCACTTGTCGGGTTCAGGGCTGCAATGTTTGCAGGTGTCAGCATGTGTGCCTTGTGGTTCCCCTTGGCTTCTGCATTGCCCTGGGACTGTGGCAGGTATTCGGAGGGTTACGTGAGCTTTGACTTCATGGCCATGTACCGCATACTGTGCAGTATGTCTGTAATTCACCAGGGTTGTAAACTGTCCTTGTGTGATGATTCTGTGCACCTTAGTTCCTCCCAACATTCCTGTCTTTGTCATGGGTGAATGTGCAGTCACCTGTCCATGTGTGCTTCACAGATGCACATTGTTGCAGTTCAGGGTGTGTGGTGTTGAGGGTGGACTGATGTAAATGTTTGCATGGATGGGCCCCTAGCTCCCGTTTGTCCATGGATGACGGGCCATGCTGAGTGATTTGTGTTTGTGTATGTGTGATGTACGTTTGTGGAACAGGACATGTCTGGGTTTCCAAGTTTGTATGACATCTACCTTTGTCATCACAGTGGAGGTGTCATGCATGCTTGTGTCACCCCAATGTCTGGTCCCTGGTGGTAGTGCTGTTGTGTGTCAGTCTCTTGCTATGTTAGTTGGTGTTCATTCCAGCTTGTGTCACATGTGTCTGTTGTGCTCCCTCTCATCTCACAATGCCTGATTGCCCACTAAGTGGGTCCCAATGATGGTTTACTTTTGTATAGCACTGTGTCCACATCTGTGTCACTGTGATTCATCCCCCCTCATGTGTTGTGTAGTTGCCTGGGGATACGGACACACACACACACATATGTTGTGTCAGATGTGCAGTGTGAAGTTGCCTGTTTGTGTTTGTGCATCTGCATCAGTGCATTGGTATTGCTGTTGTGGGCCATTGTCTGAGTGCTGTGTCTGTGATTTGCCCTGCTGTGTCTGTGAGTCATATCACATCATTCTGCACATTCATCCTGGTTGTTAGATGCCATTGCTAGCATGGAATGTGTGTTTGTGACCTGACACCTACAGTATACACAGGTTGTTTTGATTAGTGTGTCCATTTTCGAGATGTGTGTATGCTTTGTGATGGTCACTTCTGCTCTTGTGTCATTGTACACTGTATGCATTGTCAGCCCCCATGGGTGGTGCATGTCTGCACATGGCCGAGAGTATGTTAGGTTTTCACAACACTGTTAGCCTAACCACATCTCTGTGGGTATGGGACACAACCACTACTTTGCCCCAAAAGTGTTTCATGTGTTGGGACCGGGAATCATACATGCTGTTTGGCATTTGCAGCTTTGACCATGATGACACTTACCTTTCGGTCATTTTAATGATGGTGGTTTTAGACCCCATCTCCACAATGCTCAACCGTTACAGTTACATAATGCTCTTATACTGCCTTTGCTATAAGAGCATTATGTAACTGTGAACTACACTTCGCCCACATTGGGTAGAAGTTATGATAATTTAGAGAATGAGGCACCTGGAAAGATGACAGATAGATCTATAGTTGTGTTCGTAATGGACGCATTATGTACATTTGTAATGTTAATTTCGATAAAATTAAAATATCTGTACCCAATCTAAGAGGTAGTCAGAAAGTGACAGAAATATTTGCACACAAAATATTATTTTTTTTAAATGCTAAAAATGATGCGTTAGAGAAATTACACGGTCCTTTGTCTGGGCCCTTTGACATCTAGATTCCCATTAGGATGGCATGCGGACTTCCGTCCGCCCGCCACCCTAGCGGTGCTGGGACCGCCCACCTGTGGTGCGGCGGTCCCGCACCGGCGATTAGGATGCCACCGTGCCGGTGGCATCCTCCATTCCCAGCATTGTTGCGGGCAATGCTATGAGCACCGCCCACCAAAATGCTGGGAATGCACTGCGTGCATTGTCATGCACAAGGTGACAGGCACCGCCACGGTACCCCCCCTGTGCACCCCCCCCCCAATACCCTGGGGGCCCGCAACGGTCCCTAGGAAGAGAATTCCACATGCCTTTCCATGTAAGTCATGTTTCCGCCCACATGCTAATATGGATGGCAGTGTCTAGACACCGCCACCATATTAAACCTTTTTCCACCCGATCGACTTGTCGACTGGGCGGAAAAGCGGCGGTCTGTCTTCCCGTCCGCCGCGGTACCACCCATCATACTAATACGGCGGGGGATAAATGGGTGGCGGGCGGGGAAGGATGTTGGGCGGATTGCCTTCGCCATGCGGGCGGAGGCGATCCGCCCTACATTCTAATGGGCCTCCTAGATTGGTCCTGGTATTAGTATATCCGGGTTGCAATATTAAAATCTACTTACAAAAAGAATAACTTCCTGGTTCATTAGAGGCAGAGTCAGCACATGTAAATTTACCTACAAAAAAGAAAAACTTCCTGGTTCATTAGAGACAGAGGCAGCACATGTAAATGTTGCAAAGTAAGAATAGGCCAAGATAACCAATCAGAAGACACGTAGCATTATTTAAACCCGAGTTGTTCTTCTGGGTTTCCTTTACCCGCCCACCAAGAGGAGCATTTGTTCGGTGACTCTCTGCAGTTTAAGAGGTGAGAATAGGAAAGGTCTATTTTGAGGAAGGTAGAGAGCGGGAGGCTAATATGCAACCTCTACTAACATAAAAGACTAGAAATTTTATTCACAGTACTAAATATAATGGGCCTTCTTATTTTGCCCTCTAGTGTAACAAGTTAGAGGAGGTGTAGAATCAAAAAGCCCCTCTACCCTCGTGAACGAATGGACACGGGAGAGTGTACAAGAAAGTGAATACGTAATTAAGGTAAGACACGGGCTCAGGGTATTGCGCAGTTATGATCAGTAGAAGAACTGAACGCACTTATAAAGTTTGACTCAAATGGTAATGAACTAAATGTTGCAAGTTTGGGGGACAAGTTGACCCTTTTGCAAGGAGATAGGTGTCTGTATGTGTAATGTTTGGTCTGACCTATGTAATGATTTAGCAAGGATTCGGTTTGATTAAGGATATAATATGAGATCCATTTGTCAATGACTATAGAAACGTGATTCTCCAATGAATTAAATTTTTTAGAGATAGAGGCACAGTATTGTTGGAAATTGGCAGAGATTGGATTAGCATTAGCGGAATCCATCTTATATTTAGAGGCTATCTTGTCCATTTTGTGGAATCCATTTTGTATTTCTGGCAGCCATTTTGTTTGCCATGTGCTGCAACATGCTCACCATGTGCTCTGTCCTCCCTCAGTGTTGACTGCTCTTGTAATCTGCCTAGAAACAAACTATATTTAGCATCTTCCACCTTTGCACATGCCCAGTTGAGTTTTCAGCTGTCCTTGCAGCTGTTAGTAGTATGTAACTGTCAGGATGTGTTTACTAGCATTGGCAAACTGTTAACTCCTCCTACTTGTCGACTGTGCATTTCTATATGACCTTATATGTGCATAAAACCTTCTTCTGTACTTGTACCGCCTTCTTTGAGCCCCTGTGTGGGTATAAAAGGGCCATGTTCCTTCTGTTCGTGTGCTACTTCATTCAATACCGAAGGGTGCTGTGTGAATGTAGTTCCACCTCATGAGGTTTATTATTATTATTATTATTATTATTATTTGGAGTTTTATACCGCGCACGGTTACCCTTGGGCATCCCAGCGCTGTCAATAGATCGGTGCAGCACCCAGCGCATGTCATCTCAAACCGGGAACAGGTGAGTTTTTAATAGTTTGCGGAAACGCAGAGTGTTAGTTTCTGCCCGCAATCTGTGTGGCAGGGAGTTCCAGGCGGAGGCCATATTCACTGAGAACCTTCTCCCTCCGGTACGGGCTCGTCTTACTCAATAAGACTGGAGAAGAAATTTATGATCAGAGCGAAGAGCCCTTGCTGCTTTATAAGGTGGGATCATGTTCCTCAGGATCGCTGGGCCCTTCCCCTGCAGACTCTTCTGTGCCATGCAGAGTGCCTTAAAGGTTACTCATTCCCGCATCGGGAGCTAATGCAGTTATTAAACTTTGTATTTTCTATTCCAGTTTCTTTGCCAACTTCTTCCTATTGGTCTGAGGACTCTGTGCAGAGAAGGGCGAACCCCTTGCACTGGTAGGCCTAGCTGAGGTCCACTTCTACAAATTGGCGCCCAACAAGTGGGGCTCATCAGCGACTCGGATGCCCGAAGGATTGGTCGCAACGAAGGATTGGAATCTCGCTCTGGACGCGATCGCTGCCCAATGAGACCCGAGTCTTGGCAACCACGGCGTTTTTCCTTTCTTTCTGATCTGACCATCCAGGTGGTGCCGGTCCTCGACTGAGATCTCTGTTGATTCGCCGTGCAGTGACCATTTGGTCGATTTTAGAACTTGGTAGTTGGAACCTGGACACCAAGTGATTGGTAAGAGTTGTTCTGCGGCGCTTGCTGTTGGTTTTTATGCCTGGGATTGGTAAGGTAATTTAGTAACACTTACTGCGGCTTTTGTATTTTGGAATTTGTGTTGGCCAACTTGGATTTCTATAGGATTCATATATAAATTGCAATTTATATAGGCAGGTAATGAGGAGAATTTTCTCTATCTGAATTGATTTGAACGGCACATCATACTAAAGGTACCGTAAGTGCTACTTTGATATAATACTGCATATTTGACACTATTTTTGGCATGCCTGTTTTTAGCACACTTCGTAGGATGTGTTGCTTTTGTAGTGGTACCAATTTGAGACTCGATGAAGCACAACCGGCCCCCCCGGAGGGGACGCCTAATAGGGATATGTATATTAAGTATGGTCTTTCTTCTATAATGTACAGCACATTATGGAATAAATCCACTCGTAAGGATTCTGAGTTGCGTTGGCCTATGCATCGGTCATTTGATTTACGAAAGATTGAGTATGTGGAACAATGTATGTTTAAGCAACAGACTAGGCAAGATATGTTTGACTGTGTACGAATGTGGGAGAAAGAAGTGCGTGAACGAATGAAGCGTGAGCAAGCCTTGATTGAAAAAGAACAGCGAAAGAACATTTATGCGAAAGCATTAGAGTTAAAAAACAAAGAAATAAAAGAGTTAAAAGAGAGAGAAGATAGGGAGCGCAATTTACAGGTAACTGGCCAATACGCGGTTCGGCGGCCCCTTTATCCTATACTTAATAAACCACAAGATGATTTCTTATTATTAGATCGTCCTCCACCTCCGTATACTGTTCCTTCTGCCCCTCATGAGTCAGATGAGGACTCCGGTTCAGAGGAACACAAGGCACGAGAAACTCGTTCTATGTTGACCGCTGAGCGTGCGTCCCAGCTTAGATCTGCTGCTCGTAAAGCAGTTCGTAGTACTGCCCCGCCTCTGAACTTCTAGATAGTATGAAAGGGTGGCAGGAAAGGAAGCAGCTGTATTTTACTGAGGTGTTTGCCGAAGAGGTCCTTGAGCTGTTTAGGAAATATTCTGAGGAGTTAGAGCCCGACAATGTATCAGATAATTGTAAGCAAATGCGTGATGGTCTTTTTGTTTTCTCCCAGGTGACTGATTCAATCAGGCGTTTGGTTAAACTGCGTGTTGATGCAGTCCATTTGCGAGAGGAGAAAAAGGCTGCAGACGTAGCTGCACAGACATCTCAGACCGGCATGGCACAAGCTTCTATCTTCGGAAAAGATAAGACTATGATGGTTCATGCGAAACCTATGCGGGAGGCCGCGCCTTTGTATGTTCCTCCTAAAGGAATGGGTACAAGTGATGATAAGGCTTCTATCGATGCAAAGGGTTATTTTATTTATAATTGGGTTTATACTCCTTGGAATAGGACGGATGTCATGGCACTTAAAACTGCATTGCCTGTCCGCGGAAAAATCAGCCGCTTTTTATGAGGAAGTTGAGGGTGCTATTAACTCTTGTACTATGACTTTGCCTGATATTGATTTATTTTTCGGATTGATATTACCGGCTGATATGTGGAGAACTGTTCGTAAAATTGATGATCGTGCAGCTTTTGGGGCGTTATGGAAAGACTTAGAACAAATGGATGTAGAAAGGGAACCCGCACAGAAGCCATGTCAGTTAATTTTAGATCTTCCCGCAGCTATATTAGTTAAGTTAAAAACGATTATTCCCCCTAAAAAGATAGATTGGACTGTTTTAGCGCCTTGTAAGCAAAAGGCAGATGAATCGGTCTCCGATTTCTTTACACGCTTTGAAGAAGCATTCCACGATTTTAGTGGCCAGTCATTGACAGATGACACGGGCAGACATCTGTTTGTCGATAAATATGTCGCAAACCTGTTGCCAGGAATAGCTAGTCGCCTAAAAGCCAGTGAGAGTTCATGGACTACATCTTCTCCGGTTTCTCTCTCGACTATGGCTCAGTATTATGAACGCCAGGAATTAGAAGCAAAGGATAATGAGGATAAGAAGATTAAAGAATTAAAAACGAAGGTTATGTTGGCTCAGGCTTATGGTCCGCCTTTTAGAGGTAGTGATAGAGGTGGACGTGGATCTTATGGTTCATCTTTCCCTTCTTATACTCGTTCGAATTTGTCTGTTGACCAGTGCGTGTACTGTAAGAAATTTGGGCATTGGGCTTCCGATTGTCCAGCACTGCGTGCTCAGCAGTGTCCACGTGGTCGGGGACAAATGACAAATGGTTCAGGATATTCAGGGCCTAGAGGAAGCACATGTGATTGTGCTAGGTTTGATGCTAATATACATGGGCTGGATGGGTTTAACACTTTTGATAGAAGGAACCAATATCAAATGTCCGACTATGTGCCGTCTGATTTTCAAGATTCTGCTTATGCATAGGATTGCCTAGGATGGGGTAAGGAATCAGTTGAAGTTCCAGTAGACCAGAGGGGTCCCTATGTTACAGCACATGTTTTGGGTTCTACTGATCAGTTTCTGGTTGATACAGGAGCTACTCGTAGTGCCTTGTCTAAACAATTGGTTCCAAGGGCTCCCCTGTCTGGCTTAACCATTACATCGATAGGTTTCGATGGAACCCCTTCCCTTAGCCCACTGTCACAACCACTTGCATTCCATATGGATACATTTACTGCTCCATGTCCTTTTTTGCTTTCCCCGAATACACCAGACAATATTGTGGGTCTTGATATGCTCAAGTATTTCAGGGCTACGATACAATGTTCTCCAGAAGGTGTACGTGTTATCTTGAATGACAACCATCCTGTGACGGAAAGAGCTTGTCTTGTTAAAGAGGATATTGCATTAGCTTTACTCCCTAGTACTTTGTGGGCTACTTCAGACACTGATGTAGGGCAAATGGTTATTCCACCAGTACATATTAGTGTCAAGGAGGGCGCAGTGCTGCCACGTTTGCCTCAATACAAACTTTCACAGGAAGGCGAAGAAGCACTCATACGTATTGTCCATGATCTCATTGAAGTGGGGGTTGTTGAGGAAGTCCCTTAAAATGTTTGTAACAGTCCGATTCTTCCTATTCTGAAAAAAGATACTGACACTAGGATTTATGGATTCATTATTAATTAGCGAGACGTTTACAAGATTGTAGTACCACAATACCCCGTGGTTTCTGACATAACAACACTTCTTACTTTGGTTCCTCCGACAGCAACTGCATTCTCTGTGATAGACTTTAAAAATGGTTTCTTTTCGATCCCTATTCATCCTGATAGCCGATATTTGACACTTTGAATAATTGATCGTATAGATTTTGTAGAGTTCCTCAAGGCTATACTGAGAGTCCTAGTATTTACAGTCAAGCATTAAAAAGACAACTTGATTCTTTCGTTTTGCCTGAAGGTGTGGCTCTCATGCAATATGTCGATGACATCTTGTTGGCAGCCGATACCCCTGAACAGTGTGAAAAATGTACTTTGTCCTTGCTTTCTTTTCTTGCTTCCCATCGTCACAAAGTGTCACAAAAGAAATTGCAATATTGTAGCGAGAAGGTAACCTACTTAGGTCACCTTTTGTCTAAGGAGGGACTTGCACTCACACCAGATCGCATTCAAGCTATTTTAGACACACCAGTGCCCCGTACTCAGAAAGATGTCTGTGCATTCATTGGTCTTACTTCTTTTTGTAGGCAATGGATATTAGGGTTTTCACACATTGTTAAACCCTTACTAGCACTTTTCACTAAAGATACTCCAATGCCCCTCCCATGGACAGATGAATGTGAGACTGCTTTCCGACAGTTACGACAAGCTCTTTGTTCAGCACCAGTGTTAGGTACCCCAGATTATACGAAGCCTTTTACACTCTATGTACATGAGAAAGATGGATTCGCATTGTCAGTTTTAGTGCAGACACACGGTGACAAACATCGTCCCTGGGCATATTTTTCAGCAGTACTTGATCCTGTTGCTCGTACGTTACCTGGATGCTTCCGTTCAGTTGCAGCAACAGCTGTGTCAATACGTCAGACTGAAGGGATAGTTTTGTCACATAAGCTGTTGGTGCTAGTACCCCATGCGGTTGATGCCCCATTAAATCAGACGAAGACGCAGCATTTAACTAGTGCTCGTCTGACAGGATACAAATTGACATTGTTGGCCCCTCACATTACACTGAAGAGATGTGCGACACTAAATCCAGCCACTTTGTTGCCATACCCGGTGACTCAGTTTCAGTCACAGGGGTCTCATGATTGTATATTCCTTACTGAGGAACAGACAAAGGGCTGTGCCGATTTGCAAGACACGCCCCTTTCAAGTGTTGATGGGGAACTATGGGTTGATGGGTCCTGTTTGAAGTTACCAGATGGTACAACGTCAGCTGCATATGCAATTACAACACTTCAGACGGTAGTTGAGACAGCTCGTATTCCACAGAAGTCAGCTCAGGCAGCTGAGCTAATAGCTTTGACACGAGCGTGTGAACTTAGTACTGACTTATCTGTGAACATTTATACAGATAGCCGCTATGCTTTCGGAGTGGCTCATGATTTTGGGCTACTCTGGAAGGAGAGGGGCTTTCTTACATCCCACGGGATGCAAATAATGCATGGAGAATTAGTACATAATCTCTTGTCTGCTTTAACATACCCGAAGAGAATAGCAATTGTTAAATGTAGCGCACATAAGAAAGTAATTGATAAGATAGGACAAGGCAATGCTTTTGCAGACCAAACAGCCCGTGAAACTGCCATGCAGCGAAGCACCACGTCTATGTACGCAGTGAAGTCACAGGCTGAACGCTGGCATGATACCAGACAGGAAGTGCTAGATATGCAGAGATCTGCTTCTGCAGAAGAAATTGAGCAATGGTCTAAGGAGGGAACATTGGACGATGAGGGCTGTTGGAGGAATAAAGAGATGAGCAAGTGGAGATTGCCTACAGCCTATTTACAACCTATGATTCATATGGCACATGGGCCGGCACATGTTGGAGCCTCCTCGATAACGAAATTGCTCACACAAGTTTGGGAGCATCCAGAAATTGCCGGCACAGCTGAAAAGATGGTGCAGTCTTGTCTGATTTGTCTTCAGCATAATCCTGGCAAAGGGACACGAACTCCTAAAGGAGTGTTTGCTACGCCAACCGCACCTTTTGAAGTTTGCAAATGGATTACATCCAGCTTGAGCGCTGTAACAACTTAAAGTATGTTTTGGTAGTGGTATGTGCCTTCAGTAAATGGATAGAGGCATATCCTACGAAGGACAATACAGCTCTCACTACAGCAAAGGTACTTTTGAAGGAATTCTTCCCTAGATTTGGTGTTTGTAAACTTTTATGGAGTGATAACGGACCCCATTTTATTGGGCAAGTTGTCAAATATGTCCTGAAGGGATTAGGGATTAAGCAGAAATTTCACGCTGCTTTCCATCCACAATCAGCAGGGCTAGTGGAAAGGTATAAGGCCACACTTAAATTGAAACTGGTGAAAATACTGGCTTCCACATCCTTGAATTGGCCAGACGCATTACCTTTGGCACTGTTGTCCATTAGATCAGTGCCACAGTCGCGATCTGGTTTTACACCATATGAGGTGGTGCTTGGAAGACCTATGAACATTTGGGGAATTCCTAAACCACGTCCCATACATGATGTACCATGTGTATTGATGAGTGAATACCTATCACAACTGACTGACAGTTTGATTTCTATTCATCAACAGGTTCGAGAAGCTCTTCCTGATAGGTCTGCAGGTGAAGGCTATAAACTTCGACCTGGAGACCAGGTGATGATCCGATCATTCCAGAGGTCGAGCAGCTTGGAACCGAGGTGGCGTGGCCCGGAGCAGGTGCTCATTTCAACGAGAACTGCGGTCCGAGTGACGAACAGGAGGAACTGGGTGCACTCCACCCACTGCAAGAAAGTACCGTCTACCTTGGTGGATCCTGCTGCCTTGATCGACCATCGGGACATCCTGGATACAGAGAGAGGCCAAGCCATATCACCTGACGAACCTGACGAAGTTTTCCCGGACCACACGATTCCTGGAGTATCCCGATACCAACTGAGACAACGGAAAGAGCCTGCATCGTCGAAATAGACTGGTTGAGCAACCGCCCTGGGTTAGTGAAACGGAATGCCAATGTGGCAAGGGGGGGAATCAGTCCTGTATAGTGTAGCAACACCCGTCTTGACCCTCGGTGAAGAAACCAACGGCTGCCCAGGGATAAGAGCTCCAACAATTGTTTTCAACGACAAGCTGATCATGTCCACAATGAGATCAACTGTTGCTAAGAGAAAGATCATTTGTGCTATAGGGTTTGTTATTGCTATGGTGGCTGTAGCAGTAATAACCTGATTTGTTGAGAAAGTGGCTCCTGCTCGAGAGCTTTTGATCGCCACTACTCCAGTATCAGTTGAACACCACTTCTTTACGTTTCCCTACCATGAGCAGAAGCATCGACAATCCTACTTAAATAATACCTTTATCCAGATGTTGCATCATACTCATAATGCCACAAATACTACCAACTGTTGGGTGTGTGGGATGATACCTGCACATCAAAAGAAAGGAGGAACACCTTTTATTCCTCTTCCCTTTTCTCATAATGGTTCTTGTCAAGCTTGGTATGTGCTTTTGTTTGCATCTGGAAGACGTACAGTAGGTGGGCTTCTTTTTCGCCTTAAGAAAGTATGCTACCAAGATAAAGATGGTTATCCTCAAGCCAAAGGGACCAAATGGGAATGGGAAGAGTATCAACCGGACAATATTTCAACACCATATGTCTTCACAAATATGAGAACTTTTACCAGTAATGAACAATTTGTGATATCTGTTACTAGATCTAAAGCAGATCTATGTATAAGCAGTATTGGGAGAATTCCAGTGGGGAAAAGCTAATGTACTGTAATTCTGACTATTGAAGGTGTAAATAACAGTAGTTGTATGGCCTCACATAATACCTACTTTATCTGTGGTAGCCAAGGATATTATCAAATACCTGCTGGGTGGTCAGGTGTGTGCTATGTGTCCTTTCTATTGCCCCCTGTGTTTCTGGCACCTGCATCATACCACCGGGACCTTAAATTATTTGACGATATCTCTAGAAATAGATACAAAAGGACAATAAGTGCTGACGAAGTAGACCAAACTGATACCAGTCTGCAACAATATGTCGATTTTAATTTAGGTTTGTTCTTCTTTGTGGGTGCTGCATTAAACAGTAGGAAAATAAGACGATTGACTAGAGTTGTGGAAGTTGTTACCAATCAGACAGCTATGGCATTTGGAAACATTACGGAGGAGCTGCAAATTGCAAGGATTGTAGCTCTCCAGAACCGAATGGTTCTAGATGTGGTTCTGGCTGATCGAGGTGGTGCATGTCGCATCATCGGTAGCAGCTGTTGCGTATTCATACCGGATCACTCACCTTCAGTATATGACGCAATATCAAAACTGCATAAGATTGCTGCAGAAGTTCATCCAGAGACTGGTACTTGGACTTTTGCTAGATGGTTTTGGACTCTTGTTTCTGCTTGGGGCTGGAAGCTACTGACTATCCTGTGTGTAATGATTACGATACTTTTTACAAGCTGTGTATGTATCCAATGTGGTCCAATGCTTTGCTCCATTTGCATCTCTGTCTATTTACCTGGTAAAAGGAATGTTGCAGAAACAAAGGCCCAACAAATGTTGAATAAAGAGGTGGCCGAAATAATGCTAATAGATGTACGGGATGCATATTTAGATTACCCCAGAGGAACGAATGTCTTCAGCTAATGCTAAAAGGGTCGTCTGTTGTAAATTGGCAGCGATTGGATTAGCATTAGCGGAATCCATCTTGTATTTAGAGGCTATCTTGTCCATTTTGTAGAATCCATTTTATATTTCTGGCAGCCATTTTGTTTGCCATGTGCTGCCATGTGTTCACCATGTGCTCTGTCCTCCAGTGTTGACTGCTCTTGTAATCTGCCTAGAAATGAACTATATTTAGCATCTTCCACCTTTGCACATGCCCAGTTGAGTTTTCAGCTGTCCTTACAGCTGTTAGTAGTATGTAACTGTCAGGATGTGTTTACTAGCATTGGCAAACTGTTAACTCCTCCTACTTGTCGACTGTGCATTTCTATATGACCTTATATATGCATAAAACCTTCTTCTGTACTTGTACCGCCTTCTTTGAGCCCCTGTGTGGGTATAAAAGGACCATGTTTCTTCTGTTCGGTGTGCTACTTCTTTCAATAACGAAGGGTGCTGTGTGAATGTAGTTCCACCTCATGAGGTTTATTAAACTTTGTATTTTCTATTCCAGTTTCTGTGCCAACTTCTTCCTATTGGTCTGAGGACTCTGTGCAGAGACGGGCGAACCCCTTGCACTGGTAGGCCTAGCTGAGGTCCACTTCTACAGTTTATTTACAAATGGTGAAATTAGATTTGTTTTAGTGCATGTATACAATAATCGTGTAGAATCATTGTGGTTTTGGAATGGTGCTTAATTGGTTTCTAAAGATGTGCATAACAAAGCAAAACATAATAAAATATAAGGTTTTTTGTAGACTGTGTGTGCCATTGTAATTAGCATTTTTGTGTAATTTAAACAAAAATTTCTCTATATATACTTGCTTTATACAGGGCATATAAACAAAGCTGTACAATAAGTAATACAGAGAGAAACACACTAACTATTGTCTTGATAAAGATGGAATAATAATCAAACCCATCGAAACGCGTTGACACATAATTGTACATAGTTCAAGGGAAAATTTGGACCTGCAGATACGAAAATTAGTGTATCCAGGACAGGTTTCTAAACTGTCCCATAGGATATGTTCCTTTGAAAGACAAAGTATACTGTCTAACCATTGTTCTCTTTTTATGTCATAGTATATTGTGCAAACTGATTGTAATTGGGGAGTTTTCATTTATTGTTTATATGAATTGTTTTTATCAATTGTTTTGATGAAACTGTGATAGGAAGTGTATTGAAATTTGAACATTGTAACCAGTTTTTTAATAACAAAAGAGTTTTCTAAAACTTCAGTGCTATTTAGCAATTAATTCAAATATTAGGTGGGATTTTCCTTGACGAATTGTATTATTGTGCGCCTTGTAAGGTACGACCTAATTGTGAGTTGAACCTTATATCCTGTTCCTTTCATATCCCAAGGGAATATTTGTTTTACTTGTCAAGAGTACCCTACTCCCTTGGCTACAACAAGGGGTCTATCTCTCTTTTTTACATACACACTAGTGAATTGCACAATAAGTGCTGCAGCCCACAGGTGACATTCAACTTTCTATGCCATGGGTGTAGTTTCTACACCATATACTATGGCCGTATAAGAGCCTTAAATATGCCAATCATAGATTATCCCATTTCCACTTGTTTTAGGGGTTTGTGCACTGGACAGCAGTGCCCCAGTATGCAAAGACCAGCAATAAAATTCAGCAAAAAGATAGGGATGACCATGCAAAAAAGGACATTTTCTCACAGTGGAAGAACAACCAAGTGCTATAATGATAGGTCATCCTTTGAGGCTCATCCACATAGTGTGCAGTAACAGTCTGCACCATCTGTTGGGTAAGGCTCTTGGCCCCCTTTCATGAACTGGAAAGGAATTAAAAATAATATGAGGAAATATATTGTCATAAGAAAAGAAAATATAAAAAATAATTACAAATTTGTAGGGTGGCCATTTCTTTAGTTACATTGTTTGCAAATGCGCTAACCCACTCCTAACCAGATAACCCTCACAAGAGTGGGCGCAGTCATGGGCTTCAACCACTCCTTTGGAAGCCATTAGACCACCAATCAAGGCCATCACCAGCGCCGCATGACAGACGACACCGCAAATACAACGCTCTGTCACAATATGCTGTGAGCCTTTTTGTGCACAGCTGATGTAGCATGCTATTTTATTATAATCTGACACATTGGTACCTGAATACACACTGTGTGGATGGAATAGACATGTGCAAAGCAAAGTTGGGCATGTCCGAGTTTGTTGTCATATGTTTCTGGTGTATCTTTGACCTCTTCTTGTTGAAAGTTCTCATTCTGAGTGTCTTGTAAGCTGCGGTACAGGCACAAATGGTTCTATGCACCAAGCCAGGATTTTGTGGTTTTGAGGTAGTTACTACAGCTTTGCACGTACATATCCCGCCAGGAAAAACCTTGAGAAACAAGTGTGAGTAAAAGTGATCAGAAAGAGACAAAACATCTGTAATCTGTTGTGCAAATTCCATTACCTTCTCCTGTGATAGCTTCCTACAGACCCTGGAATAGGAGGGTAACTTTACACTCAATAAAAAATACCACATTCTGCGAACTCAGCATTTACAAGGCATGCCTGGTACTACCACCCAAAAAAGCACTTAGAATGAGGCTTTGTTGTACTCAAAAGTTTATTCTATTTATGTGTTGTCATTTTTGTATTCGTTGATTTGATTCGTGCCTGGTCGGTTCGAGCGGTGTGTATGTCTCCACTGGGAACATTGTATTTCACTTTGCAGTTTTTAGGCCCGCTGAGCATTGACTAAATACTAAACAAATAGCTGTGAGGCTCAGGAGCCTGTAATTGAATTTGTTGCGAGATTCACCTTTATTAAGTCTCTTGGATCTCGGAACACAGTAAACCACTCTAAAAACAGAACACGGCATCCCTCCAGGAGCAAGTCCGCGGCTAATTTGCAATTCTCAGGAGCCCCGGGCGCACGAGGGCTTGCAGTTAAATTTAAAAGCGTATTGCTAAAGTGGATAGATAAAAAAAACTATTGCAAAGACTGTGGGTGAATGTAACAAATCAATTCGCGGCCATTATTCGGCGTATTTATTCGTGTTGTCAGCATGCTTCAGTGACACACTGACTTACTTCGGTTAGGACGGAGCGTGCACAAGAGAGTGTCGCGCGTGTGTACAGTCTGCACACGCCCAGGTGCGATTGCAATGGTCACGCGGCTAAAAATAGATAATTGTTCGAAGAAAGGGTCAAAGGGCTTCCAGCAGAATGGATGTATTTTCACAGCATTTAAAACTTTAATTGGCACTGCTGAAAGCAATCAGAACATTAACTAAGTTCTCCCAGAGATGTACGGATGCAGGAACAACGTCTAACAAACAGCATGTGGATAAATCTCGCACCTGACTATTATATCGCCTGGTTAGGTCTCGCCTGATCCAGCGCTTGCGCTGATCTGGCCGAGACATTTTGTATACAGGCTTTTTAAAGTGCTGCCGTGGCCTAAAGCTACAGTGCACGTGAACGTGCACGCGCGCAGCGCCATGTGTCTGTCCTCCCGTAATCGCGATCGCGATCACTTTTACTTTCGCGGCACTTTCGCGGCCGCGTTGCCAAAGCTTGTTGTCATTTTTCCTCCTTCTGCTTCTTCCTCTTTTCCTTCTCTCTTTCCTGTTTTTAATTTTTCCCATTTTCTGTTTAATTTATTTCCCCAATTTTATCCTATTCCTTTCCCCGTTCCTTTCTATCTATTTCCATTGTTTGTTCGCGTTGGACATTATTTTGCTACCGGTGTATTTCCATCTAATTTCTCATCTGTAAGTCCCCTCGATACATTCACTTTGAGTTTTTCTCCGTTCTTCCCATATTCCTCTTTCCGTTTTCCCTGCGAAAGAACAAAGGCCCTGTGCGCGGCCCCGTGTTAGCAGAGGTGAGCACCTCTGACCTTCACCCTCCCCGAGCGGGAAGCAGTGACTCGGTGTCTCTGTTCTACAGGACAGCAGCTGATGTAATGAGAGTGGTAAGGGCAAAGGGCCCCGTTGATTCACAAGGCCTCCATCTTGTTATTATCAGGCAGAGCACTCAAAAAGCCCGGGGTTAAGAATCACTAATTAATTATGAAATGAAATGTAGCTTTTGGAGCGTGGGCCGCCCCGCCCGATGACAACCCCCGGCCCCCGCCTCCTTTTCAGTCCCTTTACAACGCGCGGAGCAGCAGGAGTGGCGAAACCGTAAACAGATACATACGGTGGGTGGTTTGTTCTCTGCAATCAGCGGCCGGCTATTTAAAATCACATCTGTCATCTGCTTCGCCACACTGTTGATGGGTGCCTCTAAAAGTCGGAGTTAGCGGCCCCGAGAACACTGCACTTTCAAGTGATGTCTTTATTGCTTACGTTACCAATTTAGCTCACTATCAAAATGTGATGTCATGTCCCCTTTGAAGTCCACTCCCCTCATCTTGACAATAGGCAAATCTGATGTCAAAATCTCCTTCAGGACAAAATTACGGTTCTGTTTAAAGCAACCCACTCAGTTTATTTGTTTTTGCTTGGCAGTCTCTCTACCAGAGGACACCAAAATTCCATTTGTGGATTACTACCAATGTGCATAATTTACATAGACATAGATGCCAGCATTTGTACCACTCAAGAGGGAGGATTTATAGCGGAGAGTGCACAAAGGCTCTGGTCTCAAACTCCTAGATTATATTACTAAACTGAAATCTAAATGGTGTATTTGATAAATTAGATTTCTGGATTTTGTGGTAAAGATTTGCTGTGTTGTGGAGACAAAGGGGTTCCAAACAAGATGGCTACTTAGATGTTCCAAGCCCAAACGCTTACGGGTGGAATCCCACCACTATCTTGTTTCCCCAGAGTTTGTTTCCCTGACCCAGGGACAAATTAAGGATTTCGGGGGCGCTGGGCCCAACGTTTCTTTGGTGC
This sequence comes from Triturus cristatus, assembly GCF_964204655.1. Lineage (NCBI taxonomy): Eukaryota > Metazoa > Chordata > Amphibia > Caudata > Salamandridae > Triturus > Triturus cristatus. The sequence continues at coordinate 724,890,031 of NC_140586.1, forward strand.
CCCTGTTTGGAACAGCTTTGAATTTTTGATTCAGTTCCCAGCTCTTTCATGCCCTCTTTGGCTAGATCACTGACAGTGGCCAGACGCACTCATCCAAACTTTAAATGTGTTTGCATCTAATGTTCAAGGATAGTGTATTGTAACCCAGCAACATCTCACTAATATTATTGCAAGTAATCTCTGTGACACCCTACCATTCTCATACCTGAGGTCCTATTGTGATCTAAAAGGAACAATTTTTTATGGATTTTGCATGAACCTTAAACACAACATCTCTCTGCAAAATGTCTGCAATACACTCACACATCACTCACGTCAAAAATAAATTAAAGTAAAATGGCACTGTTAGTGCATCCCCTGATGGCAGCCCTCTGGAGGGCCATGAACCCCTCAGACTTCACGTTGCAGGCGGGTGCAGTCACTCACTGCATCCGCCTACAAGGGGATCACTAATCCCCCTTAAAAATGCAGGCGGGTTGTCACCTGCACTGTGAAACACGGAGCGGTTTCAAAGAAGCCGCTCTGTTTTTCACATGAATGCTCTGCCCAGGGGCCAGTGTGAGTTGGAGGCTGCCCTGGGGGAAGCGCATTCCATGTAATATGGTGCACTTTCCCTGTTTTTGCCCGACACACCTGTTTTAAAGTGCACCGGGCGCAAACATGGAAAGTGCGCCCTTTAAATAATGAGGCCACAGGTATGTAACTCAGTCGCTCTTTATAGGCTCTAATATCCATTTGCTGGGTTGAAGTACTTTGTGCAGTGTTGGTGCTACAATTTAGCTTTTGTTTTGTGATAGATGTTCCAATTCAAGCGGCTGCTGAATAAATGAATGACTATATATTCACAGAGCACTAAATTCTACCGTAGTAATGGGGCGTCCTTAAGTTCAAGGCGGTCTGAGCGGCCTGTTTGGCCGCTCAGGCAGTTACAGGGAGCCTGGGCATGTTCTTCACGGGGCTGCGCAACACAGCCCCATGGAGAACATGCTAAGTGTTTGGAAGTGCAAAAAACACTCCTCACTGTGCTCAGCCATGCCCCTCCCCAACCTGGCTCCAATCCCTCGCAGAAAAATAAAATGATAATAACTGCTTGGTATTATCATTTTATTTTTCGTTGTTGCACTGTTCAATTAGCAGAGTGGCGATGCTCCACCGCCTTAGTGGAAGAGCCGCTACCGAAGAAAGCCCCATGGCCGCTTGCACTTTGATGCTTTGAATGTAAAGCAGACAACATGCAGGTGCTGCCGAATGTGTCGGCAAATTACACCGGGACACAATCAGCATGTTTCACTGGGACCCAACCTTGTGGCAGGGAGGAGGGATTCCACCCTGTGAAAATAGTGGGTGGACGCCGTCCACCCATGTGTACCCCCGACTTGTGCCCAGCATCACATACATTCTCTCACATTTAGTTGTCATGTTGAATTCGCTTGTGGGGGAGCTTAGGAGTGAGTTAACAACTGAGCATGCAAGGGACTGAGTGAGTGAGTGCATACCTGATTGACTTTTTGTGTAAAACACACTGGAAACTGAAACACCGTCAGATCCTTGTCTGACTTAAAGATGGGAATTTGTGGCACTGGGAATGCCCTACAAATTGGGGTCTTCATGCAGCAGTGAATCCTCTCACACCTCTGTCGCCCATCATTTGACTTTAAGATACTCCAGAGGCATAATACAGGCTCCAGCAGGACATGTGCGCCGGGGTGGGGGCCCAATCAGCCCATGACCTATGAATATCTGTAGGACACAGGAGTCTCAAGGAGCCAGGGGGCCTAATTATTTCTCGTTTCATCACTGGACTGCTCATGGGGGTAACAGGACAGTTCAGCCTCAATTCTCACGCTTCCCTTGGTATTTGTCTAAGACTGCCAAACTGGGTGCACATTTTGTGCAGTGACTGAAATGTGTGAGGCCTACCAGAGCTGCCTTTGTGGTAGGGGTGTGTGGGGCTTTTAACCATGTTCAACCTACATGGAATTCTTCTTTGCCTGTTCTAGACACACCGAGCACCCTGTCAACTCTATCTCCTCTGCTACTCCATGATGGGCCAGCAAGACACTGCTTTCTCAGTTATTTGGTATGCTGGTTGTTAGCAGATGAAATCGAGGAGCAGTTCTCAATCAGCCCCAATGTTCTTTTCACATCGTTGTGAATAACAACAAACCCTATGGCTTGATGAAACCGAGCCATCGTCTGAATCATCAAGGGTCAATACCAGCGCGAGACAACATACCACTTCAGGTGGCTCCTTTTTGCTAACAGAATGTAACATTAAAACAAGAATTACAGCCACTCCAGAGAAGAAGTGGGTGCCATTGACACAATGGACTAATACCTCAAAAGGATGCATGGACCCCGAAGGCAGAGATCCGCATCTTCTCCGACTAGGTACAGTGTACTAGGCAGCACCCCCTGAATTGAGACTCGGAGTAACAAGCATTTGCAATGCAATAGGTCTCGCATTTACATGAGTTTGAGCTATTGACATTGCAAATGACAATGCCTTTTATTTTTGTTTCCGTTTAAAAAAATAAAATAAAAGGCATTGTTATTTACAATGCCAATAACTTAAACTCACGTAAATGCGAGACCTATTGCATTGCAAATGCTTGTTTTTATCTTCTCAATGATCCTACGGTGGATTTTATTCTTTTTTGTGGTAATTCAACTCGCATAAATTAATATGTGGTTAGCCCGTGCACTTGGGCACGTATCCCCGCATGAAGAAGAGTTTGGGTGATCCTTGTGTTGAAAGCTCCCCCTCCGATTGACTGGTGTATTTCACAACTTTTCAGTCTGAGAGCTGTGATTGGAGAGCGAGAGAGAGAACTCCAGAGGAATAGAGAGGGAGGAGTCAACCATCCTCCTGCGGGAGCACAAGGGGAAGTTGGCTCCTCTCCTGAGAGGGACCACCAACAGATTGGCTCTCACCCCTCTTCTAGGGCCTCATTTAAATATGCCATTATATTCCCCTTGTCTAGCATGACTCTTAATACCATACTCTCTCGCAAAAAATGAAGTTGGGAGCTCTCACTGATGTGGGGAGACTTGAGTTGCCACTGCACCCTCTCACATTTATTAGAAGTCAGTCCTTGGCTCCATGTTGTTGATTAGAATTGCTACTGCTCCTCCCTGCTGGCCTTTAGTCCTTCTTGCACATTACTACCCATGCTCCTCCACCTGTCTTCTAATCCTGGTTTCCTCTAGGAGGTATAGCACCAGCCACGCTTCTCTACCTCAGACATCTATTTATCACCTCCTGAGGTGGCACAGCCCCTACTAAGTTCTTCTACCTCAGTCTTCTCTTTCTGGCCTCCTCCAGGGGCACAGCACTACCCACGGTCCTCCACCTCAGCATTCTATTCCTCACTCTCTGTAGGTGGCACAGCACCACCCATGTTCTGCCTCAGCTATCTATTCCTGGTGCTCTCTAAGTGGCACAGCACCTCCTTTTCCCTCCACCTCATTCAACCATTCCTGATCTCCTCTCTGCATCACAACACCATCTACGCTACTCTACTTCAGCCTCTACTCCTGACCTTCCTAGGCAACACAGCATCACAACATCATAGCTCACCAGAGCCCACGACATGTGTTGCAGCTGAGCTCAGCATCACTGTCATAGCTCTTCCTCTCAGTCCCCTCTCAATTTCTTGTGATCCAGCGCAAAAGCCGAGGGAAATAGAAAGATCACAACCGTCCTCCCTGCGTCGCAGACCCGCCGTCACACTACCTCATTCACACACGCATTCATTGGTGGGGCCCATAACACCAACACTCATACTTCTCTCTCTCTCACGAGTCTGCACACAGGAGGGATCATATAATTCTTATGCTGGACATGTAGGGGGAACGCCTTATAACCTATAAGGAGCGAAAAGTTATTTTACAAATATACATTAGCAATCGTCGCCTATAGGTCCCTAATCCTAAACGTCAAGGCACTCCACCCACTTGATCGACGGACCAATTAGTTGGATTGGTTGATGGTGATTTAGAACCAGCTAAAACACATTTAAGATTCAGAATCCTTATTTCCCTTAATGAAACACCACAAACTCATATTTTCTTGTTAATCAATATTTGTTTATCTATATTTTCATGATAATTTATATTTTCATTTGTTTCGTCAAAGTTTAGAATTTCTAGATCAATTTGAGTAAATCACAGAACATCATATTTACCTAATCTGGCTATTTGGGGTCCTCTAATTCATTGGCTCTGCATAATCAAATTTGTCGTAAATTGTCCGAATAAAGCAGGCCAAAGCTCAATGTTCAAAGTCCTCTGCTCAGCACGTTACAGTCACCAATTTTATCAAAGGACCAGAAATCGTGCAAGCATCTATCATAGCCCGTGGTGATTTGAAAAATGTGTGTGCAGTCATCAAGCAGTCGGGCAGCATCTGGACCATCAGGAAAAGGCGTTGCGTCGCATCTCTATTCCACTACCCTTTTCATAATAATATCAGGTTAAGAAGATACATTTTTAGGCCCAGAACAGTGGTGATTGGCTGGTTGGGATCGTCAGATTCTTATTCCCAGCGCTTCAGTTCAGTCCGAGTTGTGAGGTCACTAGTTCACATTAGTATCGGCTTGTTCCGGTCTGTTGAACTCTTGATTGTTCCCTTATCTTGGCAGACCACCAAACTGTTATCCTTGACCGGGTACATGATGTATAAAGGTTGCTAAGAATTTCACGATTCCGTCCGGACATGCGTAGTTGACTCCACGCTTCACTAGACGGTGGCCACTTCTGGGTACGGTGACAGCGGCCATTTTGGATTAGGCCCAGATGTCAATTTTAGCGAAACAAACACAAAAGAATAATTAATATATAGAAATGATGATTCTATTGTTAACCCCTTACTAATCCCTTTATGTGTTTGTATCTATCTAGCATATGGCGACATTTAAAGCAATCATATTCACCTTTTCGATCCTCCACGAAGGTGCAAACGTTACAAAAAGCAACATAAGGCATGCAATATCTAATTATCACATATACTACTGTTAATATGCGTACAGATTTTAGTTACATGTGTTATTAAGCCATGCAAATAGCAGTCTCCCACGTATAATTTGTTTTTAATAATATACATGCAGCACTCGTTTAATAATATTATAATTAATAGATTATCTAATTAGTATTTCCATACAAAATAGAGGAGTTATACAAAATTGTGCACTACATGCTCCATCACTTGCATCCCCCTTTCATGCCGGTATGCGGTGTCTCTCAAACTCCCTCTTTAAAATGTCATGTATTTGTGGCTACTGCATGTCATCTTCTGTGGATCCCCTCCATACCGGTGCTTTTATTTGCTCCCAGCTGTCTCTGGCTTTCTGCTGCCACTACCTACTTCAGGTCCCTTTTCGTCTGAGGACCGCCCTCGATTCTGCAGTTTCTGCAATATGTCTGTAAATTTTATGTGAATCCTGCCATGATCTAAAAACATTTGTCTACATGATTTATCATTATTTAAAAATTATGAGAAGTTCACCCATTTGCACATGCTAAACTATTCGTATTCATTTCATGGCTAGTTTTCTTTTTGTCATAGACATACTTTTAGATGAAACAACGCACAGTGAAAGTTGAGCTTACTTTGAAGATGCACAAATACAGCCCAGCACGTAGCGCCGTGAGTTTTCAAGCCCCACATTGGATGCCATGGCATATTCACATGGGACAGCATCCTACAGCGCAACCCCGTATTGGTCCACAGTGACCATCTCGATGTAAGGACCCAAGTAATGTGGTGATAAAGTGGGCCACAGTTCAAATAGCTAACCATAGGTGGTGGAGTCCCCAGCCACCATCACAGTCTAAATTCCACTGTCCCTGGGAAATGCTAGTTTTCTAATCACTGGTGCCTTGGCATAATATCACACTACATCAAAAATGTGTTTGCTATGAAATTTCAGAAGCCCTGATGAAGATCTTTGCAACTAATTATAAAGCATTGAGAAGGTTGGAAAGCGTCAGCGTAATAAAGTGCGTTTGAGGGTGCACCCCCCACCAAAGCCAATAAAAGCCAGAAGACAGTAATCATGACAATTGAAACCTCTTATATAACCAACCAAGGGTGGAACACTGTGACTCAGTCACATAGGGTCCCTCTTTGAATTCACCACAACACATAAGGAGGACACTTATGTACCGCTCTGTTGACTGAATTGATATGAGACACTTTTTTCTGTCATATGGATATATGTCGACAATGTAAAATGGCATTTTGGTGTTTGACTGTTAATTGACTTGTCATAATGTATTGAATACCAATGTGAATGAGCCACAACGAGTATATAATAAAATGTCTTTTGTGTATGTGTTTATGTCCGTAAAATGTTTTTGTTTAGAACATTTGTGTGTCAATCAATTTCAATCAGTCATGGTTTGGTTTAAAAGTTTTTAGTATATGTTCTAGTGCAGGTACAGGTGTGTGATGGTCTTGAAATAACTTTCTATATAATATGAAATGTTGTGAGAGCAGGTGTGAAATGTTTACACAGCCTAAGTAACCGAAGTAACTCTTGATTAATTCATGGTGTAGGGGGTCTTTTTTGTGTATCAACCTTCTAAACGTGACATTTTCAGACCAAAAATCTGCCTCTACCATTAAAGATGATTTTAAATTGCTATTCCCTAGACACCAAGCATGACATTTCCACCTACTCCCAAACAAAAGTTATCACTCATTAAATGTAATAAGGCAACCCAATGTTATCCTATGTAAGAGGTAGGACACCCAGTAGTGAAAACAAATTGTGAATTGTTTACTATCAGAACATTTAAAACTTAAAAGTACATTTCTAACTTTTTAAATATTATGCACCCTATATCATGGGCTGTTTAGGGCCTAACTCAGGGGTGACCTTTCTGCAATAAAAAGGGAGTTTTAGGCTTGGCTAGAGGATTTGGCAGTTTAAAGCTGCTTGCAGGCTACAATGGCAGGCATAAGACATGTCTTAAGGGGCTACCTAGCTGGGTGGCACCACTTTACTAGGGACTCATAATTAGGCTAAATATGGCAAGCAGGTGTAAGATAATATTACCATGTTTTAAGGAGTGAGCACAAGTACTTTAGCACTGGTTAGCAGTGGTACAGTGCACAGAGTCCTAAGGTCAACAAAAACAAAAATCAGCAAAACAGGAGCGCTGAAGGCAAAACATTTAGGGGTGAGCCTGCAGAGAGGGCAAAGTCCAACACAGGCACCTTGATAAATGCTAGGCTTGAAGAATAATAGTGATTTAATTCAGTTTTGTTAAAGTGAAGATTGCTCGATTCTTCAAAGATTGGTATTTTTAACACTAAGGGGCCGATTCCGGTCGGAAGGGCTCCGAACGACGTTCGGAGCCCTTCCGCCCACATCGGAATGTGCCGGCCGGATTCCTTTCCGACCGAGCCATTCCGATGGGCTCCGTCGGAAAGGAATCTGACTGGGATTTCCAGATAGCTGACAACAGGCTCGGAGAGCCCGTCTGCCGTCCGGAAATCCCTCAGTATTCCCCCGGTCGCCTCTTTACAACCGAGGGAGTACGATGGCAGTTTTTCACTGCTTTTCGTGCCTGTCTTTCCGGCATGAAAAGGCAGTCAGAAATTGTCTTTGGGGGCCCCCAGTAGGGACCCCATGGGTGCGAAGCTGCCAAATGGCGGGCTGGGGGCACCTATGATGCCCCTCTGTGGATCCCTGCATCTGGTGGCAGGCACCTTGGGGTGCCGGTCACAGGGTGCAGGGATGAACTGCACCCCTGCTTTTCACAATGCAAGCATGCATTCCGCTCGGAATGCATGCTCCCATTGTGAAGTATACGAGTGCGACTGAACCCTGTTCGTTCGCATCATACTTGCAGGGCTGTAACCGACGACAGCAGGTCGGTCGGTTACGGCTCCTGACCGATGCCAGACTGACCTGAGTCCGTCCGACATCAGAATCGGCTCCTCGATCCATGGATCAACCTCTCACACTTATATTAAAGAGTGTAGAGAGTAAAAAACATTTCTCCTAACCCAGTCCTACATCTCTCACAATTATAAAGTATATTCATTCAGGAAAGTGTTTTTGTTTGATGATGTCTGCTTGGGATTTGAGACCTACAATGACATCATCCAATGAATTGCTCATTTAATACCGATTCAGCATTGCCATGCATGTTTTCTAAAACAGACCAAGGTCTACCAGTGCACAAGTTCGTCCGCATGCAGAGAACAGGTAATGTACTAGCATGTGTAAAGATTCACGGGACATAAAAATACACCTTACTCCTGTTTTTCTCGGTAGAATAAAACCCTGTTTTATTTAGGTTGAAGTCAGCAATTTTCCTTGGGAAAAACCCATGAATTTTTATTGTTTGTGAAAAAACATACTTTTCGTAGACTACAGAAGCAGCCTTTCTAAAAGGTATAAAAAACCTCTATTTTATTGGGTAAACGTAATGAAAAAATACAAATTGATATTCTTGGGCATGCACCTTCCGTGCTTAGGACTTACAGCAGAGCCTGTAGTAAAATGGTATTCTTCAGTTAAACGCACACATTTGTATGACAGTTTTAGAGAAAGGTGTTATATTTGTTTATTATCAAAAATGGTCAAGATACCTTCTGGTGAAATCTCCAAGTACAAGGAACCAGGTGATGCAGAAGAGTGCGAAAATGAAACTCCATAAGGGGCAGTAGGCCATTGAAGTCTCCAGTCAGAAACAACAGGGCGACCACAAGTCCCTGAAGCGTTTCTAGAGGTAGAGCAACACTTTATTGGAATCCAACAACAGACCAGGGGGAGTGCCATTAAAATAATGTAAAGAAGTGGTACTACAATCAAAACAATCAATCAATAATCAAACATTTGTAAAGCACACTACATACCCGCAAGGGTCTCGAGGCGCTGGGGGGGGGGCTGCTACTGATCGAACTGTGGTAAATATTTCATTACCGGTACTATTTTTTATGCGGTAAAGTCTAGTAAGAATAACTCAGTAAATATAAGAGGCAGAATCCGTGGTATTAGAGGTTTTTAAAAGGCTTTATTCCTATACAAAGGAATGCAATTCGAATTGCAGGCTTCTATTCCATCACCACGAAAGTTCAGGAAGGAAGGGCATACATTATTGACAGATAATCGGTTTTATAGGAAAATGCATTACAGTGAAACAGATGCAAGAGGCGTAACAGCTGATAATACAGATAAACTGTGCATACGTAACTAATAGAGGCGGTCATATGGGCGTAATTTAATAAACGTCATTATACATGATGTCACAAGTGGGTGGATCCATAAAAGAATCCTGCGATGTCAGCAGAAATATTTGGCAGAGATGCGCGCGCAGCCGCATGACGTGTGATTGACGTGCAACTAGAGGGTGAAGGGGACTTGACATTTAGCTCTACATGTGGAGACAGAAGTCTGGGGGTCATGTCAACCTAATCCCAAATCATATCTAATATCCTATGTTTAAAGAACTGTGTTATCCAAAAGGAAAGGTCTCTAGGATAGAATCTATTCTATACTGACTGTTAGTACGTGTACAAGCGTCTAAATGTCTACATGAAATGCGAGGGGGTAGGAATATTCCATGGTAACGGGGCTATGAATTACTTGCATGTGGACAGCGAGGCCTGGCCCTTTGCACGGTAGCTGGAGGAATGTTTACCTAAACTACTAGACAGGAATGCATCGGATGAGGAGCGGAGTAGATAATCTTGAAGGTGAAATACAGTTTTTGGCAGGCAATATGCTGGATCAGGCACCGTTAGCCGCGCAGGGAGTAGGACAAAGTTCATGGATACAGATGCAGGCTCAGACTGGAGTTTTCAGAGGCAGAAGACAGGAAAAGGCTTGATGACAGAATTCAGGGCCTACTCGCCTGAATCTGTAAAATGTGGAAAGTGAACCACATAAAGTCGGTGGCCTTTCATACTTAGGAATGAAATATCTGACCCATTCATGGCGGATCTGAAAGAGGACATGTTGACGGTGGACGCACATATATTTGCGTCTTCAAAACTGGAACTGGAGGGAACATACATGTACGTATAGCATGCACATGGAGCCGTTGGGGTCTACGATAGGGGACATAACTGATCACAAAATTCATATTTCCTCATTCCCTCCTTGTCCCCTACGGACCCTCAGGAGATATCGATCTTCATCAATCCATCGATCTGTTCATATAGCATCATTTGTTCTTCTTTCTTCTTCCAGGATCTTGAACGAAAACGTGGATGTGGGATACACGATGTGGCACACAGACCACAAATCGCTGGCCCACATTGTAGACATAAGCAGCAACTGAATAGTATGAGAAAGCCAATACCTAGGAAGGATAGGATTCTCCATCCCCAGGCTGACAACACGCCCCAGAACCAACCGGACCAAGTCCAGGTGCCTGGACTCTGGTGTATCTGGCTTATAATCTTATGAAGGCGGGTTATGGCTTTATATACTGACGGCGAATTTTCTGGTATGAAAATGCAGCAACTTGATCCGATGACCCTACAAGCTCCGCCCCTATCGGCCAGGATGACGTCAAGGACAAGACGATTTTGAAGCACAACAATCCGCATAGCAGACTGCTCTTCTGTTAAATTGCCTAAGGCGGAAATAGTCTCGTTCACTACTGCTTCAAGGGTTCTGGTTAATCTACGTATCAGCTTACTATTAGTGACTGTACCTATATAGGGAAAGAACCCTTTATTGAAATCTGTGTATTTTTCCCATGCTGTTTCAGTGTAATCGACAATTGGGAGATCTCTCTGTTGTCTATTGTGTACTAAATGGGTATTTCTGTGATAATCAGGAGGAGCTAGGAAAACAGGTGGCAGAAGGAATGCTATGTAACAGGTACCATCCCAATCTAAAGGTAGACATATATATGCGGTCTGGCCACATATGAAGTAGGAATGATGGGAAGCTCTAAATGTAGACTTGCCTTGATCACTGAATTTTATTACAGTGTTGCATTTACTATGGCCCATGTGTATGGAACCATTCTTTCTTACACATAATTCCCCTTTTACTGGGAATACTGACATGACAGGCAAGATTGGTGTAGCTTCAGATTCAACGTTCAGGATCATGAGGTTAAGTGTAAAATTACCTAATCCATATACTTCATTTTCTAGATCAGTTCCTGTTCTTTTGGGGAGTCCCTCCTTGTTAGGGTAGCAGACTTTAAGCAAAACTAGGTTCAGGTTTCCCCACACCCAGTTGTCTTGGTAAACTGCGGAATTTGAATCTAGGGAATTAATCAAACTAAACCATGCTCCACAGGAGCCATTGTGTGTGAACGGATAGGGAAAGAGGGGCAAAACTCCCTTATAGTTCTGATAGGGAGGGAGTCGACCACATATCCAACAATTTGTGGCATTGCTGGTCTGATGGGAATGATGTAACATACTAATGAATGTGTTGTTGCGCAGCGCAAATCTATAGGACAACTCATGCGGAGGTAATTCGCTAAAAGAATGTTCTGTAGTTACATTGTAAGCACGCTTAAGAATAGGGTAATACATATGCAATAGTATGCTAAAAATAATGATCAGAAGACTTAGAAAAAACAAAATTAATAGTGTTACTGTGCAGTGACTACGAAGTGATTTACAATACGCATGCTTTTTAAGCTGCATCTGCTGATTTCTTTCTATATTCCGGTCTAGAGGATACATGTCAGAGACAAATTCAACCGATTCACCTTGGAGAGGACTTAAACAATCAAATTGTCTGACTTGCTAGACCTCAATTTTAGTTTGTAAAGTTCTGGTTTTGACTGCTCAACCAAGGGGAGCTTTGAGTCTGTCTGTGAGGGAATACAAGGTTGAGTATTCACACTGGATGGTAGTCCATAAAATTTCTTGATATGACTCGAGTGCAACCACCCTTTGCGTCCCTCGATCTTCACGGCTGTCCTTGTAGTTAGTAGAACTAGTTTCGGCGACTTCCACCTAGGCTCCAGTTGGGTCTTCCGGTCGAAATTCCGGACCAGAACCAGGTCACCAGGAACCACGTCATGGGGCTTCCCCTCAGTATTATCGGGAAAAGCTGCGGCTACCTGTGAACGACAAGATTGTAGTGCAGACATCAAGGAAGCCAGGTAATCTGTCAGCATATTACAGTCAACATCAGTGATTTTGCGAGGTATAGGCGTCCCCCACATATTTGGTGGTCTACCGAAGATCACCTCGTACGGGGATAGCCCTGTTCGAGAATGTGCTACCATTCTCATGTAAAAGAGCGCAACTGGTAAGGCTACTATCCAATCGACACCTTTTTCTCTACATATTTTGGACAATCTAATTTTCAGGGTTTGATTATGACGTTCCACGAGACCTGCTGCCTCGGGATGTCGGACACAGTGGAATTTCCATTGGTAGCCTAACAAAAGGGAAACGTGTTTCATTAGTTCGGATGAGAACGGCTGGCCGTTATCTGAGTAGACAACACGTGGTAAACCGTACCGTGGGAAGAATTCTCGAACTAACTGTTTGGCAGTAGTCGGGGCAGTGTAATCTGAAACCGGGTAGGCTTCTGTCCAACGGGAAAGAGCACAGACAACTACGAGAACATATTTGAATCCTCGACATCGTTCCATCTGGATATAATCCATCTGGAGGACTTCAAAAGCATGATCGGGAGGTTGAAATCCACCCTGCTCTACGGGGATGCTTTTACCTGGATTAAACTGACAACATATCATACAGGTACGTACTTTCTGTTTAGCTGCTGCTCGCAAGTGTTTGTTGAACCAAATGTGTTGAATGCTGTCTAGCATAGCTTTTTCTCCTAGGTGCGCTGGACTATGTATTGTGTTAATGATGACTTGAACCATGGAGTCGGGAAGAAACCATATAGATTTTTCCTTCGTCATCCATCCTTGATCCGTTTGGATCCCTCCTAATTCAGTCCATTTCTTTATTTCTTCTGGTGTAGCATGTGTCTGTATGTCAATTACATCAAGGGCGGGATCCTTAACTGTCATGCAATGTTTTGGTGTCAGAACTGTTGTCTTTGTCATGTCAGTTGTGTGAGTCTGATTCTGAGCAGTCTGTTTAGCTGTTCTGTCAGCTAGGTCATTACCCTGAGAAATGATATCGGTAACTTTTGTATGGGCTTTGCATTTCATAATCGATATTGCAGTAGGTAGATGAATCGCGTCTAATAGGGCTCGAATGAGGGGTCCGTGTTGGATGTGGGCACCGTGAGAAGTTAAATAACCTCTCTCTCGCCACAGTACGCCGAAGTCATGGACAACTCCGAATGCATAACGTGAATCTGTGTATATGTTGACTTTCTTATTTGTGGCTTGAATACAGGCTTGTGTCAGAGCGATGAGCTCTGCTGCTTGAGCTGACAAAGTGTTAATACGATTTGTTTCAATGACTTCAGTGTCTGTTGTGACTGCGTAGGCGGCCACTAACTCTCCTGTACTTGTTCTCATACATGACCCATCTACATACAATGTCAAGTCTGGATCTGACAAAGGGATATCTGTCAAGTCTTGTCTGGGTTTCGTCGTGATAGTAATGACTTCGACACAATCATGTGCCAATGGATCTGTTCCGCCCACTGGTAACAGTGTGGCAGGATTTAACGTATTACAACGTCTGATTTCTATGTGTGGCTGAAATAATGTCAATTCGTAACCGGTGAGTCTCGCTATAGTCAAGTGTTGTGTTTGTGTGCGGTTCAAAAGAACCTCTACTGCGTGTGGTACTTGTACTGTCAATTGATGTCCTAACACTATGGCATCGCTTTGTCTGATTGCTAAAGCTGTTGCTGCCACCGATTTCAGGCACGAAGGAAGAGCCTGAGCTACTGGATCTAATGTACTAGAGAAATAAGCACATGGTTTGTGTGATCCTGCTTGTTCCTGAGTGAGTACTGACAAGGCAGTACCTTCGCGTTCTGTAACAAAGAGTGTAAACCGTTTACTGTAACATGGTGTTGCTAAAACAGGTGCTTGGCATAAAGCTTTCTTTAAGCTTTCAAAGGCGTGTGTATGTTCTTGAGTCCAAGGGAGGACAGTCGATGTGGCTGCCTCCTGTGTTGTTAACTGGATGAGTGGTTTTGCTAGAAATGCATATTGAGGGATCCACTGCCTACAGTATGAAGTGAGGCCTATAAAAGCCCGCACCTCCTTTTGTGTCTTGGGTGGTGGCATGTTAGCGATTAACTGGATACGGTCGGGTGTAAGCTGCCTTCCCTCCTTGGACAGCGAGTGCCCAAGGTAAACAACTCGCTGGACACAGAATTGCAGCTTAGAAGGGGACACCTTGTGCCCCTTGTCGGCCAGAAATTTTAAAACCGTCAGTGACGCTTTTTCACATTCAGGTTCGCTTCGGGCGGTGATCAGCAGATCATCGACATATTGAAGCAAGGCAGTGTTAACTGGCATATGGATACTGTCAAGTTCTCGTTTCAGTGCTTGGCTATAGATGCTAGGGCTTTCTGTAAATCCTTGAGGTGCGCGTGTGAATTTAAAACTTCGTCCATTTAAACTGAATCCGAACAGATATTGACTTTCCGGATCTATTGGGACGCTAAAGAAAGCATTCTTGAGATCAATTACAGTGAAGAACGTTGCTTCTGAGTCAATAGCGGTTAATAATGAAGAGATATCTGGGACCACAGGGTATTGTGGTACAATACATTTATTTAATTCGCGCAGATCAATAACTAATCGATATACTGGTGATGCTTTTGGATCCGTTCTTTTAAGAATCGGAATTATCGGGGAATTACATACATTGGAGTCGGTTTCGACAACCACTCCTTGTGCAATGAGCTCGTCAATGATTTGCAGCAAAGCCACAACAGCATCGGGTGGTAACTTGTATTGTCGCATTCGTGGTAGTATTACTCCTGTTTTTAGTGTGACACGATATGGTGTAATATTCATGCAACCAACATCAGTGGGGCCTTGTGCCCATAAATGTGTAGGTAAATTCTGCAGTCGGTGATCCATATCTCTGGACACGTAGTGACCTTTGAAGTCACGTAGAAATAGTCGTACTCCTTCCGGAGAACAACATATTATAGCTCCTAGAGCTTTCAATGTTTTTATACCTAACAAGTTTTCTGGACATGATTTAGTAAGCAATAAATCTGTAGTACGTGTCAATGGACCGATCGTAAGTGGAAGAGGTTGTGTTACGTCATTTATTATAGGTTTTCCTGAGAATCCAAGGGAAATATTTTGTGAGCCTGAGAGGGGTACCCCTGGAACTTCACTGCGTCGTATAGTCGTTCTGCTTGCCCCTGTATCAAGTAAAAACTTTCTGTCTTCCCCTAATAGTTCACTATGTACATAAGGTCCCTCTTGGTCTACAGGAACCTCAATAAGGGGTAAGCCAACTTCCCTCTCTAGGCTATTTCATGTATATCGCTGATAATCGGGATAATCTGCTTGTGCATACTGATACATCTGTTGTGTTGTTGCTTGTGTTGCAGCAATAGGCTGCGCTTGTGGTGGTGCTACGGTCTGTTGTGGAGCTCCCTGTTGCGGAGCTAGTTGTTGCGGAGCTAACCTAGGTTGTGCATGCTGAGGGATTTGTTGTTGATTCTGATCCTGTCTAGGTGGACGTGGTCTCTCCTGGGTTCTACCTGTAGCAATATTATGTTTCAGGACTGGACAATCGTGTATATAATGACCTGGTTGTTTACAATAGTTGCATGTCCCTTTCATAGGACCTGCGGAATCACCCTTTTGATGACCATCAGCTGGGACTGACTGAGCAACAAGCATTTTCATTTTTGTATCTTTCATACGTCTTTGTTCGTGCTCTTGTTCTTCTCTAATTCTATTGTGGTGATATTGTAACATCTGTAACATCTGTGATGGGGTATTACCTTGCCAGGTACTTTCGAATTTCAATACTCTATTCTTGACTTGCAGCAGAGAATTTTCAACTAATTTTGTCACAAACAGATGTGGATATGACTCACTACTGGCTTTTATGCCACTATTTATACCAAAACATTTTTCAAATCGGGAATAGAAATCACTAGTGTCTTCATCTGGCTTTTGTTTACAGGCTGATATCGCACCCCAGTCTTCCTTTTTCGTAGTTAATAAACGTGGCAGTACCTGAACTAGTAGTCCTGCTAGTGCTGTAGTCTTTTCCCCAAGTCCTGCTCCTGCAGCTCGGGCCCTTTCTTCGTTTTCTAATGCTGTCCAATCTATCTTTTGGTCTCCCACCTCCCATTCCTTTTCTTTAAGTTTCTCATAAACACCGGCGGGTAATAGGACTTTTAATATTTTCATAATGTCGGGGTAGGTATACTCTCCCATGAGTAACATGTCTTTTATTTCACGGTGGAAACCTGCTGGATCCTTGTCATGGCTGGGTACTACTTTCTTCATTTCTAATAATTCCAGTTTAGTTATAGGCGTGTATACAAACACGCGTGTAACGTTATTACCGTCACCTCTGATTGGATGTACTTCGCGTAACGGATTCTGTCTATCTATGTGATACATTTTTCTTCCCATGATGGGAACTGGAACGTGTTCTGGGCATACGAAAGTTAAATATTGATTTCGAAATTCTAGAATTTCTTTAATCAAATCAGTACCTGACCCTCTCCATATATTCGTGAGTAGTTCTGTCAATATGTCAGGTAAGGGTCCTGGATCGGAGTGTTGGCTTTTATATAATATAAGGAGGTGTTGAATCATGTATATACTAGCTAAACGCTGTTCGTAGGGGTCAAGATTCAGAAACGTGTGCGCAAGTACATCATCATTGTAGTCGCTGGGACTGTCAGCCCATTGTACTGCTGACCTAGCTAATTCTTGTTCGTCCATGGAATCGGGCATATGGTACCCCCTTCGATCTCGGAGTAATTTATCAGCGGCTTGGAATAGGTGCTCGGGGGATTTTGTATTTAACATAGGATTTGGAAAATGTCTATTATATTCTGGACGTATTGGACGTATCGGGTCATTAAAACCTCTAGTATTATTATGGGGTCTTCCTCTACCTACATAAGCTATCGTTTCTAATTGTTCTGATTCTTGCTCCTCCTCCTCTTCTGATTCTACTCTGTCTGTTTCTCGTCTTTCTTTATGTATTCGTTCTACTTCCTTGCGGATCTTTCGACACATGGCGATTATACACGCCTGTCTATCATGTTTCTCTTTTGATATGTTCTGACCCCATTTGACAAGTCTTTGCATGGTATCGTGATCTGCCCCGGGCCTGTCTTGATTCCTAATTACACAATTTATGAAAAAACGTAGTAGTTGTCTTTGTACATCCACTTTCTGGTATTCCATAGCTTCGTTAATACTTTCTGGACCTCGCCCTGTTTGGACAAAGCGATATATATTGTCTAGGTGTTCAACCATTCCTGGTATCGTCATTAAATATAATGTAGCTCGTCGTATACGTAGTGATGATATGAGCAATTTGTCCTGTCTACCTGGTACTGGGTCGTATCTACAATCCACAAGCTGTTCTTTAAACATGTCGGATGTCGCTAATTGGGGTGTACGTTGGAGTGCTAAATCTCTAAGGGTCTGTTTATTTCGCGGCGGGGTGGCAAACATGTCTGTCGTACCTCCTGTAGCACCATCTGAGGCGCTAGGCACGAAAGGATTCGTTGGACGTAGGATAGAGATTGTAGATGCGGGAAAAACTGTAGAAACGGACGGACCTGTGGGAACTTGTGTAGGAGTTTGTAGTTGCGGGGATACAGACGGATGCTCTTGGTGTTGAACACCATCGGCAAGCGGTGTGGGTGGCATGGCATTAGCATACTCGGGAGCTACGTCATCTAAATAGGAGGAAAGGAAAACGTCCTTTGCTGTTTTGGGATGTGTTTTTGGATGTGCTTTTATCGGGAGCAATGGAGGAGTTAAGTCTTTTGGTATTTCCGGGGTAGCCTTAGGTAACCCTTCGGCCAGAAGAGGATACATACCATTCATAAGAGTGTTTCTTTGTCTATCTACTTGTTCTGAGTTTACTCGGGTACCTTCCTCAAGTAATAGATTTTCTCGAGTTTTATTTGAATTCTCTCTACCTTTCTCTTCCTGTCTGAGTGCTTTTTCTGTACGTCTGTATGATTCTTTACGCCATAATTCAATGGCATCTTTCTGTGACTGTCTGGCTTTCTTTTTCCATAATTCTTCTTCTACTCTCATGATGCAATCTGCATCCCAGGTCCCCGCTGCGGGCCATCTCTGATTTTCTGGCAAATCCTTGGTGTAGTCCACCCATAAATCAAGAAATAATACGGCATCTAGACCATGCTTATGATACATAAAATACCCGGGAGTGTCCCTAGGTGGGATGGGAACAGCTTCTTCGAGTACCCCTTTTCTAGTTTTGATCTGTCTTAATTTCGAAAAGAGCGGCATTTTTAGATCTGGTTACTTAATCTTAAACACACTTAATACAAATAAACACAATAATGAACAGTCATTCACACCACAATGTATAGAACGTATTAAAACATTTAACATTTAACAGTTTTAACGAACAATGATAACTAATAGAAAACTAGTTACTGACATAATACTGACACTAGATAATACTTATTTATATGCAAGACATACTACATATACTGCTAAACAGTACAGATACACTGCTGAAACAGTGCAGACCGGATTTGTGTACCCAAACCCGTCTTGACCGGCACAGACTATGTGCACGTAAAATGCCTCCCCGGTAATGGTACTCACCGGGTAGCTCGGAACGGAAGGCCTCGGAACGGAACTGAAACTGGACCGGACTGGACTCAACTCGACTGGACTCGGAACTTCGGAACCTGGTGGGCCTCTGTATACCTCGGATCTTGCTCTCTCAGCTAGGCTCTGGTCGGGATACTTCGCACTTCTCACCGCCTCGTCTGGGTGTTGATCGCAGCCTCAGTCGCCCCCGCTTGGCCGGAGGGAGATACAGGAAATCCTGCAGGTACGCGTTTTTGTCCGTTCAGCTGTGGCAGGAGACCGGGCCTGCAACGCACCTCCGGCGCGTGAGATGAGGAAGTGTCCCTGTTCGGGCGCCAGTTTATGTGGTAAATATTTCATTACCGGTACTATTTTTTATGCGGTAAAGTCTAGTAAGAATAACTCAGTAAATATAAGAGGCAGAATCCGTGGTATTAGAGGTTTTTAAAAGGCTTTATTCCTATACAAAGGAATGCAATTCGAATTGCAGGCTTCTATTCCATCACCACGAAAGTTCAGGAGGGAAGGGCATACATTATTGACAGATAATCGGTTTTATAGGAAAATGCATTACAGTGAAACAGATGCAAGAGGCGTAACAGCTGATAATACAGATAAACTGTGCATACGTAACTAATAGAGGCGGTCATATGGGCGTAATTTAATAAACGTCATTATACATGATGTCACAAGTGGGTGGATCCATAAAAGAATCCTGCGATGTCAGCAGAAATATTTGGCAGAGATGCGCGCGCAGCCGCATGACGTGTGATTGACGTGCAACTAGAGGGTGAAGGGGACTTGACATTTAGCTCTACATGTGGAGACAGAAGTCTGGGGGTCATGTCAACCTAATCCCAAATCATATCTAATATCCTATGTTTAAAGAACTGTGTTATCCAAAAGGAAAGGTCTCTAGGATAGAATCTATTCTATACTGACTGTTAGTACGTGTACAAGTGTCTAAATGTCTACATGAAATGCGAGGGGGTAGGAATATTCCATGGTAACGGGGCTATGAATTACTTGCATGTGGACAGCGAGGCCTGGCCCTTTGCACGGTAGCTGGAGGAATGTTTACCTAAACTACTAGACAGGAATGCATCGGATGAGGAGCGGAGTAGATAATCTTGAAGGTGAAATACAGTTTTTGGCAGGCAATATGCTGGATCAGGCACCGTTAGCCGCGCAGGGAGTAGGACAAAGTTCATGGATACAGATGCAGGCTCAGACTGGAGTTTTCAGAGGCAGAAGACAGGAAAAGGCTTGATGACAGAATTCAGGGCCTACTCGCCTGAATCTGTAAAATGTGGAAAGTGAACCACATAAAGTCGGTGGCCTTTCATACTTAGGAATGAAATATCTGACCCATTCATGGCGGATCTGAAAGAGGACATGTTGACGGTGGACGCACATATATTTGCGTCTTCAAAACTGGAACTGGAGGGAACATACATGTACGTATAGCATGCACATGGAGCCTTTGGGGTCTACGATAGGGGACATAACTGATCACAAAATTCATATTTCCTCAGAACAGCCAGGTCTTGAGTGTTCTCCTGAAGGTCTGCAGGTCTTGGGTCTGTCGTAGGCTCAGTGGGAGGGTGTTCCATGTGTTGGCGGCGAGGTGGTTGAAGGATCTCCTGCCGGTGGTAGTTCTTCGGATACGCGGAACGGTGGCTAGTGAGAGTTCGGCAGAGCGCAGCTGACGGTTGGGGAAATAGAAGGAGAGACGACTGTTGAGGTAGGCAGGGCCGGTCTTGTGGAGTGCCTTGTGTGCGTGGATGAGGAGCTTGAAGGGTATCCTCTTGTTGACGGGGAGCCAGTGCAGGTTTCTCAGGTGGGGGGTGATGTGGGGGTGGCGTGGTACGTCGAGGATCAGTCATGCCGAGGCGTTTTGGATGCGTCGCAGTCGTTTGATGAGCTTGGTCGGGTCTCCCGCGTAGAGGGCATTTCCGTAGTCGAGTCTGCTGCTGACGAGGGCCTGGGTGACTGTCTTTCTTGTATCTGTTGGGATCCACTTGTAGATTTTGCGGAGCATGCGGAGGGTGTTGAAGCAGGAGGAGGAGACGGCGTTGACTTGCTTGGTCATTGAGAGCGTTGAGTCTAGGATGATTCCCAGGTTGCGTGCGTGGTCTGTGGGTGTTGGGGCTGTCCCCAGTGCTGTCGGCCACCAGGAGTCGTCCCCGGCTGAAGGGTTGGAGCCGAGGATGAGGACCTCCGTCTTGTCCGAGTTCAGCTTCAGGTGGCTGGCCCTCATCCAGTCTGCGACGGCCTTCATTTCTTCATGGAGGTTGGCTTTGGCGGTGATGGGGTCCTTGGTGAGGGAGAGGATCAGTTGAGTGTCGTCGTCGTAGGAGATTATGTTGAGCTCGTGCTGTCGGGCGACATGTGCGAGCGGGGTCATGTAGATGTTGAACAGTGTCGGGCTGAGGGAGGAGCCCTGGGGTACGCCGCAGATGATCTCGGAGGCTTCAGATTGGAATGGGGGGGAGGCTGACGCTCTGGGTTCTGCCTGAGAGGAAGGATGTGGTCCATTCCAGAGCCTTGTCTCGGATCCCTGCGGCGTGGAGGCATGCGCGTAGTGTGCGGTGGCAGACGGTGTCGAAGGCGCTGGAGAGGTCTAGGAGGATGAGTGCTGCGGTCACGCCGTTGCCCAGCAGGGTCCTGATGTCGTCGGTGGCGGCGAAGAGGGCGGTCTCGGTGCTGTGGTTGCTACGGAACCCTGACTGGGAAGGGTCCAGGATTCTGTTTTCTTCGAGGTATCGGGTTAGCTGTTTATTGACTACCAGGAGTCAACAGGAAAGACCAAGAGAACTTGCCATGACTAACATAAGACACTGGCCTCCGTATGAAAAAGACCCAAGTATAGTGCAACCCTAACAGTTTAGATGTATTGATGCCATAACACACCCCAAAATAAATACATATGTGGGGTAACCTAGCCAGAAATGGAACCTAAGACCCCTGGGGGAATCATGGGTCCCTCTAGTGCTCATATTAGTCCAAATAATATGATTCAAGGGAAGTTCCAAGGACCATCAGAACCAGGTGCACCTGTAACCAGCAGCCATCGGGCAGGCAGGCAATGAGCAACCCAGAGGGTAACATGTAAGTTTACAGATAAATAAACACATCTGTAAGAAGACAGAGGCTGGTGGCAACAAGGGGCCCTGAACCTTCAACCTACTCTTTCTTTCTATTTGAAGCTAAGTTAAAAAAGGAAAAGGCATATTCATATTCCTGCCATTCTTTTAACTATGTCTCATTTTCCTCCTGTGTCTCCTCAAAAGAGCTATGTTAATTTTCTACTCATACCAGGGACAGATTGGCAATTTAGAGCGCTGAACCTCGCACTGTTGAATTCACACCCAGATTTTGTATTACATTTATTCTTTTTTAGGTAGCTGCTAGTGGCAAAACAAAGAAAGGATGAGCTGGATTGGCCCTAGAAGCATGGAATGTGGGCTAGTCGCCAGCAGAGTAGGGCAGCATTATGCCATTTACCTAGAACACAATGAATTCTTGCACTAACCGTATCCACTGTCAAAACATTTCCTACCTTGTTCCAGACTCTTACTTACATGACATCCAGCTCTCCTCTAATTTTCTTTCTAGACCTGTGTGGGACAAGACAGCAGACCCAACTGTCACTTTTCCAAGATAGCTCCTCACTCTCACCTTACCACTTGCTCTCTGACAGTGTCCGGATACCTATCAAATCAACTTTTCTTGGCAGCATCCTGCTTCTCCACATTTACAAGCTGCCCTCGCCTTTCTCCAATATAACCAAAACTAAATAACCTTACCCTGTGCAATGATCTCGCTGCAGCAGAACATCTCTTCTGAACTCCCCCTACTAGTCTAAAGGTCCTGCTCCTTCGGCAGCAGTGAAATTATTTTCCATATTGCCTATTGTACCCCAACCAAGAGTGTGCATCACAGGGGTGACCGAATTGCAACGGCTATGCCCAGACATGTGCCCCATGATCACTGTGCAATAGGACTGCTGCATCCTAATGAGGAGGCCCAAGTAGGCCAAAACAGGTCTGGGGTTGCTTTTTTCCTGTTCAGAGGGGAAGAGGCCTGGCAGTTTGGCTGAACTAATCCTTTTAGAAGAGGAACAAGGCTGATTTGCATATAGCTTGTTCCAGTCTAAGGTGACATGAAGGTCACAGAAATGATGCATAGAATTGCGGTCCAGGGTAATTAACATTAGTTGATGCCATCTACCTATCACTTTTTTGATTGACTCAGCACCCTACGTTGGAGACATGCAGTAATGGAAAGGAAGAAATATGCTGAACTTGTAAAGGATGCCCCTCAGACCTAAGCCATCACTGTTGACTGCATAGAGATAAGTCAGGCCATGGGAGAAGCCTGGGGTGGTATGTCGGGATCGACACTCAAGAAACTCAACTGAAAATGGTACCCAGTAGAGTCAGATAGCCTCTTCACTGCACAGTAACTTTGGATGTAGAACTGCAGAGAGCCAAGTAGGAGCCTGCAAGTGTATTTAACCTATAATGTAACAGAATCTCATTGAGAGCGTTCAAAGGCTGCAAACTATTCTCACAAGATGCAAGGGAAAAGCTGGGAAAGACCCAAAGTCAGGCCATAAAAGAGACCAGATTCGAAGAGACCCAGGACAAGGGAAAATATATTGCGGAGTTAATCAGATGCACAAACTAAACAGATCAGAGGGAGCAGGAGTTGTAAAAGCAAAGACAGCTGCTAAAAATAGTGAAAGAAACTAGGAAATGACTCCTTAAAAGGGATGCTACCTGAATCAGAACCGTAAGGGAAGGAAGACAAGAAGGCTGACATCACGCACTAACTATGTCAACGCTTTATTCAGAGCAGAACTGGAGGTTAAGCCCAAGTCTAAAATAAGATTTTAGACGGTACCTAGGCTAACAGTGAGGCAAATAGGTTCATCCACACCTAAGGGCATAACCCTAAAGGAGAAGATACTGAGATCCCTTAGATCCCAAAGAACATTATTTTCGACAATTAAAAATGATGTTGCTTCACCATGCCTCACAGAAAACACTGTAGAGAAGTAGTGCTTCGAAAGTAATTACAGACAAGTTGTCTGAACTGGGCCTGAGGTTTTGATGGGCTTCTCCATCTGGTATGTATGTGGAAATGATAGCACACCACAGTGCATACAGTCAGAGGAGGATGGGAGGAAAGTGTAGAAGAGGGACAAAGGGTTAAAGGACCAATTGACTGAAAACTCCCAGGAGGTACAAAGGTCATGGACAGAGCAGACCCAGGGACAGGGCAGGTAAGGACATGAAGCGCCCACACTAAAGAAGCAACCTGGAGGAGGGGTGTTCTCAGGCTGACATGACCTGTGACTGGCTCTGTAGACATGATAAAAGCAGGAAGAAGTGGCAGATGAGATGGCTCTTTCCAACAGGCGTCGGGTGGACAGCTCCTGTTCAGGACAGTTCTTTGGTGAAGCTTCTATATTACAAAATAGCTCAAATGTATTTTCATCATCAGTTAGCATTCGCAGTAGTCCTTAATGGTACACACACAGATGTCAGAGGGCTTTAATTCAATTGTATTTGCATGAAGATGAGGCTATTTCCTTTTTGAAGTGACGTTTTAAAGAAGATAACAATTCACAATAACACACAGGCCATACTGTATAAAAGATAGAGAATTAAAAATAAAAGAATATTTAAACATGGGAAGTAGTGGTCTTCTGGATATCTCGGTGCTGTCCTGGTCTCAGTATTTGCATAAAAAGAGTGGTTGGGAAGCAGAGCCCTGGGAATGCATGCAGGTTTCATTTTCTTTTTAAATTATATTTCTATGGTGCTTCAGATCTCTGCCTCGGTGCAATCCCCTCAGCGGCTGAATATGGACTTTAGAAGCCAGTCTTCCCTTTTCACACCTTTTAAATTTCAATTTCTCTGAAGCAGGCGGCTGCAATCTCAAACAGCAATGACCTGCCAACATGGATCAATGTTTGGCAGATAAGGATTTTAGTGGAAGGATTTTCTCCTTCAACCGCCCGGGTCCAAAGAACCGCGCTGCTCAATGCACTTGGGGGCAAATTTACTATTATTTCAGCAAAACAGTATAGCGAGGGAACTTGCTGCTCTGCATTTCCTTACAGGGAGAGATTAGACCTGCTCCATATCTGCAAGGCTATGGAGCATTTCTGCTCTCCGTCCACTGGTGCACTGTGTGCTTCCTAGCGCCAGTGAACGCACCGTTGCATCGTGGTGCAAGGGTGCCTTTGTTATGGGCAGGATGGTTTTTGTGCTGAAAGGAATGCCTTCCTGCACAAATATGATCCAAAGAGGAAGTAACAAGGAGAAATAAGGTATTTCTCCTCCTTACACTTCTGTGTGCTAGGGGGCATATTTATAATAACTGACGCATCCCTGCATATCAGCAGGGATGCGCCAGTTATTTTGCGCCCCAGCTCCGCCATCATGGATGCGCCGCATTTATAATGCGGCGCACCATGGGGCAAAAACGGCACAGATGCGTCACGCATCTGTGCCGTAAAAGTGGCACATTGCTGGAGTTGCGTCGCAAGCACGACGCAGCTCCAGCAATGCTCTGGGGGGCCCTATCTGCACAATGCTGCGTCAATCCTTACGCCTGCTTCAAGCAGGCGCAGGGTTTTGACGCAGCATGGGCTCAAAAGTGACTGAGTGAAATCTTGTAGATTTCACTCAGCCACTTTTAGGAGGCGTTCCTGCACCAGAACGCCCCCACCTGCCCTGGAACGCCTACATGTGGCGCAGGGCTTTACAACGTGACGCATCTCCCAGATGCGTCACGTTGTAAATACCCCGCACCATGGCGCAGGATTTGCGCCGCTGCTGCGTCACAAAAGTGACGCAACGGAGGCGTAAATGAGGCGCAAGTCAAACATAAATCTGCCCCATGGTGTCCTATTATTGGCGCAAACAAAGGTTTACAAGTCTTTGTAAATCTGAGGTTACGCCAAAATGCATGGGTGGAGGCATGGGAACGCCCATGCTCCACCCGTGTAAAACCTACCCAACGCAAAGTGTGTTACTTTGTATTTACTAAAGCACGGAAAGCCACACAAAATGGCTTTTCATTGCTTAATAAAAGTGTAAAAGGATTTTCAATCGGGCCGCACCACAAAAGTGAAGCAACCCCAAAAATGATGGTAAACCTAGTCCAGAATTACTAGGGACCTTCAATAGCAGCTGAAAGCTACACGTCGATGTTTCGGTCGTAAGATGAATTAGCATACAAGCGCACACAGCTGCCTAGAAATTGTGAGAGATGTAAAAAGTAGTGCATGAAGATATATGAACAGGTCACTGGATGACTCGCCAGTGAACTCTTGTTACTCTGCAGTCTAAATCACAATATAAGCATTTTGACACTACTGTTATCTCTCTCTCACTCGCTACAACTATCAACTCTGTTCTTGCAATCCTAATTTCTTTCCAGCTCTTTTCCATCCATGCTTGCTTACTTCGGTTTTATTAGGTTTTTCCCACATAAAGCTCTAGCTGTCTATTTTCAATGAGCTACTGTCCACAGTATCATACGTGGAGTGGGCGGTGGGTCACCCTCTTGCTCTTGAATGGATGCCTTTCATGTATATTTCAATTCTTGGCTATATATTAAATTACTTCCTCCTTAAGGTGGGGTTTGTCCGGCCCATTTGTTTGTCCTTTACATTCCTTCTGACTGGATGAGGTATATTCTTCCTTTGCTGACTTGAGGAGAACTCTGGGGCATATTTACAAGGGCCATATCTCCGCTTTCTTGGCTTTTAAAGCCAAAAAAGCGGAGATAAAAATATCGCCATATTTACAAGAGGGTGATAACATGCATTAGCGCATGTTAGCGCCCTTTTACCCGACGCCTCCCTTTGCATCTCTAATGAGATGCAAAGTGGGCGTCACTGGGCAGTACAACCTTGTAAATATCGCTGATGTACACATCGCGATATTTACAAGGCTGCCCATGCATTTTAGCAGATGTTAGTTTTTGGAATAAACAGCTGTTTTCTCCAAAAACTAACGTCTGCAAAAATGCAGACTTAGCTATACTTACCATTGGGGGTGGATTATGCTGATACGACCACAGGGTCGTATCAGCAAGGTTATCGCTGTTTTCCATGGAATATCGCTGGAAAACCAGCGATGTTCCATGGAAAACATCGCTATCGCGGGGAAATTATCGCCATTGCGCTATGCGTTGTTAATACAACGCTACAACAAACAAATGATGGACGGAATGCTGACAATGCAGACATTCTCCCCCATTCAAGAGATCTGGGTTAAATCCATAGTTCTTTTGCCCACTACGCCACCCCAGTTTAGACATGGCCATATGCAAATCAGTCTTGACCCTGTGCCTCATGGGAACAGTCCAGCCCGAACTGCCAAGCCATGTCTTCCCTGGACCAGAATCAAGCATCCTAGGACC
The DNA here is from genome assembly GCF_964204655.1 of Triturus cristatus. Classification (NCBI taxonomy): domain Eukaryota; kingdom Metazoa; phylum Chordata; class Amphibia; order Caudata; family Salamandridae; genus Triturus; species Triturus cristatus. Next base: position 724,917,151 of record NC_140586.1, read on the forward strand.
GGTTTCTTGCTATCAGCCGTCATCAGCCAGGATAGCTTGACTCCAGTGGCGTAGTGAGCACGGGTCCCACGTCTGGGAATACCCATCCCACTTAGGGCGAAAAGCGTTACAACAAACAAATGATGGACGGAATGCTGACAATGCAGACATTCTCCCCCAGTCAAGAGATCTGGGTTAAATCCATCGTTCTTTTGCCCACTACGCCACCCCAGTTTAGACATGGCCATATGCAGATCAGTCTTGACCCTGTGCCTCATGGGAACAGTCCAGCCCGAACTGCCAAGCCATGTCTTCCCTGGACCGGAATCAAGCATCCTAGGACCGGTTTCTGGCTATCAGCCGTCATCAGCCAGGATTGCTTGACTCCAGTGGCGTAGTGAGCACGGGTCCCACGTCTGGGAATACACATCCCACTTAGGGCGAAAAGCGTTACAACAAACAAATGATGGACGGAATGCTGACAATGCAGACATTCTCCCCCAGTCAAGAGATCTGGGTTAAATCCATCGTTCTTTTGCCCACTACGCCACCCCAGTTTAGACATGGCCATATGCAAATCAGTCTTGACCCTGTGCCTCATGGGAACAGTCCAGCCCGAACTGCCAAGCCATGTCTTCCCTGGACCGGAATCAAGCATCCTAGGACCGGTTTCTGGCTATCAGCCGTCATCAGCCAGGATTGCTTGACTCCAGTGGCGTAGTGAGCACGGGTCCCACGTCTGGGAATACACATCCCACTTAGGGCGAAAAGCGTTACAACAAACAAATGATGGACGGAATGCTGACAATGCAGACATTCTCCCCCAGTCAAGAGATCTGGGTTAAATCCATCGTTCTTTTGCCCACTACGCCACCCCAGTTTAGACATGGCCATATGCAAATCAGTCTTGACCCTGTGCCTCATGGGAACAGTCCAGCCCGAACTGCCAAGCCATGTCTTCCCTGGACCGGAATCAAGCATCCTAGGACCGGTTTCTGGCTATCAGCCGTCATCAGCCAGGATAGCTTGACTCCAGTGGCATAGTGAGCACGGGTCCCACGTCTGGGAATACCCATCCCACTTAGGGCGAAAAGCGTTACAACAAACAAATGATGGACGGAATGCTGACAATGCAGACATTCTCCCCCAGTCAAGAGATCTGGGTTAAATCCATCGTTCTTTTGCCCACTACGCCACCCCAGTTTAGACATGGCCATATGCAAATCAGTCTTGACCCTGTGCCTCATGGGAACAGTCCAGCCTGAACTGCCAAGCCATGTCTTCCCTGGACCGGAATCAAGCATCCTAGGACCGGTTTCTGGCTATCAGCCGTCATCAGCCAGGATAGCTTGACTCCAGTGGCGTAGTGAGCACGGGTCCAACGTCTGGGAATACCCATCCCACTTAGGGCGAAAATCATTACAACAAACAAATGATGGACGGAATGCTGACAATGCAGACATTCTCCCCCAGTCAAGAGATCTGGGTTAAATCCATCGTTCTTTTGCCCACTACGCCACCCCAGTTTAGACATGGCCATATGCAAATCAGTCTTGACCCTGTGCCTCATGGGAACAGTCCAGCCCGAACTGCCAAGCCATGTCTTCCCTGGACCGGAATCAAGCATCCTAGGACCGGTTTCTGGCTATCAGCCGTCATCAGCCAGGATAGCTTGACTCCAGTGGCGTAGTGAGCACGGGTCCCACGTCTGGGAATACCCATCCCACTTAGGGCGAAAAGCGTTACAACAAACAAATGATGGACGGAATGCTGACAATGCAGACATTCTCCTCCAGTCAAGAGATCTGGGTTAAATCCATCGTTCTTTTGCCCACTACGCCACCCCAGTTTAGACATGGCCATATGCAAATCAGTCTTGACCCTGTGCCTCATGGGAACAGTCAAGCCCGAACTGCCAAGCCATGTCTTCCCTGGACCGAAATCAAGCATCCTAGGACCGGTTTCTAGCTATCAGCCGTCATCAGCCAGGATAGATTGACTCCAGTGGCATAGTGAGCACGGGTCCCACGTCTGGGAATACCCATCCCACTTTGGGCGAAAAGCGTTACAACAAACAAATGATGGACGGAATGCTGACAATGCAGACATTCTCCCCCAGTCAAGAGATCTGGGTTAAATCCATCGTTCTTTTGCCCACTACGCCACCCCAGTTTAGACATGGCCATATGCAAATCAGTCTTGACCCTGTGCCTCATGGGAACAGTCCAGCCCGAACTGCCAAGCCATGTCTTCCCTGGACCGGAATCAAGCATCGTAGGACCGGTTTCTGGCTAGCAGCCGTCATCAGCCAGGATAGCTTGACTCCAGTGGCGTAGTGAGCACGGGTCCCACGTCTGGGAATACCCATCCCACTTAGGGCGAAAAGCGTTACAACAAACAAATGATGGACGGAATGCTGACAATGCAGACATTCTCCCCCAGTCAAGAGATCTGGGTTAAATCCATGGTTCTTTTGCCCACTACGCCACCCAAGTTTAGACATGGCCATATGCAAATCAGTCTTGACCCTGTGCCTCATGGGAACAGTCCAGCCCGAACTGCCAAGCCATGTCTTCCCTGGACCGGAATCAAGCATCCTAGGACCGGTTTCTGGCTATCAGCCGTCATTAGCCAGGATAGCTTGACTCCAGTGGCGTAGTGAGCACGGGTCCCACGTCTGGGAATACCCATCCCACTTAGGGCGAAAAGCGTTACAACAAACAAATGATGGACGGAATGCTGACAATGCAGACATTCTTCCCCAGTCAAGAGATCTGGGTTAAATCCATCGTTCTTTTGCCCACTACGCCACCCCAGTTTAGACATGGCCATATGCAAATCAGTCTTGACCCTGTGCCTCATGGGAACAGTCCAGCCCGAACTGCCAAGCCATGTCTTCCCTGGACCGGAATCAAGCATCCTAGGACCGGTTTCTGGCTATCAGCCGTCATCAGCCAGGATTGCTTGACTCCAGTGGCGTTGTGAGCACGGGTCCCATGTCTGGGAATACACATCCCACTTAGGGCGAAAAGCGTTACAACAAACAAATGATGGACGGAATGCTGACCATGCAGACATTCTCCCCCAGTCAAGAGATCTGGGTTAAATCCATCGTTCTTTTGCCCACTACGCCACTCCAGTTTAGACATGGCCATATGCAAATCAGTCTTGACCCTGTGCCTCATGGGAACAGTCCAGCCCGAACGGCCAAGCCATGTCTTCCCTGGACCGGAATCAAGCATCCTAGGACCGGTTTCTGGCTATCAGCCGTCATCAGCCAGGATAGCTTGACTCCAGTGGCGTAGTGAGCACGGGTCCCATGTCTGGGAATACCCATCCCACTTAGGGCGAAAAGCGTTACAACAAACAAATGATGGACGGAATGCTGACAATGCAGACATTCTCCCCCAGTCAAGAGATCTGGGTTAAATCCATCGTTCTTTTGCCCACCACGCCACCCCAGTTTAGACATGGCCATATGCAAATCAGTCTTGACCCTGTGCCTCATGGGAACAGTCCAGCCCGAACTGCCAAGCCATGTCTTCCCTGGACCGGAATCAAGCATCCTAGGACCAGTTTCTGGCTATCAGCCGTCATCAGCCAGGATAGCTTGACTCCAGTGGCGTAGTGAGCACGGGTCCCATGTCTGGGAATACCCATCCCACTTAGGGCGAAAAGCGTTACAACAAACAAATGATGGACGGAATGCTGACAATGCAGACATTCTCCCCCAGTCAAGAGATCTGGGTTAAATCCATCGTTCTTTTGCCCACTACGCCACCCCAGTTTAGACATGGCCATATGCAAATCAGTCTTGACCCTGTGCCTCATGGGAACAGTCCAGCCCGAACTGCCAAGCCATGTCTTCCCTGGACCGGAATCAAGCATCCTAGGACCGGTTTCTGGCTATCAGCCGTCGTCAGCCAGGATAGCTTGACTCCAGTGGCGTAGTGAGCACGGGTCCCACGTCTGGGAATAGCCATCCCACTTAGGGCGAAAAGCGTTACAACAAACAAATGATGGATGGAATGCTGACAATGCAGACATTCTCCCCCAGTCAAGAGATCTGGGTTAAATCCATCGTTCTTTTGCCCACTACGCCACCCCAGTTTAGACATGGCCATATGCAAATCAGTCTTGACCCTGTGCCTCATGGGAACAGTCCAGCCCGAACTGCCAAGCCATGTCTTCCCTGGACCGGAATCAAGCATCCTAGGACCGGTTTCCAGCTATCAGCCGTCATCAGCCAGGATAGATTGACTCCAGTGGCATAGTGAGCATGGGTCCCACGTCTGGGAATACCCATCCCACTTAGGGCGAAAAGCGTTACAACAAACAAATGATGGATGGAATGCTGACAATGCAGACATTCTCCCCCAGTCAAGAGATCTGGGTTAAATCCATCGTTCTTTTGCCCACTACGCCACCCCAGTTTAGACATGGCCATATGCAAATCAATCTTGACCCTGTGCCTCATGGGAACAATCCAGCCCGAACTGCCAAGCCATGTCTTCCCTGGACCGGAATCAAGCATCCTAGGACCGGTTTCTAGCTATCAGCCGTCATCAGCCAGGATTGCTTGACTCCAGTGGAGTAGTGAGCACGGGTCCCATGTCTGGGAATACACATCCCACTTAGGGCGAAAAGCGTTACAACAAACAAATGATGGACGGAATGCTGACAATGCAGACATTCTCCCCCAGTCAAGAGATCTGGGTTAAATCCATCGTTCTTTTGCCCACTACGCCACCCCAGTTTAGACATGGCCATATGCAAATCAGTCTTGACCCTGTGCCTCATGGGAACAGTCCAGCCCGAACTGCCAAGCCATGTCTTCCCTGGACCGGAATCAAGCATCCTACGACCGGTTTCTGGCTATCAGCCGTCATCAGCCAGGATAGCTTGACTCCAGTGGCGTAGTGAGCACGGGTCCCACGTCTGGGAATACCCATCCCACTTAGGGCGAAAAGCGTTACAACAAACAAATGATGGATGGAATGCTGACAATGCAGACATTCTCCCCCAGTCAAGAGATCTGGGTTAAATCCATCGTTCTTTTGCCCACTACGCCACCCCAGTTTAGACATGGCCATATGCAAATCAGTCTTGACCCTGTGCCTCATGGGAACAGTCCAGCCCGAACTGCCAAGCCATGTCTTCCCTGGACCAGAATCAAGCATCCAAGGTCCGGTTTCTAGCTATCAGCCGTCATCAGCCAGGATAGATTGACTCCAGTGGCATAGTGAGCACGGGTCCCACGTCTGGGAATACCCATCCCACTTAGGGTGAAAAGCGTTACAACAAACAAATGATGGATGGAATGCTGACAATGCAGACATTCTCCCCCAGTCAAGAGATCTGGGTTAAATCCATCGTTCTTTTGCCCACTACGCCACCCCAGTTTAGACATGGCCATATGCAAATCAGTCTTGACCCTGTGCCTCATGGGAACAGTCCAGCCCGAGCTGCCAAGCCATGTCTTCCCTGGACCGGAATCAAGCATCCTAGGACCGGTTTCTGGCTATCAGCCGTCGTCAGCCAGGATAGCTTGACTCCAGTGGCGTAGTGAGCACGGGTCCCACGTCTGGGAATAGCCATCCCACTTAGGGCGAAAAGCGTTACAACAAACAAATGATGGATGGAATGCTGACAATGCAGACATTCTCCCCCAGTCAAGAGATCTGGGTTAAATCCATCGTTCTTTTGCCCACTACGCCACCCCAGTTTAGACATGGCCATATGCAAATCAGTCTTGACCCTGTGCCTCATGGGAACAGTCCAGCCCGAACTGCCAAGCCATGTCTTCCCTGGACCGGAATCAAGCATCCTAGGACCGGTTTCCAGCTATCAGCCGTCATCAGCCAGGATAGATTGACTCCAGTGGCATAGTGAGCATGGGTCCCACGTCTGGGAATACCCATCCCACTTAGGGCGAAAAGCGTTACAACAAACAAATGATGGATGGAATGCTGACAATGCAGACATTCTCCCCCAGTCAAGAGATCTGGGTTAAATCCATCGTTCTTTTGCCCACTACGCCACCCCAGTTTAGACATGGCCATATGCAAATCAATCTTGACCCTGTGCCTCATGGGAACAATCCAGCCCGAACTGCCAAGCCATGTCTTCCCTGGACCGGAATCAAGCATCCTAGGACCGGTTTCTAGCTATCAGCCGTCATCAGCCAGGATTGCTTGACTCCAGTGGAGTAGTGAGCACGGGTCCCATGTCTGGGAATACACATCCCACTTAGGGCGAAAAGCGTTACAACAAACAAATGATGGACGGAATGCTGACAATGCAGACATTCTCCCCCAGTCAAGAGATCTGGGTTAAATCCATCGTTCTTTTGCCCACTACGCCACCCCAGTTTAGACATGGCCATATGCAAATCAGTCTTGACCCTGTGCCTCATGGGAACAGTCCAGCCCGAACTGCCAAGCCATGTCTTCCCTGGACCGGAATCAAGCATCCAAGGTCCGGTTTCTAGCTATCAGCCGTCATCAGCCAGGATAGCTTGACTCCAGTGGCGTAGTGAGCACGGGTCCCACGTCTGGGAATACCCATCCCACTTAGGGTGAAAAGCGTTACAACAAACAAATGATGGATGGAATGCTGACAATGCAGACATTCTCCCCCAGTCAAGAGATCTGGGTTAAATCCATCGTTCTTTTGCCCACTACGCCACCCCAGTTTAGACATGGCCATATGCAAATCAGTCTTGACCCTGTGCCTCATGGGAACAGTCCAGCCCGAGCTGCCAAGCCATGTCTTCCCTGGACCGGAATCAAGCATCCTAGGACCGGTTTCTGGCTAGCAGCCATCATCAGCCAGGATAGCTTGACTCCAGTGGCATAGTGAGCACGGGTCCCACGTCTGGGAATACCCATCCCACTTAGGGCGAAAAGCGTTACAACAAACAAATGGTGGACGGAATGCTGACAATGCAGACATTCTCCCCCGGTCAAGAGATCTGGGTTAAATCCATCGTTCTTTTGCCCACTACGCCACCCCAGTTTAGACATGGCCATATGCAAATCAGTCTTGACCCTGTGCCTCATGGGAACAGTCCAGCCCGAACTGCCAAGCCATGTCTTCCCTGGACCGGAATCAAGCATCCTAGGACCGGTTGACTGGGTGAGAGTGTTTGATTGGTTCTGATGCTCCGTCCATCACCACCCCCTTTTGTACCGCTTTGTTCGCCACAAGTTGGCAGGGTATGCTCAGACGTGAGTCCCTTGCTCACTTTGCCACTGGATTCAAGCAAGCCTGGCTGAAGACGGCTGAAATGCCAGAAACCGGTCCTAGGAAGCTTGTTTCCGGTCCAGGGAAGGCATGGCTTGGCAGTTCGGGCTGGACTGTTCCCACGAGGCACAGGGTCAGACTGATTTGCATATGGCCATGTCTGAACTGGGGTGGGAGAGTGGGCTAAAGAACGGTGATGGATCAAACCCAGATCTGTTGACTGGGTGAGAGTGTTTGATTGGTTCTGATGCGCCGTCCATCACCACCCCCTTTTGTACCGCTTTGTTCGCCACAAGTTGGCAGGGTATGCTCAGACGTGAGTCCCTTGCTCACTTTGCCACTGGATTCAAGCAAGCCTGGCTGAAGACGGCTGAAGCCAGAAACCGGTCCTAGGAAGCTTGTTTCCGGTCCAGGGAAGGCATGGCTTGGCAGTTCGGGCTGGACTGTTCCCACGAGGCACAGGGTCAGACTGATTTGCATATGGCCATGTCTGAACTGGGGTGGCAGAGTGGGCTAAAGAACGGTCATGGATCAAACCCAGATCTGTTGACTGGGTGAGAGTGTTTGATTGGTTCTGATGCTCCGTCCATAACCACCCCCTTTTGTACCGCTTTGTTCGCCACAAGTTGGCAGGGTATGCTCAGACGTGAGTCCCTTGCTCACTTTGCCACTGGATTCAAGCAAGCCTGGCTGAAGACGGCTGAAGCCAGAAACCGGTCCTAGGAAGCTTGTTTCCGGTCCAGGGAAGGCATGGCTTGGCAGTTCGTGCTGGACTGTTCCCACGAGGCACAGGGTCAGACTGATTTGCATATGGCCATGTCTGAACTGGGGTGGCAGAGTGGGCTAAAGAACGGTGATGGATCAAACCCAGATCTGTTGACTGGGTGAGAGTGTTTGATTGGTTCTGATGCTCCGTCCATCACCACCCCCTTTTCTACCGCTTTGTTCGCCACAAGTTGGCAGGGTATGCTCAGACGTGAGTCCCTTGCTCACTTTGCCACTGGATTCAAGCAAGCCTGGCTGAAGACGGCTGAAATGCCAGAAACCGGTCCTAGGAAGCTTGTTTCCGGTCCAGGGAAGGCATGGCTTGGCAGTTCGGGCTGGACTGTTCCCACGAGGCACAGGGTCAGACTGATTTGCATATGGCCATGTCTGAACTGGGGTGGCAGAGTGGGCTAAAGAACGGTGATGGATCAAACCCAGATCGGTTGACTGGGTGAGAGTGTTTGATTGGTTCTGATGCTCCGTCCATCACCACCCCCTTTTGTACCACTTTGTTCGCCACAAGTTGGCAGGGTATGCTCAGACATGAGTCCCTTGCTCACTTTGCCACTGGATTCAAGCAAGCCTGGCTGAAGACGGCTGAAATGCCAGAAACCGGTCCTAGGAAGCTTGTTTCCGGTCCAGGGAAGGCATGGCTTGGCAGTCCGGGCTGGACTGTTCCCACGAGGCACAGGGTCAGACTGATTTGCATATGGCCATGTCTGAACTGGGGTGGCAGAGTGGGCTAAAGAACGGTGATGGATCAAACCCAGATCTGTTGACAGGGTGAGAGTGTTTGATTGGTTCTGATGCTCCGTCCATCACCACCCCCTTTTGTACCACTTTGTTCGCCACAAGTTGGCAGGGTATGCTCAGACGTGAGTCCCTTGCTCACTTTGCCACTGGATTCAAGCAAGCCTGGCTGAAGACGGCTGAAATGCCAGAAACCGGTCCTAGGAAGCTTGTTTCCGGTCCAGGGAAGGCATGGCTTGGCAGTCCAGGCTGGACTGTTCCCACGAGGCACAGGGTCTGACTGATTTGCATATGGCCATGTCTGAACTGGGGTGGCAGAGTGGGCTAAAGAACGGTGATGGATCAAACCCAGATCTGTTGACTGGGTGAGAGTGTTTGATTGGTTCTGATGCTCCGTCCATCACCACCCCCTTTTGTACCACTTTGTTCGCCACAAGTTGGCAGGGTATGCTCAGACGTGAGTCCCTTGCTCACTTTGCCACTGGATTCAAGCAAGCCTGGCTGAAGACGGCTGAAATGCCAGAAACCGGTCCTAGGAAGCTTGTTTCCGGTCCAGGGAAGGCATGGCTTGGCAGTTCGGGCTGGACTGTTCCCACGAGGCACAGGGTCAGACTGATTTGCATATTGCCATGTCTCAACTGGGGTGGCAGAGTGGGCTAAAGAACGATGATGGATCAAACCCAGATCTGTTGACTGGGTGAGAGTGTTTGATTGGTTCTGATGCTCCTTCCATCACCACCCCCTTTTGTACCGCTTTGTTCGCCACAAGTTGGCAGGGTATGCTCAGACGTGAGTCCCTTGCTCACTTTGCCACTGGATTCAAGCAAGCCTGGCTGAAGACGGCTGAAATGCCAGAAACCGGTCCTAGGAAGCTTGTTTCCGGTCCAGGGAAGGCATGGCTTGGCAGTTCGGGCTGGACTGTTCCCACGAGGCACAGGGTCAGACTGATTTGCATATGGCCATGTCTGAACTGGGGTGGCAGAGTGGGCTAAAGAACGGTGATGGATCAAACCCAGATCTGTTGACTGGGTGAGAGTGTTTGATTGGTTCTGATGCTCCGTCCATCACCACCCCCTTTTGTACCGCTTTGTTCGCCACAAGTTGGCAGGGTATGCTCAGACGTGAGTTCCTTGCTCACTTTGCCACTGGATTCAAGCAAGCCTGGCTGAAGACGGCTGAAATGCCAGAAACCGGTCCTAGGAAGCTTGTTTCCGGTCCAGGGAAGGCATGGCTTGGCAGTTCGGGCTGGACTGTTCCCATGAGGCACAGGGTCAGACTGATTTGCATATGGCCATGTCTGAACTGGGGTGGCAGAGTGGGCTAAAGAACGGTGATGGATCAAACCCAGATCTGTTGACTGGGTGAGAGTGTTTGATTGGTTCTGATGCTCCGTCCATCACCACCGCCTTTTGTACCGCTTTGTTCGCCACAAGTTGGCAGGGTATGCTCAGACGTGAGTCCCTTGCTCACTTTGCCACTGGATTCAAGCAAGCCTGGCTGAAGACGGCTGAAATGCCAGAAACCGGTCCTTGGAAGCTTGTTTCCGGTCCAGGGAAGCATGGCTTGGCAGTTCGGGCTGGACTGTTCCCACGAGGCACAGGGTCAGAATGATTTGCATATGGCCATGTCTGAACTGGGGTGGCAGAGTGGGCTAAAGAACGGTAATGGATCAAACCCAGATCTGTTGACTGGGTGAGAGTGTTTGATTGGTTCTGATGCTCCGTCCATCACCACCCCCTTTTGTACCGCGTTAATACAACGCTAGCATGGCGATAATTTCCTGTGATAGCCAGCGATAAAATTTTTCTCGCTATGAGCGACCAGCGATAATTATCGCTGCCGCATGTTAATATGCCCCTCTATTTGTATTTTTATTTTAGCGCTCCGTAGGAGTGCATGCCTTTCCTTGTTCATTTCTCCATTCACTAGTTCACCCTCACATCTCTGCCGCCCTAACTAGGAAAATACCAGTAGTGCAAGAAACAGAGGCAAGGAGCAGTACATCGCTGGACACAACAACCCTGAAGCACTGCATATCCTCAGAGGTTAAATACTCTTACCTGATCGGGAAGGAAAACAAGCCTGGGGGCATATTTACAAGGGCCATATCTCCGCTTTTTTGGCTTTTAAAGCCAAAAAAGCGGAGATAAAAATATCGCCCTATTTACAAGAGGGTGATAACATGCATTAGCGCATGTTAGCACCCCTTTACCTGACGCCTCCCTTTGCATCTCTAATGAGATGCAAAGTGGGCGTCACTGGGCAGTACAACCTTGTAAATATCGCTGATGTACACATCGCAATATTTACAAGGCTGCCCACGCATTTTAGCAGATGTTAGTTTTTGGAGAAAACAGCTGTTTTCTCCAAAAACAAACGTCTGCTAAAATGCAGACTTAGCTATACTTACCATTGGGGTGGATTATGCTGATACGACCAAAGGGTAGTATCAGCAAGATTATCGCCGTTTTCCACGGAACATCGCTGGAAAACCAGCGATGTTCCGTGGAAAACATCGCTATCGCTGGGAAATTATCGCCATTGCGCTATGCGTTGTTAATGCAAATCTAGCATGGCGATAATTTCCTGTGATAGCCAGCGATAACATTTTTCTCGCTAAGAGCGGCCAGCGATAATTATTGCTGCCGCTTGTTAATATGCCCCTAACTTCGGAGGAAATCCATGCATTTTAGTTTGGGCTAAAATGTACCCTAGCCGAGGAAGGGACAGCCATGATGGACTGGGCTAAAGTCTAAGAAGTTCCACCCACCAGGGTGCAGCAAATTCCTGCTTTCTCTGCTGACCTCCCTCAAGCCCCAGGGACTCCAACAGGGTAGCTGCCTGCAAGATGCTTAGCAGAAGGGGCAAGTCACGGCACTAGCATTCTGGAAAGGCATGGCGTCACCGCTCAAGGCATCAGCAGCAGCACACAGGTGTGTGTATCCGCGAAGGCATTGTGAGGGCACATGCAATGCCATTGTTCCTCTGTTCCTCTGCTTGTTTTAGCCATTTTTATAGGACATTAAAACGATTTCCACTAACTTCCACCGTCTCCTTCTCCTTCCATCTTAGGTTTTTTTAGATTTATTTTTTTCAGAGGGACCAGTAGCTGCAAAGTGCTAATGGGTTATTCTTTTTTTGTACTGCTCTTGAGCACATTTAAACCTTTACTGCACTGTTCTAAAATGCCTGCCAGCCACATTGGGACAGTAACCAAAACATGTCCACTAGTGCATCAAGAGGCATGCGCATGCACAAAGGCCATTTGACAATGCTTTTACTTTTTCTTCACGAAAAAAACATTCTTCGATGGCCAACCATGTGTGGTGATGCACTCGGGCCGTTTTAGGAACCGTTTTCTCATAAAAAAAACAAAAAACACTTCAGAATATGGCTACAGACTGTGAACATGTGTTGTAATACACTGGTTGCCATATTTGAATTTTTACTTTACCGTGTCAACATGTGTGATGGTCATTACAACCACAAATTAAAAATAAAACATATTGTGTGTGGAAGCACCAACAGAAACAAACACTGCCAATAGGTTGGCACTTGCTTTTCAAAAGCAAGACCTTCAGACTATGGCAATACTTGTTTTATTTTTCCTGCTCCGTCAAATATTTAACTATCCAGCTACGTGCACCCCACCCATCTATATTAGTTATTTACCTCATATTTCACACTTGTCCCCATGTATCTTCCTTTTAAATATTTTTCTAGGTGTACCCTCTGCCCTCCTTCCTTTCTGTACCCATCTTTTCTCCCTCTGCTTTTCTCCTCCTATACCTGGGTATTTGCTCCATCACTCAGTTTTCTACTAGCTGTTCTTCTTCGCCATCTCTTCCCTACTGTTCTCTCTGTATCTGCCTAAGTTACTTCTCTTGCTAAACTTCTTATACTGACTTCCTCCTCTCTCAGTAGTTTGCATTTTTGTTTTGCGATTTGCAGATTGTGGTCCTGATCAATATGTGGGAAGGTATCTTTGTTTGTATGGTCACCTTTGAACTTTGCACACTGAGGCCCTGCTATCCACACCCCACTGAATGTGTTTTGCCCTCTAAAAGGTGACAACATTGTGTAACTCCTCTTGCCATCCTTAACTTTCCAGTAAGGCATTAGAATATTGTGTAGGAAAATACACCATTGGCATGGAAAAGTTTACTATCACCTCTGGACTACAGCACGTGTTATGCTGTCCATTGGGCGTACGAAGAAAACGTGGCTTCTGGTCTACTTGTATAGCCTGATATACCGCAGCTTTTAAACCTGCAAGCAAACCTGTCAAAATACGTAACCCTTTTTGAAAGTACAGAACCCTCCCGTACATTATTCTACCACATAGCCCACAATGTAGGGTATTATAATTTTTGTTTTCCAATTTTTTTTTATTACTTTTATGGTACACATGTACAAAATAACACAGTTCTACAAATAAAATGATATGTAGCACAGAAACAGCATCCCGTTGACTCACAATTCTGATAGACCCTGAGACTCTGCAGCCTTCCATCCCCAGTCCCCCAGCCTCACAAGTGGATGGTCATTCCACTTTCCTCATTCCTTCGTCCATTTATGAGGGCAGCCCCTGCCCTCGTAGACAACTCTTTCTGCTAACATCCACCAGTCCATGTCCTGTTTCCAGGCATCTGGTTTGACTTGCCCGCCATAAATTTGCTATATTGTATTTGGCAGTCATAAGACCCAACGTCATCCATAGTTAATCCGTGCGGGTGAGTTCAGTGGCCACCCAAATATTAAAAAGGCACCACTTTGCAGAGGTTCCCTCCTCACTCACACAAACATTTTTTAAACGATGGATGACTGCTTCCCAATAATGATGAATGGTCGGGCACTCACAGATCATGTGGTAAAATGTGCCCTTATGCCCACAGTTACTGAGGCAAGGGTGGGTCATATTTATACGTGGTAGATACAAGAATTTAAGGTAGGCATGTGTCTACAGCGACTAGCCCCAAAAAGCTATTAGGGCTCTAGATGTCCTATGAGAAACACTAAAGTTCAGATAAAACAAAAATGTTTCTAATTTTGAATTGAGATAAACTATAGAACTGTTTAAACCACTTTTTAAAAAAAAATATTAATTATAAATCCAATTCAGTGTTAAAGTCAGATGTTTGGTAAATATTTAGGAAAAGTGACTTTTAAAAAATGTAACAATTTACCCTCCTCAGTAGGCTAATTAGTATTAACCTTCTGGCAGATAACCCTGCCAGCCCTTCCTTTATTGAGATGTCAAAATTGCTATCCGAGCATAAACAATGGATTAGGTCTTGTCACAGAAATACCTGAGTTTGAGGTAGGGTGACAAATACCAGCTCTGGAAGGGCGGCTGTGAGGGTCTCAGGATCTTCATTAACTAGAAATGGACTAGAGCGAGGCCTGTCTAATCATATTTATGTGTGAAGGTAGTCCTGGGGAAGAGAAGCCTTTTGTGGAACGTAGACCATGCCCCTGGCTGGGACACCAGCAGCCTACTTGGGGAGATGGGTGCTGCCACGTTGGATTTTACTCAGAATAGTGCACTGTGCAATAGATTGCAGTAAGGAAAACAGGATGTGCTGGAAAAGTAGGAACAGTTCCTCCTGGGAACTTTACTTTCCTCATTGGTTAAGGAGTGTCCAGGAGTTACCTACACCCACTGGCTACTGAATACTACAAAGGTGCCACCTCACAAGACATCTGGGCGCGCTGAAGAACAGAAAAGGAATTGACTTGCTGTCTGTGACCTGTGAGGAGACCTGAGGGGTTGATCCTGCTTGCACTTGCACCCAGGACTGAGAAGTGGATTCTAATGGTCAGTTGGATGACCTCCTGTGTTGCTATGGGGACACAACAAGTTGAAAGAAGACGTTTTCCTGGAGTGACCAGTAGCAACTGAACCTGGACTGAACCATGCTGGTGGCATTTGCTGGGTGAGGGCCTGGGAACCTTAGACATGCCCAAGAGTAGGTGCTCCAGAAAGTCTGAAAAATTGGAACTGCCATATCCTCCGGAGCATCAGCAGAGCCTTGCGGTAAAGGTGCCGAACTTTGCGAGAACTTTGTCAGATGCAGTTTTTAGGTTTTCCCCACTGGAGGATTTTGAGCTGCAAAAAAGAGACAAAGGTGCCGATCACGATCCGGTAAAAAAATAGCCCGTACGACTCGTATCCGGTCTATTTACCGTACGAATCGTACAAGTGCCGTACAAACTGCCAATTACGATTCGCATGGGAAAAAGACCATACGAATCGCATTGGGAACAATTCCCCACATGTCCTCGGGTCGGAAATTGTGTCCGACACGTCCCCGGACGATTTACCGTACAAATGTGAAAAGTCTAGTCCGACCGCGGAATCACGATCCATCCCATGCGTCCGATGTTACAACCGTATGCAAAAAACACCGTCCGCACCGAACACCCATAGCAACAATGGAGACATGTGCCCGCATATGCGCCGAACACCCCCCCAGCCCCCATACGTTCGAGTCATACCCCCACCCGTGCATGTATACCCGTGTACGTTCGAGTCGTACCCCCACCCGTGTATGTACACCCGTGTACGTGTCCTACCCCCGTGTATGTACACCCGTGTACGAGTCGTACCCCCCGTGTATGTACACCCGTGTACGTTCGAGTCGTACACCCACCCGTGTATGTACCCTTGGGTGTGTGTCCTACCCCCATGTATGTACACCCGTGTACGTTCAAGTCGTACCCCCGTGTATGTGCACCCGTGTACGTGTCCTACCCCCGTGTATGTACACCCGTGTACGTTCGAGTCGTACCCCCGTGTATGTACACCCGTGTACGTGTCGTACCCCCGTGTATGTACACCCGTGTACGAGTCGTACCCCCGTGTATGTACACCCGTGTACGTGTCGTACCCCCGTGTATGTACACCCGTGTACGTTCGAGTCGTACCCCCACCCGTGTATGTACACCCGTGTACGTGTCCTACCCCCCCGTGTATGTACACCCGTGTACGTTCGAGTCGTACCCCCGTGTATGTACACCCGTGTACGTGTCCTACCCCCCGTGTATGTACACCCGTGTATGTTCGAGTCGTACCCCCCGTGTATGTACACCCGTGTACGAGTCGTACCCCCGTGTATGTACACCCATGTACGTGTCGTACCCCCGTGTATGTACACCCGTGTACGTTCGAGTCGTACCCCCACCCGTGTATGTACACCCATGTACGTGTCCTACCCCCGTGTATGTACACCCGTGTACGTTCGAGTCGTACCCCCGTGTATGTACACCCGTGTACGTGTCGTACCCCCTGTGTATGTACACCCGTGTACGAGTCGTACCCTCCGTGTATGTACACCCGTGTACGTGTCGTACCCCCGTGTACGTGTCGTGCCCCCGTGTATGTACACCCGTGTACGTGTCCTACCCCCGTGTATGTACACCCGTGTACGTGTCCTACCCCCGTGTATGTACACCCGTGTACGAGTCGTACCCCCGTGTATGTACACCCGTGTACGTGTCCTACCCCCGTGTATGTACACCCATGTACGTGTCGTACCCCCGTGTATGTACACCCGTGTACGTGTCGTACCCCCAACCGTGTATGTACGACCCGTACCCTCACCCGCGGACGTATGGAGCGTACCCCAGGCCCCAACACCAGCACCTCCACACAACATCGCGCATGTATGAGTCGTACCAAGCCAGACACAAGGACAGCACTGTACAACAAAATGCCCGAAGTACACACCGTACACCCGCAAAAAACACACGTACACAACCAGGACAAAGCAAAACAACACAAGAATACACCATTCGAATGGCACAAAGCCACTAAACATGTCCAACAAGCTCAAAAACAACACAATCACTGACCTGCAACTGCCAAAATCCAAAACAGAGGCCCAAAACACAACCACTCCTTATAACACACCCACCCAAATTTCAAACACAGCCACACCCACCAATGGACCAATAAAAAGGGCCCACACACACAAACCATGAGCCTTTGCAACAGACTCACTGCTGCCAGATCCCACAGACAACCTACAGCACCATACTAGAAGCTTTACCACACCTTACACTTGCACACCTTCACACACACACCTTCACAAACACCCCCACATCACATTCACACACATACCTGCACAACCACACCCACACACCCACAACCATCCACACACCCCCCCCCACCATCCACACCCACACCCCTCACCATGCCCACTAACAAGAATCCAAAGTTCACTAGCCGAGAGTTGGAGGTCCTTGTCGATGAAATCCTCAGAGTTGAGCCACACCTCTTTGGAACATTGGTCAGACAGACCCCCATTTCAGAAAAAACATCCATGTGGCAGACCATCGTCGATGCTGTGAATGCTGTTGCGGACACCAGAAGGACCAAGCCAGGTGGTACGATCTGCGGAGGAGGGTCCGAGCCAAAATGACGGACGAACACAACCAGGCCAACGTCACTGGAGGAGGGCCGCCCCGCAGACGCGTAGAATACCATCCCTGGGAGGAGAGGGTGATGGCCATACTGCCGGTGGTGGCAGTGGATGGATTAGAAGGACTCCGAGACCCGGGTGAGTACACAAACAACTCACCTCACATGGGGGAACGTCATCCACAACCAAACTCACAAACAGGCACGCAACCATCCCAAGCTATCGCATGACTCAACCACACTCCATGAACACGCACATGCCACTAGTGCCACCATGCCCCATGCACCCAGCTGGACAATGTCAACTCACAGGCCACAGAAAACACCAACACAAGACACGGTAACCCGGATGGCGGGAGTGTGGGCCCCAAAAATCACATAGTGCAACTCAGAAGCAGACAACAATGCCCTCTGCCCATATGGCCTAGGTCACAGCCAGACAAACACTGTGTCCCCACACAGGAAAGACTCTCCAGCAAATGGCGGACGCCTTGCATCAACACATGGGGGTGACGGCACGTTCTTGCACATGACAGCAGATAATGAACAGCCAACACTGTCAAAGAGTGGCAGCACACACCACCACAGCAGCAGTGCAGACACACACACTACACCCAATGGGTGCCTGGAGATCAGAAACAAACTCACATCAACAATCCAAGGGCCATTCAAAGATCTGCTAACAGTCTGTGCCCAGGAAGCTGGGCTGAGGTGACAGAGGGCGACACACAGAGGGAGGCAGAGGGGGACAGAGAGGGAGGGAGACACAGGGAGACGGACAGAGGGAGGAGGCTGACACACAGAGGGAGGGAGAGGGGGACAGAGAGGGAGGGAGACACAGGGAGACGGACAGAGGGAGGAGGCTGACACATGGAGGGAGGTAGAGGGGGACAGAGAGGGAGGGAGACACAGGGAGACGGACAGAGGGAGGAGGCTGACACACGGAGGGAGGGAGAGGGGGACAGAGAGGGAGGGAGACACAGGGAGACGGACAGAGGGAGGAGGCTGACACACGGAGGGAGGGAGAGGGGGACAGAGAGGGAGGGAGACACAGGGAGACGGACAGAGGGAGGAGGCTGACACACAGAGGGAGGGAGAGGGGGACAGAGAGGGAGCGAGAAAGGGACACACAGGGAGAGCAAATCAGCCTTGTGGGGTGTGGGGTTATCTACTCATCAGCAGGTAGACTGCGTGCATGTAGACAAGGGTGGCCAGTGCCAGAACCCCCCCTCTTCTCCATGGCAAAACACAGGGCCATGTCACAACCTGTGCACGAGCACAACGACAGCTACCTGCATCATATAAGTGTGTGGAACCACTCCATGTGCACACGTACAGTGCTACACGGAGGGCGCCAATGCATGGCTCGCCACACCTGCCCACTCCACTGCTGACTGCTGTCATAATTGACGCAGCAAGTAAGACTGTGCCACACATAGGTAAAGTCTCAAAAGCTGTGGCCAAGGGACATACCCATGCACAAGTGCACTGTCAGTGGAATGCAAGACACATACAAATTCCCAGAGGAAATGTGCCAACTTTCAAAACAATGAAACATGGATGTTGCATGGAACAAAATTAACATTGTCTCTCTCACACACAGGTCAATGTTGTCGATCACCCCGCAACACTGGGAGGGAAGACACACAGGATCCGGCTCGGCGGGATGACGGAGCCACCGGCAGCGACGACTCTCACCACTCTGTGGACGAACCCGACCCCGACCAACCTGGCCCCTCTGGTGTCCAACGACCTGCAGCACCTGCGTCAGGTACAACTGGGCCAACCACCACCCCCACTCCTGCCACATCCCAGGAGACACCCAGGATCCCTGCCCCACCACCACAATGCAGCCAGGCTGGCCAGGAGGGACACGGTGTCCCGGGCACCCACGAGGAGGCAGGCGACAACGCCAATGCCACCCCTCAGGGGTCCCGGAGACCCGATGTGCCCACAAGGGCAGGCCAGGTGCAAGTGGGCAGGGGTGGTGGGAGTGGAGGACGGCGGAGGCGCGAGCCTGACCAGTTGGCTGGGGAACCGGTATATTCCCATGTCCGAAACATCCTGGACACATACCGGCAGGACACCACGGGCATGGCCCAGGTTGTGTCCATCCTCGAGGGGATCAAGACCCAGCAGGCCCAGCAACATACGGAGCAACATGCCTGTCTACTGCAACACCAACGGAGGATGGAGGACAGACAGGCTGAGCTCGTGATGGTGTTCACGGGAATTCACAGTACACTCCGTCGGATGGCCGACAACATGGGCAACCCTCCCTGTGCCATCAGGTGTAGAACATCACCACCCAAAGGGAGGGATGAGGAGGAGGAGCATCCCAAACATCGTCACGGCCTGCTTCTGAGGGTCCCCGCAGGAGGGCGGGTCATCCACGGAAAAGACCGTGAGGGTCGGCACAACAGCACCATCTCCCAGGACACCTGGCCTGGCACCTGGCCCACTGGAGCAAAAGCAGCACAGCAGCAAAAGACAATCTCTGCCACATGGACTTGCCGGTCACTGTCTGACCAATGTTGACAAAGACTGTGGCATGGACTCTGAGGATTTCAAATGGCAAGGACACCAACTCCCCAAGTGAACTTTGGATTCCACACACCCGGAATGCCCCTTATGTCAAACCCCCCCCCCTACCCCAATCAAAATAAAAAGTCACACCATAAAGAGAAGATGCCTACTGATTGCATTATTACCTTACATGTGTCTTGTAAAGTCTAACTATGCCAGAGTTCTCATTTGACTTCAACCATCCACACCCTGGGGCCTGAGTCTGGCACAGGACACACATGGGTCACATTGTATTAGGCAAGACAGACATGGAGCACCATACACACCCGTGATGGGCCCAACCAGCTGAGGGGGTGGCCGCACAACCGTGCCGACAGACATATTGAGTACAGCGACAGCCATGCGCAGAGGTCAGGGATCATGTGGAGTGTCCTGGGGGCACCCAGGTATGTGTGGACAGGTGGCAGAACCATGTCCTGCAAGCTTGAGTCAGGTGGATGCAGTGAATGGTGGCATGGCCAACGTTGGATGCATGGGGATGGTACATGTCACAATACCCACACAGTCATGGACTACATGCACAATACAGAGTCTAATCCCACACAAACAGCTTGCATCTTGCTACTCTACACATAGACACATAGCCACTATCACGGAAAACCATGCCAGACATGCCGGATGCACCGTGGCAACACACCAGCATTGACTGAGAAGAGGCACCTTGGAGGCATAAGGACACCTTTATTAGCCATGTATTCGGGATTGCAGAGGCAACTCGGAGTACACATGAACGGGTCATGTGGAGTAACATGTGGGTCCAACACTGGATCCCCCCTTCTGCAGCCCAAATGCGTGATAGCCATGGAACTGGCACACAAGTGTCGGCTAACAGCTAAACACCCCCTGCTGCTCACGGAGAGACTGCCATACACCATTGATCCACTGATGTGGAAGTCCCACAGCATGTCAAGCCAAGGCAAACCGTATGTGTCCGTGGGCAGTGTAACACACATTGATGCCATCATCACATTCCACAATCCCATCACTGATGACTGTCAACAAGTCTGACCATCTATTCAGGTGTACCCAGCTGCATGTAATGTGTACCATGGTGATGCAACATGTCTGCAGAGGAACCAAACATCGACAGGGGCAGTGTGCATACATCGTGAGCAACTGCCACACCCAATACACCCCTGATGCATCCCTTACCCTAAGGAGACTTCCAAACGTGTCCGTGCCTGTAACGCTGAGTCAGCACACGATGACGTGTCCATGAGGAATAGCAGAGCCACAACAATGCAACCAGCAGACGGCATGCGCAAGTACCTGGGGATGAGAGACACACCAGAAGTCAGCCACAAAAAGCACAGCCACTTGCATGTGCATGTACTCGACACATGTAAGGATGACAACATGCCAGGTCACAATTATGACTGGGGAAATACACATCACTGCCACCATCACTCCAGTGACACATCCACACACTCCTCTGACTCACGTGGCATACATGCAGATGGACACACACATCGCAACACATGCCACACGGGGACCAATGCGTGCACACACAGACACTGGTACTCACCACTAAGCAAAGAAGTCGCGTATGAGCCGAGTCCGGATGTCCTCTTGCGGAACCACGTCCTCCACATCACTAGCCCCATTGCCAAGACCTTCGTCCTCCACGGGTGGATGGTCCTGATCATCTTGATCCAGGATGAGTGGCACAGCTTTCTCAACTGCCATGTTGTGCAGCATGCAGCACACCATGAAGATCTTGCAGACCTTCGCCGGGGCATATGGGAGGGCGCCACCGGTCTTGTGGAGGCATCGGAATCGGCTCTTCAGGAGGCCAAACGTCCTCTCTATCACTCGCCTTGTCCGGCCATGGGCGGTGTTGTAGCGGAGCTGGGCTGGCGTGATGGGGTTGCGGAGAGGTGTGATCAGCCATGGCATGTTGGGATAGCCAGCGTCCCCTACATGGAAAGCACATGGACATAGGTAGGACAGGAGAAGCGGTTGAGCTGGAAGTCTACACAAAATACAGGACAGACAGACTGTACCCACCAACAACACATGCTCGTTCGTTGCGCAGCTGCGTCATCATTTCAGGCATCCTGCTACGCCTCATGATGTAGGCATCGTGTGCTGATCCTGGAAAACGAGCACAGACATGTGAAATCACCATGTTGGACAGACACACCACAAGGGCATTGATGGAGTGGTAGTGCTTGCGATTCCTGTACGCTACCTCCTGTGCCTGTGGTGGTACCAAAGCCACATGTGTCCCATCTATGGACCCAATGACATGGGGCATCCCTCCCAGGGCATAGAATCCATGCTTGACCCCAGTCAACATTTCAGGGGTTGGGAAATGGATGAAGTCATCCAGGTGAATCAACATGGCCTCTAAGAAATCATGCAGCACACGGCAGAACATGCTCTGGGACATGCCACCAACATGAGCTATGGTATTTTGAAAGGTACCCGTGGCAAGAAAATGTAGGGCTGCCATTACCTTCAGCTTGGGTGTCAGTGCCGTAGGATACCTGTGCAGCGGTTGCAGGTGTGGTGCCAGTCTCGCCGTCAACTCCAGAATCAACGGTTGGGGGAAGCGGTAGCACCGGATACAGTCATTCTCCCGCATGGCAGCCAAGTCCGGAATTGGTCGGGGAAGAGGCGGCGCTCTGCAGTAATTTGGAAGTGACAAGGAAGAGTGAGTGCACCACAACAACAATTTATTTGTACTGAGCACATGTTAATCTGTCAATACACATATGCTACATACAGAGTCAGGTATGTGCCACATGCCCTGGACACGTATGGCTGCCAGGTGACACTCCTACCAAGACCCAGCTACACACGGAGATTGTGAACCTCCACATGCCATGGCATGGGATTGGCTATGTCCCAGTGTAAGTGAACAGCCAGACGCAAGACAGGAGTGACATACATCCACACATCAGCAGAAGTAGGATGTCGATTGCAGAGACTGGTAGCGGAACACTAGGGCCACAGGTCACATGACATTACACTAGGACAGCCCACACACCTTGCCATGAAGGTGTACATGTGAAGACTCACCACACATTCATAGAGAGGATGCAGACATGTCCTTGTTACGCTACTCCGTGTCCCATGCATACATACGCACCTCACATCCGATACCACTTGTGGCCTGGTGTGCGGAACAGTGTGCCATGTCAATCTACACACACACACATGTTGGTTGCTGCAACAGCTGCTGCTTTTGAGGGAGCTCCAACATCAAGCTAATGGGAACCCCCCCCACATACATGACATAGTCACATCGTGCACCGTGGGTAGTGACATGTCAGGTGTGGTAACCCCTGTACCGGGCCTCAGGGGACACTCCCGTGTGTTGTTGTCCGTGCCATGCCAGTGACGCTCATCCCAAGTGTTCAGTACGACAAGCACACATGTCAAAGGAGTTAAAGGCATGCCTGGAACACATTGCACCGTCACACATTACATGTGTACACATCTCATCATACATCTGGTGCCTTCTCGACTCAGGAGTAATGTGCCACATCACAGCCTTTCACACCTGTGCCCAACACATGTAGTACTGGCCAGACAATGCCTTGATGTCCATCCATGGACAAGTACGTCAGTCCTATTCCTTCCTGTGTGCTGCCTGTCACCACTGTGATGTGTGAAAACCACCGTACTTTCGCAAAGAGGGCCTGTGTACGTTCCCGTATCACTATGGGAGTGCTGCCGTATGTGTACCCGTAGTGATGGTGAGCGTACGCACGTGTCTACGGTCCGTACCACTATGGGTGTGCTCGCGTATGCGTACTCATGGTGGTACGGACCGTACACACGCCTGTACGCTCACTATCACTATGAGTACGCATACGCGAGAACACCCATAGTGATAGTGAGCGTACACGCGTGTGTACGGTCCGTACCACTATGGGTGTGCTCGCGTATGCGTACACATGGTGGTACGGAGCGTACAGGCATGTGTACGTTCCGTACCACCATGAGTACGCATACGCGAGAACACCCATAGTGGTACGGAGCGTACACACGCCTGTATGCTCACTATCACTATGAGTACGCATACGCGAGAACACCCATAGTGATAGTGAACGCACGCACGCGTGTACGGTCCGTACCACTATGGGTGTGCTCGCGTATGCGTACTCATGGTGGTACGGAGCGTACACACGCCTGTACGCTCACTATCACTATGAGTACGCATACGCGAGAACACCCATAGTGATAGTGAGCGTACACGCGTGTGTACGGTCCGTACCACTATGGGTGTTCTCGCGTATGCGTACCCATAGTGATAGTGAGCGTACAGGCGTGTGTAAGTTCCGTACCACCATGAGTACGCATACGCGAGAACACCCATAGTGGTACGGAGCGTACACACGCCTGTACGCTCACTATCACTATGAGTACGCATACGCGAGATCACCCATAGTGATAGTGAGCGTACAGGTGTGTGTACGGTCCGTACCACTATGGGTGTTCTCGCGTATGCGTACCCATAGTGATAGTGAGCGTACAGGCGTGTGTACGTTCCGTACCACCATGAGTACACATACGCGAGAACACCCATAGTGGTACGGAGCGTACACACGCCTGTACGCTCACTATCACTGTGAGTACGCATACGCGAGATCACCCATAGTGATAGTGAGCATACAGGCATGTGTACGGTCCGTACCACTATGGGTGTTCTCGCGTATGCGTACCCATAGTGATAGTGAGCGTACAGGCGTGTGTACGGTCCGTACCACCATGAGTACGCATACGCGAGAACACCCATAGTGGTACGGAGCGTACACACGCCTGTACGGGCCGTTGATATGCATTTGGGGTGCCCTAGGGCCCCGGAACGCACCGTACCTGTGTGTGAAGCTCCAAATTACATAGGGGACACATGAGGGACAAGTATAAAGGCCTACATGCATGCTGGTTGTCATGGAGACCAAGTTTAAAGTTAGAATTCGTTCCGGAAGGTGCACAGCAGAAGTCAGTTGGAATGAATCTACTTTGTTGCAATGTGTTTGTGGAGTTGACATC
Organism: Triturus cristatus; assembly: GCF_964204655.1. Lineage (NCBI taxonomy): Eukaryota > Metazoa > Chordata > Amphibia > Caudata > Salamandridae > Triturus > Triturus cristatus. The sequence continues at coordinate 724,941,902 of NC_140586.1, forward strand.
ATGCTGAAGAAAAAAACACAATAAGAACCCACTGACTGTGCTAGGTTTGAAGGGATTGGAGGAAACATAGGATGCAAATGTGAGTGACCAATCACTCTGTACTCCTGTGCATGAAACAGGCCAGCAAGGCAGATATAAGGCAGCCAGGTCCCATGAGGGAGCACTTGCCTGCACATCTTTGTATTCCACGACCCAGCTGCTGCTACTGATTCCCTGGAACCATGTCAAGGGCTGTGGAGAGGTCACAGCCTTTCACCCTGGAGGAGAACATGGCTTTGCTGGATGTGATCCTCCCACAGTACCCCATGCTGTATGGGCGACCAGGGTATCAGGTGAGTGCAGAGTCCACTGGCACAGACTGTGTCCCTTTTTTGTGACTGTGACTTCTGGCATTGTGTCCAGGTGTGACACACATGCTATGTACTGTAGGGGGGGTCCTAGGGGGGGGAATGCCTGATGTCTCCCAGCCAGAGCATGCTGTGGTGCATGTCTGCCGTCCTCACTAGCATGGTGTTTACTGTGACAATCACTGCATGGTGCATGCCACATTCTGCCTGTCTTGTCCTCCTGGGAATGTAGCCTCTACAGTCCTCATGTGATTCTGTGGTCAGCCCAGTGTGACAGGTGACTGTACCCACAGATGTGTGTTAGTTCTGGGTACCTGTGCTGAGAGTGTCCACATGATGTGTTCGTACCCTGGACATCGGTGTGTGTGTAAGTCCCCTGTCATGTGGGTGGGTGCATATGTGGAGTGTAGCACCCCAGCTGCATGAGAGATGGATATACCCTGGCCATGTGATGTGAGCAGGGAGCAGTGCTGTGTGTCTGACGTGCAGAGCCAGCCCCACACCTGTGAGCCCCCCCCCAGTCTAGTGGCACATGTGCAGAGTGAGGTATGTCGCTGCATTTGGCAATGGCAGGTGAATGTCCTGTGCCTGTGTGTGTCTGTGTACTCTGCTGCGGTAGCGTCAGTGGCCTGTGGCATGTGACTGCTTAGAGGTGCTGCACATTATCCTGGTGTAGCTTGTGATGCACAGTGTGAGCCTGGATCATTGATTGTGTAGTTTCCCTCATTCCACCTGTGTCCTTTCAATGGCACGTACTGCTTTTGCCCTTCCCCAGAGGATCATGTCCCTATGACAAAGGTGCAATGCGTTGGATGCATACTATGCCTTGTTGTAAATAGCAAATGTGTTCTAATATGTGTCCCTGTGACATGTGCCAGGTGTATTGATGTAGTGTCACTTGTTCATCCTCACAGGTAGGCGCCTCTGCCAAGGAGCAGATATGGCTGAATGCCGTCAGCGCCGTGAGGAGTGCGGATGGTCGGAAGCGGCGCCTGTCCCAGGTGAGGAAACGCTGGCAAGATATCCAGTGCTGGACGCGGAGGATCGCACGGGTCCTGCTGGGGGACTCACCTGAGAGCCATAAGAACCGCGGGCGCCGCCGACTGACCCACATCCACAAGCGTGTGCTGCCGGTGGTATTTCCAGACTTGGAGAGGCGCTTACAGGAGAAGCAGCAGCAGGAAGGGGGTAGGTACATGTGTGCTTGTTGTGTTTCACCAGCATTTGTAAGTGCACAGTTGCATGGATACACTGCCAGGGTTTAAAGGTGCTGTGCAGATCCAGTTACCCACAGTATAGCTGTGCTCTCCTGCCTCCCTTCCCCTCCTTGCAATGTGTTCCCTGGTCTGTGTGTAGTCACTCCTTCCCAAGGTAATGTAGGCTGGCGCTTTCTCCACGTGAACTATGCCTTTAGCATCATGTGTGGGGGTGGTGTGTAACAGGTTTGGGGACCTTGCCTGTGCCCTGTCCAGTTCAGTACATGTGGGTTCCATGTCAGTTGGCACTGATGCAGAGTCCAGACATGGGAGTTAGTCTCACAAGTGTCATGCCTTACAGCGCGCATGTCCTATGTTGTGGCCTGTGACATGATGTGCATGAGTGTGCGATACGCATAGTGCAGGGATGGTGGCGTGTGTTGCAGTCATTCCCATTCAGGACCATGGAGTTGTGTTGCCACTACTGTCCCCTGGGGCATATTTTCATAGGTGTCATGTGTGTCATCACAAAACGTGGACACTCTCAGTGTCTACAGCATAGGTTGTGCTCTGTGCCATTGTCCCCTGGCACCATGTACATTGACGTGAAATGTAGTACAAGTGTCCACTGTACAGCCTGACCTGATTTTCCTTGTTCATAGTCACAGTGGCCAGTGCCTGTGTGTCTTGTTACAATCATCTGATGATGGCCATTTGTACATGATTATTTGGACAGGCGCACCTCGGGTATTTGGCGTCCAATCTTGCATTTATGCATCCCCTGTGTATTTCACCCAGACTAAGAGATGTAAGTGCCACCTGTGTCTCAACAAATTGTCTCATGTAGGGGGTGGTTGGTGCGGGCCAAGCCTACATGTCAAAACCAGAATTCTCCTTGCTAGGTCTGGCCAGTGTGTGATGTTTGTCTGGACATGCACTCAAGGTGCAGTGAGCCAGTCATGTTGGGCATGTTTTCAGTATTACCTATGCAGCATGTGCCTCAAGTTCATGGATTTGGTCCCTCCTCATCCCTATTGTCGGCAACGCTGTGTGGTGCAGATGCAGTGCTGGATTGTCCCCAGGGCCTGGCTCCTATGTCAAACTCCATTTCATGTCATTTGCTCTTGTGTCATGCTCTCCATGGATTTTCATTGGCATGGTGGGTCAACCAACTGTGTGTTGCATGCCCTACATCTGTACCTTGTTTTGTAGATGTTACTGAACTTTCTTTGCAGGCTATGCACTGTAACCTATGTAGATTGGACTCATGTGACATATCTATGCAGGTGTGTGATTAATTGCTGTCTCTTCACCTTGCCCACAGCATCGTCGGGGGACACGGAGGGAGACATGAGCACAGACGGAGCGGAGGGACCGAGCACCAGTGCCAGCGTTGACATCGTGGCTGGCACATTGAGTGGTACAGAGGCGGAGGAGAGTGAGGCCGAGGACCTGTCCACTGGCACCACCGAATATGAAGCGGACGGGTCCGAGGATGATCTCTCCGAGTGTGCGGAGGCTGCACCACCAGCTGACAGCGGAACAACATCGCACCCCGCCCCCTCCATTGCCATCAGCCGCCTCCCACTTGCTCGTGTCCCTTCCCAACGTCCACGGTCACCACATGTCTCCTTCCTGCCAGGCACCGCACCCCCTGCCCCTGTCTCCACTGCTGCCGCCAATGCCGAGTCTGTGGACATCCAGCGGCAGTTGCAGGTTGGTCAGGCTGCGATCCTTAATGTCCTCCATGGCCACAGCCAAGTGCTGCACAACATGGAGGCATACTTGGAGGGAATTTTTTCGTCGCAGGCTGACCAACGCCAGTTGCTGAGGTCCATCGACTCGACACTGACTGCAGAAGTGGGTCTCCTGCAGCGCTACGTCCCACCCCCTACCCCTGCCCCATCCACACTTCCCACTCCCATGCCTGTCCCACGTACACCCAGACGTCAGCATGCACCCACCACAACAGACACAGGCACCACACCAGCAGGGAAGGTCATACGCACACCTCCTGGCACGCACACACAGGGTGAAGTAGGCACACCCACTGGGTCGGGGGGCAAACGTAAGACACGCAGCCAGAGTGGGAGTCCGCATTCCACCCAATCCACTCCCTCCAAATACCCTCCCCTCAGCTCTCCTGGCCACATATCCGGCAAGGACTCCTTCATGGCTGCTCTGTCCCTGAGCCCCACTGTGACACCACCCCGCAAGCGGTCAAGGGAGTCCCCGGTCAGGGTGGTTGAGTCCCCCCCCTGTCCACACCCTCCCCCAGTGGCGCTGCAACCCATCCCTCTGCCCCCCCCTCCTTGGGGCCTGTGGTTCCTTCGGGTGCAGGGGAGACGCTGGAGGACCTTGCTAAGGTGTGCAGCGAGATCCTGGCCTCCGCCTTTGGCCCTGCCCCACCCCCTGTGGTGGAGTCCTCCATCCCTGCACCCACGACGCCTACCCTTCGCCCTCCTGTCCCTGCGGTGCCTGCTCCTTCCCCTCCACATGATGCCCTCCCCGCTGTGGAAGACGAAGGAGTCTGACTGTGCAGGCAAGCTAGGGGACATGCGTCCCACTGTGTCCCCCGTCCAGCTGTGACTCATGGACTGCCCTATGGGCTTTGTAAATATTGAACTTTCTACGAACACACTATTTAAGATCATGCTGATTAAAGCCATTTTTGTTTCCTTTGAACACTACTGCTTTTCTGATGTTGCTGTTGGTGGGGCTGCTACATGATTTTGGGTGGTAATCATGTGTTGGGTGTGTGGGAAATGTAGTAGTGTGCTGGTCATAGGGGGGACCCTGGTATCTGTGTGCCATCACACGGTGTTAGCTAGGTTTCTCTGTTCATGTAAGCAGTTACTGCATGGTGAAATTGTCCCAAGGTGTATTCCTTCCTCTGTGTACCCTGACATCTTCCCTGCAGGGTGTTCCCAATATTTAGCGCTGAGCTGTGTGTACATTAGCTGGGTGTGTGACGGACTCATTCAACTTTGCACATGCATGCTGTGCGATGTCTCCACCTGCATCATTTGTGGCATCCTTGGTAGTCATTGTACTTGTGTATGTGGACTATTGACATGACTTCATGTGGACATGTTTTCTTTTCGGCGCTATGCATGCGTATACTCCCAGCCTCGCACACATGTGGTACATGTACTGCAGGGTCTTTGTGCACCTGACTGACATTTGTGGGCATGGTATCTGTGGCTACTCCACCCTTTGCGTTCCATGGGCACTGCTGGGAGTGTTAGGCACCCACCCCTCCTGTCTCTGGGCACTGCTGGGAGTGTTAGGCACCCACCCCTCCTGTCTCTGGGCACTGCTGGTAGGACTCTGCACACACCCCTCCTGTGTCTGGGCACTGCTGGGAGGACTCTACACCCACCCCTCCTGTCTCTGGGCACTGCTGGGAGTGTTAGTCACCCACCCCTCCTGTCTCTGGGCACTGCTGGGAGGACTCTGCACACACCCCTCTTATGACTGGGCACTGCTGGGAGTGTTAGGCACACACCCCTCCTGTCTCTGGGCACTGCTGGGAGTGTTAGGCACCCACCCCTCCTGTCTCTGGGCACTGCTGGGAGGACTCTGCACACACCCCTCTTATGACTGGGCACTGCTGGGAGTGTTAGGCACACACCCCTCCTGTCTCTGGGCACTGCTGGGAGTGTTAGGCACCCACCCCTCCTGTCTCTGGGCACTGCTGGGAGGACTCTGCACACACCCCTCTTATGACTGGGCACTGCTGGGAGTGTTAGGCACACACCCCTCCTGTCTCTGGGCACTGCTGGGAGTGTTAGGCACCCACCCCTCCTGTCTCTGGGCACTGCTGGGAGGACTCTGCACACACCCCTCTTATGACTGGGCACTGCTGGGAGTGTTAGGCACACACCCCTCCTGTCTCTGGGCACTGCTGGGAGTGTTAGGCACCCACCCCTCCTGTGTCTGGGCACTGCTGGGAGGACTCTGCACACACCCCTCCTGTCTCTGGGCACTGCTGGGAGGACTCTACACCCACCCCTCCTGTGTCTGGGTACTGCTGTGAGTGTTAGGCACCCACCCCTCCTGTCTCTGGGCACTGCTGGGAGGACTCTGCACACACCCCTCCTATTTCACAATATGTATGCTTAGAACATACACGTGTGTGGGTTCGCTCCATGCATACGAGGTGGGGGTACGTGTCGTACATACACGGTTGGGGTGGGGGTACGCTCCATGCATACGCGGGTGGGGTTACGGGTCGTACTTACACTGTTGGGGTGGGGGGTATGCTCCATACGTACGCGGGTGGGGTACGGTTCGTACTTACACTGTTGGGGTGGGGGGTACGCTCCATGCATACGGGGTGGGGGTACGGTCCATACGTACACTATTGGCATGGGGGTACGCTCCATACGTACGCGGGTGAGGGTACGGGTCGTACTTACACTGTTGGGGTGGGGGTACGCTCCATACGTCCGCGGGTGAGGGTACGGGTCGTACTTACACTGTTGGGGTGGGGGGTATGCTCCATGCATACGCGGGTGGGGTTACGGTCCGTACATACACTGTTGGCATGGGGGTACGCTCCATGCATACACGGGTGAGGGTACGGGTCGTACTTACACTGTTGGGGTGGGGGGTACGCTCCATGCATACGCGGGTGGGGTTACGGTCCGTACGTACACTGTTGGCATGGGGGGTACGCTCCATGCATACGCGGGTAAGGGTACGGGCCGTACATACACTGTTGGGGTGGGGGTACGCTCCATACATACGCGGGTGAGGGTACGGGTCATACATACACGGTTGGGGTGGGGGTACGCTCCATGCATACACGGGTGAGGGTACGGGTCGTACATACACGGTTGGGGTGGGGGTACGCTCCATGCATACACGGGTGAGGGTACGGGTCGTACTTACACTGTTGGGGTGGGGGGTACGCTCCATGCATACGCGGGTGGGTTACGGGTCGTACTTACACTGTTGGGGTGGGGGGTACGCTCCATACGTACGTGGGTGGGGGTACAGTCCGTACATATCCGTACCCACGCTGTGGAGTGCTTGTGCGGGCCGTACTCAGGCCTTTGCCACATGGGTACGAGCCATCCCGCCATTGTTGGGGTGACGTAGGTGTGGGCGTGGTACGACTTGTACCCACGCTCTTAAGGCGTGGGTACGGGACGTACCTGTATTGTTGTGTTGCCGGTTCGCGTCGTCAAGCACTTCTGTTGTGGCCGTCGCTGGCTTTGCTGGACACGCCCCCACCCCCTCGTAGTGACCAGGGCCTGAGGGTCAGGTATGTCCAGGGCATGTGTGCTGTGTGACTTTGGTGGGTGGTTTGTGGTCTGCCCCTGGCCCCCCCCCCTTTGCCCCTGGGTGTTGTTCTGACCTTCTGCGGCGTCTGCGTCGAAACCTGTAGAGGAGGTCGACTGCTATGAGGGCCGGGATGACACGTAGGTTCGGGTCCATGTCTGTCCGTCGCATACAGGTACTCCTTGTTCGCGTCGTCCTGATTTCCCGGCAGTTTTTGGCAGCCGGAAAATATTCACCGTGCGGGATGACGTCGGTGCGAATCGTGATTCCTGGTTCGTGAATGGCGGGCTGCGTGCGTCCCGACGTCACGTCGGCGCTTTCCCGGATCGCATTTGTACGTTTATTTTCGTCGGTCGGGGTTTTGTACGATTCGTACGGAAATGGTGTTTCCGTGCGAATCGTAATTCCATGGTTGTATATTTTGACGACCGGGTACGCGTCGGACGGAGAATATGCTCCGTCCGACGGTTCGTACCCGGTTTTTACAGGATCGTGATCGGCACCTAAGTCTGGAGGTAGAAACCTTGACTGGGGCGAAGGTGTGAAAAGTATCTGCTCAATAAGGGAACTTTGGTGGCTGTAAAATGTAATTTCTCCCACTCTGACTTTTCTGCTCTGGCTTGAGCTGGACCTCGAACGACAGCTATCCAACTTTGAAAGGACTTTGCCAAGTAAGACTTTCAACTTCCATTTCAGAGATTAAGGGCCAGATGTACGACCCTTACAATTTTCAAGTCGCAAATTGCATAATTTTGCGACTCGCAAAATGTAATTTACAATAGTGTCTCGGACACTTCTTTGCGATTCCTAATGGGTTCACAAATTGCATGCTTCATTAATATTCATGAGGCAGGTACAATTTGCAACCCATTGGGAATGGCTAGCACACCCAGGAATGGTGGCCTGCGGGGGTCAGCAGACCACATTGTCTGTGACTGCTTTTTGAATAAAGCAGTTCATTTTTTTTAAATGTAGCCTGTTTTCCTTGAAGAAAAATGGGATGCATTTAAAAAAGAAAAGTGAAACGTTTCTGTTTTATTTTTTAGGAGTAGGCAGACCACTGCCTGCACTTTAAAAATATTTCCGCATCCATTCACAAAGGGGAAGGGGTCCCACTGGGACCCCTTCCCGTTTGCGAGTGGCTTACCACCTACTTGAAGTAGATGGCAAACTGCGAGTGTTTTGCGACCGCAATTACGAAACAATGGAATATACCATTGGGACTCGCAATTAGGAAGGGACGCCATTGGCACGCCCCTTCCTAATAGCGAGTCGCAAACCCTATTTTGTGAGTCGGTAATAGGCTACCGACTCGCAAAATAGGGTAGAGCCAATTTTCAATGCCCTCACCACCAGGATAAACCTGGCATTTAAAAGTGCTCAATGTGTTCCTCACCATAGGAGGAAACTACAATGGTGAGGGGGGCATTCTTTTTTCCAAAAAGAAAATTCTCTGTAGTCATACAAAATATCATTGTAAGTTTTCTGTACTGGTCCGTCATGTTGACAGAGCCATCCGTCAAACGTATAATGCATTGCGCTGTGATGCTAGAAATGTCCGTTGGGCCATCAGATATTTCTAAATTTGGCCAACATTTAAATTAGGCCCTAAGTCAGAAGGCCAGATCATTTACCGGGACGATCTGCTTGATGTCTCCGGCCTCCACGCCAATGTGGATGGTCTGAAATTGTGCTGAGTTTCCAGTCAAACATAAACAGTATTGCTTTATTTTTTTCATGGCGCTTTTTGCTCTAAAACATAAAATAACGATTCCTCTTATTTCCCATATTTTTTTAGTTATTTTGGTGTTATATTTATTAATAACATTTCTCTATTTTTAGAAACTCATTGTATGATTTTTATTGTGTTGTGGCTTTTTAATTGTTTTGTTGCTGCTAAATACTACTAACTTTTGTCTAAGTGAACATATGTTAAAGTATTATAACCAAAGCTAAACGTAACTCAGCTTTCACCTTTAAGTTTTTTTACAGTGAATGTATAGTCTGGGGATTTTCAATTGAGATTCATCGCTTATATAAGACTGAGGAAATCTCTCTACCTAACTGACGCGCACTTTGTGGAAAATACATCAATGTTTATATATTGATTAGCCCACTGGGGCAAGGCGGCTTACGACAAATAGCGCTGATTAGACTGCATTCATTTATAATAAACTCTTTAGGATAATTTGTTATATACTATTTATCCCTGTGGGAGTCTATTCATCTATATATTCACTGAAAAAACCACAGGTTTCAGGGGTGTTATAGTTAGCTGGACTTTTCACTTGTACAAAACCATTGAAATTCCCCCGTTATAGTTAGTTCAGCTAATGCAATGCACTGCTGATGACGTCACATATTACATCACTCATGACATGATCAGTGACATCACTCATGACATCACCGATGACATCTCAAATGACATCACTGATGACATCATCCAGTGAATGTGTGTTTTTCTGAAAATTACATATGTTTTATATATGTATATCTCAAGGTCGATGGAAGAATAAATGTGTATAGAAGTGTCTAAATGGATGATTTCTTTTTGAAAAATTGATTGTATAGCTGACTGATTAAGTGTATCTTAGTGAATACATGGCTTAGTGAGTAATGTTTAAATATGTAAATATCTGTATCAGTCTCTCACTTTGTGTATAAGTGGCTGCATGGGTTGGTGAGTAACTACATGGGTGTCTATATAGGTTATTAGTTGGTTTTTTGAGTATCAGTCTGAGTGTCTGCATGGTTCGGTGGGGGGTATTACGTAGTGCATAGGTGCATGAATGAGTGACTCACTGTTTGTATGTGTTGAAGACAGCATGTGTGCAGGACTGTATGTGTGGATGAGTGTGTGTATGGGTGTGTTAGTGAGTGAATGACTGTCTCAATAGTGTCTTTATGAGTAACTACATATGTTTTAAACTAGTATATGTGACTATTGGTGTATATAAGTGAGTATATGTGAGAGTGAGAGATTGAAAGAGTTCCTGTATGAATAAGTATGTGTTTCTATAAGTGATTGTTTAAAAGACTAAGGGCCTCATGTAGGTAAATAAATTTTACCGGTTCTTAAATACCGAGCCGTACCGAATCGGTAAATTAGAATCGGTAAGTTATATGTAGGTAAAAATTCGGTAAAAGTTACCGATTCGGTAACATTCGGTAATCACGAATCGGAATTCACCGAATCGGTAAATACCGAGGTGGTATTTACCGAATCGGAAAATACCGAGGTGGTATTTACCGAATCGGAAAATACCGAGGTGGTATTTACCGAATCGGAAAATACCGAATCGGTATGTACGGATTCGGTAAATAAAATCACATGACTTGACGAAACAGCTAATCCTGTGCAACGACAGCCCACCCAACCAGGAAGTGGCCACACCCAGGCAGGTGTACATAATTATCCGACCCTGGAGAGGCTTTGAGTGCAGAGGAGAGGCAGGGAGCCATTGCCTGTGCGAGCGGGAAAACGAACAGCATGTCCAGCCAGAGAACACAGAGAGACGGAGGGGAAAGGAGGAGGAAGCTGAAATTTAGCCCCAAGGAACTCCAGGTGCCGGTGGAGGAGGTGGTGAAGCAGCACCAGAAGCTGTTTGGTAGGCAATCCCTGCAAGTGCCTGAGGCTGAAAGGCGCAACATATGGCTGGCCATCCAGGCGCAGGTCAATGCTGTGGGAGTGACCCACAGGGACATTGAGGTCCTCAAAAAGCGCTGGTATGACCTGAGGATTGTAACCAAGAGGAAGATGGGCGACATCCAGAAGGAGGCCAGCCAGACCGGAGGTGGAACCAACAGGGCACCTGCCCTCACCGACCTGGAGGAGCTGGTGGCGGCCACAATCGAGCAAGAGAGCGTCGTGGGTCTTGGGGACGCCGACAGCTCTGCCAGAGCCGCAACACACCAAGGTAAGACGAAAGCACAGCAATGTAGCCCCCCCTACCCCTATCCCACATCCCCCATTGTGAAACGAGAATCACACTGCAGTCCACACGTGTCAGTGCAGACAGGCAATGCATTCCGGGAGATGTAGTCAGGGTAACACTAACCATGACGTAAATGTTACAGGGCAACAAGGCATGTCACGCACTCGAGGCACAAGGAGACAGAGGACATTTTGGAATGTGAAATGATTTATTGTGACGCTTGCAATGCAGCCCTTCGGGGACACTGAGCCAATGTTGTATTTCTGTCCACAGATGTGACATCATGCAGGACAGGGCATGCTGCAGGAGAGACGGCACACCGGCCACAAATATCACCTCTAGCCAGCACAAGTTCAGACCAGGGAGCAGGCCCACTGGCAGCCGCACCACCAACACAGCCAGCCTCGCCGCACCCAGAGCCAGCATCACCTCACCGAGAGCCAGCATCACCTCAACCAGAGCCAGCATCGCCACTCATGTTCGAATCACCGGCCACATCTCCGCTTGCAGGTGTGAGAATGAGGAGGCGTCCAGCAGCCAGGCTACGAGCCTTAGACACCTCGTCAGACGACAGCATGGGCCCAGAAGACCGCACCAGGCCCCAGGAAGGGAGCCATGCCACTGTGCCCCACACCTCACAGGCAGCACAGACGGGAGCAAGAGGGCGCCGCAGGTCGCGTGTCCAGAGTCCACCAGCACCCATTGACGGCCATGGTGTCTTCTTGGGTCTCGAGGGCCAAATGTTGAAACAACAGCGCCTGCAATCAAAGGCAGTCATGTCAGTCCAGAGGCACATGCGGGTGATGAAAACAACATTAGTCAACATGGACAATAACATTAGCGGCATGGCTGCGGGCATTCGGGACATGTCCCAGTCAATCCAGCAGTTGTGCAGCAAATTAGATGCTGACATCGAAGCACGGCGCCGGGAACGCCAGAGAAGGGACACAACCAGCAGGGCACTCAACCGTCTGGCAACTGCGACTTCTCTACTGTGCCGGCGCTCTGTGACGATGCAGGAGGGCCTAACACAGTGCTGCAGCGACCTGTCTCGGGGGATGGTGCAGGTGACAAGTGCACTAGGGGTGCTATTGACTAGTCAGGCGTCGACAACTGCTGCAGGGGATGCTGCGGAGAGCATCGACACCAGCAGCAGGAGCAGCATCACACCCCCCGTCCCAGAAGCACGCAGGAGCAGCAGGCGGCTTGGGGTTGGCTCTAGTGAGGATGCACAGGCCGTGCAATCCACCACTGCAGCGCGTATGCGCAAACATTGATGTAGCCCTGCTTAGCCACTTCCCATTGGGTGACGTAACCCTGGACTTACTCCTTGTATAGATGGGATATTGCCAGATTGGCTTGTTCATGTGTTCATGGCGTGGTGCCACATTAAAACTACGTCATGACTTCTCACAACTCGCTGTGTCCCCTCACTTACTCAGAAATAGTTGCATGTGATCTCTGCCCGTCTCTCTCTCCCATCGATTGCAGTTGGCACTCTAGCTGCGTTGCCCTCTGGCTGGCCTGACTCATCCTCGTTGTCCTCAAAATATGTTAGTTCCACATCTGTACCTTTTTTCGTGGCAAGGTTGTGCAGCATTGCACAAGTGGCAATAATCTTGCAGCAGGTGATGGGTTTGTACTGGCGTGCGCCTCCGCTCTTGTGCAGGCAGCGGAACCTGCTCTTCAGTAGTCCAAACGTGCGCTCCACCACATTGCGTGTTGTTTTGTGTGCCACGTTGTATCGTCTCTCACTCTGGGTTGCTGGGTGTAGGTAGGGAGTGAGGATGAATGACCGGCATGCATATGCACTGTCGCCTAGATGAGTAAAAGGGAACCATCAGTAACATGCCTCTATACACTATGATTTGCAGGTTTCAAGGGGCGTCACTGTTACTTACCTAGCAGGTATCCCTCTCCGAATTCTCCGGCACTCAGTCGTGTGTAGATCCCACTATTCTGGAAGATGTAAGAGTCGTGGGTGCTCCCAGGAAACTTTGCAACAATATCTGTGATGATGTTCCCTGCATCACAGATCACCTGCACATTGATGGAGTGGGTGGACTTCCTGTTCCTGTAGATGTGCTCTGTGTCAGCTGGTGGACAGATTGGGATGTGTGTACCATCAATACAGCCGATGACATGGGGGAACTGTGCCATGTGATAAAAGTCTGTTTTTGTTTTCTGCAGTGCAGCCTGTGTGTTTGGGAAGCTTATGTAGTGGTGCATTCTCTGCATCATGGCATCCAGGAACTTCCTGAAGAAACGTGACAGGCAACTCTGGGTTACCCCACCCACCGCAGCTATCACCACCTGATAACTGCCGGATGCCAGCAGATGTAGGCTGCAGAGCACCTGCACATGTGGGGGTATGGCGTGCGCCCTTCTTATTGGCTGGTCCAGGAGTGGGTGAAGGTCCCTGATTAAGTCCATGATGGTTTCGGGGTGTAGCCTGTACCTCTCATGTATCTCTGCATCAGTCAGCTGGAATAGTGTGATGCGCTGTCTGTAGATGCGTTCCTCCCGTCGCCAAACCCTCAGTCCTGCTGCCTGTAGACGTAGGCGCCTTGCAATGACGTACATAGCGGCCATGTTGTCCACGCTGTTGCATTTTGGGATTGCTTATCTGCACTGTTGATGGTTACCACCTGCTTTCAATCCGTGTTAATTACCGACTCTTATTTACCGATTTTCTTGGATTTCTTAATTACCGAGTGCTCCTACATGTCATTTTAATTTTTACCACTTCATATTTACCACTTCATATTTACCGATTCGTTAATTATGTATTCGGTAAATCTGATTCGGTATTTTGGAATTCGGTAAATATGAATCGGTATTTACCGCCTCATATTTACCGAAAAGTGGTTTTTGGACTCCTACATCTCACTTGTCTGAATACCGGTCGGTAACGGCATATTTACCGAAAATCGGCCGTTACCGACCGGTATTTGGCTACCTACATGAGGCCCATAGTATGTGTAAGTTTCCGTAGAAGTAAGTGTGGTGGTGTGTGTATAACTGTATATGTATGTTTGATTCTTTATTAGCATGAGTGACTATGTGTGTGAGTAACTCTATGGATGAGTGGCATTGTGTAACAGGATGTATAGGTGTATGAGTACATATGATGAGTGAGTACATGTATGAGTGACTGTATAGGACTGTTGGTGAATGAGTGGATGTGTATGTGGATCTTAGAATTACTGAAGAGGTTCTTGTAACTGGTATTGGTATGTCCATTGTTTTGAAAATTTTAGTCTCTATTTTTGAATGTGTGTATCAAAGGTTATATTAGGGTGAGAGGAGGTCTGCCACTCTATCACAAGGATGATGTCATCAGTGATGTCATCAGTGGTGTTATTTGAGATGTCATCAGTGATGTCATGAGTGATGTCACTGACCATGTCATGAGTGATGTAATATGTGACGTCATCAGCAGTGCATTGCGGGCGCGCGAGTTATAGTTAGCTGAACTAACTATAACGGGGGAATTTCAATGGTTTTGTACAAGTGAAAAGTCCAGCTAACTATAACACCCCTGAAACCTATGGTTTTTTCAGTGAATTTCTGAGGTTTTTTAAATGCTAATTCCTAACTATAACGTGCCTGAAACCTATGGTTTTTTCAGTGAATTTCAAAGGTTTTTTAAATGCTCATTTCTAACTATGCCTACAGAGATAGGACATGTGAAGAAAGAAGAAAAAATGCACAGAAAGAAAAAAAAGAAGTGCAGAAAGAAGCAACAGAAGTCCTCAAAGACGAAGAAAAGTGCAGGAAGAAGGATAACGTGCAGAAAGAACAAAAAGAAGAGCAGAAAGAAGCCTTGTTGCAAAATCATCCTGTACCCTCAACTTTTTCAGATGGATACCCGTGGTAACTGAGTCTGACTAACCAGTCCTAGAGCCAGTGCTATGTTAAAAGACACTTAGAATATAGTGAAAACACCTACATACACTAGGGAACATTATGCGTTGGGGTCCCCCTGTGATTAGCATGACCTCCTCTGTAAGCCCCTAGTATATAATAGGGCAGGGGGATTAAAACTACCTCTTAAAACATGCCACAGGGCGTTTTTGCACACGTTAACTCAGGCCCCGTCCCCTCCCTTCACCACTGTGTAAACACGCCCGGTGTCCGTTTTTAGTTGGGAGATTAAGTTCATTTGAATCCTGAGGGTCCCTAGGGTCCAACTAGCCCACTAGGTACCTCCAGTAAGTGCCACAGAGCTGCGTTGCAGAGAGGTGTAAAACGTGGCACGGCCTGGACCACCTCTCTGCAATGCAGCTCAGTGGCACTTACTGGAAGCACTTGGTGGGCTAGTTAGCCCCCAGGGGCCCTCAGTATTGAAGGGAAATTATATCCCCAATTTAAAACGTGCCATAGTGCGTGTTTGCACACGTCACCTCAGGCCCCGTCCCCTCCCTTCACCACTGTGTAAACGCGCCCTGTGGCTGTTCTAAGTTGGGAGATTAAGTCCCCTTGAATCCTAAGGGTCCCTAGGGTCAAACTAGACCACTAGGTACCTCCAGTAAGCGCCACAGAGCTGCGTTGCAGAGAGGTGTAAAAAGGGGCTTGGCCTCAGAACACCTGTCTGCAGCGCAGCTCCCTGGCGCATACTGGAGATGCCTGTTGGGCTAGTTGGCCCTCAGGGACCCTCAGTATTGAAGAGGAATTAATTCCCCAACTTACAACTCGCCAGGGGGCGCGTTTGCAGAGTGCTGCAAGGAGGGGGCGTGGCCTCCGGCACGATGCCAGTCTTTTATTTATTTTAATTTTTTAAGAAGGGGGGATGTGTGGTTCCCCTTCTTCTTCTAATTTATTGGCCCGGATGACCCCATCCCCCAGGGCCTGTCACCTAATTATATTTTTTTGACCCCAATCCCCAGGGCCGGCCACTGTTTTTTATTATTTTTAAAAAATATATATTTATAGACACACCTAGGACATGCTGGACAAACCGTACGTACCTATCACCATGACGATTTGCGTGATATTCATTAAAAGGCGACTATGCATACAATGAATCCACGTGGAATGTATTTACACCACTAGTGAAGCTCTGACATGTTTGATGCCCTACCGTGCCTAATCCCGGTAGACACCCTTGTCGTTTATTTATACAAACATGGGTAGCTATTGACGGGCACATTTAATACACATGCACACCAAGCCATTCAAAGGAGATTCGACAAAAATTCGGCCAACACTATGCAAGAAACCCCCCTCACAGTTAATAAAACACACATCCACTGCCGGATGTGTAATACTTTTTATTTTACTCTCTGGAAAGGTGACGAACATCACTTGAGAGTCACAGCGCGCTCCTGGCAGAGCCCAATGCTGTGTTACACCCACCATTGCCTGCTGAGTGCCACACACCTCTGTGTTGTATTCCACTAGCTAGTGCATATGCTATGACACTCTCTAGCCCATGTGCACTGTAACACCACCCAGTGAATATGTCATGCCACACTTGTCTTCGCACGGGTTATATTGCCCCATCTAACGTGCCTTCCTCGATGCCTATGTTAAAACGCACAGTGCTATGCCATACATATTACAATCTGGGATCCATATCTTTGTCACAGTGCATATGCAACGTTACACTCCCCAGCACATATTTTATATTACAACTATTGAGACTAGTTAAGTTACACAACACTGCCCTGTGCATATTACACTCCAAGGCGCATATCACATAGCACGCGCTAATGCCTGTGCTATCTCGCGCTCTCCATTGAATCTGTCATTGCGCACAATGTATTGCATATTATATTTCACGCCCGGTTCATCTTATATCACACTTTTTGGTGCATAGTTTATACCATACACTATATCTAGTTTTCATTTTCAATCGTGCTCTCAGGACTATGTTCTATATAACACTGTGTTCACCTACCCTTTTCAAGGGCATTACATTTTGCGATAGGGGGTGGAGGGTCAGGGGGTGTTTCTGCCAAGTGAGCCCGGAGTCACAGTCACAAACGTCCTCTTCTTCCTGAATAAAAGTGAGATTATGCTGCATACTTGTTCATATTTTAAGTAGTTCGCACAGACACACGTTTTAAAAACAATAAAGTTCCTAATACCCGCCTTCTCTGAACAGTTCACTTGCTGCTCCATCCCCCTCCTCCCTATCCTCTGTTGTGTGAATCCATGGACTAGCCTCCTCCCTCCTGCCATGCATGGTCTGATGTGCTGCCACTGCCCTCAATTTAGTATGATGTACCAGTCCACTCCTCCTGCCCTCCATTGCCCAATTCTATGCCCCATCATTGACCTCCTGCTTAAACTCTGTGCTTAGCTTGCTGCCCCTATTCCCCTTCCCCCTGCCCTCCGATGTCTTTGTGCATGCCCCTGCTCCATCCTTTTTGCCCACCATGTTCCATGGACCTGCCACTCCTATCTACTCTGAGTGTTCTGTTGAGCTGCCACTCCCCTCCCACCTGCCTAGCATTGTCAGATGACTGTAACCTGTCCCTGCCACCTCCACCCTGCCTGTCCACATGCCATGCCCCTATCCTCTTCCTCCTGTCCTACATGGTCCATTGTACTGCCACACCCTTCTGCCCTCCCCGGTCTGTTGTGCTGCAACTGCTCCTCCTGCCTGCCCCGTGTGGTCTGTTGTGAGGCCCCTTCCCCTGAACGTTCTTGTCTGTGCACAGGTCCTGACCCTCCCTTCTATCCTCCATCGTCCTTTGTGCATGCCCCTGCACCCTCCTTCTTGCCCATCATAGCCATTGTGCTGCCACTAACCCTCCCACTTGCCATGCATGGTCTTCTGTGCTGCCATTGCCCCTCTCACCTTCCCTGTGTGGTCAGTTAGCTGCCCCTGACCCCCTCCCACCTTCCCTCCATGGTCTGTGTGTATGCCATCACAGTCTCACTGTTGCTCTTCATGGTGTGTCTTGCTTCTAGTGCCCATCCTGCCTGACCTCCATGGCTATCTTGCTGCTCCTGCCCTGCCCCCTTGCCCCCAGCCCTCTGTTTACATGTGCAGACCCCTACTCCCTCCCTCCTGGCTTGTCTGTTCCATTGTAATGCCCCTGATCCTGCCCTTTATGGTCTGTTATGCTGCAGCTTTCTCTCCTGTCTGTCCATTATGGTCAGCTAGCTACCATTGCCTCTTGCCCCTCTGTTCTCTGTTGTCCATGTGCATGGTCCTGTCCCCTCCCTCTTGCTTTCTATGGATTGTTGTGCTGCACTCCCGTCCCGCATGCCCTGTGTGGTGTATTGTGCTGCTGCAAACCCTGATGCCTGCCCTGCAGGGTCAGTTTGGTGCACCTCTCCATGTCCCTCCTGTCCTCTGTTATCCAAGTCCATGTCCCTACCCCATTTCCTTCCATGATCCAATGTACCATACTTGCGAACATTTTGAACTTGGTAAGAGGGAGATTTTGAAAAAAAATCTGGGGTATTGATTTTCCCCTTTGAGTTACATTGAAAAAGAGGAGATTGTAGACAGGAGACAGATCAAATAAAGCCCATTTGAGCTTAAAAACATTGGACGTTTCCTGGCTGAATCGGGTCTGTTGGCATGTATGGTTGTACTACCATTGCCTCTTCCTTCTGCCCACAATGGTCTATTACATTGCCACAGCCTCTCTTGCAAGTCCTGTATTGTTGGTTTGTTGCCCCTGCCCCCCTCTCCACTGCCCTCCATAGTCTGTTGTGCTGCCACGGCCCTTCCTGCCTGCTCAGTGTGGTTAAATTGTTGCCTTTGCACCCTCCTACCTGCCTTCAATTTTCAGAGTCCGTGCCCCTGGCCTCTGCCTCTCAACAGTATCCTAATGAACAACTAGATTGCTAACATTCTATATTTATTACAAAAGTGTGGAACGCCTGACGTCATCTTGATGTAATCAAAACTGTAATACCTAGAGCATTTCCTTTAGAAATTACATATATGAGAGGGTCTTATTGGCATCAAATTTATGGTTAGTGCTCTAAAAGACTAAAATAAGGACATATTTTCTGAGTTTTCAAATAGCGACAAAGCACTTTTAAATTATTTGTTATCTTTATGTTTTTTTATCCAGTTGACCACTTGATTAAATGTTGCACTTAGGGGAGAGGATGTGGTGTTACTTCCAGAACTGCAGACTTTGCAACTGGGGAACCAGGTTGGAGTTTCTGCTTCAGCTCGACATTCTGTGATTCTGGGCAAATCACTTAGTCTCCCCATGTCTACAACCAAAATGAATTTGGTCTTGTGTGATGTAACCAATGCTCATGTAAAGCACTCCAATACCTGACAAGTCTGCACTATATAACACTGCAAAAACACAAAATAATAAGTGTTTTGCACACTTCTGTCATTGGGCTATATTTGGGCTACATCTGGGTGATTTTGGGCTACATTTGGGCTCTTTTGTCTCCGGTGTCCATCTTGGGAGATTTATTTGTTATGAAGTTTCCTAATTTCCTCATGTACTGCAGTCTCCTCAGTAGGAAATGCTTTCAGTTTTTTACTTTGATTCCATCATGAAGGTATTCAGATATGTCACACATTTGCCATAAATTCTGAATGTTAGCACTCTAGTTGCTCATTAGATCACTGTAGTAAAACTACTGTTCACCATGGAAGTCTGCTCCTGGTATTAAAAGTGCATGTTTCAATCTGCATGTCAGAATTTATTAATGAAATAGAAGAGGATTTGAGAAGTCACTCAAAATGTGCCCTCATTTTCTTTCTTCAGCATTAATCATAATTTCTATGGCAAAATGAACCCCCTCATTGTGTTCCTTTTTAAATTAAATGTTTTAAGTGTTACCAGTTTATTCCAATCAAGATGGCTTCAGGTGTGCCATACTTTTGTCATAATGAAGACAGTAAGCGCTCTAGTTGTTTTTAAGAACACTCTGGGACATTCTGTCATTGGGCTATACTTGGGCTACATCTGGGTGATATTTGGGCTACATTTGGGCTCTTTTTTCACTGGTGGCCATCTTGGAAGACTTATTTGTTATGAAGTTTCCTAATTTCCTCATTTACTGCAGTCTACTCAGTAGGAAATACTTTCAGTTTTTTACTTTGATTCCATCAAGAAGGCATTCAGATGTGTCACACATTTGCCATAAATTCAGAATGTTAGCACTCTTTTTGCTCATTAGATCACTGTAGTAAAGCTACTGCTCACCAGGGAAAACTGCTGCTGGTATTGAAAGTGCATGTTTCAGTCTGCATGTCAGAATTTTTTAATGAAATAGAAGAGGATTTGAGAAGTCACTCAAAATGTGCCCTAATTTTTCTTTCTGCAGCACTAATCATACTTTTTATGGAAAAATGAACCCCCTCATTTTGTTCCTTTTTAAATTAAATGTTTTAAGAGTTACCACTTTAATCCAAGCAAGATGGCTTCAGGTGTGCCATACGTTTATCATAAGTAGGACTGTTAGCGCTCTAGTTGTTCTTTGGAACACTCTGGGAAGCTGCAGTAGAACACAAAGGAATCAACTGACAGTCTCTGCCCTTGTTGGATGTACATGTTTTACTGAGAATGTCAGACTTCATTCTCACATGACTGAGAAAGATAATGTGAATTTACAGAAAATAAGCTCTCAGTTTAGCTTATAGATCACCTTCCAAACCTCTGTGGGAAAAGCATGAGAAAATATTTTTCTCTCAATCATGATATCCCAGCAGAAGGCTTTTTCACATGGTGAAATCACCTTAGAACATACCACAATTCCTAAAATGAATATGGTACCATCAACAAATGATTTATAATGTAACTAAAGTCTTAAAACCTTCTATTAACTGCAATGTTTTTTAATGAGGTGCTATCATGTATATTGGTCCCAAGATGGCTGCCAACACTTCTTGGATGAAGTGCTGACAGCCAATCAGATCACAGTATGAGATGTGTGGTTAGGCTCCGCCCACATATATATATGATTTTACTTTTGATTTTCTCAGGAACTACTGAACAGATTGACACCAGACCTGCAAAAGGCACTTCCCTGACCTGAGGACTACCTCTCTGCCAAATTTCAAGTAATTCTGTTCAGCCGTTTGGGCTGTACCTTCGACTAAAGGTCCTACGGAAAAATGCATGGGGAAAACACGTTTTGGGACCCCCCTTTTTTCTCGGCCCCCGGTTGACGAATCACCCCGAGACTTTCAGGGTAGGAGCGGAGCAGAGCGCCCCACCTATTTTGAAATATTTGCGAGGATTCGTAAACCGGCGGCAAAGTTGTTCCAAATAGAATGTTGCGGATTTCCTATGGAAACACGGTCCTAACTATAACTATCTACTGGCGACCGCCAGTAGATAATAACGGATTACATTTAGTACGTCTTAATAGCAGGCTATCAGAAGATGCCATATATGAGGCATTTCATTCATCAAATACAATTTCTGACATCACATTACATTTTTTCGTCTGCCTGCTCTGATGACATTGGAGTTTACATTCCATTATTGACCTCAGCTCCCACACTGGTAATGGAAATTTGGTTAGGAGAGCATTTCTTTCATGTTGATTGTTTTATATGTATTATGCTATTATGATAATTGTATTTCATGAGTTTGATAGATTATTAAGACTGATCACAATTTCCTAAACTGGTTTATAACTTTGAATGTTGGGTTGCAATTTGGCATTATGGAAAGGATTTCTTTCATAACTATCGCTTTTCTGTTCACTTATTCACTGGGTGTTTCTTCAACTTGAGAAAGACTCTCTTATTAACATATTGTAACTGCCTTTATCCCAATAGAGAACTGAGCACTATATGTCACTTCCGAGAGACCGACTCTCGTTACTTCCAAAATTGTTGTCTAAACAGATATCAGGGACTGGCATGCACCAGCATTGCTGGTGGGTGAGTCCACTTATCATCAAGACTCAAGGAACATGTGTGTGTGTTTGTGTGTGGGTCTGTCTGTGTATGTGTGTGTGTGTATTGTGTTCCTCTAAAGGCATGAGCACATATATTTTGGAATTGAAAACTGCATTTTTCAATGACTGTCCAGATGACAAGCATGCCTGGCTTTATTAATGTACATTGTAATGCTAATTGCTACATGAGGATTTTATCCTGAACTTGGTAGGTACTCTCCCGTCCTAATTACCGGTCTTCTGTGATTGTGTATTGAAGGCTTTCCTGGATGATATTTCATATTTTAAATGTTATTGTTTCTCAACTTCGAAAGTCACTTTGTTTTGTGCAGCTGTAAATCCTTTTATGAATTCAATAACATTTAAATTGAGTAGGGTATATATATGTTAAGGATTCTTTCACTTTTCATACACTTTGCCTCATAAAAAGGGAGTGTTTTCTAGGCGGTTTTTTTAATGATGGACTGGTCTTCTGCGCGTGCCTTAGTTTGCATCCTGGGTTATATCAATCCTGTTCCGGGTCTTTAGTATTCTTCATTGTGGTTCTGTTTGCACCTGATCGGCCAATGGTTGATGTTATGAACATGGTCTCCGAGTCTCGTTGTATCACTTGGGGCTCTTTATTTTGAAGGCCTCCGTGATTATGATAACCAGCGTGCCGCCCTCTAGACTTCTTTTTAGGACATGCCTCAACCTGGTATCTGATTTTGGAATAGCCTCATGGTGACGCAGTGTCACTATTTTTTCATTCGCCTTTAACTAATGCATTTATTCACATATAATGTTATATTTGGATTGACACAATGTGTGTTTTCATATTGACAGTTAACCATCGCTCGAGTGTGTACACGTTAAGTTAGCCAGAGTGACTGTAGGCTTCGATTTAAAAGCTCCTTATTTAATTAAATACTGTGTTCATTCTTGCTTTGCATAATCATTCTTTCATTCCAGGAGTGTCACACTGTATTGTCATTGTTAAGTTTTGTTAAGTCTTTTTATTGAGCTGAACAGTGCATCTCAGCACTGCGCATAAGAGGAGCCGGTTGAGAAAAATATTCTCTTGTATTATATCCATGAAGGCCTTGGAACTAAAATGTCCTATTGTATGAGTCATGGGAAGAGGGCAGACACCAAGGGCTTTGTTAATGTTTATGATGGATTGGCTCCTTCTCTGCGGAAACCGTGCTGAGTATCTAATGTTTTGATTTTCATGTTTTAATCGTGTATCACTGACTAGTTAGACTTGCTTCTGTCCACCCTGGTTCCTTTACCTCTCTTGACATCCTATGCATCTCTCATTTCATCTCTTGGGCAAGCACCTTCCTTTTCTTCTGCCTAAGAGGCAATATTTGCTGACAACTGCTGCTTATGAATTTTCCCTGACTTTTCCTGAGACTTCAGCTTTGCATGAGGGAGGTTCCCTTTAGGGGAGCCCAATCCTTTATAGTTTTCCTAACCTCTCTTTAAATAAATAACTTGGCATCACATTTGCTGTTTGGCCTGTATGGCTTATTTTCTTTTATGCTGTAATCAGGATATTATTAATTTATGATTAAACTGATTTATTTGAGTTTTTAACTTTAATAAGTTACGTATAAAACCCAAAACCTTCACGGTTTGTAAATTCACTACTCTTTGTCCTTAATGTGGGGCAAAATGGGCTTCAATGTCATCAATATCCTATTGAACTGTTAATGTTAAGCCTCAGTTTGAGTCAAAGATCCATTGTTTGTGTTTAGTTGAACTCTGAGTTTACACTAGACTTTGCAGGGTCCAAACCCCATCCTTTGCCCTCCATCAGTAAGGAATGAAGCAGGAAAGAGTGAAACGTGTTGGTAATCTTTGATTATTTGGGGTAATACTCATTATGCCTAATCTCCTGTTTCCCATCCCATTCATGACTTCTCTAACCAGGGGCGGTTGAGGCATATCTCCTGAGTGATGGAACAGGAAGAGTTTCTCTGCGCCTCAGAGGTTATTGTAGACTGTAGGGGTTCAATTACAGAGGGGAGAAAAGAAAGTGGAAAAGGCTTCTCTTTAGGAAGACAAGGGCTTCCAAGGTCCTGGGAAGCAACACTCCACAGACAGTAATGAATCAAATATGGCCGGTTTGGCTGAAAACAATACCATTGAATTGAAAAGTAGGTAAGAAGGAGACAGGATGGTAATTGTTTTCGGTAAAGTGAATCTTTTGCAGAGCCATTTTCTTCACCACTGAACAAGCATACATGCAACATAAATTGATGCTCACACATCTGTTCACATTGCATCTTAGTGTTCAATATGTTTCTCCCTCCTTCCCTCACCATATTTGTGATTCTCATGTATGAAGTGCTGCATTGTCTTTGCAGTTATGTTTATGCTGTACATATGCTTACAGAAGTGCTATGGGGTAACCCAATGGAGTAGTGCTTCATAAAACGTCTAATTAAATAAACAAACAAATTAGTAGATAAATAAATAAATATTTAAATTGACAGAAATCCTATGATTTGCGCACAGACATCCCAAAGCGAAGGCCCTTATAATCTATCCAAAGTAATCCAGAGGCCTTTGTGAGAGGTGGAAACAGCTTACCATACTCCTAGTAATAAGATTTCGTATTCGAAAAACACATACAGTCAATCATTTGGCCGTAACTAGAAAATGATCCCCTAATTCAGACTGTAAGAGTGGAGATGAGTTTCAACGGGCTCTCTAAACTTCCTTTCTTATTGTTCACAGGTTCTTCATAAGCTTCCCCCGTGTGGCTTTCTCAGTGTGAGGGCGCTCAGAGATGCCATAAATAGTGCTTGGTCCCTGCAGGTATAATTTCTGAGAGCACATGCTTCATCTTTCTGCTGCATTTTTGCTGTTGTTCCCATCACTCTGCCTTTTGCAAAGGGCATAAAGGGGCATATTATCAAGAAACGGCATTAAAATTATTGCCGCTTTAGCGGCAGAAAACTGCGATAATGGGCTTGATAATATGCCCTTGTGAATTCCCATAGAAGCCCATGTTCTGGTGTCAACCTGGGCTCCTATTGGAATTCTCTGCGGCATATTATCAAGCCCATTATCGCCGTTTTAGCGGCAGTTTTCTGCCGCTAAAGCGGCGATAATTTTAACGCCGTGCTTGATAATGTGCCCCTTAGAGTGTACAGTGAATTGCTGCTAACCTAGACACAAACAAATGTAGTGCTCCGCTGGCATGGTGGAAACTCCATCTGCGGAAAGACACCTGACGCAGTATCAAGTATTACAGTCACTGGATCCACCATATTAATGGTATCTCCACCTCAATCATCTCCTTTCTCGGAAGAACAGCAAACATCAGCGTGGCTTTTTTCTCTTTCATCAGCGCAAATAGCTGCATTGCTTACTCATTATTTAATGACTCCATTACTGAGTGCACGCTCTGACCTTTCCAGGGCCCTTCGGGAAGGATAAGCTGAAAAATAAGCAGATTTTGTGTAGGTTGCACAATGTTAATGTCGTAGGTCAGATCAGATAAGACAAGCGCATAAGGCAGCCAGCATACTGCATAACTGCACAGTGAGAACAAAAATCAAAACCCTAGTTGGAGAGACTATTTTTATGGCCGTTCTGTTGGTGCCACTTTCTTTGATTTCGTTTTCATTCGAGGTCTTGGTTTTGCCTTTTATTTGGCTAAAAAAGAAGGAGCCCTGGTATTATCTATTTGTTTATTTTTGCATATTTGCATGAGAGTCCATTTTTGTAATTTGAAATGCTTTCAATCTTGCGAAAAGGGATTACTCAAGAGCACTCAATTAGATCAAATAGGAAGCTGTTTCGCGTTACCAATAATCCTCTAGCCCACGAATGGTGTGGCACTGATTCTGATAACAAGGCAAAAGGGTGGTCCTTTCCATGGAAATCATTTTTACCATTGGTGTTTCAAGCTTAATAATATTTAAGTCCATATGGATATTAGAGTTGTTCATTAAGTAAACTAGTCTCCAAGGTGTTGCAATAGTGAACAGTCAAGGTTTTCTCCACGAGATCGGAAAGGAATTAGATTTCAAATGCATTATCAGTAGTAGCTGCTAATGATCATGGGTGGTGAGTCGGGCAGGGGGGATGAGGGTGTGGGGGAATAATAAAAAAAATAAAAAACACGTACCTCTTTACCGCCAACTGCCGGCCGCCGCCTCTTCTTTCTCCATCCTCCTGGCAGGAAGCACCGCCTCCCAAAACCCCTTGACCCATCTCAACACTGCCTTAGCAGCATTGTGATTGGTCTGAGTGCCATGGTTCGGCACTCAGACAGGGGCGAGCAGGCTGTGCATGTTCTCCACCCAGGCTGTAATACAGCCTGGGTGGAGAACATGCAGAGTGCGCATGACTCTTTGGCCAGCGCGAGACTGCCCTCGAAATCGTCATGGGCACTTTAGGTGCCACCACCACTTCTCCCACTGTGACACGGGGAGACAAGGCCTGCCCACCTGGCTTCAGCTGCAAGCTGAGTACAAAAAACAAAATGATAATAACAAACGTAGAGAGGTTAGAGTTGGATTACAATGAAAACAAAGGGAAGAAGGGAGTTGCTGGATGAGAAGAATGTTTGAGAGGTAGCGCAGTGGCAATGGTGGACACTGGGAGTTGGTGGAAAGGGGGTAAGAGTAACAAGATTGAGATTGATGTTTTTCAGGATGAAGGGAGGGAGGCAGTCATGGATGCCGTCAGAAGGTGATTCAGGGATGATTGACCAGCGGCCAGGTGGCAGGCTTTGGTGTGAGGCCTGACCTTGAAGCCAAGTAAGATGGCATAGGTTGGTGTATGACCTGTGATGGTCTCCAGAGGGACAGAAGCAAGAAGTGAAGGAGCAATGACAGGGTGGAAACAACATCTGCGGAAAAGGACATATGTGGCTGGCAGAGGAGATTAAGGACATGCAGGGAACAGATATAATGGTACATACATCAAAGACAGAGAAGGGGACAAGAAAAGGACAAAGACAAGGGGGAACGGGGAGGTAAACAAGGGAATCGGCACAGAAAAGGACAAAGATGGGGAGGCAGGGGAGGACAAAGAGAAAAAGAAAGCAAGAAGGTGAAAGTAAAAAAAGCCATTGGGAGCTCATATATTGGGAATCTCGAAAGAAAAGATATGGAAGGGCGAATATGTTGAGGTATTTAAGTTCTATATAGGCCATTGAGGGCCAAGGAAGGATTGAAGAAAAAGGAATACGAACTGGCAAAAAGGCCACAGGTTTCAGTGACAGTTGAGAACTTGACTGTTGTGTTTTTAATATAAGCAAACATGTACTGTGCGAAATACCTGGAATGGTGTGTGGCCCTTTTCAAGTACCTGGATGTGATTAGGAAAGCCCACATCACATTTGGAGGGTATGCTTGGGATCGGAATGGTGAGGAGTTTTGGGCATGACTGGCGATAAACATAGAGGGAAAATGGGGGGAGGTTTATAATGATTTGTGGCTTCACACGATCACTCTGACTTGGTCAGCGCCAACAGTAAAAAAGGCAAGTGGCCTGCCAGTGGTTCACCGGCCCTTTCAGGGGCGTCCTGACAAAAGTGGGCTGTGAGCAGGGGGTAGGGTACAGACAGGGCAGGGGGGAGCTTGCTGGACATTCAACAAGGTTTACTGTAACAGAGAATTTTGTACATTTTTCCACTGGTGCATAACCAGGCACCCACTCATTCACTGCAGAGTAAATACATGTGGGGATCAAGGAATTCAGAGGGGAAATTGGCAATAACATCTACAAAGAGGAGAGAGGCAGAGGTACACAAGGACCTCCAGTTAAGATATCGTACACCAGTTAAAGTAGACCAGTTGGCTTTCTAGTTGTGGTGCTATGACTAGACAGAAGAAGCACAGTTGTTATTGACAGGTTTTCAGGTAGTGTTTGAGCTGGGTTATACTACGCCCCGGGGTAGGAGATGGGCTGAAAATGTAAAATCTGTGAGGTAACACCCCTACGTGATGAAAGAGAAACTGGTCAAAGAGGTACAAAGAGGCAGAATTGCCAGCCCATTTAAAGATAGGCCTATGGACTCGTTTTTAGGTCGATTCTACAGCGCATGCACTGTCTGCAAGACCTTTAGTAATCACTTACACCACCTTTCTGCCTGCCTACTGCTTGCCATAGGTCCCCTCCAGTGCCTTGTTCTGACTTGTTCTGGCAGCGGAGAGCTCACTTCCGGTCGAGCAAGAGGAGCACTGGCCGATTACAGTCTCCTCCCCGTTTCATTCCTTATGTGTTTTGTTGGAGGACTCTTTCTTTTTTATATTGCTGCTTTCTTTCTGTGGCTGCTTGTTTCAATTGGATACACTTTTCGTAAGCAGAGCGGCACAGGCAGCGTGCTGCGCTGCTTACGAAAAAGTTTCTATTTTTCTTTTCTTGCGCTGCTTTGTATTCTGGAACCTGTAGTTCTGCATTATTTATCATTGGAAATTGAATAGCAGTAGTAAAATGAGGGGCAAGAACATAATCAGTAGCTAGTGGAAGTCCTGCTTCATACACTGGAGAACCAGACATCTCTGGCGTCAGGTTTGGTGTGGCAGGGAGAGGTCTGCAGTTCCTGTCGTTACCAAGTACATTGTAAACTGAAGGTAGTGATGGTGTTAGCGACTTCGCTGTGAAACATTAGCAGTTTCTACAGCCGGTTGATGTCACTCTCTGTCTCACTACTGACAGATATGTCACAAGCAGGGCGAGACTATGGAGAGATGAGGTGCACTGTAGGAGAGTGGTAGTGAGGGAGTTCATGAAGGAGGTTAGGGTGGGGTGCCAAAAAAAAAAGACTATCACACCGGGTGCCACCAACTCTGAAGCCGGCCCAGATCAGGAGGATTATTTTGTATTCCCAGGGTTATCCCTATAGTGCTTCACACACCCCGCAAGACCTCAAGGCACCTCCCTGTGGTTGGGTAGGTTTGTGCATGCTTATTTCAACAGGAGATACGGCACTGCTGTTTCCGACATCAGTGAGAATAGGGTCCTTGAGTGATGGGGCTTCCGTGTTCCATCGTCATCTTTAAAGACTGCGCTGTGAACGTGGGTTAGTGAGTACAGTTGAAACAGAGGGATAGTTGTGCTGCCTCAGGCACTACTGATGGCTTTAACCGGGGACTAACAAAAACATTTGATGTTCGTGTCGTGGTACTGAGGGGCATCTCAGATCTCTCCCGCTTTGTCACTGGAGGGATATATTGCTTTTTTAAAGCTGAGGAGAGCTCTGTAACGTGATAACTGGGCCTGCCTACTTACCGAAGAGTGATACAGCCCATGGGATAGGTGTGCTTTTTTGTGGGTTGGTACGTATGTGCGGTGTAAACCAAGGATACCACTGCTGTCTCCGAAATTATCTCTCTGTAATCTACAGGATAAAAGGAATAGATTAGCCTTACCTAATCATTCACACCCAGCCCCATCACACACAGGAACTCCCTTCTTCCTATAGCCTTCACTTCGTGTCCATTTCACTCCTTCAGTCTCTCACCTCCAGCTCTCATGCACACGCGCCCCTACCTTCATTCATTCACAGTCACACACCAGCTCAGTACACCCCTACTTTCCTGATGGACACACGCATTACACAGCCACAGTTAATGATTGACTGACTGTCCACTGTCCGTGACAGGCACATCCGGAATCTAGTGATTTTAAAGTCTCCTGGAAAAAATCAGCAAGCAAACAAAACATTTACTCTACAACCAAGCCAGAAGTCACCTAACTGAGCCTTTCTTGAACACTTATTGTTGACGACATAAGATTGGGTAAAATACCAGCTTCTTAGGTTGAGCCTAAGGGCAGCGCACATGTGCCGCTCGCTCTGCAAGGCATGCTGTACTGGAGTATGCTACTGAAGCCCCGCCCACTCTAAGCCCCTATTTGTCATTGGCTTATGTCATAGACCTTTGTAAATGCTGGCTTCTAATTCGTACTTAGGCATCTTAGTCCCACCTTAGTACCACCTTGTATTCACTTGTAACCTCCCACGAGGATTGGCCCTTTTATTCGGTTGTTACATGGTCTGCTTTATAAGTTGGTGAGCACTACTTTCTTTAATGCTCTTCCCCTATTCCAACTACGGCATCGGAGCACCTGCCCGCTTTGTCATTGGAGCACCCGCCCGCTTTGTTTTTTATAGAAATATATTTGTATTAATGAAATTACAGCGCGGTCCACTTCATAGCGGCTGTGCTTATTAAATTATGTAATATACAGCACGGTCAGCTTTATAGCAGCCACGCTTATTTAATTATTTAAAATACAGCGTGGTTCGCATTCACTTTAGCAGCAAAGCTACAGAGCTTTTGAAATTACTTTTTTTTTTTTACTTTTGGTGACGGCACTATATGCTCTTTCACTGTAATGGTGGCCACGCCCCTTTGTTTAGAAGCTGCTCACAGTATCCTGAATATGTGAGCAGCGTCTAAAAAAAGCGTGGCCATCTTTATAGTGGTCTCGAGATGTCGGCGCGAGATGTGAGGGTACTGAAGTTATTGTGAGTGTTCAGTTTAGACGGCCTGTGGCATAATATAATGTTCAGGGTGAGACATGTCTCTGGAATTGGCAATGACATTGCAGATGCTTTGTCTCATCTGCAGTGGAAGAGGTTCCTTGGGCTTGCTATAGGAGCGGACGAAGAAAAAATGCGGATGCCAGAAGGACTAATGCAGATAGATACCTGAGGCTGTTGCAGCAGGCAGTAAAGTTGTTGGCGTAGTCCACGCAGAGGGCATATGCACCAGTGTGAAAAGAGTTTCTGGAGTCTAGGATGAAAGGGAAAGAGGAGGAGCAATGGAAGAGAGATGATGATGTATGTTTGGTATGATTGACAAAGGTTGGTTAAAGTGTTGAAAGGTGAAAATGGGTTTGTGCTAAAGTTGACAAAGGTTGGTTAAAGGTTATGATTTGGGGTAAGTTGGTGGGTATCGCATTTACTGGTACGGTACTGCGAGGATACGCGCCCACTACTGGTGAGTTAGGGAATGGGTTGCTGAAGGGTTGGGCTAAGGAGAAAGGTGAAGGATTCAAGAGACGTAAGCCACTGGTGTGGTCTGTGCTTCATTAGGTAATGGACGCCCTCCCTGACATATGTCGGAATAAGCGGCAAGTAGTTCTGTTTTCTTTGTTAATGATGGATATTTTTCGGTGCATTTCAGTTATCTGAGTTGTTGGGTGGCAGAAGCATAGAAGGAGGCCTAGAGTGGGTGGATTTGGATGAGCAGGTAGGAGGTATTACGATTCACTTAAAAAAATCAAAAACAGACCAAAGGGCAAAAGGATGGGTAATATTGCTTAAAAATTACCCATACTGTGTTTGTGCCTGGATTATTGGTGTGAGAAGTGTCAGCTTGAGAGGAGGTGTTTGGTAAGGAGAGTGTTTGGGCATGGGAAGGGTCTAGAGAGCTACTACAGTTTTGCTCAAGGCACTATAGTGCCTTAATTTATCTGCATCTATATATAGGGCACATTATTTTAGAATATGGACAATGACAGCGGCAGGTAGGCGGGGTTGGTCAAAGGGCAGGATAATGAAGATGGGAAAGTGGTCATCGGAGTGTTACAGGAGATATGTGTGGGAGGGATGCGGAGAATTGTGAGGAGTGGGTGTGTTAATTTATTGTTGTTTCTTTTTGGTTCTGTGCAAGATCTACCCAGGGAGGAGTTGAACATCTGGATAGTTGGAAACCCCTTTGTGAAGTGGGCAGAGCAACAAGTGAGTAGGAAATGCCAAGGGATGCAGTTGGGCTTTGAAGTAACAGAGATAATTATTAGATGGCATTGTAAAGGTGGTATGTTGAGGCGGGCGATTTGTCGTGTTTGGATATTTTGTTAGGCAGAAAGGGCTGCCCAAATGTTCTCTGCTTTTATTTAGGGGAGAATGACTTAGTTAGACAGAAAGGGTTGACTTTGATAAAGGAGATCTAAACAGACATGTGGGACATTAAGGAGAACTGAATGGGTAGTTTTATACTACGGATTCCCTAGAAGCAGTGGCATGGAGCAGACAGAAAAACAGCTTGAGACAAAACAAGGTGAAAGGTGAAAAGGCAGTTAAGGAAGTTTTGTAGGAAAGAGTTGGTTGGTGAGTGAGGCATCCTGATTTATGGTAGTATCAAGTGCAGTTTATTTGTGGTGATGGTGCACACCTATCCTTCATAGGCATGGATTTTGCATTTGCTTGAACTGCAGAAGGCATTGTCGGACGCATTAGGAATTAGTTTGTGGGACAGTGCGTAAGACTAGGATGAGTTGGGGGGCAGAAAAAACTCTTAATTTTGTGCTTTTATGAGTGGCAGTTTGTTGAGATGTTTTTATGGTTCAAAATGGTTTTGCAACTTCTTGGGGCAAAGCAGTTTAAAGAAAGAGGGTGGTAGTAAGCTCCCACTTGCAGCAGGCAGTGGGTTAAAGGTGTATAGTGTTACAAAGTTATTTAGTGCAGGATGTAGGAAATAGGTACAGTAACAGGCAGTTGTGTTGGGGGACCTGTGGGAGTGGGGTACTTCAGGGTGGAGGGTAGGCCAGGGCGTAATGAATATTGATGTATAGTGAGGAATGTCATTTGTACATCGATTTTGCCTACGGTTACAGATATGTTCTGATGTGCACCTACCTCATTAAACCTGCCTTTCTCACAAAAAGCTTTCAATGATATGTGCTGTTCCCTCTTCCCAATAGAGGTTTTGGGGACAGCCAACACGGGGCGGTATGCCCCCGGGGATTTTGGGCGGGTGGTGCCCTCCAACAGACTCCATGTTTTTGACTGGGGGGCCAGGTGGATCTGTGCTTCTTCTTGTGATGCTTTGGGCTACCGACCACCATTTTAGATACAGGTGACAAGGTAGCTAGAAGTATAGACAGGACATTCTTTAGTCCTGCCCAGGGCTTTTTTGGTTTTGAGAAGGTTTTTATGGATCAGGTGCACAGGGAAGGATGTTAAGTATAAGGAATTGTCACTGATGAGCAGGTGCATTTCTGGCAGTTTGCCAAGATGCTTTCATGGTTTGAAAGGGTTTTATTGCTTGTTGGGGCGGTGTTAAAGCAGTTTGAAGGGGGAGTGTTGGAGTAGCTCACACTTGGAATAGGCAAGAAGTTAAAGGTATACAGTGTTATGAAGTTCATTCAGTGCAGGATGTAGGAAATAGGTACAGTAACAGCCAGGTGTGCTGTGGGTCCTGTGGGGGGTACCTAAAGATGAAAGGTAAGTCATGGGAAGTGATAATTGATGCATAGTGAGGCGTATAGGTTTGTACGGTGAATTTGCCTAGGGTTATAGAGATGTTGTGATGTGCACCTGCCTCATTAAATCTGTCTTTTTCACACTAAAAGTTGTTTGTGGGTTGTGCAGTGCCCTCTCCCCCAAAGGAACATTATTAAACATCCCCTTGTTGTTCATTTCTCTAAAGCCAATAGCTGGGTATGATAAAATGATGACTGATACTAACTTTGGTGTTCGTCCTCTATTAAGTACATTAGTGAATCTGTTGAAATTACCAAATTTGATAGGGACATTTCTTGTTGGTATCAAAGGAAAACAGAGACCTCTAGATGGTAAGTGGTGTTTGCCCAAACTGCTGTCTGGAGGAGTTAGTTGTTTTCCAGTTTTCAGTTTGTTTAAGGATTAGCACTCCTATGAATGTGTTTGTTTGGAGAACGAGAGTCAGATCATGCTTTGGTGTTGTAGGGGTAGGGCTCATGAGATAAAGAGGAGTTCTGTGTTTGTTGGAGGAAAGTTTGTTACTTTGGGCAATCAATAAATATATACTTTATCGGGTCTGCCTAGGCTTTCCCTTGCTGCCTTGATACCTACATCCTCTTTAAGGTACCCCCCCTTAAATCTTGCATTGGCAGCCTATTTTATGGCAAGAACTGCACAACCATGCAGGATTTCAGGCTGAGAAGCCTCACAACTGTTAATCCTGGTTCTACCTGTCTGGTAGCATTTATTGACAATGTGCCACTTTTGGTTTTATTTCTCCACTTTTGTTTATTGAACTATCGAGGTACAGGCTCTACTGCGTCCACTCTTTTGTTAGTTTTAATGTCAGTGTAACGCCTCACCCTTTTTATTAATCTAGCAACGTTTATGTTATTGTATTCTTTTAGCTTGTTATTAGTCCCCAGTAGAAACAGTGGTGGTGAAGCTGGCTAGTAATTTCAGGAGAACCTAGGCTTCAGTTTTAATATCATTTGGTCTACTCTATTTCTATTTACTTTATCTGAGCTGTATTAGTGCCCTCTGAATAATGGTTATTGACAGGCTCCCATTGTTCCACCCTTTAATTTTGTTATAGTGTGCTATCTCCGGGAAGATCTGCATATTAGTCATGTTGGTGGTGGGGCACGCCTTAGCTTTGGTCTGTGCATTGACTGGGCCTCCGCCATGCACATGCCAAGCAATGGTGGCACCAGCACCAGAGCGCCTAGTTCAATTTTTCAATCTCAATTCACTTATGTCTGTCATTAGAAAAACCTATATCAAGTCTGAAGAAAGGTGAATGTTTAAACAATAACCATTTAGGGGATACAATTAATCCCTACTTGGAAGCTTATTTAAGGAAAATAGATGTTTGCTTTTGGGTCTTCAAATAAACTGTTTCATCAAGGCTTAAAGGAAAAGGTAGATTTTTTTCCTGCTCAAATATGCACCTTTTTTAATTTTGGCCCATGGAATTTACCCAAGTTTAGATCTAGACTTTTGCTTAATTTATCGAAATTAGCATTTCAAGAGCATTCAGTACCCTTGTGAGAATTATTCCAAGGTATGAAAGTTCTTTTTGTTCGCCTTTTAGTGTTTAGAATTCATAGGCTATTTTACTAACCATCCTGCATGTGGGCGTTTTGATCGGTTTAATTAATTTGGTCCCCACGGAATGATCCTAATTTTCCAACAAGAATCAGTACCTCCAGCATTGACGATTGGGGGGGGAGGGGGTGGTAAACCAGCAATAAATATCCACCTTTAAGTAAAACGGCCTTTGTCCTAATGTGCACCCATTTTAACTGTAGTGATGGGTAAATTAGATCTGAAGGCCAGTGCAAATGACTCCAGTGTTAGGTCAAACTAAAGATAGGGATGGACACCCCTCTTTGATGCTTTTGTGTATATGTACATCTTTTATATAGTCTTTTATATTAAAATGGCATGGTAATTTATTGAGTCTCATATACTTGACCTGGCTTTTATAACAGAGACTTGGGCAGATAGGACCTCGGAAGTGGACATCGCGCTAGCACTCCCAGCTGGCTACTCCACTATTCGAGCAGACAGAACTTGGAAGAGGGGAGGGGGGCTGGCTATTATTTTCAGAGATGAGCTACCAGTAAGGGGATCCACAGCAGGTATTGATATGATTGCGAATGTCTATCCTTTCAGGTTTTAACCTGACAGTAATCCTCTCCTGGATATACTTAGACCAATCTAGGACTCATATTTGACAACAAATTAACTTTCGACACCCAACTAAACAACCTCTCTTCGACCATCTGTTATATTTTAAAGATGATTAGAAGAGTCTGCTCATTCATTCCCCTCGAGTCATTTAAAACATTGGTCACAGCTTTGGCCTTATCCAGACTGGATTATGGCAATGCCTTGTATGCAGGGATCCAAGCCCAACATCTTTCAAAACTCCAGCGTCTGCAGAATGCTGCTGCAAGGCTGGTCCTCGATATTCCCAGATATGAGCCAGTTGGACATAGATTGAGGGACCTTCATTGGTTACCCATGGAAAAAAAGGTTATGTTGAAATCTCTGTGCTTGGCATTTAAGGACTTGCATAGGTCAGGACCACAGTTCTTGAGATCACACCTGAAATGGTATGTGCCGACCAGAAGCCTGAGATCGGCCCACACAAAACTTCTACAAGTCCCTAGGTTTAAGCAGGTGAGGTGGGCAGGGAGAGGTTTGTTTGTTGCGTACTGCCAAAAACTGGAATATCCTCCCGATTGCGATAAAAAGCAGTCCTTCACTTTTGTTGTTTAGAAAAGCTGTAGAAACATGGCTTTTCATCTGTTAAGGCAAAACACTGTTATATCCAGGAATCCTTTGTGCATCGGACCCAGCACCAAGACCCCTTTGGGCAATCGCGCGCTTTATACATTTTTAATCAAAGCCCTTTCTGACATCAACGTGCAATATGCACAAGTGACTTCATCAAAGGTTTTTTTCAGAATTTCATCTAGGCCGTTTAGTCAAAAGCCTCTTTGGCATCAAGACCTAAATGTAAGTAAATAATGATTGCAACCTACTTGATTTTGCTTGACTGTGTCCTCCCTTTTGTAAAATCAGGTTTATTTGAGTCAATCAATAGATCATCCGGTAATTATTTTGATAGAGGTTTTGTATCTAACTAAAACTAATATGGTATAAGGGCCTAAGTGAGTGAAAATCTGGATTATATTCCTTCATAGATTGTCATGACTTTTTTTAAGATTGATACAGTAGGGTTAGTACAAACCTCGGCTCTGATTTTAAGCCCTCAAACTTTGTTAGTGAGCTCAATTTGGGGAGCACCTGCAATTTATGGCATACAATGTGCTGAACTATTGCCTAAAGTATTAATGGAATTGGTCATGTTCTCCTTGCAAATAATAGAATTTGAGGTGGAGTACTGGCACAGGTCCCTCCCCAATGACCCGGCTCTTTCAACACCATCTGTCATCTTAAGGATATTGCATGTCTTTGTACTGGCCTTGACTTCACAGGAGCTAGACGACACATCATGTACCCAGTCCTTGATTTCTTGCGAGGCCCTATCATGAGACTGGATTTTGCCAAGCGATGCTCTAACAATCTTGCCTCCTCTTTCTTGATTACCTAATCAAGGACCTAGTCTCATGTTTGTACATTTTTCTCAGTTGTTTGCCTGTTTTGCAAACTTTGCAAATTTTATGCAGTTCAGTGATGATTTTCCGAGTGGTTTTACAGCTGTAATTCACTTTGCATTTTTGCACCCACAATCACGTGATGAGAGGACTGCAAGAGTGTACCCCATCATCAGTGATTTTAATGTGCAGCTTTTATGTTTCTGTACATTAAAAGTTGCATTTTATGCAGATGACTCAGCTTTGGATGAATTAAAGACAGTTACTGCTGATTTCACTGTGGTTGTGGCTGGTATTTGGGCAAAATATTTCAAATATATTGAGATGCATATATATTGAGTTGTAGATATATTGTGATGCACGAATATCTTGGGCAAAAAGATTGTTGACTAAGCCTGGGCAAAGCACTACGCTACGCTCGCGTAGTTTGCGAAGTTCGTGCTACTTCGCACTACGCGAACTGCACGTAGCACAGTGCGAACACGCGTAGCGTAGTGTTGCGTAGTGCTGCGGTCATTTTTTGCTTGCTCGCGGTCCTCAACGTCAAGTTGGCGACCGCGAGCAAGAAAAATGACATCCCGGCGAGACTTTTTCCTTGTTCGCGATCAGCAACATCAAGTTGGCGATCGCGAGCATGGAAAATAAACCTCCCGGCGAGATTCCCAAAGCGAGGAGGTCAGGTTTCTCATTGCGAGTGGTCGCGTATGCTCGCGACCGCTCGCGATGAGAAACTACCAGTTCGCGTTGAGAAAGCTGCCGCTCGAGTAAAAATCTACTCGAGCAGCAGAAAACGACAGCTCGCACTGTGCAAGATGCCATCTTCAATGATTGCACAGTGCCGGTTGCTGGTCCGCACTGTGCAATCATTGACAACGACATCTGGCACAGTGCGAACAAGGTACTACGCAGTTCGCGAAGTGCTACGCGTAGCTCGCGTAGTGCGAACTGCACTTTGCGTAGCTTCGCGAAGTGCTACTTCGCGAACTACGCCCAGGGTTATTGTTGACGAGAATATTGATTTTAAGGTAATTAATATAATATAAATGTTATAAATATCTATGGGGCTCATTGCGATGTCAGGCGGACCTACATTCACCTGACACCGTAGTGGTCTGGAACCCCCAACCTTAGGTCGGCAGTTTGGACCTCAGTATTAGTGTGCATCCACCCATAGGGTGGTCAGAAAAATCAATTTTAGTATGGCAGCTTCTGTGGCGGGCGGAAAAGGTCACAGCACAAGCTGCCATAGTGAGCCCATCGGCAGAGGAACAGAATCCCCCTGCGGGTTTCCCTCTGACTGCTGCCATTGTAATTCGTAAAAGGAGCAAACGTTTCTGGGATATGATGTAGTGTTTGGCCACCCCCTTTTCCCTGCCCAAACTGTTTTTCATGAACTACTCTACCATTTATCACTCGTTCCTAATGTTCCATTTTGTAAAAATTGCATTCCAGCCCATTGATTTACCTTCATTAGGCCTGAGCCAGAGAGGATGGCCTGAGCCAGAGAGTACGGTACGGGTGCGGAGAGTACGGCCTGGGTTCAGAGATTCCGGCCCGACTGCAGATGTAAAGATACAACTTGTAAATGACCTCTGTGAATACCAAAAGTCGTAAATGAATTTTGTGAATACCAAAAGTCGTAAATGAATTTTGTGAATACCAAAAGTAAAAAAAGTTAGACTTTTGTCTCAGATTACCTTTGTGATCGGCCTCTACATGTTTAAGTAACAATGCACACATAGATATACATGAGTTTTGTTTTACATAAGCATAGCATATATATATATATAATTAACCCGCCTTCCGTGATAGAAGAGTTTAGTTTTTTATACCAAGATCGGACTCAGAGTACCAGACCGAACCCTCACGGCCAAAGAAAAGCAAACCAAGGAAACGGGGTGGGAATGGAGCTACGGTCCGGGACAAGGAAGAAGGACTCATACCAGCGCTGGGGTTGGAGGAAACAACAACAACTGTGATCAACTTGACGGATTTAACATTGACGGATGAAGAAACAATAATCCTATCATTGGGACTCTCATTCTGTAAACGCACTAACTTTAATTATACACAAACCCGTATTGATTTTTAAAAAATGTATACGAAAGTTAAAGCTCAAGAAATTTTTCAGCAACAGGACTACTAACCAAGGAAGAATACCATTTAAAAGAGAAGAAACAGGAAACCTGGAAGTTGGAGATATGGAGGTACTCTTTGAATGTCAACAATTGCTTAGAGAGGGTGAGGGGTTAAATACAGTGGGATCTGTGAGTCAAACTACTGATCTATTTTGTCTAGATGCATATGATAGTTTTATAACTTCATTCAAACCGAAGTCGACATTTACACCTAAATCACCCAAGGATGCAATTGACATGTTTTCAGACCTTGTCATTAAGGATTTGAAGGAGTTGTCAATGACCTCAAACAAAGAATTTTTAAAGAAAGAGAATCATTTTGAAAAAGAATATCAGGCCGTAATGACTAAAATAAAAAACAGACAGGATATAGTGGTGAGGCAGGAGGACAAGGTTGGGAACGTTGTCCTCTGGCCTTTAGAGGCTTATAACAACAAAGCCATGTCACAACTTAGGGACAAGAATTGCTACCTAAAGGTCTCACAAAGTAACTTGTCTGAAATAAAGTACAAATATTGGAAGGATCTAGCAAGGTGGCGAGGACTAGGGTTAATCAATCAAGCGGAATATCAATTTTTAAAAGTTAAAAACCGGGTGATGCCCACCTTATATTTGATACCAAAGATTCATAAACATAAGGAGAAACCACCAGGGCGGCCAATTATCTCCACCATAGGCAGTCTATTTGAACCGCCCTCCAGGCACCTAGGTTCTTTTCTGCAAACATATGTAAAAACATTACCTGCATATATTCAGGACACAAGAAACTTCCTGAATCAGATTGCAACTCTAACTTGGAAAGAAACATATCTCTTAATTACGTTAGACGTCGTCAGTTTGTATACCAGTATTGCCCATGATGATGGCTTACGGGCAATAAGAAATTTTTTGAACATGAGACCGATCAATCTATACCAACATACTAACATGTTGGTGGAGATGTGTAGACTATGTTTGATCAATAACCACTTTATGTTTAGGGGAGACACTTACAAACAACTGCAAGGCATGGCGATGGGCACTGCTTCGCCCCCAGCTATGCTAATTTGCATCGGGGCTGGTGGGAGGAGTAGGTGCTCAAAACCGAATATGGCAGGGAATGGAATGATCACATAGCAAAGTGGATTCGATTTATCGATGATCTTTTTATATTATGGGACGGACCAAAAGAATCAGCTCAGATGTTTATACAAAATATCAATGTAAATAAACTAAATTTAAAAGCACATCAGTGAGCCCAGTGTGACATACTTAGATCTTGAGGTATATGTAGCACAAGGAGTAATCCATACCCGTACATACAGGAAGCCGACTGCTGGCAATACAATCCTGCACGCAGGAAGTTTCCACCCTCCAAGATTAAAAATGAGCATCCCATATGCAGAAAACCTAAGAATGAATCAAAACTGTAGTGAGCCAGTAACCCTAGAGGAAGCACAAAATGCCCTAACTAAAAGTTTTCTGCAAAGAGGGTATAGGCATGACACACTGAAGCAAGCTAAAAAAAAGGTGGACAATATTGAGAGAGGCACACTGTTGAAACCTGATGTAGAGAAAATCAGAGAAAAGGAAAAAGAACACTGAAAACCAGATCAGGATGATTACTGGATATAATGCCGACCAGGCTAAAGTGAGAGATAGCCTGTGTAGGCATTGGTATCTAGTCAAGCAGGATCCGATACTGCAAGGGAAGGTGTCATGAAGACCTATGGTGACATTCAATAAAGCCAAGTCTATGAGGAATGACCTGTTTAACACCTATCCGGAAGTCAAAAGAGGAGGAGGGTGGTTGAAAGTAAGTCCTGGCTTCCACAGATGCTTTAAATGTAAGGCATGTAGATTTGGAAAAAATGAGCAACAGGTCATATCCCCATTGCTTAGTAGCCCGTGGAAAATAAGATGTCCACTCAACTGCAAAAGTGAGTTTGTTGTCTACATATTAAGAAGTTCATGTCCCAAGATGTAAATTGGAAGTACAATTCACATGGTACATGTCCGTATTCTCCAACATCTTAGGGCAATAAAGAACAATGACAAAAGTTATGTGGTGGCATGTCATATCAATGAAGTGCATAAAGGGAATACCAATGAATTGGTTTATTTCCCCATTGACCAAGTACACAAATCCACAAGAGGCGGTGATCAAGAAAGAAAATTACGCCAACTTGAGTCAAAGTATATACTTTTGTTAAATACCAAGAATCCTTATGGATTAAACGCTGAGGAGGATCTGCATGTCCATTTGATGTAAATTGGTTTTGTATTGCAGTAAGAATTCTTTTAATTTTGTTTTCAATTAACAGAGGAAGGAAGACAACTTTATGCTATGTAAAAACATGAACAATATTTTATCAACTCTGGAGTCCAACTCATGATGGCCTTTGTATATAAACAATAAGTAGCCAATAACAACACATCCAGTTAACCCCTTCGCCGCGGCACAAATTTTGCCGCGGCGCTGGGGGGGTTTGGGGGCAGTGCGGCGCCGCCATGCTCGTGACAGAATCACTCCGTCATGAGCCACGGGCGCGCTGTGCTCATGACGGAGTGGTTTCGTCACGACTCCACCCACTCGCGCTATTCGCCCGCACAGGTGGGGAATCAGCGCCGCGTGGGCGGAGCGGCCGCCAACGGCCGCAGCATGACGGAACCACTCCGTCATGAGCACACGGCGCCCGTGGCTCATGACGGAGTGGTTCCGTCATGAGCAGCGATGCGGTTAAAAATTATGCCATTAAAATAACAGAACAATTTGCTTATATGTACTGTAAAGCATTTGCACCTTTTACGATATGTTGCACATTAAGTGAAAAAGTACTGTGAAGCACTTGCACTTGATTTATTATATTGCGATTTTTGCACATAAAATTAACAGTAAAGCACTTTGCACTTTATTTAAGCAAAAGATATGTTTATATAATTTTTTGTTCTGTTCAGATGGGTACAGATTTCTAAAAGTGATGTATTTGGTTTATTGGCAGAAACACAGATGATTTGGAGAAGAAGTTACTATATGACTTTGCTGAAACTACGTGATTTAATTGGACTCCAATATAGAAACAGTATTTAGGGCATTTCCTTGTATGTTGTCCAATGGGATAATAAGATTGATTATTTCTGATTTCTCATCCGTGTATTTAAATTGTGAAGACGTATTTAAGTGTATATTTTGACAAGGTTGAAATGAAGAATTATAAAAAAGATATTTGGTATACGGAACCCAGACAGTATGCATCTCCTATGAGACAAAATCAAGGGATGTCAACAAAGATTATTAGCTATTTTTATCTGAAGATGCATGATTTCAAATGTAAAGATATATTAGTATGGTAATCAAATCTGTGGGTTCCAAGGTACAATAGATATTGATATGGTTTTAATTGTCATTTCACTGTCAAATACATTGAGTTAATTGAGGAAGATATTATTTGTAAATATACGTGATGAAAAATGATGGTTTTAAAGAACACACTATTTCCCATGTAAAAGCATAGTTTGTCTTCCATATCTATTGTAAATAGGATCATGTGATCATAGTACTCTGTTTTAAAAAGCATTTTGTCTCAAGCGACTGCCTGTGTGAACAAGGCAGGTGTGCCGAAACGCGTCAGAGCGAAGTTTAAATAAACTAAAAGACTTAATGGCAAAGCAACCCCTGTGTCGGTGTCCGATTTTGATGAAGAAGTTGGAAGTGGTTTGTGTGTATATATATATATATATATATATATATATATATTCACTGAAAAAACCATAGGTTTCACACATGTTATAGTTAGCTGGATATTTCACTCGTAAAAAACCAATGAAATTCCCCCGTTATAGTTAGTTCAGCTAACTATAACTCGCGCGCCCGCAATCCACTGCTGATGACGTCACATATTACATCACTCATGACATGGTCAGTGACATCACTCATGACATCACTGATGACATCTCAAATGACTGCGTACTCCGTACGCGCATGCGCGCGTGCTCCGTACGCGCATGTGTGCGTGCTCCGTGCGCGTACGCGCATGCGCGCGTGCTCCGTACACGCATGCATGCGTGCTCCGTACGCGCATGCTCCGTACGCGCATGTGTGCGTGCTCCGTGCGTGCACCGTGAGCGCACGGTGTGCGCACGGCATGTCATGTGATTTAGAAACAACACTTTTCATTGGTTTATAGTAGTTTCAGGTCATGTGATTAAGAAACATCACTTTTCATTGGTTTATAGTAGTTTCAGTTCCAGAAACTTCCAACACCACACACACTCCCCTCATTATTACTTCTAATTCCCTGGGAGAAGGAGCTGAGCAGCTTTTCCAGTACTCCAGTACTTGAGAATGGCAGAGCAGCAGTCATCTTCTGGGATTGAGCAGGAGACCCTTGTGCCACAGAGACAGAGGAAACAGAAAAACTCTTTTATATGGCAATTTTTCACTTTTCCAGAGGGGCAGAAGAAGGTGAATGCTCCAAAAGTCACCTGCACTCTTTGTGATCGTGTCTTATCAAGAGGAGATCCTAAAAAGAAATACTCTTTTAGTATCTTCACTATGATCAGGCACGTTAGAGATGTACATCCTGTGGCTTATGCTCGAGCTGCTAGAGAAAACCCTCCAGCAGCTCAGCCGAGCACATCCGCAGCAGCTCAGCCGAGCACATCATCGGCAGCTCAGCCGAACACTTCATCTGCGGCGGCAGCTTCACCTGCTTCTGTTCCTCTGGATGTACACCCTCTGTTTAAGAGGATGCATATACGGTGCAATGCGTGCAATGCTCTCTTCTCTTATGGGGACACCAGCATTCCCCTAATAGAGAGCAAGATACAGCAGCACACGTGCGGCACCCTATAATTTTTGCCATTTTTTTGTTCCTCTGTCCCTCAATTAACACAACGGCTCTTTTTAGAGCCACCTAACATCTAAACACTTAAATTTGATTTTTAATTCTATTTTTTTAATGATTTTTTTTCCG
This sequence comes from Triturus cristatus, assembly GCF_964204655.1. Taxonomy (NCBI): domain Eukaryota; kingdom Metazoa; phylum Chordata; class Amphibia; order Caudata; family Salamandridae; genus Triturus; species Triturus cristatus. The sequence continues at coordinate 724,985,415 of NC_140586.1, forward strand.
GGGACCCCCTGACAAAAGCTAGGGGGTCAGGAACTCTGTACCCTGCCCCCTTTCCACGTTCTCCACCTTTCTTTTTCATTGTCACACACAAAATGGCGGACAACACTTCCTGATTTCGACCGATTCGAATGTTGACTGACATGTAACCACCAATCAGAATTACGCTCACGCACGGCACCGTGTGCGCACGGTGTGAGCACCATGCGCGCACGGTGCGCGGCTTTAGATATTTATGTACTTTTAACTGCAATTTTCTCAGGAACTACTGAACAGATTGACACCATATATGCAAAAGGCACATCCCTGACCTGAGGACTACCTCTTTGCCAAATTTCAAGTAATTCTGTTCAGTCGTTCGGGCTGTACCTTCAACTAAAGGTCCTATGGGAAAATGCATGGGGAAAACGCGTTTTGGGACCCCCCTTTTTTCTCAGCCCCCGCTTGACGAATCACCCCGAGACTTCCAGGGTAGGAGCTGAGCGGAGCGCCCCATTAGTTTTGAAAATTTCGCGAGGATCCGTCAACCGGCGCCAAAGTTATTCAAAATTGAATTTTCAGATTGCCTATGGCAACACGGTCCTAACTATAACTATCTACTGGCGACCGCCAGTAGATAATATATATATATATTCACTGAAAAAACCATAGGTTTCAGGGGCATTATAGTTAGCTGGACATTTCCCTCGTACAAAACCCTAGAAATTCCCCTGTTATAGTTAGTTCAGCTAACTATAACTCGCGCCCCCGCAATGCACTGCTGATGACGTCACATATTACATCACTCATGACATGGTCAGTGACATCACTGATGACATCACTGATGACATCTCAAATGACATCACTGATGACATCACTGATGACGTCATCCATGTGATAAATTAGTGCATCTTCTCACACCCTAATATAACCTTTGATACACTGACTCAAAATTTCAGACGGCCATTTTGACAACCATAGATACTCCAATACCAATAACTACTCACCCACTCATTGACTTTTAGGTCTACATACATGTCCACTCACCTCTACAGTCACTCATACTTACAGTCACTCTGTGCATTTATACACCTATATAGACACTCACACACCGCCAATCATCCATTGAGGTACTGACACATCTAGTCAGTCATGCAAATAATTAATCACAGTCCAATTTACTCACCTATACAGTTAAACACACTCAAGTTCACTTACTCATGAAAATACTAACAAATTCTGTGTCTTCCTGCAGAAAAAACAAACAGCACATGACACAGATATCCTTGCACTATGGCGTATACAGCCACTCCCAAAATCTCACACACTCAGATATAGATAGTTATATACTCTTACACACATATACACTGCGTTTCACATATGTAGTTACTGACACATGTACAACTGAGATATACATTCAAGTCAGTTACGCACCAAGAAAATCATCCATTCACACACTTGTACACCCACTTATTCTTCAACAGGCCTTTCCCTATATATATTAAACATAATAAAACTGTTCAGAAACACATACTCAATGGATGATGTCATCAGTGATGTCATCAGTGATGTCATTTGAGATGTCATCAATGATGTCATCAGTGATGTCACTGACCATGTCATGAGTGATGTAATATGTGACTTCATCAGCAGTGCATTGCGGGGGCGCAAGTTATAGTTAGCTGAACTAACTATAACAGGGGAATTTCTACTGTGGGGACAATGGATGTCGACGTCAGACCTGGAAAATAAGAAAGATTGTTAAAAAAAAAACAACATGGTATTCTCAACAAAATACCACAAGAAACAAATCACAGATATATAAAATGCATACAGCTAACAAAATGTTATAAGTTTAACTTACAAAAACTGTAAATGTTGCCGCTTTAAAATATTTACCGAATCTGAAGAAAATGTTTTGCAGAAGGCACCACACCAACACACCAACAACGTTTTTCGTCAGTGGTGAGGACATTTTTTACTTTTTCCAAGGAGCAAACAAAGACCAATACCACCTTCTTCACTCGCAAGATTTGCCAAAGAGTTCTGTTACGAGGGGATCCTAACAAAAAATACTCCTGCGGCACAGCAAGTATGATGAAACACCTAAGGACCCTTCATCCAAACAATCTTGCACGAGAAGAGTGCAAACAGATGAGAAACACTCCTGTTCTGTATCTGTAAAAAAGAATCACAAATAAATGTATATTAATAACTTTCAAATTTATACTATTCCATTAGTGTAAAAACACATTTTATATAAAAACTGACTAAGAAACTATAGCCCTGAACCACAAGTGTGACGATCGTTAAAACACTACATGCATAGTGCATACTACTTTGAAGCAGTTCATGGCCTAAAGCCTACCTCACTAAAAGACTACATGCTAACTGACTAAATGATTACAGTACTATAAGGAGACACACTGGGTGAGTGACAGGGTGTTTGCTAGAAGAGTATGAATACTAACTAGGGAATTGAAGGTGTGAAACACCACTGTGTAGGTGATTAGAGGACTGCATCCATACTGCATAGGCATTTAAAGCAGTCCATGTGCTAAGGCCTGGCTCACTGCATTACTACTTGGGTACTGACTGAATGATTAGAGTACAGCAAGGAGAGTGCCTAGGTGAATTTATAAGTGCTAGGCTTTTCGCACAGGGAATGGATTAGTACTTGGTACTGAATGGGTTACTGGAGGAGTGCAAAGGCAGTGTCAAGTGCTGGACTGTATGGATACTGACTAGGAAATTGAAAGTGTGAAAGACAAGTGTCTAGGTGGTTAGAAGACTGCATGCATAGTGCATAGGGGTTTGAAGCAGTCCATGTGCTAAGGCCTGGCTCAGTGTATGAATACTTAGGCACTGACTGAATGATTAGAGTACTGCAAAGATAGCATCTCTGTAAATTTATAAGTGTTTGGGTTTTAGCACAGTGAATGGATTAGTACATGGTGCTGAATGGGTCACTAGAGGACTGCAAAGGGAGTGACAGGGCATTTCCTGGAAGTGTATGGGTACTGATTAGGGAATTGAATGTGAGAAAGACAATTGTGTAGGTGGTTAGAGGACTGCATACATAGTGAATAAGGGTTTGAAGCAGTCCATATACTAAGGCCTGGGTCACTGGATGAGTACTTGGGTACTGACTGAATGATTAGAGTACTGCAAGGAGAGTGCCTGGGTGAATGTATTAGGGTTTGGCGCTGTGAATGGATTAGTGCATGATGCTGAATGGGTCACTAGAGGAGTGCAACGGCAGTGACAGGGTGTTTGCTGGAAGTGAACGGATACTGACTGGGGAATTGAAGGTGTGAAAGACAAGTGTGTAGGTGGTTAGAGGACTGCATGCATAGTGGATATGGGTTTGACGTAGTCCATGTGCTAAGACCTGGCTCAGTGCATGAATAATTAGGCAGTGACTGAATCATTAGAGTACTGGAAAGAGAGTGTCTAGGTGAATTTATAAGTGATGAGTTTTGGCACAGTCAATGGATTAGTACATGCTGTTGAATGGGTCTCTAGAGGACTGCAAAGGAAGTGACAGGATGTTTCCTGGAAGTGTATGGATACTGACTAGGGAATTGAAGGTGTAAAATACAAGTGTATAGTATGTCAGAACACTTTTATTTGAAGCAATCTATTTGGTACTTAGAAACTGACTAAATAATCAGACTACTTCTAGGACAGTGCTTAGGTAAAACTTTTACATTTTCAGTTCTGCCACAGTGAACAGAATAGTACATGGTACTGCACCTTAGTGTCAAACCCTGACTCATTTTATCAATGCATAAGCAAAGACTAGCTTCTAATGCTACTAAAACTTGACAACATGAGAGGTTTTAAATTAGTTATCTGTCAGCAAATACACGATGTTACCAAATGCTTCTCTCACAGTGGTTCTCAAATGCACACAGACTCACAGTGTGATTCTAGACAACAACTACTATACCTAGGAGTTTACCAAAAATCATTCACTACTGTGGAATTGGTAAGCGAACTGCACACACTCTTCATATTTCAGGACTGCACTTTTATGTCAAAGCTTGACTCATATAATCAAAGCATAAGCAAAGACTGGCTTCTAATGCTACTAAAACTTCACAACATGACCGGTTTTAAAACAGGTATATGTCAGCAAATTCATGATGTTACCAATAACTTCGTCTCACAATCCTTACCCAAATGCACACAGGCTCACAGTGTGATTTTAGACAAGCAACACTCTCCTAGGAGTTTACCAAAACTCATTCACTACTCTGGAAGAGTTAATGGTACTGCACACAATCTACATATTTAAGTACACCACATCAGTGTCAAAGCATGACTCATTTAATCAACGCATAAGCAAAGACTGGATTTTAATCCTACTAAAACTTCACAACATGACAGGTTTTAAACCAGTTATCTGTCAGCAAATACATGATGTTACCAAATGCTTCTCACACAGTGATCCCACATACACACTAACTCACAGTGTGATTCTAGACAAGCACCACTATCCCTATGAGTTTACCAAAACTCATTCACTACAGTGCAAGTGGTAAGGGAACTGCACACAATCTACATATTTCACAACTGCAATTTACTGTCAATGCCTGACTCATATAATGAAAGCATAAGCCATAACTGTCTTCTAATGCTACTAAAACTTGACAACATGACATGTTTTACAACACTTATCTGTCAGCAAATACACAATGTTACCAAACACTTCTCTCACAGTGGTTCCCAAATACACACAGACTCACAGTGTGATTCTAGACAAACAACACTATCCCTAGCAGCTTACCAAAACTCATTCACTACAGTGGAAGTGGTAAGGGAACTGCACACAATCTACATATTTCACGACTGCACTTTAGTGTCAATGCCTGACTAATTTAATCAACGCATAAGCAAAGACTGGCTTCTAATGCTACTAAAACTTGACAACATGACAGGTTTTAAAACAGTTTTCTGTCAGCAAATACACAATGCTACCAAACGCTTCTTTCACAGTGGTTCCCAAAAGCACAAAGACTCACAGTGTGATTCTAGACAAGCACCAGAGTCCCTAGGAATTTACCAAAACTCATTCACTACACTGGAAGTGATAAGGGAACTGCACACAATCTACATATTTCACGACTGCTCTTTAGTGTCAATGCTTGACTCATTTAATCAACACATAAGCAAAGACTGGCTTCTAATGCTACTAAAACTTGACAACATGACAGGTTTTAAAACAGTTTTCTCTCAGCAAATACACAATGTTACCAAACGCTTCTCTCACTGTGGTTCCCAAATGCACACAGACTCACAGAGTGATTCTAGACAAGTACCAGTATTCCTAGGAGTTTACCAAAACTCATTCACTACACTGGAAGTGATAAGGGAACTGCACACAATCTACATGTTTCACGACTGCACTTTAGTGTCAATGCCTGACTCATTTAATCAACACATAAGCAAAGACTGGCTTCTAATGCTACTAAAACTTGACAACATGACAAGTTTTAAAACAGTTTTCTGTCAGCAAATACACGATGTTACCAAACACTTCTCTCTCAGTAGTTCCCAAATACACACAGACTCACAGTGTGATTCTAGACAAACAACACTATCCCTAGCAGCTTACCAAAACTCATTCACTACAGTGGAAGTGGTAAGGGAACTGCACACAATCTACATATTTCACGACTGCACTTTAGTGTCAATGCCTGACTCATTTAATCAACGTATAAGCAATGACTGGCTTCTAATGCTACTAAAACTTGACAACATGACAAGTTTTAAAACAGTTTTCTGTCAGCAAATACACAATGTTACCAAACGCTTCTTTCACAGTGGTTCCCAAATGCACAAAGACTCACAGTGTGATTCTAGAAAAGCACCAGTATCCCTAGGAGTTTACCAAAACTCATTCACTACACTGGAAGTGATAAGGGAACTGCACACAATCTACATATTTCACGACTGCAATTTACTGTCAATGCCTGACTCATATAATGAAAGCATAAGCCATAACTGTCTTCTAATGCTACTAAAACTTGACAACATGACAGGTTTTAAAACAGTTATCTGTCAGCAAATACACGATGTTACCAAATGCTTCTCTCACAATCCTTACCCAAATGCACACAGACTCACAGTGTTATTTTAGACAAGCAACACTATCCTAGGAGTTTACCAAAACTCATTCACTAGTCTGGAAGAGTTAATGGTACTGCACACAATCTACATATTTAAGTACAGCACATCAGTGTCAAAGCATGACTCATTTAATCAACATATAAGCAAAGACTGGATTCTAATGCTACTAAAACTTCACAACATGACAGATTTTAAAACAGTTATCTGTCAGCAAATACATGATGTTACCAAATGATTCTCTCACACTGATCCCAAATACACACTAACTCACAGTGTGATTCTAGACAAGCACCACTATCCCTATGAGCTTACCAAAACTCATTCACTACAGTGCAAGTGGTAAGGGAACTGCACACAATCTACATATTTCACGACTGCAATTTACTGTCAATGCCTCACTCATTTAATGAAAGCATATCCATAACTGTCTTCTAATGCTACTAAAACTTGACAACCTGACTGGTTTTAAAACAGTTATCTGTCAGCAAATACACGATATTACCAAATGCTTCTCTCACAGTGGTTCCCAAATGCACACAGACTCACTGTGTGATTCTAGACAAACAACACTATCCCTTGCACTATACCAAAACACATTTCTTCATCTAGAAGTAGTACTACATTTTAGTATAGAAACATAACATAACTCATTTCACAAATTCATAAACAATGACTGGTTTCTAATTCTACCAAAATATAAAAACAGCACAGTTATCTGTCTACAAACACATGAAAAACACAACTGCCTATCACAGAATGGTTTCTACATGCACACACATTGTAGAGAAAAAAAAGTACTCCCTACACTTTAGCAGGAAAAATACATTAGTCTGATTAAAATCAAAATAGTCTACATACATCCCCTCACAATTAAATAACTAATCTTTCAAGTTCTTTTGTAGATTAAGGAGTATATCAATCACTCACCATATTTTCTTTTACAGAATCTGCACTGTGCACCTCTCAGCAAAAGCAAAGAATGGAAAAGTTTCCCTTTCATTTTCCATACATATACATGTAAACATCAAATCACAATCCTTCGCACATAAACTCAAAAGCAAACACACATTTCTCTTGGTTAAACATTTCAACCCTTTCCAGCTGAAATACATTTCAACCCTTCCCCCAATCTGCCTTCTGCCTGTTACCATAGAAACAGGTCATGGAACACTGCACTGAGCTCACAGTTCACAAGTTCAGCACACAATGTTCCTACACAAGACAGGAAGTGTGCTTGACTTTTCAACATATCAGCTTATCATATATAATGTTCCTTACAATCTGTTTTTGTTAACCAATAACAATCATACCTTTAAAAAACAAAAATATACACCCTACCTTTCAGTGTAGAAAGTTGTTATACAACCAATGATTTCTTGTCGTTTTTCAAAAAACGTTGCTGTGGATCCGCGCACCCACCGCGAGAGAATCCGTGCATCCATCGCGATAGGATGCGCACACCGTGCGCGCATTTCGACGCTTGTTTTTTAAAAAACAAAAAGGGGGGCCACAGGGGGTCCTTCTGGGACCCCCTAAGCAGATCTAGAGGGTCAGAGTATTTCCACTCTGCCCCCTTTATATCTTTTACACACTTATTCCCCTTCCATCCTCAGCCTCGCTTCTACCGAAGCAGAAAATGGCCGTCAACTGTTCCTGGTTTCGAATGTAGAGAGACGCTCGACAGCCAATTAGCATTCAGCGCGCGATCGGGAGGGTGCACGCTCCGTTCGGGGAGGGTGCGCTTACAGTGCGGGTACGGTCCGCGGATCCTCCGTGGCCATAGATATCACTAACTTTTTTACCCTAATTTTCTCAGGAACTACTGAACAGATCCACACCAAACATGCAAAAGGCACGAGTCCGAACTGAGGACTACCTCTTTGCCAAATTTGGTGTCATTCCGTTCAGCGGTTCGGGCTGTAGCTGCGACAACAGATCCTATGGGAAATTGCATGGGGAAAATGCGTTTTGAGACCCCCCTTTTTTCTCGGTCCCCGCTTCACGGATCACCGCAAAACTTTCAGGGTAGGAGCGGAGCGGAGCTGGCCAAAAGTTTGGAGAATTTCGCGAAGATTCATCAATCGGCGCCAAAGATATTCCCAATAGAATGTTGCAGATTTCCTATGGAAAATAGGTCCTAACTATAACTATCTACTGGCGACCGCCAATAGATAATATATATATATAATATATATATAATATATATATATATATATATATATATATATATATATATATTATCTACTGGCGGTAGCCAGTAGATAGTTATAGTTAGGACCGTGTTTCCATAGGAATTCAATTTTCAAAATAGGTGGGGTGCTCCGCTCCGCTCCTACCCTGAATGTCTCGGGGGGATTAGTCAAGCAGGGGCTGAGAAAAAAGGGGGGTCCCAAAACGCGTTTTCCCCATGCAATTTTCCATAGGGACCTTTAGTCCAAGGTACAACCCGAACGGCTGAACAGAATTACTTGAAATTTGGCAGAGAGGTAGTCCTCAGGTCAGGGATGTGCCTTTTGCAGGTCTGGTGTCAATCTGTTCAGTAGTTCCTGAGAAAATCAAAAGTAAAATCATATATGTGGGCGGAGCCTAACCACACATCTCATCCTGAGATCTGATTGGCTGTCAGCACTTCATCCAAGAAGTGTTGGCAGCCATCTTGGGACCAATATACATGATAGCACCTCATTAAAAAGCATTGCAGTTAATAGAAGGTTTTAAGACTTTAGTTACATTATAAATCATTTGTTGATGGTACCATACTCATTTTAGGAATTGTGGTATGTTCTAAGGTGATTTCACCATGTGAAAAAGCCTTCTGCTGGGATATCATGATTGAGAGAAAAATATTTTCTCATGCTTTTCCCACAGAGGTTTGGAAGGTGACCTATAAGCTAAACTGAGAGCTTATTTTCTGTAAATTCACATTATCTTTCTCAGTCATGTGAGAATGAAGTCTGACATTCTCAGTAAAACATGTACATCCAACAAGGGCAGAGACTGTCAGTTGATTCCTTTGTGTTCTACTGCAGCTTCCCAGAGTGTTCCAAAGAACAACTAGAGCGCTAACAGTCCTACTTATGATAAACGTATGGCACACCTGAAGCCATCTTGCTTGGATTAAAGTGGTAACTCTTAAAACATTTAATTTAAAAAGGAACAAAATGAGGGGGTTCATTTTTCCATAAAAAGTATGATTAGTGCTGCAGAAAGAAAACTTAGGGCACATTTTGAGTGACTTCTCAAATCCTCTTCTATTTCATTAAAAAATTCTGACATGCAGACTGAAACATGCACTTTCAATACCAGCAGCAGTTTTCCCTGGTGAGCAGTAGCTTTACTACAGTGATCTAATGAGCAAAAAGAGTGCTAACATTCTGAATTTGTGGCAAATGTGTGACACATCTGAATGCCTTTGGAATCAAAGTAAAAAACTGAAAGCATTTCCTACTGAGGAGACTGCAGTACATGAGGAAATTAGGAAACTTCATAACAAATAAATCTCCCAAGATGGCCACCGGAGACAAAAGAGCCCAAATGTAGCCCAAAATCACCCAGATGTAGCCCAAATATAGCCCGATGACAGAAGTGTGCAAAACACTTATTATTTTGTGTTTTTGCAGAGTTATAGAGTGCAGACTTGTCAGGTATTGGAGTGCTTTACATGAGCATTGGTTACATCACACAAGAACAAATTCATTTTGGTTGTAGACATGGGGAGACTAAGTGATTTGACCAGAATCACAGAATGTCGAGATGAAGCAGAAACTCCAACCTGGTTCCCCAGTTGCAAAGTCTGCAGTTCTGGAAGTAACACCACATCCTCTCCACTAAGTGCAACATTTAATCAAGTGGTCAACTGGATAAAAAAACATAAAGGTAACAAATAATTTAAAAGTGCTTTCTCGCTATTTGAAAACTCAGAAAATATGTCCTTATTTTAGTCTTTTAGAGCACTAACCATAATTTTGATGCCAATAAGACCCTCTCATATATGTAATTTCTAAAGGAAATGCTCTAGGTATTACAGTTTTGATTACATCAAGATGACGTCAGGCGTTCCACACTTTTGTAATAAATATAGAATGTTAGCAATCTAGTTGTTCATTAGGATACTGTTGAGAGGCAGAGGCCAGGGGCACGGACTCTGAAAATTGAAGGCATGTAGGAGGGTGCAAAGGCAACAATTTAACCACACTGAGCAGGCAGGAAGGGCCGTGGCAGCACAACAGACTATGGAGGGCAGTGGAAAGGGGGGCAGGGGCAACAAACCAACAATACAGGACTTGCAAGAGAGGCTGTGGCAATGTAATAGACCATTGTGGGCAGAAGGAAGAGGCAATGGTAGTACAACCATACATGCCAACAGACCCAATTCAGCCAGGAAACGTCCAATGTTTTTAAGCTCAAATGGGCTTTATTTGATCTGTCTCCTGTCTACAATCTCCTCTTTTTCAATGTAACTCAAAGGGGAAAATCAATACCCCAGTTTTTTTTCAAAATCTCCCTCTTACCAAGTTCAAAATGTTCGCAAGTATGGTACATTGGATCATGGAAGGAAATGGGGTAGGGACATGGACTTGGATAACAGAGGAAAGGAGGGACATGGAGAGGTGCACCAAACTGACCCTGCAGGGCAGGCATCAGGGTTTGCAGCAGCACAATACACCACACAGGGCATGCGGGACGGGAGTGCAGCACAACAATCCATAGAAAGCAAGAGGGAGGGGACAGGACCATCCACATGGACAACAGAGAACAGAGGGGCAAGAGACAGGACCATAATGGACAGACAGGAGAGAAAGCTGCAGCATAACAGACCATAAAGGGCAGGAGGGATGGATCAGGGGCATTACAATGGAACAGACAAGCCAGGAGGGAGGGAGTAGGGGTCTGCATATGTAAACAGAGGGCTGGGGGCAAGGGGGCAGGGCAGGAGCAGCAAGATAGCCATGGAGGTCAGGCAGGATGGGCACTAGAAGCAAGACACACCATGAAGAGCAACAGTGAGACTGTGATGGCATACACACAGACCATGGAGGGAAGGTGGGAGGGGTTCAGGGGCAGCTAACTGACCACACAGGGAAGGTGGGAGGGGCAATGGCAGCACAGAAGACCATGCATGGCAAGTGGGAGGGTTAGTGGTAGCACAATGGCTATGATGGGCAAGAAGGAGGGTGCAGGGGTCAGCACAAAGGACGATGGAGGATAGAAGGGAGGGTCAGGACCTGTGCACAGACAAGAAAGTTCAGGGGAAGGGGCCTCACAACAGACCGCACAGGGCAGGCAGGAGGAGCAGTTGCAGCACAACAGACCAGGGAGGGCAGAAGGGTGTGGCAGTACAATGGACCATATAGGACAGGAGGAAGAGGATAGGGGCATGGCATGTGGACAGGCAGGGTGGAGGTGGCAGGGACAGGTTACAGTCATCTGACAATGCTAGGCAGGTGGGAGGGGAGTGGAGGGAAGGTGACGAAGCGGTTTTTGAATTGTTCCAACTCTGGCTTAACCAACAAGACCCCTTTCTGAAATTCACCTACACCCTCAGTAGGTCTAAGTTGGTCTTCCTTGACCTTAATATAATAGCACAGGAAGGTCGTCTGATCACCTCCACACATTTCAAACGTACGGCAAGAAACTGCCTTCTAACATATGACAGTTTCCATCCGCGAAGTCTAAAGAACAATCTTCCATTTGGACAATTCTTGCGCCTGAGACGCAATTGCACCACACGGCAGGATTACAAGATCCAGGCCAAGGATCTCTCACAGAAACTAGTCCAACGACAATACCCACAACATCTAGTATCGAAGGCACAAAAAAGAGCTTCCAACAACAACAGGGAGGCCCTCCTTGAACATAAACCCACGGATACAGAAAAGAACCTCAAAAGACATATCTGTATTACCACATTCAACATCGCCTCAGACCAAGTAACAAAAATAATAAAAAAACACTGGCGCACTCTAAACAGTGCAGGACTGGACTTACAAAAACCCATGTTCAGTCATAAAAGAGGAAAAAACTTGAGGAACTACTTGGTACACACTAGACCCAACCCAGCGAAAACCGCTGGACCTATACGCCTGCTCCACCCACTACCGGAAGGTCACCACCCATGTGGTAACTGCAGCGTGTGCCACCTAACCACTACGACCAAAACCGTTGTTTGCAATAATGGTACAACATGGAACCTCAGAGCATTTACAAATTGCAACACGACAGGCGTGATATACCTTATCACTTGTGTATGCAATCTCCACTATGTGGGCATGACCACTAGAAAGGTGAACACCAGAATGATAGAACACCGAAGCAATTTCAGGTGTAAAAGAAACAATACAAAAATGACCACACATTTTCTTGAACACCATCACACACCTAATGACTTCAGTCAACCACCCCAATATTGAAAGGATATTACATGAAAAAGAGCAGCGTTGGGTTTTCAAGTTGCGGTCTGACATTAATGGTCTTAATGACGACATACCGTGGGACAATTCACTTCAAACTAGGGCCATAATGAGACCACTTTACCACCCGCATGATATATTTTTTCAAAATATATGTATTTTTTCCAGATCGTGAATCATGCAACTTTATTGATAATGATCCTTTCACATTCATCGCAAAGGCATTTCCTGTAAAACATTAAAACCCTTCCTTTTTTCTCCACTCTGGTGAATGATAAACGAGGGGTATATTCCAACCACTTCTTCTCCAGCTGAACCCTTTAGTTATCACATGGGATCACTTATCCAAGCGACGCTTATTGCTGTAAACTCCAATCCTGATTCCACCTTGACCTCATTGATAATCTTACTATGTGAGCCCATAATCAATGGTAGTCCTTACGATCGCTTCACCGTTATGACACGAAATTCCCCCAATACTTTCTTCACCATCGGCGATTTCGCTCAACGAGCCTTGAGGATTTGGGCACATACACTGACCCTTTCCCCGTTCCAACATGGCCACCATAGTAAGGACCTGCACCGCAGAGTCCTTTCTCTTTTTCCATGCGGAAATGCCAATTAAAATTAGGCAGCCCGCCCGTGACCGAGCAGTATGCGGTCCGAGAGGCTGGGCTCTAGTAGGTGTGCCAGAGTGCGGTTTTCCACGTACAAGTAAGTTACCAGTCCCGGGGAAACCGAGCACGCTCTCCGATACTACGGAGACATTACCTCTCGAGTCTCACTCTAACTCCGTTCTCCTCCCAATCGAAAAAGCTTCACCACAAGATACGGAGCCCATTTTTGAGAGACAACCAAGCCCATTAACAAACTCGTATGTATATATATTTCTCTCTAGGTGTACGAGATCTCCACACCCCCTCCGTTGACCATGAGGCTTATTGCTTGCTTCTAAACATGTATGTAATGTTGTGCATATCTGTCAGTCTTGTATGTGTAATGTGTTTTGTCAGACGCATGTTTGTTGTTTGTTTTGTGAGCAGAAATTGCATTCACTAAACTTTTCACTCACCTTGTAGCACAGCGCCTGCATGGAAGAATTAATTAACGCTGTTTTGAACATCCACTTAGCAACACATTAGAAAACTTAGTGTGCCCTACACTGGTGTATAGTGTGATCACTATTGATTTTATTTTTTGCATATTGACTGCCTTGGATCCCTTAATATTTGTGTTTCTTTATCCAACAGATATTTCCTGACGTATACTTACGTATGTATTAATTTTTATGCATGCTTAGTAGTTGCAGCGTCTCACTTTCTTCACCTTATTTAGGTATACTAGGAGTGGTTTCTCACACTGGGCTGGTCCCGGTGTGGTCCTGAGGAAGAGCTGGGGAAGCTCGAAACTAGTTGACCATATGCTAGGTACACCTATCCATTATAGTTAGGGCCTTTAGCATATTACCCCGTTTTTAACCAATTAGCTAGGAGCAAGAATAAAATATATTTGGCCCACTAGTTGATTATTTTAAAACACTTTGTCCCACTCCACTTCACTACACTTGCACTACACATAAACTTGTTTTAAGTGCTCCTACGTAATCCGCAAGTCGCAGCACGCCTCAGCCCGTAGAGGACTGAGAGGACCCCAATGATGAAGCATGTCACCAAGGGGAAACCCTGGTGAGTGAGGGGACTCAAGAAAGGCAAAGTTTTGCCCCTTTCTTTCTTTTGGGTGATCAGCGGAATCCTATTGTTTTTTCCGACACCCTCTGGTTAGGTTCTTTTACCTGTTCATGCAGGTTCTTTTTGATGTATGTACAAAATGGAGGGTGAACCTAACCTTTAGAAACCTCTTTTTCCCCCCTTTTTTGTTAACCATTAATTACAGCTTGCAGCTGAGGGAAACCTTTTGTAATAAATTCTCTGTCTGACATTTCACTACACACATCCTTAGACCATCATGACTGAAGTAACAGGCCTCACCTACTCATAAGATGAGGTAGATAGAATTATAGCATCCATGCTTCCCCTGGCCGGGACCAGCACCAGGGATACCAATGAAGCCAGTCAATGCTGGGATGAGTTAACCGAACTAAAACGTGAACAGATAAAAACTTTGTTACACGGAATTATGATGACCGAATATGTAAGGGCCAACATTGCACCACGGGGCCTAATAGTTAGGAATGAACCCTTCATTTTAAGAAGGACTGGTCCTTAATATTCTGGCACTGTACCAGAGACTGGTTGGTGCTAATTATAAAAACAGCTACACGTCTATCTGAGGAGATGAAAATTGGCATCCATGATCTGAAAATTCATCTAAAAACTTACCAAAGTGCAGCAGAACTGAAAAAACTTTTGGAAGAACTTAACAAAACCATGGCTGAGTTTGAGATTGGCTTGAAAGACGCCAAATACGTAAAACTGAAGAAAGATCAGAAAAATTTCACACAAGAAAAAATGTATCCCTACACCAGGGAGGACTATATTCCTACAAATCGCAATCCAGGTTACAACACAGACAGCGATGGTTCAGACACTGGCTCTGATATCTCGGATCCAGGTAGCAATTACAACCCCACCAACAGAAACAGACGACCAAGAGGAGGACGTTTTAGAAATAGGGGCGGACCAAGATTTGGCTGGTCGCCGTATCAAAACATCCCACCATATGTTCCCCCCCCCAATTTTTCTACGGACCACCTCCATTCCACCAACCATACCCGCAACAACCTTACCCATATTGGGATGAATCTCAGAACCAAGAAAAGAATCAGTCTTTTTTAGGAAGAGGAAAGACCCCGCAAAGAGGAAAAAACAGACAAGGCCAACAAGTGCAATGGGCCCAACCCCTGGAAACGGTGAGGAGTCACACACGGAGTATGGGTCCTCCGAGTATACCATCAACGAGCAGCAACCAAGCCTAGTAGTCAACCTATCCAATCTCACTCTTACACCTACTCAAAAAAATGTATTAGAGAAAGGACTAGGTTTTGTCCCAACAGCAACATTGGACAAATTTAAATTAATCTGCGAACTGAAAGAATTCATTCGCAGGATCAAATTGGAGGTTTACTTCAGAGATAAAGAACCAAACACCACGTCTAAGACGGACACTGGATTACACAAAAAATCCAACTTTACTCCTCCACCTAATACCCTTCCCATTGAATTACTCGCTTTTGAAAAAGCGGTAATGAAGGAAATCACCGAAATGGATGCAAAAACTATAAGGGTGTTTCACAACACTAGTAAAATCGAACAGGAGGCGATCCATCAGCTTTCAAATGAAAAAAATCTCACCATCAAACCAGCTGATAAAGGAGGAGCAATAGTCTTACAAAATACTCCTGACTATCAGACTGAATGTCTCCGACTGTTGGCCGATACAAGAAACTATCTACCAATCCAAAAGGACCCCACAGAACGCCTATGGATAGAGATTGCAAATCTGATTGAGGAATCACTGATCAATGATTGGATAACCAAGAAGGAAGCAGACTTTTTGGAAAACAAGAAACCCGTTATTCCTTATTTCTACACCATCCCCAAAATACATAAATCTATGGTGACGCCCCCCGGCAGACCTATAGTGTCAGGGATAGGTTCAATCTTGGAACCTCTGTCTAAATTTGCAGATGCTTTCCTGCGACCTTTGGTCCAAGCTACAGAAACATACCTACAGGACACTAAAGCTGTCCTATGCTTACTGCAAGATCTGGAATTCGATCCCACGACAAGGATACTTATTAGTCTGGATGTGGAAAGCTTGTACACAAGTTTACCACACAAAGACACGCTAGATATCCTGGAGGAAGTACTCTTTCTCAACACCTGGGAATACCACACACCCAGACATGTGGTCCTCGAATGTTGTCGCCTGGCTCTAACGGAAAATTTCTTCCAATTCAATAACTCACTGTATAAACAAACGCACGGTACCGGCATGGGGAGTACCTTCGCGCCGAGCGTAGCGGGGCTCTATGTACATCACCTAGAGAAACACAAGATCCTCCATGAAAACAATCCGTACATCGACCATATCAAACTATGGAAAAGATACATTGACGACGTGTTTCTTATCTGGGAAGGTGACGAAGCGGTTTTTGAATTGTTCCAACTCTGGCTTAACCAACAAGACCCCTTTCTGAAATTCACCTACACCATCAGTAGGTCCAAGTTGGTCTTCCTTGACCTTAATATAATATCACAGGAAGGTCGTCTGATCACCTCCACACATTTCAAACCTACGGCAAGAAACTGCCTTCTAACATATGACAGTTTCCATCCGCGAAGTCTAAAGAACAATCTTCCATTTGGACAATTCTTGCGCCTGAGACGCAATTGCACCACACGGCAGGATTACAAAATCCAGGCCAAGGATCTCTCACAGAAACTAGTCCAACGACAATACCCACAACATCTAGTATCGAAGGCACAAAAAAGAGCTTCCAACAACAACAGGGAGGCCCTCCTTGAACATAAACCCACGGATACAGAAAAGAACCTCAAAAGACATATCTGTATTACCACATTCAACATCGCCTCAGACCAAGTAACAAAAATAATAAAAAAACACTGGCGCACTCTAAACAGTGCAGGACTGGACTTACAAAAACCCATGTTCAGTCATAAAAGAGGAAAAAACTTGAGGAACTACTTGGTACACACTAGACCCAACCCAGCGAAAACCGCTGGACCTATACGCCTGCTCCACCCACTACCGGAAGGTCACCACCCATGTGGTAACTGCAGCGTGTGCCACCTAACCACTACGACCAAAACCGTCGTTTGCAATAATGGTACAACATGGAACCTCAGAGCATTTACAAATTGCAACACGACAGGCGTGATATACCTTATCACTTGTGTATGCAATCTCCACTATGTGGGCATGACCACTAGAAAGGTGAACACCAGAATGATAGAACACCGAAGCAATTTCAGGTGTAAAAGAAACAATACAAAAATGACCACACATTTTCTTGAACACCATCACACACCTAATGACTTCAGTCAACCACCCCAATATTGAAAGGATATTACATGAAAAAGAGCAGCGTTGGGTTTTCAAGTTGCGGTCTGACATTAATGGTCTTAATGACGACATACCGTGGGACAATTCACTTCAAACTAGGGCCATAATGAGACCACTTTACCACCCGCATGATATATTTTTTCAAAATATATGTATTTTTTCCAGATCGTGAATCATGCAACTTTATTGATAATGATCCTTTCACATTCATCGCAAAGGCATTTCCTGTAAAACATTAAAACCCTTCCTTTTTTCTCCACTCTGGTGAATGATAAACGAGGGGTATATTCCAACCACTTCTTCTCCAGCTGAACCCTTTAGTTATCACATGGGATCACTTATCCAAGCGACGCTTATTGCTGTAAACTCCAATCCTGATTCCACCTTGACCTCATTGATAATCTTACTATGTGAGCCCATAATCAATGGTAGTCCTTACGATCGCTTCACCGTTATGACACGAAATTCCCCCAATACTTTCTTCACCATCGGCGATTTCGCTCAACGAGCCTTGAGGATTTGGGCACATACACTGACCCTTTCCCCGTTCCAACATGGCCACCATAGTAAGGACCTGCACCGCAGAGTCCTTTCTCTTTTTCCATGCGGAAATGCCAATTAAAATTAGGCAGCCCGCCCGTGACCGAGCAGTATGCGGTCCGAGAGGCTGGGCTCTAGTAGGTGTGCCAGAGTGCGGTTTTCCACGTACAAGTAAGTTACCAGTCCCGGGGAAACCGAGCACGCTCTCCGATACTACGGAGACATTACCTCTCGAGTCTCACTCTAACTCCGTTCTCCTCCCAATCGAAAAAGCTTCACCACAAGATACGGAGCCCATTTTTGAGAGACAACCAAGCCCATTAACAAACTCGTATGTATATATATTTCTCTCTAGGTGTACGAGATCTCCACACCCCCTCCGTTGACCATGAGGCTTATTGCTTGCTTCTAAACATGTATGTAATGTTGTGCATATCTGTCAGTCTTGTATGTGTAATGTGTTTTGTCAGACGCATGTTTGTTGTTTGTTTTGTGAGCAGAAATTGCATTCACTAAACTTTTCACTCACCTTGTAGCACAGCGCCTGCATGGAAGAATTAATTAACGCTGTTTTGAACATCCACTTAGCAACACATTAGAAAACTTAGTGTGCCCTACACTGGTGTATAGTGTGATCACTATTGATTTTATTTTTTGCATATTGACTGCCTTGGATCCCTTAATATTTGTGTTTCTTTATCCAACAGATATTTCCTGACGTATACTTACGTATGTATTAATTTTTATGCATGCTTAGTAGTTGCAGCGTCTCACTTTCTTCACCTTATTTAGGTATACTAGGAGTGGTTTCTCACACTGGGCTGGTCCCGGTGTGGTCCTGAGGAAGAGCTGGGGAAGCTCGAAACTAGTTGACCATATGCTAGGTACACCTATCCATTATAGTTAGGGCCTTTAGCATATTACCCCGTTTTTAACCAATTAGCTAGGAGCAAGAATAAAATATATTTGGCCCACTAGTTGATTATTTTAAAACACTTTGTCCCACTCCACTTCACTACACTTGCACTACACATAAACTTGTTTTAAGTGCTCCTACGTAATCCGCAAGTCGCAGCACGCCTCAGCCCGTAGAGGACTGAGAGGACCCCAATGATGAAGCATGTCACCAAGGGGAAACCCTGGTGAGTGAGGGGACTCAAGAAAGGCAAAGTTTTGCCCCTTTCTTTCTTTTGGGTGATCAGCGGAATCCTATTGTTTTTTCCGACACCCTCTGGTTAGGTTCTTTTACCTGTTCATGCAGGTTCTTTTTGATGTATGTACAAAATGGAGGGTGAACCTAACCTTTAGAAACCTCTTTTTCCCCCCTTTTTTGTTAACCATTAATTACAGCTTGCAGCTGAGGGAAACCTTTTGTAATAAATTCTCTGTCTGACATTTCACTACACACATCCTTAGACCATCATGACTGAAGTAACAGGCCTCACCTACTCATAAGATGAGGTAGATAGAATTATAGCATCCATGCTTCCCCTGGCCGGGACCAGCACCAGGGATACCAATGAAGCCAGTCAATGCTGGGATGAGTTAACCGAACTAAAACGTGAACAGATAAAAACTTTGTTACACGGAATTATGATGACCGAATATGTAAGGGCCAACATTGCACCACGGGGCCTAATAGTTAGGAATGAACCCTTCATTTTAAGAAGGACTGGTCCTTAATATTCTGGCACTGTACCAGAGACTGGTTGGTGCTAATTATAAAAACAGCTACACGTCTATCTGAGGAGATGAAAATTGGCATCCATGATCTGAAAATTCATCTAAAAACTTACCAAAGTGCAGCAGAACTGAAAAAACTTTTGGAAGAACTTAACAAAACCATGGCTGAGTTTGAGATTGGCTTGAAAGACGCCAAATACGTAAAACTGAAGAAAGATCAGAAAAATTTCACACAAGAAAAAATGTATCCCTACACCAGGGAGGACTATATTCCTACAAATCGCAATCCAGGTTACAACACAGACAGCGATGGTTCAGACACTGGCTCTGATATCTCGGATCCAGGTAGCAATTACAACCCCACCAACAGAAACAGACGACCAAGAGGAGGACGTTTTAGAAATAGGGGCGGACCAAGATTTGGCTGGTCGCCGTATCAAAACATCCCACCATATGTTCCCCCCCCCCAATTTTTCTACGGACCACCTCCATTCCACCAACCATACCCGCAACAACCTTACCCATATTGGGATGAATCTCAGAACCAAGAAAAGAATCAGTCTTTTTTAGGAAGAGGAAAGACCCCGCAAAGAGGAAAAAACAGACGAGGCCAACAAGTGCAATGGGCCCAACCCCTGGAAACGGTGAGGAGTCACACACGGAGTATGGGTCCTCCGAGTATACCATCAACGAGCAGCAACCAAGCCTAGTAGTCAACCTATCCAATCTCACTCTTACACCTACTCAAAAAAATGTATTAGAGAAAGGACTAGGTTTTGTCCCAACAGCAACATTGGACAAATTTAAATTAATCTGCGAACTGAAAGAATTCATTCGCAGGATCAAATTGGAGGTTTACTTCAGAGATAAAGAACCAAACACCACGTCTAAGACGGACACTGGATTACACAAAAAATCCAACTTTACTCCTCCACCTAATACCCTTCCCATTGAATTACTCGCTTTTGAAAAAGCGGTAATGAAGGAAATCACCGAAATGGATGCAAAAACTATAAGGGTGTTTCACAACACTAGTAAAATCGAACAGGAGGCGATCCATCAGCTTTCAAATGAAAAAAATCTCACCATCAAACCAGCTGATAAAGGAGGAGCAATAGTCTTACAAAATACTCCTGACTATCAGACTGAATGTCTCCGACTGTTGGCCGATACAAGAAACTATCTACCAATCCAAAAGGACCCCACAGAACGCCTATGGATAGAGATTGCAAATCTGATTGAGGAATCACTGATCAATGATTGGATAACCGAGAAGGAAGCAGACTTTTTGGAAAACAAGAAACCCGTTATTCCTTATTTCTACACCATCCCCAAAATACATAAATCTATGGTGACGCCCCCCGGCAGACCTATAGTGTCAGGGATAGGTTCAATCTTGGAACCTCTGTCTAAATTTGCAGATGCTTTCCTGCGACCTTTGGTCCAAGCTACAGAAACATACCTACGGGACACTAAAGCTGTCCTATGCTTACTGCAAGATCTGGAATTCGATCCCACGACAAGGATACTTATTAGTCTGGATGTGGAAAGCTTGTACACAAGTTTACCACACAAAGACACGCTAGATATCCTGGAGGAAGTACTCTTTCTCAACACCTGGGAATACCACACACCCAGACATGTGGTCCTCGAATGTTGTCGCCTGGCTCTAACGGAAAATTTCTTCCAATTCAATAACTCACTGTATAAACAAACGCACGGTACCGGCATGGGGAGTACCTTCGCGCCGAGCGTAGCGGGGCTCTATGTACATCACCTAGAGAAACACAAGATCCTCCATGAAAACAATCCGTACATCGACCATATCAAACTATGGAAAAGATACATTGACGACGTGTTTCTTATCTGGGAAGGTGACGAAGCGGTTTTTGAATTGTTCCAACTCTGGCTTAACCAACAAGACCCCTTTCTGAAATTCACCTACACCATCAGTAGGTCCAAGTTGGTCTTCCTTGACCTTAATATAATATCACAGGAAGGTCGTCTGATCACCTCCACACATTTCAAACCTACGGCAAGAAACTGCCTTCTAACATATGACAGTTTCCATCCGCGAAGTCTAAAGAACAATCTTCCATTTGGACAATTCTTGCGCCTGAGACGCAATTGCACCACACGGCAGGATTACAAAATCCAGGCCAAGGATCTCTCACAGAAACTAGTCCAACGACAATACCCACAACATCTAGTATCGAAGGCACAAAAAAGAGCTTCCAACAACAACAGGGAGGCCCTCCTTGAACATAAACCCAAGGATACAGAAAAGAACCTCAAAAGACATATCTGTATTACCACATTCAACATCGCCTCAGACCAAGTAACAAAAATAATAAAAAAACACTGGCGCACTCTAAACAGTGGAGGACTGGACTTACAAAAACCCATGTTCAGTCATAAAAGAGCAAAAAACTTGACGAACTACTTGGTACACACTAGACCCAACCCAGCGAAAACCGCTGGACCTATACGCCTGCTCCACCCACTACCGGAAGGTCACCACCCATGTGGTAACTGCAGCGTGTGCCACCTAACCACTACGACCAAAACCGTCGTTTGCAATAATGGTACAACATGGAACCTCAGAGCATTCACAAATTGCAACACGACAGGCGTGATATACCTTATCACTTGTGTATGCAATCTCCACTATGTGGGCATGACCACTAGAAAGGTGAACACCAGAATGATAGAACACCGAAGCAATTTCAGGTGTAAAAGAAACAATACAAAAATGACCACACATTTTCTTGAACACCATCACACACCTAATGACTTCAGTTGGGTCATTATTGAACATGTGGACAACCACCCCAATATTGAAAGGATATTACATGAAAAAGAGCAGCGTTGGGTTTTCAAGTTGCGGTCGGACATTAATGGTCTTAATGACGACATACCGTGGGGACAATTCACTTCAAACTAGGGCCATAATGAGACCACTTTACCACCCGCATGATATATTTTTTCAAAATATATGTATTTTTTCCAGATCGTGAATCATGCAACTTTATTGATAATGATCCTTTCACATTCATCGCAAAGGCATTTCCTGTAAAACATTAAAACCCTTCCTTTTTTCTCCACTCTGGTGAATGATAAACGAGGGGTATATTCCAACCACTTCTTCTCCATCTGAACCCTTTAGTTATCACATGGGATCACTTATCCAAGCGACGCTTATTGCTGTAAACTCCAATCCTGATTCCACCTTGACCTCATTGATAATCTTACTATGTGAGCCCATAATCAATGGTAGTCCTTACGATCGCTTCACCGTTATGACACGAAATTCCCCCAATACTTTCTTCACCATCGGCGATTTCGCTCAACGAGCCTTGAGGATTTGGGCACATACACTGACCCTTTCCCCGTTCCAACATGGCCACCATAGTAAGGACCTGCACCGCAGAGTCCTTTCTCTTTTTCCATGCGGAAATGCCAATTAAAATTAGGCAGCCCGCCCGTGACCGAGCAGTATGCGGTCCGAGAGGCTGGGCTCTAGTAGGTGTGCCAGAGTGCGGTTTTCCACGTACAAGTAAGTTACCAGTCCCGGGGAAGCCGAGCACGCTCTCCGATACTACGGAGACATTACCTCTCGAGTCTCACTCTAACTCCGTTCTCCTCCCAATCGAAAAAGCTTCACCACAAGATACGGAGCCCATTTTTGAGAGACAACCAAGCCCATTAACAAACTCGTATGTATATATATTTCTCTCTAGGTGTACGAGATCTCCACACCCCCTCCGTTGACCATGAGGCTTATTGCTTGCTTCTAAACATGTATGTAATGTTGTGCATATCTGTCAGTCTTGTATGTGTAATGTGTTTTGTCAGACGCATGTTTGTTGTTTGTTTTGTGAGCAGAAATTGCATTCACTAAACTTTTCACTCACCTTGTAGCACAGCGCTTGCATGGAAGAATTAATTAACGCTGTTTTGAACATCCACTTAGCAACACATTAGAAAACTTAGTGTGCCCTACACTGGTGTATAGTGTGATCACTATTGATTTTATTTTTTGCATATTGACTGCCTTGGATCCCTTAATATTTGTGTTTCTTTATCCAACAGATATTTCCTGACGTATACTTACGTATGTATTAATTTTTACGCATGCTTAGTAGTTGCAGCGTCTCACTTTCTTCACCTTATTTAGGTATACTAGGAGTGGTTTCTCACACTGGGCTGGTCCCGGTGTGGTCCTGAGGAAGAGCTGGGGAAGCTCGAAACTAGTTGACCATATGCTAGGTACACCTATCCATTATAGTTAGGGCCTTTAGCATATTACCCCGTTTTTAACCAATTAGCTAGGAGCAAGAATAAAATATATTTGGCCCACTAGTTGATTATTTTAAAACACTTTGTCCCACTCCACTTCACTACACTTGCACTACACATAAACTTGTTTTAAGTGCTCCTACGTAATCCGCTAGTCGCAGCACGCCTCAGCCCGTAGAGGACTGAGAGGACCCCAATGATGAAGCATGTCACCAAGGGGAAACCCTGGTGAGTGAGGGGACTCAAGAAAGGCAAAGTTTTGCCCCTTTCTTTCTTTTGGGTGATCAGCAGAATCCTATTGTTTTTTCCGACACCCTCTGGTTAGGTTCTTTTACCTGTTCATGCAGGTTCTTTTTGATGTAGGGACAGGTTACAGTCATCTGACAATGCTAGGCAGGTGGGAGGGGAGTGGCAGCTCAACAGAACACTCAGAGTAGATAGGAGTGGCAGGTCCATGGAACATGGTGGGCAAAAAGGATGGAGCAGGGGCATACACAAAGACATCGGAGGGCAGGGGGAAGGAGAATATGGGCAGCAAGCTAAGCACAGAGTTTAAGCAGGAGGTCAATGATGGGGCATAGAATTGGGCAATGGAGGGCAGGAGGAGTGGACTGGTACATCATACTAAATTGAGGGCAGTGGCAGCACATCAGACCATGCATGGCAGGAGGGAGGAGGCTAGTCCATGGATTCACACAACAGAGGATAGGGAGGAGGGGGATGGGGCAGCAAGCTAACTGTTCAGAGAAGGCGGGTATTAGGAACTTTATTGTTTTTAAAACATGTGTCTGTGCGAACTACTTAAAATATGAACAAGTATGCAGCATAATCTCACTTTTATTCAGGAAGAAGAGGACGTTTGTGACTGTGACTCCGGGCTCACTTGGCAGAAACACCCCCTATCGCAAAATGTAATGCCCGTGAAAAGGGTAGGTGAACACAGTGTTATATAGAACATAGTCCTGAGAGCACGATTGAAAATGAAAACTAGATATAGTGTATGGTATAACCTATGCACCAAAAAGTGTGATATAAGATGAACCGGGCGTGAAATATAATATGCAATACATTGTGCGCAATGACAGATTCATTGGAGAGCGCGAGATAGCACAGGCACTAGCGCGTGCTATGCGATATGCGCCTTGGAGTGTAATATGCACAGGGCAGTGTTGTGTAACCTAACTAGTCTCTAAAGTTGTAATATAAAATATGTGCTGGGCAGTGTAACGTTGCATATGCACTGTGACAAAGATATGGATCCCAGATTGTAATATGTATGGCATAGCAATGTGCGTTATAACATAGGCATCGAGGAAGGCACGTTAGATGGGGCAATATAACCCGTGCGAAGACAAGTGTGGCATGACATATTCACGGGGTCGTGTTACAGTGCACATGGGCTAGAGAGTGTCATAGCATATGCACTAGCTAGTGGAATACAACACAGAGGTGTGTGGCACTCAGCAGGCAATGGTGGGTGTAACACAGCATTGGGCTCTGCCAGGAGTGCGCTGTGACTCTCAAATGATGTTCGTCCCCTTTCCAGAGAGTAAAATAAAAAGTATTACACATCCGGCAGTGGATGTGTGTGTTATTAACCGTGAGGGGGGTTTCTTGCATAGTTTTGGTCGAATTTTTTTCGAATCCCCTTTGAATGACTTGGTGTGCATGTGTATTAAATGTGCCCGTCAATAGCTACCCATGTTTGTATAAATAAACGACAAGGGTGTCTACCGGGATTAGGCACGGTAGGGCATCAGACATGTCAGAGCTTCACTAGTGGTGTAAATACATTCCACGTGGATTCATTGTATGCATAGTCGCCTTTTAATGAATATCACACAAATCGTCATGGTGATAGGTACGAACGGTTTGTCCAGCATGTCCTAGGTGTGTCTATAAATATATATTTTTTAAAAATAATAAAAAACAGTGGCCGGCCCTGGGGATTGGGGTCAAAAAAATATAATTAGGAGACAGGCCCTGGGGGATGGGGTCATCAGGGCCAATAAATTAGAATAAGAAGGGTAACCACACAGCCCCCCTTCTTAAAAAATTAAATGAATAAAAGACTGGCATCGTGCCGGAGGCCACGCCCCCTCCTTGCAGCACTCTGCAAACGCGTCCCCTGGCGAGTTGTAAGTTGGGGAATTAATTCCTCTTCAATACTGAGGGTCCCTGAGGGCCAACTAGCCCAACAGGCATCTCCAGTATGCACCAGGGAGCTGCGCTGCAGACAGGTGTTCTGAGGCCAAGCCCCTTTTTACACCTCTCTGCAACGCAGCTCTGTGGCGCTTACTGGAGGTACCTAGTGGTCTAGTTTGACCCTAGGGACCCTTAGGATTCAAGGGGACTTAATCTCTCAACTTAGAACAGCCACAGGGCGCGTTTACACAGTGGTGAAGGGAGGGGACGGGGCCTGAGGTGACGTGTGCAAACACGCACTATGGCACGTTTTAAATTGGGGATATAATTTTCCTTCAATACTGAGGGCCCCTGGGGGCTAACTAGCCCACCAAGTGCTTCCAGTAAGCGCCACTGAGCTGCACTGCAGAGAGGTGGTCCAGGCCGTGCCACTTTTTACACCTCTCTGCAACGCAGCTCTGTGGCACTTACTGGAGGTACCTAGTGGGCTAGTTGGACCCTAGGGACCCTCAGAATTCAAATGAACTTAATCTCCCAACTAAAAACGGACACAGGGCGTGTTTACACAGTGGTGAAGGGAGGGGACGGGGCCTGAGTTAACGTGTGCAAAAACGCCCTGTGGCATGTTTTAAGAGGTAGTTTTAATCCCCCTGCCCTATTATATACTAGGGGCTTACAGAGGAGGTCATGCTAATCACAGGGGGACCCCAACGCATAATGTTCCCTAGTGTATGTAGGTGTTTTCACTGTATTCTAAGTGTCTTTTAACATAGCACTGGCTCTAGGACTGGTTAGTCAGACTCAGTTTCCACCAGTATCCGTCTGAAAAAGTTGAGGGTACAGGATGATTTTGCAACAAGGCTTCTTTCTGCTCTTCTTTTTGTTCTTTCTGCACGTTATCCTTCTTCCTGCACTTTTCTTCGTCTTTGAGGACTTCTGTTGCTTCTTTCTGCACTTCTTTTTTTTCTTTCTGTGCATTTTTTCTTCTTTCTTCACATGTCCTATCTCTGTAGGCATAGTTAGAAATTAGCATTTAAAAAACCTTTGAAATTCACAGAAAAAACCATAGGTTTCAGGCACGTTATTGTTAGGAATTAGCATTTAAAAAACCTCAGAAATTCACTGAAAAAACCATAGGTTTCAGGGGTGTTATAGTTAGCTGGACTTTTCACTTGTGCAAAACCATTGAAATTCCCCCGTTATAGTTAGTTCAGCTAACTATAACTCGCGTGCCCGCAATGCACTGCTGATGACGTCACATATTACATCACTCATGACATGGTCAGTGACATCACTCATGACATCACTGATGACATCTCAAATGACATCATTGATGACATCACTGATGACATCATCCTTTTGATAGAGTGGCAGACCTCCTCTCACCCTAATATAACCTTTGATACACACATTCAAAAATAGAGACTAAACTTTTCAAAACAATGGACATACCAATACCAGTTACAACAACCTCTTCAGTAATTCTAAGATCCACATACACATCCACTCATTCACCAACAGTCCCATACAGTCACTCATACATGTATTCACTCATCATATGTACTCATACACCTATACATCCTGTTACACAATGCCACTCATTCATAGAGTTACTCACACACATAGTCACTCATGCTAATAAAGAATCAAACATACATTTATTTGCATATACAGTTATACACACACCACCACACTTACTTCTACGGAAACTTACACATACTTAGTCTTTTAAACAAACACTTACAGAAACACATACTTATTCATACAGGAACTCTTTCAATCTCTCACTCTCACATATACTCACTTATATACACCAATAGTCACATATACTAGTTTAAAACATATGTAGTTACTCATAAAGACACTATTGAGACAGTCATTCACTCACTAACACACCCACACACACACTCATCCACCCATACAGTCCTGCACACATGCTGTCTTCAACACATACAAAGAGTGAGTCACTCATTCATGCACCTATGCACTACGTAATACCCCCCACCGAACCATGCAGACACTCAGACTGATACTCAAAAAACCAACTAATAACCTATATAGACACCCATGTAGCTACTCACCAACCCATGCAGCCACTTATACACAAAGTGAGAGACTGATACAGATATTTACATATTTAAACATTACTCACTAAGCCATGTATTCACTATGATACACTTAATCAGTCAGTTACACAATCAATTTTTCAAAAACAAATCATCCCTTTAGACACTTATATACCCATTTATTCTTCCATCGACCTTGAGATATACATATATAAAACATATTTAATTTTCAGAAAAACACACATTCACTGGATGATGTCATCAGTGATGTCATTTGAGATGTCATTGGTGATGTCATGAGTGATGTCACTGACCATGTCATGAGTGATGTAATATGTGACGTCATCAGCAGTGCATTGCGGGCGCGCAAGTTATAGTTAGCTGAACTAACTATAACGGGGGAATTTCAATGGTTTTATACAAGTGAAAAGTCCAGCTAACTATAACACCCCTGAAAGCTATGTTTTTTTCATTGAATTTCTGAGGTTTTTTAAATGCTAATTCCTAACTATAACGTGCCTGAAACCTATGTTTTTTTCTGTGAATATATATATATATATATATATATATATATATATATATATATATATATATATATTCACTGAAAAAAACCATAGGTTTCATGCAAGTTATAGTTAGGAATTGGCATTTAAAAAACCTCAGAAATTCACTGAAAAAACCATAGGTTTCAGGGGTGTTATAGTTAGCTGGATATTTCCCTCGTACAAAACCCTAGAAATGCCCCCGTTATAGTTAGTTCAGCTAATTATAACTCGCGCGCCCCCGCAATGCACTGCTGATGACGTCACATATTACATCACTCATGACATGGTCAGTGACATCACTGATGACATCTCAAATGACATCACGGATGACGTCATCCAGTGAGTCTGTTTTCTGTAGAGTTTTAATATGTTTAATATATATAGGGAAAGACCTATGGAAGAATGAGTGGGTGCATAAGTGTGTGACTGGATTATTTTCCAGGTGTGTGACTGATTCTATAAGTGAGTCATCAAATGTATCTTACTGCAGACTAGTGACTAAACTGTGTGAATGTCTGTATCTGTCTGTCTGTTGGTGTATAAGTGGCTGCATGGTTTTGTGAATAGCTATATGAGTGTCTATATGGGTTATTGATTGGTTGTCTGCGTATCTGTATAGGTGCCTGAGTGTTAGTGTGGGTAGGCTGTGTGTGACTCTGTGCATAGATGTGTGAGTGGGTGATTCTATGGGTGCATGGTTTTAAGAGTGCATCTGTGATGGACTGTATGGTTGGGTGAGTGTATGTATGGGTGTGTTAGTGACTGAATGTATATCTCAGTGGTACATGCGTGAGCAACTACATATGTGAAAGGCAGGGTATATGTGTGTAAGAGTATATAACTGGGTATATGTAAGAGTGTGTGATTGTGAGAGTGGCTGTATGGATGAGTGTGTGCTTGTATCAGTAATTGTATAAGAGCGTAAGAATGTGGTAGTATTTTTATGAGTACGTGAACTTGTGTGTGTATAACTGTATAGGTGAGTAAATTGGAGTGTGATTAATTATTTGCAAGATTGACTAGAAGTGTGAGTATGTCTATGGATGATTGACTGTGTCTGAGTGTCTATATAGGTGTATAAATGCATATGATAGTCCTGTACTGAGTGACTGTAAGTATGAGTGACTCTACAGGTGAGTGAGTGGAGGTGTGTGTAGACCTAAGAGTCAATGAGTGTGTATGTAGTTATTGGTATTGGAGTAACTATGGTTTTGAGAATGGCCGTCTGAAATTTTGAGTCGGTGTATCAAAGGTTATATTAGGGTGTGAGAAGATGCACTAATTTATTACATGGATGATGTCATCAGTGATGTCATTTGAGATGTCATCAGTGATGTCATCAGTGATGTCACTGGCCATGTCATGAGTGATGTAATATGTGACGTCATCAGCAGTGCATTGCGGGGGTGCACGAGTTATAGTTAGCTGAACTAACTATAACAGGGGAATTTCTAGATTTTTGTACGAGGGAAATGTCCAGCTAACTATAACACCCCTGAAACCTATGGTTTTTTCAGTGAATTTCTAAGGTTTTTTAAATGACAATTCCTAACTATAACGTGCATGAAACCTATGGTTTTTTCAGTGATGGACTGTATGGTTGGGTGAGTGTATGTATGGGTGTGTTAGTGATTGAATGTATATCTCAGTGGTACATGCGTGAGCAACTACATATGTGAAAGGCAGGGTATATGTCTGTAAGAGTATATAACTGGGTATGTAAGAGTGTGTGATTGTGAGAGTGGCTGTATGGATGAGTGTGTGCTTGTATCAGTAATTGTATAAGAGCGTAAGAATGTGGTAGTATTTTTATGAGTACGTGAACTTGTGTGTGTATAACTGTATAGGTGAGTAAATTGGAGTGTGATTAATTATTTGCAAGATTGACTAGAAGTGTGAGTATGTCTATGGATGATTGACTGTGTCTGAGTGTCTATATAGGTGTATAAATGCATATGATAGTCCTGTACTGAGTGACTGTAAGTATGAGTGACTCTACAGGTGAGTGAGTGGAGGTGTGTGTAGACCTAAGAGTCAATGAGTGTGTATGTAGTTATTGGTATTGGAGTAACTATGGTTTTGAGAATGGCCGTCTGAAAATTTTGAGTCGGTGTATCAAAGGTTATATTAGGGTGTGAGAAGATGCACTAATTTATTACATGGATGATGTCATCAGTGATGTCATCAGTGATGTCACTGGCCATGTCATGAGTGATGTAATATGTGACGTCATCAGCAGTGCATTGCGGGGGTGCACGAGTTATAGTTAGCTGAACTAACTATAACGGGGGAATTTCTAGGGTTTTGTACAAGGGAAATGTCCAGCTAACTATAACACCCCTGAAACCTATGGTTTTTTCAGTGAATTTCTAAGGTTTTTTAAATGACAATTCCTAACTATAACGTGCATGAAACCTATGGTTTTTTCAGTGAATTTCAAAGGTTTTTTAAATGCTAATTCCTATCTATAATTTATCTCTAAAGCTATGATGTTTAATGTTTTTCATTGAATTTCTAAATTTTTCAATTTCAGTGTGTCAATTCCTTTAATTATGTTTTTTTAAAATACTTTTTCATCACCTTTTTAAGCTTATTTTTTCAATTAATTATTTTAAAAATTAAAAAATATTTGTTTTATTGGGTTTTAAAAAAAAAATTGTTAATGTTTTTTAAACTATATTTTCAAAACGTTATTTTTTATATTTTTTTCCCCTTTTTTGGAATCCGTGCACCCAGCGCTCTAGGAACCGCGCACCCTGCGCGAATCTTGCCGTTTGAAAAAAAAAAGAAAAGGGGGCCCCAGGGGGTCCTTCTGGGAACCCCTAAGCAACACTAGAGGGTCAGAGTATTTCTACCCTGCCCCCTTTACATCTTTCACACACTTATTTACCTTATTTAATCAGCCTTGCTTCTACCGAGGCACAAAATGGCTGCCAACAGTTCCTGGTTTCGAATGTAGACAGACACTTGACAGCCAATTAGCATTCAGCACGTGATTGGGAGGGTGCGCGCTCGGTTCGGGGAGGGTGCGCTTAGGGTGCGCGGATCCTCCGAGGCCATAGATATATCTATCTTTTTTACTCTAATTTTCTCAGGAACTACTGAACGGATTTACACCATTTATGCAAAAGGCACGAGTCTGATCTGAGGACTACCTCTTTGCCAAATTTGGCGTAATTCCGTTCAGCAGTTCGGGCTGTAGCTGTGTCAACAGGTCCTATAGGAAATTGCATGGGGAAAACACGTTTTGGGACTCCCCTTTTTTCTCAGCCCCCGCTTGACGAATCACCACAGAACTTTCAGGATAGGAGCGGACCGGAGCTGGCCAAAAGTTTGGAAAATTTCACGAAGATTTGTCAACCGGCGCCAGACTTATTGGAAATAGAATGTTGCGGATTTCCTATGGAAAATGGTCCTAACTATAACTACCTACTGGCGACCGCCAGTAGGTAATATACACATATTTATGTATTAATTAATTATGCCTCTACAAAAGATGAAATACTGCCCTGCCTAGGCAAAGCATTTATTTTATATAATAAATCCCAATATCTTGGAATTCCCTGTTGGTATTTAGAAACCTCCTGAAACCTTCATAAATTGGTTTGGGACATACAACCTTCAGTGCATTTACTACAAAACAAAAAAGGCCTTAGCACTATTGAGAGACAATTGTAATTGCTTCAATAATAATATGGGTTTCTATCAATCAATCAATCAGTGACATTTATAGAGCGCACTACATACCCGTAGGGTCTCAAGGCGCTGGGGGTGGGGGGGTGCCGCTACTGCTCGAACAGCCATGTCTTCAGCTTCTTCCTGAAGGAGAGGTGGTCTTGGGTCAGGCGCAGGTCGGTCGGGAGGGAGTTCCAGGTCTTGGCGGCCAGGTAGGAGAAGGACCTTCCTCCTGTAGTCGCTCTTCGGATGCGGGGGACGGCGGCGAGGGCGAGGTTGGCTGATCGGAGGTGGCGTTTGGGAGCGTAGAAGTTGACTCGGCTGTTGAGGTAGCTCGGGCCTTGGTCGTGTAGGGCTTTGTGTGCGTGGGTGAGGAGGCGGAAGGTGATTCTTTTGTTGACGGGGAGCCAGTGAAGGTCTCTCAGATGTCCGGAGATGTGGCTGGTTCGTGGGATGTCGAGGATGAGTCTGGCTGAGGCGTTCTGGATCCGCTGGAGTCTCTTCTGGAGCTTGGCGGTGGTACCGGCGTAGAGGGCGTTGCCGTAGTCCAGTCGGCTGGTGACGAGGGCCTGGGTGACGGTCCTCCTGGTCTCGGTGGGGATCCACCAGAAGATCTTCCGTAGCATGCGTAGGATGTTGAAGCACGCCGAGGAGACGGCGTTGACTTGCCTGGTCATGGAGAGGGAGGAGTCCAGGATGAAGCCCAGGTTGCGTGCATGGTCTGTCGGTTTGAGTGCGGTGCCCAGGGCGGGAGGCCACCAGGAGTCATCCCAGGCGGAGGGTGAGGAGCCCAGGATGAGGACCTCCGTCTTGTCCGAGTTCAGCTTCAGGCGGCTGGTCGTCATCCACTCGGCTACGTCCTTCATCCCTTCGTGTAGGTTGGCTCTGGCGGCGGTGGGGTCGTTGGTCAGGGAGAGGATCAGCTGGGTGTCGTCGGCGTAGGAGATTATGTTGAGGTTGTGTTGCCGTGCGATGGCCGCGAGGGGGCTCATGTAGACGTTGAAGAGGGTGGGGCTCAGCGAGGATCCTTGAGGGTCGCCGCAGATGACATCGGTGGCCTCTGACTTGTACGGTGGTAGACGGACTCTCTGTGTTCTTCCGTCGAGGAAGGAGATGATCCATTCCAGCGCCTTGTCCTGGATTCCGACGTTGCTGAGGCGCTGTACTAGGGTGCGGTGGCAGACAGTGTCGAATGCTGCGGAGAGGTCTAGGAGGATGAGGGCCGCTGTTTCTCCGTTGTCCATCAGGGCTCGAATGTCATCGGTGGCGGCGATGAGGGCGGTCTCGGTGCTGTGATTGGCTCGGAAGCCGGACTGTGAGGGGTCGAGGGATCCATTCTAGGGGTGGGCGGAATTTGCGGAATTAACCTTCGCAAATTATCGCGAGAATGTTTAAAATTATCGCAAACAAGCAGAAATATCGCGAAGATGCGGAAGTTTTTTTCCGGCATGTTCGCGCGATTTTCTGCATGGTTGCGGGTCGCCAACTTACCCATGTGGCTGCTTGCGGGCGCGGCCATCTTGTTTTGAGTTGTTCTCGCGGTGCATGATCGCGAGAAGAAAGACGTGATCGCGCGACGCATGACGTCACTGCGGGCGCGAACTGTCGCGAGACAGCGCAAATGGCTAAAAACAATACAACATCTCATGGAGAACGCGACCGGATCAAGAAAACTTGTCGGCGAACGCAGGGATTCAGGTAAGGCGATCGCGCGCGCGCGAGAATGTATCATTTTACAGCGCGAGCAAGAAACAAATTATCGCCAAGCTGCGGAAACCGGAATTTTTGACATTTTCGCGCTCTCCGCGGAACGCAAAAATGTCAAAATATCGCAATTTCCGCGAACGGAACGAAATTTTTGCCCAGGCCTAATCCATTCGTTTCGAGGAAGGCGGCCATCTGCTTGTTGACGGTCTTCTCGATGACTTTGGCTGGAAACGGGAGGAGCGAGATGGGGCAGTAGTTCTTGAGTTCGGTGGGGTCCGCTGTGGGTTTCTTGAGTAGCGCGCTGAGTTCGGCGTGCTTCCAGCTCTCAGGGAAGGTGGCGGTGTCGAAGGATGTGTTGATGATGTCTCGCAGGTGGGGTGCGATGACAGCGTCAGCCTTGTTGAAGACGTGATGAGGGCAGGGGTCGGTCGGTGATCCGGAGTGGATGGAGTTCATCGTGCGGATGGTGTCTTCGGTGCTGATCGGAGTCCAGGCTTGGAGGGTGGTGGTGAGGGGTGGTTGTTCGGTCTTGGTGTGCGTTGGTTGGTTGCTGAAGCTGTTGTGTATGTCTGCGATCTTGTTGTGGAAGTATGAGGCGAGGGAGTTGCAGAGGTCTTGCGATGGGGTGATGTCGTTGTTTTCTGCGCTGGGGTTGGAGAGCTCTTTCACGATGTTGAAGAGTTCCTTGCAGTTGTGTGCGTTGTTGTCCAGCCGGTCCTTGAAAGCAGTTTTCTTGGCGGCGCGGATCAGCTGGTGGTGTTTCCGGGTGGCCAGCTTGAAGGTGTTCCTGTTGTCCGGTGTGGGATCCCTTCTCCAGACTTTCTCGAGGGCTCGGCAGTTCTTCTTGGAGCTCTTGAGTTCGTCGGTGAACCACGGGGCTTTCTTGCTGCCGGGTCTGCTGGGCGGGGTCCTCAGCGGGGCGAGTTCGTCCGCGCAGTTGCTGATCCACTGTGTGAGGTTGTTGGCGGCCTGGCTGGGGTTCGCTGAGCTGGCAGGGGGGTGCTGGCTCAGGGAGGTGGCGAGCTGGTCTGCTGTGATCTTGTTCCAGCTTCTGCGGGCGGCCTGTTGCTGGTGGTGGTGGGTCGTCGTTCTCTTGAAGGTGAAGTGGACGCAGCTGTGGTCCGTCCATTGAAGCTCTGTGGCGTGGCTGAAGACGATGTCTTTGCAGGATGAGAAGACGGCGTCGAGTGTGTGTCCGGCGAGGTGGGTGGGGGTGGATACCAGCTGTTTGAGTCCAAGATTGGCGAGGTTGTCGAGCAGGGTGCTGGTGTTGCGGTCGTTGTTGTTCTCCAGGTGGAAGTTGAGGTCCCCCAGGAGGATGTAGTCGGCGGAGGGGAGGGCATGCGGGCTGACGAAGTCGGCGATGTCCTCGCTGAATTGTGTGCGTGGTCCCGGGGGTCGGTAGATCAGGGTGCCTCTGAGGGTGGTGTTTGGGTTGGTGTGGATCTGGAAGTGCAGGTGTTCGGCGGTGGTCAGGGAGTTGTCGGTGCTGGTCGTGAGACGGATGGTGTTCCTGTGGATGATGGCGATGCCTCCTCCCATCTGGTTGGCGTTGCGGTCCCTCCGGATGATCTTGTAGCCCTCCGGGATGGTGATGGCGATGTCGGGAGCTGAAGAGGCGTTCATCCAGGTCTCCGTGAGGAAGGCAACGTCAGGGGCTGTGGCGTCTAGGAGGTTCCAGAGTTCCACGGCGTGTCTGTGGACGGAGCGGGTGTTGAGCAGGATGCACTTGAGGTGGGTGCTGCTGGTGTTTGGCTTGGCGGCTGCTGGTGCGGGGCAGGTCCGGATGCAGGAGAACTTGCAGGCGTGGCAGCTGAAAGGTCCGTGGGTGAGTCGTGGTGTGGCTTGGTGGCAGTCTGGGAGTCGGCCGGTGTTGAGTGCGATGAGGGTGGCGGCGGAGTACGTCAGGCGGGTAGGTCGGGGTGTTCGTGGGCCAGGGGTCCTGGCGCTGGTCGCGATCCGGTCGCGGACGGGCGCAGACGGGCTTACCTTTGGCGCACCTTCGGCGCACAATCGGCGCGCCCGCTGCGCGTGACCGCTGCGCGTTCGCACGGTCGCCATATAAGGCGAAGTGCGCGGGTGGGCGGGGCAGCTGGGAGGCGGGAGCGGGGAGGGATACAGAAGGAAAAAGGGGCGGGGCTAAGCGGCGGTGGCGGGAAGCGGGGAGGGTGAGCGGGGCTCGGCGAGGTAGGCGGGCAGACAGGGAGGAGACAGCGAAACACGGGCACAGTTACCAGAAAATTATAACAAAAACACGGGCACGGTTACAATGAAAAGAAAAAACACAAAGTCACACAGTCAAGGGAATACAATTAGCACCAAAACGATCAGCCGGCAGGCAGGCACGGACCGCGCCTCTCGGAGGAGGGGGCGTGGTCAGCGGCAGCGCGACAGGCAGCGAGGCAGCTAGGCAGGGCAGAGGAGCACACGCAGCAGCTGGTGGCCGTGCGGCGCGGGGGTGTCCCACAAGTGGGTCACACTCACCTGCGTCGCACGGTCGCCATATAAGGCCAAGTGCGCGGGTGGGCGGGGCAGCTGGGAGGCGGGAGCGGGGAGGGATACAGAAGGAAAAAGGGGCGGGGCTAAGCGGCGGTGGCGGGAAGCGGGGAGGGTGAGCGGGGCTCGGCGAGGTAGGCGGGCAGACAGGGAGGAGACAGCGAAACACGGGCACAGTTACCAGAAAATTATAACAAAAACACGGGCACGGTTACAATGAAAAGAAAAAACACAAAGTCACACAGTCAAGGGAATACAATTAGCACCAAAACGATCAGCCGGCAGGCAGGCACGGACCGCGCCTCTCGGAGGAGGGGGCGTGGTCAGCGGCAGCGCGACAGGCAGCGAGGCAGCTAGGCAGGGCAGAGGAGCACACGCAGCAGCTGGTGGCCGTGCGGCGCGGGGGTGTCCCACAAGTGGGTCACACTCACCTGCGTCGCACGGTCGCCATATAAGGCCAAGTGCGCGGGTGGGCGGGGCAGCTGGGAGGCGGGAGCGGGGAGGGATACAGAAGGAAAAAGGGGCGGGGCTAAGCGGCGGTGGCGGGAAGCGGGGAGGGTGAGCGGGGCTCGGCGAGGTAGGCGGGCAGACAGGGAGGAGACAGCGAAACACGGGCACAGTTACCAGAAAATTATAACAAAAACACGGGCACGGTTACAATGAAAAGAAAAAACACAAAGTCACACAGTCAAGGGAATACAATTAGCACCAAAACGATCAGCCGGCAGGCAGGCACGGACCGCGCCTCTCGGAGGAGGGGGCGTGGTCAGCGGCAGCGCGACAGGCAGCGAGGCAGCTAGGCAGGGCAGAGGAGCACACGCAGCAGCTGGTGGCCGTGCGGCGCGGGGGTGTCCCACAAGTGGGTCACACTCACCTGCGTCGCACGGTCGCCATATAAGGCCAAGAGCGCGGATGGGCGGGGCAGCTGGGAGGCGGGAGCGGGGAGGGATACAGAAGGAAAAAGGGGCGGGGCTAAGCGGCGGTGGCGGGAAGCGGGGAGGGTGAGCGGGGCTCGGCGAGGTAGGCGGGCAGACAGGGAGGAGACAGCGAAACACGGGCACAGTTACCAGAAAATTATAACAAAAACACGGGCACGGTTACAATGAAAAGAAAAAACACAAAGTTACACAGTCAAGTGAATACAATTAGCACCAAAACGATCAGCCGGCAGGCAGGCACGGACCGCGCCTCTCGGAGGAGGGAGCGTGGTCAGCGGCAGCGCGACAGGCAGCGAGGCAGCTAGGCCGGGCAGAGGAGCACACGCAGCAGCTGGTGGCCGTGCGGCGCGGGGGTGTCCCACAAGCAAATGAAGATACATAATGGAGCATAGTGTTGTGCCTCCGCTATTGCCATTTAATGCAATGCACCTAATCCAGTGCCTGCGGCCTAAAGACTACAAACAGAGAATCACAAAGAGGAATGAAGACAGAAATATGCAGACAACGCTTAAGCTGAGACCTATTAATATTTATGAGATCATTATTTGATGTCATTGCACACACATTATGGGATCAACAACGTTTTAAATGCCTGGTTAAAGGCTGTGCTTCTGCTCAAGGAGTGAGATGTCTAGGCTGTACAAGAAAAACAAATAGTAAATAAAAGCGGCTAGTGCTTGATACAGTATCATGGCAATTGCTTTGTGTATCTTTAATGTCGGGTATTTCACCATTAATGAGTATAAATATTTAAGTCATGCAGGGGAGACTCCTCCATTATGGCGGAGGAGCGCCACCCCCCTGCTGACAGCCAGCAGAGGCAAAAGTGAAAAATAAAATGATAATAAAACCATTTTATTATCATTTTATTTTTCATAGGGCCAGCCAAGTCTTAGGGCAGGGCGTGGCCATAGCGACAAGAGTCCGGAGCAGGAAGGAGGAGTGATGTTATCTTCCAAATTGTGCATGGCGGTTTGGCTGTCTGCCTTAGCTCGGCCAAACCGACATATGCCAAACCGGCATTTCTCCAACCCGAGCTGTGCTGCCCAGCCAGGTGAAGAAGTGACGCAGGCTCCCAGGCCCTTCTGAGTGCCCAATCAGGCTGCTCAGACAAATCCCAGAGCTTCTCTAATGCCGGGAATAGTATTCCCAGCATGAGAGCAGCATCTGATTAGCATTTGGGAGCCTGTGCAATGTGCAGCAGTTCGTGGACATTCGTGAGGCGGGGCTCGGGACAGGAGCACAGCAGCAAGGCAGCGTCTGGCACTGGCAGGTAAGTACTCTTTTATTTTTTTGTTGCATTATTTATTCAATTTTTTAAAAGTATTTTGTCCTGTGCTGCCTCACCACTTGGGATTGAGAGCAGCCGCCCCTGAAGTCAAAATGTATATTTATTGTTCCTTGTTTCCCAATACATCTGAAATGACATTCAAATTAAGACATTCATTGCATGAACCTACCTATGGTCATCACTTTGACATGATTTGAGTAATTGCAAACCGTTCTTTTCTATGCATGTGAAAAAGTAGGATTGATGCAAATTATGTGCAAATATATGTATGGTATCCAAACATATTGCAAAAGTATTTCTGTTTTTCTAGCCCTAGGAGTGCCTATTATTTGCATTTCATTTAATATGCATGCATATGTCTCAGAAAATCGTGGATATTTTCTTTTATCTTACATTATGCATTTCAGTATGTACCTCCCACGTAAGTTTATTGTTTTTTTTTTAAATCGGTTTTATTGATTTTGAATTCGCATGACGTAAAATGCTTAGTTTCAAACGATCAGTACATTACGTGATTAGTATTGTTGCATTAAACAAAACAATAAACCAAACAATGTTTAACCAAGAGGGTGTGTCTCTGTTTATGCTAGCACCAGAGAGGAAGTATTCAGATAGTATACATCTTGATATAAAGTGAGCTCTGCCATCTTGGGGTACTCAGTGTCTGAACTAAGCTTTACTAACTCATAGACTAGTAATGGCAATGTTCATTATCCATACTCATGTTTAGACAGTAGTTAATTGTACTGAGCGCAGACATGTTGGAAACGGCCCTCTCTGCAGGGTCATCCCCAAACAATTTGCCCTTCTCCTCCACTTTTTGCGGAATTCGTTTTTGTTGGCTCTAGAACTTTTTACCACTGCTAACCAGTGATAAAGAGTTTGTGCTCTCTCCTTGAAACATGGTGGAATTGGCTTATACCCCATTAGCACAATATATTTACTTATAAGTCCCGAATAAACTGCACTACATGTATCTAGGGCCTTTACATTAAATGCTACTTGTGGGCTTGCAGCACTGATTGTACCATTCACTTGAGTAGCACTTTAAACATGCCTCAGACCTGCCATTGCAGAGCCTGTGTGTGCAGTTACAAACTTCCATGTTGACCTGGCAAGGTGAACCTCTCGCTAGGCCCAAAACTTCCTTTTTTAGGTTGAGCATTCGAGACCTCTTGTATATACTTTAGTATATTCTTACATGTGTATGTAGTTTGTGGGCTCTGGAGATCAGCCCTAGGACTTGCCTGCTTCCGCTTCGGGACTATTTTTTCTGCTCAACTGCCGCTTTTTAACTTTCTTGATAGAAAACGACCAGTAGAGGTCAGTAAAATGCCAGAATTACTTTCTGCTGAAGAGCTTTTTATTTTTATTTATTTTTCTGACAACTGCCTCTATTTAACCTTCTTGTTAGAAAAGGACCAGCAGAGGTCAGTAAAATAACAGAATCACTTTAGCATTCTCTAGATTCCAGTCCATAGAAATTGTCTTCCACGAGTACCCGTCGACAATAAAAAAAAATTCAAATCTTGTATTTTCAGTGATATGACTACCGAAGGCCCTGATTTTATATTAAAAACAGAGCTTTGGACTATACCAATTCCCGCTGAAAGGCAATATTTATCTCTATGTGTTCCCATACCTGGCGTGTCGTGCAATTTGGTGCATACTGTCCCTCCATGTTAAAGAACAGTAGATGTTTCAGCACCCAGGCTAATGTGCTGCATAGTTAAATACATATAACGTCCCAAAACGAGACCGATTGCATTGCAAATGCTTGGTATACATATAAGTCATCCCTAGGGTAGGTCCTCGACAGCCCTGAGGGTAGGGTGAAATGTATTTAAAAAGCAGGGTATGCACTTTTAAGTTTTGCATGCCCTGGTAGAAAAAACTCATACATTTGTTTTTCATTTTTGTAAGGCTTTTTTCTCCTATAGGATAACAAAAGGGTTACCTTATTACATTTTAGAAGCAAAATTTCCAAATGGGAAAATATAACTGGTTCAGGTTTGGTGTCTCTGGACTTCTTGTTTAAAATACTAACATATGGTGAAGACGGAATTTAAATTACAGTTCTGAAAATGTATTTTTTAGAAAGTGGTCATTTTCTTGCCTCACCAATATGGTGCCTGCACACTGCCTCTGATTGCATGTCGGGGTGAGTGACAGCTGGGCTTTGTGTATTCCCCCTAGGCAGACACACACAATGGGAGCTTTGTGTGAATTGTTAGGCCATCCTGGCAGAATGGGAAAGAGGGGCTGGGCACAGCCCCACTTATAGCTGAATAGTAGGGATGGGCAGAGTTCGCGAATTTGCACTACAGGGAATTCCGCGGAGTTGCACATTAACTCAGTGGAATTGCAGAGAGTTCCACTCCGCCCTAGAAGCGGCACGTGTAAAAGCTAGACGCAGTCTGATAGAACTATAAGTGGAGTCCATTTCCGAAACAACAAGGCAAGCAGACCCAAACAGAAACCGCTTTGCAGGGGCACAACCACAGTTAAATGTAAGCAGGTGAGGGTTACACGGGAAACTGAGCAAGTGCTGCACTAGTAAACAGGCAATTGTGCACCAGTATGTACTGTGGCAGATCACTTGAAAATATAATTTTCAGTTAGTGAACATAATGCTTACGTACTGACTGGTTGTCTCATGTGCCATTTTGAGAACAGTGAGAATGTCTATGCAAAACTGTCCTGCGACCATTGTAAAACTGGTCAGTCACTGATTCAATGCGTGTGATGTGGCCCCAGGTCTACCTAAAGTTAAATCAAGGCAAAGTCAGAGATGTGAAATGTACCCCATCAGAGTCAACAAACTGGCTGAGGGAAGCAGTGGAACTAGAGGTAGGCTAGTGGGAGTGCTGCTAAACCCTGCTATGCGGAAAGCAGAGTTTTTTTCCTGAACTTTGTGCACCAAGTGGTGTGCAGAGTGGGGAAAACTTCGCACCACTAGGTTTAAGAACAAACCTCAGACCCGATAGCTTCAGTACACTTCTGCACCTGTTAAAACTCTGTCAAGAAGAAGGACTGATGTACTACTGAAGGACTACCATTCTGCTGGACTACTGCTCTGGAAGAACTGCTGCCTTTCTGTGCTGACCTGCTACCCTCCTTGCCTGGGTGATTAGGACCGGGCCTGCATCACTTGATCCCAGAAACCTGTGTGACTCCATGGGCTACTTGGCTGATCTCCTGGTCTGAAGTCTTCTGCACTAAATAGGCTAGGGGGTGGCATTGCCTGCATTCATAGGAACAACCTCTCTTTGAACCACTCCAACTCCCCAGTGTTCTCTTCCTGTGAATACCATTGCCTAGACATCACGAGCAATAACAAGCCAATACGCTCACTTCATTCATTCTACCATGCTCTTGGTAACAACCTTACCTTAATCGAACACATAATGGATATTCTAGCCACAAAT
This sequence comes from Triturus cristatus, assembly GCF_964204655.1. Taxonomy (NCBI): domain Eukaryota; kingdom Metazoa; phylum Chordata; class Amphibia; order Caudata; family Salamandridae; genus Triturus; species Triturus cristatus. Next base: position 725,027,795 of record NC_140586.1, read on the forward strand.
GTCGGTCAACAGAATACTCAGATCTTCCTGGGGGACTTCAACCTCCACTGGAACGATCTTGACGACCCAGAGGTCAATAGCCTCAAAGCTTTCCTGTCCGACCTCAACTTGTCCCAAATCTGTGATAGCCCCACCCACGAAAAAGGGTCAACCCTTGATCTAGTAATTTCCAAAGCAGACTCCACCCAGCTGGAATCGATTCTCCCTTGCGACTGGTCCGACCATCACATAATCGCTTTCCATATCAAGGAAGTAGTTAAACTACTCTCTGTCTAACCTACGAGAATGAAAATCTGGAAGAGGAACCTAGAAAACCTCAATCCTGCCGCACTCACAACCGGTAGCCACATCCTCACACCCCTACCAAATGGATTAAAGGATGTACAGGATCTGACCAATCACTACTTCCACTCTATGAACAGGGTACTTGACAACCTAGCTCCCCTACAGTTGAAAAGAGTCATCACAAAAGACTCAAACCTCTGGTATGATGGTAGGCTAAATGAAGACAGAATATCACTGAGAGCAATTGAAAGACAATGGAGAGCCGCTCTATCCGCTGCCCACCTCAAATTACTAAGAAGCACCAGAAACTCCTATTACAGAAAGATTAGACGTTCAAAAGCTGACTTCATATGTAAACAATTGGACCAAGCTAAGAATCGCCCTAAAAAACTATTCAAAATAATCAAAGCTCAATGTAAGGGTGTCTCCCACTCCCCCAAGCTAATCTGGAAACACTCCCCAATCGCGAGGAACTTGCCTCCTTTTCTACAACAAAGACTGAAAACTTAAAGACAGACCTTCTTAACAGTCTATTATCCCATACCTACCCATGCATGAACTGCTCGCTGACCACACCAGTGACCCCGCTGAACTGCTCTGCAAAGCTCGAACTCAAGAACATCGCCTCCTGGACCACCTTCAACTTCAATGGCGAAGAAACTATCTTAAACACGCTCACTGCTCTGAATCCCTCCAATCATTTCACAGACCCTCTCCCAGCAACCCACTTAAAGACCTTCATTCCACTGCTAGTGCCCCTATGGACCCAGATTATAAATACCTCTCTTCTGCAAGGAAACATCCCAGACATCCTCAAAGCTTGTCAGGTATCCCCCATCCTAAAGAAAGTATCAGCAGACCCGTCAGACCTGAATAAATATTGCCCAATATCCAACATCTCGACCCTGGCCAAACTACTCGAAAAATGTGTCCACATGCAGCTTAGTAATCATATTGACCACTTCAACCTGCTCGATCAATTCCAATCTGGGTTTCGATCATGGCACAGTACCGAATCATATAAATCAAATGGAGGGAGAAAGAAGGGGTTGTGACCCACTCAGCTTCTTTTACAAATGTCTAAATATCAGGTAGAGAGTGGATCACTGGTCCTGAAAGAACCAAGGTTAGCATCAACAGTACCGGACACTGTTAAGAAACCCTCAATCACGTTTATCGCAGATGGAATTACAGCGGTATGTTCGATTATCCGCTTGTGCTTAACAACGTGACAGCATCATCATCGGGTTAATGTGTGCTTCCTCCACCCGGAGGTTTTTGCCTCTGGTTTTTTCAGTAGTGATCGTAGTAGTGAAATGTGGAACAGTGTGTAGTGAAGTGGTCAAGTGAGTGAAAGTTAAAAAACTCATAAAACCAGTAAATAATTTTAATAAAACTGGGTTCGAGTTTGTTAAAAACGCTTTTCGTGCATGAAACAGACACTTTAGGGTCTGGTGCACTATGAGAAGATGTCCAAAGGAGAGGTCGACATGTTTCAGCCCTATCTCGTGCCCCTAAGGGTCAGGTGGGCTTTCATCAGGACCTAGTGTATGTGTGAAGGACCCTAATATTCATGGGACTCCTTGCGAAGAAGATGGAGTGAGTTGTACCACCAGCACATGTATGTTCAATTTAAACCTGTTTAAAATTAGCAGAAAAGAGGGGGAGAAAGAATGAAAATAATAAAGTCTGTATTCAGTCAAGATGTATGCTGTAGCTGTGTTCAAAATTAAGAGCATCAACTGTTGTAGCAACTAAAAAATGACAATACTTTAAATGTAATAATGCCAATCGACACACAGGCTCATATTGACATTTAGTAACGGCAAAATCAGCCCTCTTTTTTATGTTGAACTTCATTTGCAAGAAAACAAGAACACAGAAACACAAAACAACATCCATTTTGTCATGAAAGGGGAAACACAGCGACCGTTCACGTTAGGTTTATGAAAAATGCGGCGTGACGTCCTGGCATAATGCTATTGTTTGAGATTAAATGGTGTTATACTCATTGGGGGAAGAACTGGTGTAATGCATCTTTATAAAATATAATGCTCTGCGTTGCGGAAATCGCTTACTTAAGGGAGAGAACTTCCATTGTTAATACCCGTGTAGGTATTCAGATGTTACGCTGCGGATATCAAGGGGGATTTTACTGATGAAGAATGAGAGTGTTGCCGCTAGAGAGTCTTAGAACAATATGTGCACAACAGTAAAACTTAACAATAGCTATTAAGTCTCTCACAATATATTGGAAGGCTGAGTAACACACAAAGGGTTTCTGGTAGCTGGCGTATTGACTCTCGTTATATTCCCCGTTATTAGTATTACGTGCATTGTCAGACATTATACACAAGATTACAAATGTATTCTGAACGTTTGAATAATGTTGGAACAAACAGTGGCGCTATACATTGGAACGTTAACCCCGTATATATACGCTCGACAAGAAAAAGTTTAGGCGTTTTTCATAAAGTCAAAGTAAGGAAGAAGAGAATACCTTGTATACTCAAGTGGAGGATACCATCGGGTAAAGAAGGCTAATCCCCGCTCTTAAAAAACAGAAGAAAAACAGAAAAAGTATTAGGAGATGTTATACATTACGTTCCTTCATCGGCGTCCTCGTGTGTTTGAGCCGGTACCTTTCGCAGGGGAGTGAGTGACTTGTTCTGCCGCCGCCTCTCATTACCCGGTATAGAAACCAGTATAACCAGGTCAGAATTTAAAGAGGCAGGGCCATCACTCGAATGAACAAAAAGAACGGACAAAATTATTACTAGCTTGTGTTAAACATCAACGGGCTTCGCTAACAATAAAAAGGGTTGTAGCAGCGTATGGGCTGTAACGTTATTTGTTGCAGAAGTTCCATTTCATCCTCTAAAGTATATCTTTTCAAAACATCTCACGGAGCTGTACAATAAAGTTCCAGGCTTTTGGAAAAAGAAAACTTTAGGAAGGAGAGTTTTGCTCTAGATCATCAGGGGCTCCTGTCAGTGTAAAGTAGTGGGTTGCTGAACCCTGGATATGGCCAAGATCTATGGTAGTCGAATGCTACCATGTGTTCATGTAACCAGATTATAAAAGGTGGTAAGAAGTTAATTCTGGTGTTATCGTGGGACTCGTCATGGTAATAAGGAGAATCCTTTATCCATGGTGTGGTTCATGATTCATCCTTTACACTAAAGTTGTTACTTCTTAATGCTTAACCACGGGATGTTATCATTTAATCCATGTACATGAGCACGTAAACGGTAGACCCACCTTTGTTCTTTTTCGAACAGAATGTCTTCTGCGTTGTGGTTTTTGGTGGTTAGTGTCTCCAAAATTACCCATTGAAGGTGATTGATTGTATGCCCTTTCTCAAGATAATGGCTACTCATTTTGGTAGTACGAGTCCCACGATAACACCAGAATTAACTTCTTACCACCATTTATAATCTGGTTACATGAACATTGTCACACGTGGTAGCATTCGACTACCATAGATCTTGGTAGATCTTCCAAAAGCCTGGAACTTTATTGTACAGCTCCGTGAGATGGATGTATGACGTTACAACGCACACTTTTACAACGCATGCACTTACAACGCATTTTTTACAACGCATAATCCATTACAACGCATGACATTACAACGCATGACACTACAACGCATTTTTAAAAAATACCTTTACAACGCATTACCATTACAACGCATACTACCTTTACAACGCATACCATTACAACGCATAATATTAAATTACATTTAAGGTAAGTATTAGATAGTATAGGGGTAAAAATTACTATTCTAACTCCAGGGGGTGCAACAGTAGGGTAAGTGTTGGATAGTATAGGGGTAAAAATTACTATTCTAACTCCAGGGGGTGCAACAGTAGGGTAAGTGTTGGATAGTGTAGGGGTAAAAATTACTATTCTAACTCCAGGGGGTGCAACAGTAGGGTAAGTGTTGGATAGTATAGGGGTAAAAATTACTCTTCTAACTCCAGGGGGTGCATCAGTAGGGTAAGTGTTGGATAGTATAGGGGTAAAAATTACTATTCTAACTCCAGGGGGTGCAACAGTAGGGTAAGTGTTGGATAGTATAGGGGTAAAAATTACTATTCTAACTCCAGGGGGTGCATCAGTAGGGTAAGTGTTGGATAGTATAGGGGTAAAAATTACTATTCTAACTCCAGGGGGTGCATCAGTAGGGTAAGTGTTGGATAGTATAGGGGTAAAAATTACTATTCTAACTCCAGGGGGTGCATCAGTAGGGTAAGTGTTGGATAGTATAGGGGTAAAAATTACTATTCTAACTCCAGGGGGTGCATCAGTAGGGTAAGTGTTGGATAGTATAGGGGTAAAAATTACTATTCTAACTCCAGGGGGTGCATCAGTAGGGTAAGTGTTGGATAGTATAGGGGTAAAAATTACTATTCTAACTCCAGGGGGTGCATCAGTAGGGTAAGTGTTGGATAGTATAGGGGTAAAAATTACTATTCTAACTCCAGGGGGTGCATCAGTAGGGTAAGTGTTGGATAGTATAGTGTAATATTATGCGTTGTAATGGTATGCGTTGTAATGGTAGTATGCGTTGTAATGGAATGCGTTGTAAAGGTAGTTTTTAAAAATGCGTTGTAGTGTCATGCGTTGTAATGTCATGCGTTGTAATGGATTATGCGTTGTAAAAAATGCGTTGTAATGGTAGTGCGTTGTAAAAGTTGCGTTGTAAAGGTTGTTCCCCCGTGAGATGTATTGAAAAGATATACTTTAAAGGATGAAATGGAACTTCTGCAACAAATAAAACTTTATTGAGAAGGTTGCGGTGTGATATGAACATTCCGTTTTGAGCACTGACAGAACAGAGTTCATGCTACTTGAGTGCAATTACGTTACAGCCCATACGCTGCTACAACCCTTTTTATTGTTAGCGAAGCCCGTTGATGTTTAACACAAGCTAGTAATAATTTTGTCCGTTCTTTTTGTTCATTCGAGTGATGGCCCTGCCTCTTTAAATTCTGACCTGGTTATACTGGTTTCTATACCGGGTAATGAGAGGCGGCGGCAGAACAAGTCACTCACTCCCCTGTGAAAGGTACCGGCTCGAACACACAAGGACGCCGATGAAGGAACGTAATGTATAACATCTCCTAATACTTTTTCTGTTTTTCTTCTGTTTTTTAGGAGCGGGGATTAGCCTTCTTTACCCGATGGTATCCTCCACTTGAGTATACAAGGTATTCTCTTCTTCCTTACTTTGACTTTATGAAAAACGCCTAAACTTTTTCTTGTCGAGCGTATTTATACGGGGTTAACATTCCAATGTATAGCGCCACTGTTTGTTCCAACATTATTCAAACGTTCAGAATACATTTGTAATCTTGTGTATAATGTCTGACAATGCACGTAATACTAATAACGGGGAATATAACGAGAGTCAATACGCCAGCTACCAGAAACCCTTTGTGTGTTACTCAGCCTTCCAATATATTGTGAGAGACTTAATAGCTATTGTTAAGTTTTACTGTTGTGCACATATTGTTCTAAGACTCTCTAGCGGCAACACTCTCATTCTTCATCAGTAAAATCCCCCTTGATATCCGCAGCGTAACATCTGAATACCTACACGGGTATTAACAATGGAAGTTCTCTCCCTTAATTAAGCGATTTCCGCAACGCAGAGCATTATATTTTATAAAGATGCATTACACCAGTTCTTCCCCCAATGAGTATAACACCATTTAATCTCAAACAATAGCATTATGCCAGGACGTCACGCCGCATTTTTCATAAACCTAACGTGAACGGTCGCTGTGTTTCCCCTTTCATGACAAAATGGATGTTGTTTTGTGTTTCTGTGTTCTTGTTTTCTTGCAAATGAAGTTCAACATAAAAAAGAGGGCTGATTTTGCCGTTACTAAATGTCAATATGAGCCTGTGTGTCGATTGGCATTATTACATTTAAAGTATTGTCATTTTTTAGTTGCTACAACAGTTGATGCTCTTAATTTTGAACACAGCTACAGCATACATCTTGACTGAATACAGACTTTATTATTTTCATTCTTTCTCCCCCTCTTTTCTGCTAATTTTAAACAGGTTTAAATTGAACATACATGTGCTGGTGGAACAACTCACTCCATCTTCTTCGCAAGGAGTCCCATGAATATTAGGGTCCTCCACACATACACTAGGTCCTGATGAAAGCCCACCTGACCCTTAGGGGCACGAGATAGGGCTGAAACATGTCGACCTCTCCTTTGGACATCTTCTCATAGTGCACCAGACCCTATAGTGTCTGTTTCATGCACGAAAAGCGTTTTTAACAAACTCGAACCCAGTTTTATTAAAATTATTTACTGGTTTTACGAGTTTTTTAACTTTCACTCACTTGAACCACTTCACTACACACGGTTCCACATTTCACTACTACGATCACTACTGAAAAAACCAGAGGCAAAAACATCCGGGTGGAGGAAGCACACATTAACCCGATGATGATGCTGTCACGTTGTTAAGCACAAGCGGATAATCGAACATACCGCTGTAATTCCATCTGCGATAAACGTGATTGAGGGTTTCTTAACAGTGCCCGGTACTGTTGATGCTAAACTCTCTACCTGATATTTAGACAGTACCGAATCAGCCATGACCCACATAATAGATGACGCACTACAAATACTGGATCAAAACAAAGCCTGTTTGTTAATCCTACTTGACTTATCCTCAGCCTTCGATACAGTCAAACATGACAACCTACTAGACCACTTGAAGCATAGAATGGGTTTATCTGGAACGGTGTTAAACAGGTTCACTTCCTTCCTCCAGAACAGAACACAAAGATTCAAGATCAACCAATCTTTATCTAACCCCACCCCAGTCACCTTGGGACTACCCCAGGGATCTTCCCTCTCCCCAACACTCTTCAATCTGTTTATGGAACCAATCACTGAGCTTCTCAACTCCTCAAACATCCAACATCACATGTACGCCGACGACACACAACTCTACATTAAGGTCCACTCTCTTGAAGACATCAATTCCCTTAACTGAACGCTCCAAAAAACACAAACCTGGCTGGCAAAGAACCATTTAAGACTAAACACACTAAAAACAGAATTCCTCTTAATCGCTCCCCCGAACCAAATAACCATCATCCGCGAGTGGATGAAGCACCTAACTGCACTCAACGGTCAACCTCTATCATTGATTCCGCTAAATCTCTAGGAATAACTCTGGACAATAAGCTAAATATGCAGAAGCACATCAGCGCTGCAACTAAAGGAGCTAATTTTCAGATGAACACCCTGAGAAAACTAAAACCCTTCATACCCGCAATTTACTTTAAACAGGAAGTTCAAACTCTAGTAATTCCCAGAGTGGACTATGGGAGTGTCGCTCTCTGTGGCCTCAATCAATACAGCCGCTAGACTCATCACAGGCTCCAAAAGAAACTGCCACATTTCACCTGACCTTCGTGCTCTCAACTGGTTACCTTTTGAGGCCAGAATCCATTTGAAAATCGCCTGTATGACACATAAGTCATTGCACCACAAAACCCCGAGATACCTTGCGGAGAAACTAGTACTATCGGGTTGGTAACAGATCTACTAGGAGTTCTGATAATTTTCTACTTAAACCACAACGTTTCTTAAAGGTAAAAACATACAATCGTACCATCTCAGGAATGGCTCCCAGGATTTGGAACGCCTTGCCCCCAGAAATGAGACTTAATCTGTCCGCTGCTTTTTTAAAAAAAGAAGTGAAATCGATTCTCTTGTCCAAATTCACCTGAACTTTCTTATACACTCTTGTAGATATGTGCTAGTCTCTAATAGTTATCAGTAATTTATTCACGTAATTCATTGTATTTATATGTAAATGTCAATCACCTGTATTTACCCTGTAAGCGCTCTGATACCCACAAGGGTCTTGTTCGCGCTATACAAAACCGTCAAAATAAATAAATAAATAAAAAGACTTCCAACCAGATTGCTACTGCACCTGGACTCTGCTATCAGTAAATTGTAAAATTTGATACTTGTATAGCGCACTACTCACCCGCAAGGGTCTCAAGGTGCTTGTACGAATACCGCTGTGGAACCCATCCTGGCTTTCCCTGCGAGGCGTCCACTCCTGGGCACCCCCAAGGTGGAGGCCAGGCATCCTTAACGTTGTGGGGGCCGTTGTGAAGATTAAGCAAGCTGTTGCCCAGAGTTGCAGAGTGGGACTCCATGATTGGAATAGGCACCGAGGCGAAAATTACCAGGTCCGTGGAATTTTTGAGCCTAAGAAGACCCGCCGAGGCAGGGAATTGAACCCTGGTACCAGGCTAGACCTCTGCATCAGGGTCTGCTGCTCTAATCATTGAGCCACACTTCTCCAGTGAGTCTGCCCTGCACAGTGATGATACTCTAATCCTAGAGCCTTGGAAGTGTACTTAAGGTGTTGCTTCAACAGAACCAATGCATTGACATCACAGCAGAGATCGGAACAGGTGCATCACCAACTCTGCAAGGGTCAGCACCGACGCATTGCAGCTGTTGCACGTTATGTTTTTAAGCACTATAATGCAGTTAATTCATTATAGAGTTTTGTTGTTTTGGTCTTACTTTATTCATTAATTAAGCTCTATGATCTAATCTGGTGTGGGATTTGTTTGTGTGGTGTTTTCACTATTTTACTGTTTGAAGTGACGCACAAATACTTTACACATTGGCTTCAAGTTAAGCCTAGGTGCTCTGTGCCAAGCTACCTGAGGGTGAGCACAACTTGGGAATTGCTGGTGCCTTACCCTGACTAGGATTGTGGTTACTACTTGACCAGGGCTAACACCCTGGTTAACAAGGAGCTCTATTTCTAACAAGCCTACATATGTGTACGCAATGTGTACGCAAGTTGAAGATCTAAACCTATGAGTCTTCACAGACTGGGGCAGTTTCCCACATTTCTATATTTTGGTTACCTAAGAGGGTCTATGATTTGTTTTGGACTTAAGTGTTACAGTCATTGCACTCCACACTGTGACATTTACTCTACTCCTCAATCATTGTTGCAATGTGCTGAGGGTTTGGCCACTACCACCATTTGCCAATTTGAACAATTCTAGTGTGCAAGAGTCCAGAATTGCAGCCTGAGTGAATTTCCAAGACATGGCCAGCTGTTGCTTAGCAAGCAGCTGTGCTAAGTGGACAAATATGTCACTCTTTTATATCCCAGTTTATTCACCTCCATTGAGAGAGAATAGGTTCTACCAATCACTTTCTGTAACATTTTCTAAACCGACTCCCAATATTGTGAGGGGATATATATGCTCTGTCGAGTAGTTTAAATTGGATCAGTTTGAAACTTGTGTTCCACAAGACTTCCGAAAGGGATTTGATGATCATAGACCATTATTTAGGTGTCAATTGCCTGTTCATGTCGTGTTCCCAGAGTTCGCTCAGTGGAGAGATGTCTGGTTTCGATTGCTGCGTGATAAAATGATATAAAGAAGTGACAGCTTTTCTGGCTCTGTTGTGTGTTAGTATATGTTGCAAAGTGTCATGCATGGGGGGTCAGCATTTCCCTGCTTCAACAGAGATTTTATTAGTCTGGGTAATGCGCCATATATCAGAAATTGCCCAACCGGCACTTGCACATTCTGTCGTAATTCATCGGATGTTAGTAGTTTCAGGTTGTCAAACAAAATGCAGAGTGCAGTTATGATGGCACGATACCAACTCTCTCCCAGATGCTGTCCCTATTTTACATAACTTAGAATGAATTCAAGTAAGGTAGTAGTGGTTCCCAATTGGGAAATGACACCACCTCAAGTGTTAGTACATTGATTTTGATCAAATCTTGTGTGAATAAATAGTGAGACAATTTCTAGTTAAATTGAGGTGCTCTAAAGGCTCAGTTCACCTACTAACAAAAGGTGCTAATTACACATTAGAAAAGCTGATGTGTATATGCCTATTTAAAAAAAGAACCTTACTCAGCACCCTCATAAGCAAATGCAATTGTCCAAAATGTAATGGATAAATTAAACAATCACAGTAATGATGAAAGCAATTTTCACATTACGTATCAATTCAAAACTGGTAAATGATATTGTTTCTCTCAAAATGTAAGTAGGCGCAGAAGTCCATCCATTTGTATTCAACTTGTTGATTTATTCTTTTGGGTACTCCCAGCAAGGATTTTGCCAACACGTTGTTCGTCTAACATAGACATTTTCAAGGCGATTGCATATAAGAAGTCTAGACGGTCCTGACGCATTCTTTCTCGCCACGACATATTAAGATAACATTCATAAGTGGAAATATCAAAAATGGATTTTCATGCTCGATGATAACTGATCCGCATCCCTATATGGCATCCAAGTCTTAATCATCAACAGCGTTGTCTCAGCTAGGCCAATGTTACCTTGTTCAGAAAGTTGTATAAGTAGTTTAGGAATTCTACTGGCGCATAGTGTGGAGCCGCAGTTCAAAGTGCAACCAATCCAGTCAGAAATAGGTCATTAATAGGCTTCTTCTTCGAAAAACTGTACGGGTCCGTAGGAATGCGAGTCCGTGTATCATAAGCCAAGTCACCGCGTTCGATTACGTGGTAAATTAGAATGTGCAATCCACTTGAGAGATCCCAGATAAGGTCCCTTACAAAGAAAAGTATTCATCTACACTCGAACGTGAGTCCATGCTGCCTTTATCGAGTCACTTTAGGATGCATCCACAAGGGAAAAAAGGGGAGTATGCAGCTTCTGTTTTTGTGCAAACAAGACATTTTTTCCAGCAATGTTTTACCACATCCACTAGTCTAGGATCATTGTTGTGATTTAATTATAGGATTCATTACTTCAGATGCCAGTTTTTCCCTCATTCCAGGGCCGCCCATATATACTAGCACTACTATTTGTGTTTCCCATCCACCGGGACAACCAAAGTAGCTGTGCAGTCAGATAGTAATCCCCATACTTATGGCCAGCTAGCCTCCCTAGACCACCAGCAGTTGTAACTTGCCCAGTGCCTCCTTATTCCTTTGGCTTTTCTATATCAAGTCTAGTAGCAATCTATTTATTTCCCCAAAGATCCTGCCAAGCACGACCCCACCAGAACATTTGTAAATAAGTAAAAGAGATTGAGTCTTGATGGCCATCTAGGAGAGGGCCAACCTACCCATCTCTGAGAGCAGCAGTTTGATCAAATAGTGAGCTGACTCTCTTGCAGGTGTTATTATGCTACCCAAATTCCCCTAAGTCATACCCCAAAACTTATGAAATATTTGAACTCCTAGATATCTAAACGATCTTAAGTTTTTAATTGAAGGGGAAATGAATCCTATTGGTATAATAAAATTCCACAATACTCATCTCCCTGAGTGTTATTGTTCACAATCAGATCAGTACTGTAAGAAATTGGGTTACTAGTTGACTGGAGTGTAAGCCCTGGTCAAGCATCAGCCACAATCCTTCTCAGGGTAAGGCACAAGTAAACCCCAGCAGAACCTGCGTTTAACCCCCTGGTAGCTTGGGACAGAGCAGTGAGGTTTAACTTAGAGGCAATTTGTAAAGTATTTTTGCAACACTTCAAACAGTACAACAGTGACAGCACCACACAAAAACGATCCCACTTTAAGTTAGAAAAATAGAACAAATATTAATAAAAAAAAAACAAGACAAAAACGACAGAAATCCAATCAGTAGAACCAGAGAAATTAATTATTTTAAAGAATTTAGTGAAAATAGTGCCAAAAAGCACCAAATTTGGATATCTGGCTGTGCTGGACCAGGTGAAAGACACACTTTCAGGTCGACCGCGATTGAGCCAAGGTCGAAAACAGTAACCAAGTTAGGGCGACTGAAGTTTACTTCTTCAGGTCCATGCCAAGAGTCCCATTCGGGTTGAAGAGGGCCACGAGCAGCATGTAGAGCATCATGGGAGGCTGTCAGCAAAAGCCGTCTGGCGTCACATCTGGATCAAGGGGTTGGTGCAGGATGTCGGGGAGCCTTTAATTATCTTGAGGTTCAGACCAGGAGGCCAGCAGACTAGCCCTTGGAGTCACTTTGGGTTCCCTGGGTTCAAGATGAAGTTGCAGATACAGTTTTTCCTCCCCATGCAAGATGTCAGCAGGCAGGATGTCAGCCCAGCAGGGCAGCAGTTCCTTGAGAGCAGCAGTCCAGCAGACTGGCACTCCTTTCAGCAGCACAGCAGTCATTCTAACTGTCAGAGTATCCACAGGTCCAGATCTGTACTGGATAGTTGGCATCCGAGGTCTAGTACTTATACACAGTTGTGCCTTTGAAGTGGGGAGAAGCTTCCAGATGCATGCCTTTAAAGTGTACAGATGCCCTGCCTTCCTGGCTCCTGATTAACTACAGGGGATCTGCAGCCCTTTGTGTTGAAACAGGACACAGCCTATTCAAGAGTAAGTGGGTCTGAACCGAGCTCCTCCCTCCCATCCTGCCCGTGATAGCCCATCTAGTCACACCTAACCTCCCCATTGTGTGTGGCTGTCTAGGAAGAATACACAAAGTTCCTCTGTCACGCACACCCAGTCATGTGACCCAGAGACAGGCTGCAGGCACCGAATGGCTAATGCTAAAAAATGCGAACTTTCTAAAAGTTCATGCGGTTTCCTTACTGCAACAATCACACTATATTCTTTTGGGTGATTAGGTCATTTATTTAACCTTTCTTTTTAAATGATTTTTATCTTTTTTGGAGGACTTCCGATCCTTCCAGTCAAACACATATCAAAAGACAATTTCAATCTTTACAAACATTCACATATTTTTACAACATTTGCAAAAATATACATTACAAACATTTATCCCTAACAAAAACATATTTCATAAACCAATGTATCATTTACAATCATTGATACATTGGTTTGTGTAATATGTTTCCCTGTATTATTTTACTGTGTGCTGGATTTTGTTTTTGCTGGTTAAATATAAATACCAGCATTTGACTATCATTGGAGCTGCCTTGTAACATTTCACAAGTGAAACTTTCAGTGGGGAAGTGCTAGAGATTTGGAGTTTGGTCTCCTTGAGCTCAGAATTTAATAGCACGTCTAGTGGTAAAGGTGGTTTTTGAATTGTGTTTTGAAATTGTCACTTTTAGAAAGTGGGCCTTTTCTTGTTTAATAATCCTCTGCCTCTGCCTGCCAGTTGAATCAACGTCTTGTTTTAGACTGACAGGGGCTGTTTGTGCATTAACTCCAGACACTCCTCACACAAAGGGAGCCAAGGTGTGCCCTGCATATGCTGATGAGTCATGCTGGTCGAGAGTGGTGGGAGGAGTTGTGACTAATTCCTGAATAGGCTGTGTCTGTCTTGCACAATGTCATCACCACTCCCTGTAGTGAGGTTGGACCAAAGAGGTCAGAACTGGTTTTACTGATCAAGAGAGACTTTCTAAACAAAGACTTCAAGGGGAAAAAGGGGTAGAAGTATTAGACCTAAAACCCCAGAACTTTAGATTACTTCGGGACTAAGAGGGCCCTGCCAAGAAGAAGAGCTGAAGAGATGCCAATAGTACTGCTCTTTTTACTGTGTGTTGCTTTGTTGGGCTGGCCTGCAGTTGCTGCTTCTGTCTGTGGGCAGTGGAAACAACTGGACTTTTGCCTAGCTGTAGTATCCTGATTAAGAAGATTCTTCAAGGGCTTGATGTAGAGCTTGCCTCCTGTTGAGAAGTCTCAAGGACACAAAGTCTTCACCTGCAGCCTCCTTGAACTCCACTGATAGGAGTTCTGACCTGCCTTGTGTTGCCAAATCCAGTTCTGGGCCTTTGGAGTTTGTTCCTCCTGCAAAGATCTACAAAGAACTGAAGAAACCTACAAAATCGGTGAATCACCTTTCTTGCGGCTGTATTTTGCGAATCAGTATCAGACTACAGGAGGTAGCCCATATACCCCAAGGAGACAAGGGCGATAATCTGTAACAAACAACAGTGTCTCAAGCAAGTGTATTATTTTAAGGTGAAGTACATGTGGCGCAATTAGTCACGGTGGATTAAATCCATAGGGGGAGAAAACCAGGGAGACATTTTCATGTAAAGGTAAATTGTATTTCAATTGATAAGCATTTTGGAAATATTGAACTTCATATGTACAAGCACATGGCATGGTAGCACTGCATTACATTAAATGACATGTAACCTACAAAATACTGTGCACAAGTGTTCGTGAAGTTTTGTGATGGCGCAAGTGACACGTGACATGGTATATACAGCGATGGTGATAGGTGTGACAAAAAACATGTTGAATATAAAATTCTTTACATATTTGGGCTATCCAGGCAGTTAATGATCCATTAATACAAAATAAATCGTATATCCGAAAAAGGGAGCGCCAGGAGTTCTGCTGTGGGAGTCGACGGCGTTTCGGCCTGCAGAAGTGTAAGGTCATCATCAGGACCAGGTTACGGTTTAGTTAAGGTTGCAGTGTTGAAATTCAAGAGCAGGCTGGATCCAGGAAGATGCTGGAATGCACCTGTTGAGACTAGGTGTAATCTGTGCAGGTGAGAACGATTTCAGAAGGCCAGCAGGAGTGTGGCTTAGTCGCTGGGGCTCAGTCCACGAAGCCGGCAAGAGTCAGGCTGTAACCATTTTCCGAAGCAGCACCGCTGTGCAGGAGAAAATCCTGATCCACCGCCCTGTGCATCCAAAGAAACTAACGCAGCGCCTGTCGGCAGCCCGAAGAACCCCCGCATGCCGAATTTGATGCACCGGTCTCTGAAGTACGAGACCCCCGCTCCGACTCTGACCCAGGCCCTGCTGTGCGGCTAAAAGAAACTAAGCATCGTGGGACTGCGGCTGAAGAAATCGACACAGCACCTAAGTGCTGCCACCGCATTGACCTCCAGTGCATCCTGGATTTCCATGCATTTTGCCTGTGTGCCACGCATCGCTGACACAGCACACACAGACCAGAACCGTCTTGGAATCGACAAAAGACTTCCCCCTACTTTTCGGATTTGACACATCACTTGTCCTGCGCGCAGCAGAACTGTCACACAGCCCTCCCCCAGGACTCAGGGACTGATGCATCGATGTGTTTTCTGACGCTTCCCTCCTATGCGGCTGTTGCCTTGTGGATTTTGACACATTTGAGATACTTTCTGTAAAAATCAAGTATCCATAGATTTCTATGAACATAATTGCTTGCAACTTTTTAAAAGTCCTATTTTGAGATGCATATGTTAGATTTTTCTTGTTTTGTTTAGTTTAGATAAAGATACCGTATTTTTCTAAACTGGTGTCGTGTCCATTTGTAGTGTTTTCACTGCGTTTCTGTGTGTGTATGTACAAATACTTTATACATTGCCTCTGAGATGGGCCTGATTTCTTGTGCCAGGCTACCAAAGGGGTGAGCAGGGGTTATCTTATGTGGGTAATCCTCTGAAGCCACCATATGATTTGTCTGATCCGAAATGCTCATTGATAATTCTTAAAATTAGAGAGGTTTAAGACACCTCGGTATTTTTTTTTAATTTTTGCAACAATATCCTCACTCTCTTACCCTTCCATTTAAAAGATTATAATATTGCATCAACAGATTTATGAAAAGAAGGGGAGTGGCTTACTGGAAACATGCTCAAGAAAAAAATTACTTTCTGGACGCAGCATTGTTTCAATCCAATCCAACAATGAATTTTGGGGACCATACTTCACTCAGCCTGTTGATTTTGGCCATTAACGATTCCTCTATGTAAACCCTACTAGCTTCTACTGAGTCTGCAAATTCATGACCAAGATATTTCAACCTAATTGGTTGCCATTTTTAAATTAGATTTTGTGGCTATATGAGGCAGCTAAAGCACATTTAAAAGGTAAGTTTCCGTTTTTTATTTGTTAAAAGAATGCACCGAGACATCAGCATAAATTGCAATGATCTTAAGAATAGGGTTTCTTCAAATTTAATGACAAGAGGCTCTGAATTTCATTAAAAACAGGGAGGCTAACATTATGCATTATTCCTTTAATGCTACTCCACAGAGCACTTGAAAGTAGTATACATCACAAAGACAAACATTCCAGAATAGACTAGTCAGTACACATGAGTAGTCCATGCAGTGAATATTCTGCCTCTTTAAAATGCCAAGTGGAACTTTTATCAAAACTGAATGAAGAAACAAATCCCCTTGAATGAAGACAACAAATCCTCTTGAACCCGATAACAATTGATAAAGTACTCTACGTAAAATTAATGAATTACTGGGTATTTTCAAGAACAAAAAAGTGAACATTAGAATTCCAGAAAAAGGGTATTATTAATCAGAAATAAACAAAGTTCATGCAAACTTCACAAGCTGACAAAATGAATTACAATGTAATGAAGATACAGAAAATTACAATCTCCACCAAATATTTAATTAACATTTGTAAAACTACAAATTTCTTTGCGTCAATTTTCCTAAATATTTCTTCTTATTTATTTATTTTTATTTATTTATTTATTTTATTTTATTTTTTATAAATCCTGCTAGCAGGCCAGGGAGGGTGGGCTAATGTTACCCTTCGTGTCTTTGATGAAATTCAGATTCTCTTGTCATTAAATTTGGAGATTCTCTATTACAATACAAGGCTGGAGGCTAACATTAGGCATGTTGGCAGCCCCTCAACATTACTTCAGACATGTGTTCAATTGGCTTACAATAATTTCTTGCAAAAGCGGAAGAATTGGACATATCAGCCACCTTCATCTGCCACCCCTGAAAAACACTAACTAGCCATTGCACCTCTCATAGAATGAGCTTGAAATTTCATTAAATTGACTCCAATTTGCTGCATAGTCCATTTTACCCACCCAGGAATTGTAGCTGTGGTAACCGCTTTTTAAGGTTTAGCAAACGAAAGCAAAAACTGATCAGAACCATCCATCCAACCATCATTCTGGAGTCATACTCCTTCATGCAACTCACAACACAGAACTTTTTGCAAGAATCAAAAGATGGATAAAGTTTAGAATCATACATAGTCTTCGTTTTTCTTGCTATATCAAAGGTAACACCAAAGGTGTCATAAACCTTGTTACTTGCCTCCTAAGCCTTTACATCCGAGACTCTTTGACAAAATATTAGGCAAAGTAAAGAGGATAACTTCACAGAAAGCCTTTTTAAATCTAAATATCTAATTCCAGGCAAAGATAAAACAACCAGAGGACTAAATTAACATCCCAAAGAGAATCATACCTAGCTTTAGGAGGTCTCCTCAATCTGATGTTTTTAAGCACCCTACAGATCAAAGCATGTTTTCCTAAAGTCCTGCAGTTTTCCAAACAATGCCCTGCAGAGATTGCAGATCTATAGCACTTTATCGTCCTATAGCTAATCCCTCTATCAAACTGCTCCACAAGGAAATTAACCACCTGTACTATAGGAGCTTCCACTGGATCTATGTCCCTTTCCAATCACCAATGAATCCATGACTTCCAAATACCTCTGTATCTACTGTTGGTAATCGTCAGCCTGCTCACAAAATCATCCAACTCTAATGGGCCCCAAAACTGAGTTAGTCTCCTGAAACAATAAGGGGCAGATTTATGTTGCCTGGCGCATCTCTGCAAATCAGCAGGGATGCGCCAGGAAAAATGCGGCACGCAAGTTTACCTTTGAGCCACCCATGATGCGACGCATTTACAATGCGGCGCATCATGGCGCAGGAATAAACAGATGCGTGTCGCATCTGGGGCGTAAAGTTGGCGCAGTGCTGAAGTGTTGCGTGCGACACGCAACTCCAGCACTCTTCCAACTTACCCTATCTGTAACGTGGTGCGTCAAGCCTTATGCCTGCTTCAAGCAGGCGCAGGGTTTTGACGCATCAGGGTTGGAAAAGTGACTCAGTGAAATCTTGTAGATTTCACTGAGTCACTTTTCCTGCAATGGAACGCCCCCCCCCCCCTTGCGTAGTAACGCCCACATGAAACCTGACGCAGGTTTCATGTGGCGCAGGGCTTTACACCATGATGCATCTCCATAGATGCGTCACGATGTAAATAGGGCTCAACGTGGCGCAGGGTTTACGCCGCCGCTGCGTCACAAAAGTGATGCAACGGCAGTGTAAAAGTGGCGCAAGTCCAACATAAATCTGCCCCTAAATGTTCAGTTTCCAGTCGCTGAAATCCCGTGAAAACGTTACATTCCAGACTGCAAAAATATTTGCCTTGCCAGGTAAATATTCTACTTTGAGGTTGATCTTGTGTTCCAAGCAAAAAAGCCAAAGCTTCTTTGCTAAGTCTTACAGGTCTGAGGTTCTTGTACTGCCCAATCAATTAATATATGCAACTGCAGAAACATTGTCCATTTTTAACAAAACTGCTCTGCCTTGCAAACAATGCCTGAAACTCATAAAGGCATAAAGACCTGCTGTCAACTCTAGATAATTTATATGATGCACTCTCTCCACATGTGACTCCAAGCCACCAGTATCCTCAACATCTAAACGTGCATCCTAGTCTATCAAGTTGGCCTCTGACTTGAGGGTTAAGTCTGGGAAGCATCCAAATATCGGACTGCCATTGCAGGTGTCCAGATTCTCCAACCACTAGGACAACTCTGATCTGACTTCCAAGCCTAGGCACACCTTGTCTCTATACCCTAGGCCTTTCCGCTGGCCTTTGCATTTACCCTCTGCGAGGCCCAATAATGCAACAGGCCCAGGAAAATCGTCTGAATAGATAATGAGATAATCTGGCCAATTCCCTCAATGTTAGAAACTCCTGCTTGAGGACAAACCTTATCTCATTTCGAATTTTGATAATCTTCTTTAGAAGTAAAAGCAGCATTACTTTCACAGTATCTATAAAGAAACCCAAGAACTCTAGGGACCTGGAAGGAATGAAACAGATTTCTTCCTGTTGACAATGAAGCCCAAATCCAGCAAGAGGGACATGCAAGTCCTACAAAAGCTGCACATGGCATAGGGACATAATGAGTATGTTGTCCAAATAAATAACGGTTTATACTCTTCTCTCCCTGAGGTAGGAATCAACAGATTTCATTACCGTGGTAAAACACCACAGGGCTGTGGAGAGACCAAAAGGTTGTGCGCGGAACTGATAAAGACGACTTTGCCAGGTTAACTGAAAGTAAGCCGAACATCCCCTGGCCATTGGAAATTTCAAAGAGGCGTCTTTCAGATCTAATTTCAGTATCCAATCTTTGCTTATCAGCATATCCCACAAAAGATGGATGCCTTCCATCTTGAAATGTCTGTACGTTAGGAACCTGTTTAGGTCTTTCAAATTTATCACAAGTCTCCATCCTTTGTCTTTCTTCTCCAACAAGAACAAGGTACTCACAAAACATTTGCACCTGAAGGATCACTCCCTTCTGTATTAAGGTTTACACCTCCTCTTTTACAACCCACTGCTGTGTAGCAGGTCAGGTTAACTTTCTTGGTATAGCTACCTGAAAGGAATCTTGGCAGAAATCTATCTTGAACCCATGGAGGCTTTCCAAGACCCAAGGGTCTTTAGGTATAGTCTCATAGATGTGAGGAAAAAGTCTAAGGCGACCCCCTACCTTTCCCAGGGAAGACAGTAAAACTGCAGGACTCACCATGGTATCCGGACAAGCCATGTCCTCTTAACCTACTTTCTCTCCCCCGATGAGCACAACCTCTATGGGGATAAAGTTAAAGTGGGACCCTTGTGAGACACGGCTGGCATAAAGACCCCTGCTGTCTCCCATCCAAAAAGAATTGGACTGAAGACTCTGCTCATATTACTCTGCACCTTACCATGAGCTGTAAATATAGCAACATATTTGCTTAATGCATTAACCATGTCCTCCCCAAATAGAAGGCCCTTTAAATTCTTGGATGGTTCTTTTTCCGCCAGGTCAACAAGCGTAGGGCTTATTTTCATTAAAACAACCTTGCTCCTTTCCATATTTAGCGTGCAATTAGCATTCCCTAATAATACCATGGCTCTTTGGCTTCACCCCCTAAGGAGGTCCATGTCCAGGGGGAGGGCCATTGTTATGAGCTTCCTCCATTATATCAATAATTCTCACCAGTCGACCAATTACATCAAGTTTGAGATCCTGGCGTGACTTCAGGGACCTCGCTAGATCCTTCCTAGGGTCCCGACCCAGTTTAAAAGAAATGTTATTAACTCTGAATCAAGGTTAGGGGTAAGGCATACTTTGTCCTGTATTACGGGCCTTGATCATTCGGCCCTCAAAACATTTTGTGCTGCCTTATCAAGCGGATTTTGTATCCAACGTCTTATGAATTTCGCCACTTCGTCTGGTGACCACCATTCAGCACTACGCGGGTGCTTGATATTATCCGGGGAGCCAATTTCCCAACCTATGGGATATTTAATGGTAGCCTTGGAGGTAGAGGGGGATTCTGTCCCATAAAGAGATCATTCTCAAGGTCCCCTTCATCTAGATCCAGACATACTCATCAATGGGGCTCTCATTGAGGGGCTCTTCCTGCCCAAACTCAGAAATCTGAATGCTGTTTGAGGCATCTGAATCCACTGTGCTGCATTGAGCACCTTTCATTTTTGTGTTGTGTAAGACACCTGGACTCTGTGGAGTGCTTAGACCTCCTGATCTCTGTGAGGTGCTTAGACCTTCCAATCTCTTCGAGGTGCGTGGACCTCCCAATATTTTCGAAGGTGTTGCCCCCTTTTGGATATGCTTGCTCTTTCTCTTTATCTTACCTCCTTTACTAACTTGAGGCAGTGCTCACCTGAGGATGACCCTTGTCCTCATAGCTCTTAATGCCATGATCTGATCAAAGGTCTCTCTCAAACAAGAGTGCATTTCACTTTGAATTACCCTTTTAATCATGTCTTCGCCATTATTCCCCTGCTGGGTCCCAAGCTAGGATTGTTGTAGTTGGCCCCTGTTCCTGCGGCCTGTAACTTTAACCACCAAAGTGGGAACGTGGCAGCCAGACCATGTGAATCATGTATCCAGGTGCTGGAAACTAGCAGGTGCCACACCGCAGCGAGAAGAGGTAGACTGTGCTCCAGATGATGAACGGCACTTGCCGAATTTCTCACACTAAAAATAGAGAAGGTAAATAAACTAAAAAGGGATGTTCCATTGATTGGATAAGAGCAAGAACAAAACAAGTTGAAAGGGTACGCAGCGCTTCTGGTAATAAACAGCGCTTGCCTACTTACTTATTCTCTAAAAAAACATATTACTAGAAAAAACAGTGAACCTCAACAATGACAAATGGAGGTTACTTATATGCGAGGAGCAGCATTTAAAAGAGGCAGAACACTCACTGCATGGACTTCTTATGTGTGCTGACTATTCTATTCTGGATTGTTTTTCTTTGTGATGTTGAATACTTTCAAGTGTTGCGTGGAGTCTCATGAAAGGAATAATGGATAATGTTAGCCTCAGGTCTTGTAATTAAATTTCTGGGACATCTTTGTCCACTTCAATAGAAAGGATCAAAACACCGACAGCATCGGCCACTAATTTTTAGAATTCACTTTTGAAACTGATGCAATTAACTTTATCATTATTCCTGATGGAGTGCAGGAACGGTACAATTGAAAGCAGGAAAAGGAGAGGAGACAAAGGGTATACCAATCTGGTACCCTGTGACAGACAAAGCCTATCAGACAATTTTTGATTTTATTCATGCCAATGGTTTCTGATAGAATTCCATGGCCATTCATATAAAAATAATTACCTAAATGGAACTTTTCCAGTGCTGACCCTAAGAAAGTGTAAGAGACGTTATCAAAGGCCTTCTCCGCATCTAAGACCATAGACATAATGGGAGAAGGAATCTGTTTGGCTTTCTCGGTCACGTGGCAAAAAGTTCTGAAATTGTCAGCCGCCAGACTCCCATTAACATAGTCAGTTTGAGGGATGAATAAGAGATGGAACAAGCTTTCCAAATCTAAGAGTCAGAAGTTTAGTATATATATTGTAGTCAGTACTAAGTAAAGATAAAGGGTGGACATTTTTTAGCTCTAATGATACTTTACCCCCTTTTGGTATCAACACTTTATGAGCCTCCGAAGTAGAACCTGAAAGTTGGACTCGTGTTTCAAAGGTACTGAAAAGACTAGGCAAATGGGGTAATGCTGCATGCTGGAAGCTTTGATAAAAGGAGGCAGGGAAGCCATTTTCCTTTTAGAACAGTTAATAGCCTTAGTAATTTTGTTTTGTGTGATTGGTTTGTTAAGAGCTTCAGCGTCTTTTTCTGGACATTGGAGGGATTCCAGGAAAGCTCTACATGCCTCCAAATTATTCTTATTCCCGGTGTGAGGGGGGTATATGTAAAAATACTGAAAAGCTTCTAGTATTTTTGATTGGTCTGTTTGAATCCTACTATTACCGATTTTTCGCATTAATTTTGGAAGACCATATGTGGGCCCTTTCACGTAAGATTTTGTTTTATTCATATTTAAGTTGTTTCATTTTGGACGTAGTTAAGGGGTCTAAAGTTCATATCCTACCTTTCCCAAGATGATGATTTGTTTCTCTAAAAGATTCATCCTTACATTTAACCTTTTATTCTTAATGGACATATTGCCAATCAGCTCACGTGGACAGTTGTTTTCCTAGTGTCCCATATCGTTTAAATATCCATGCCCCTTGGTGTTATTCTCATTCAAGAAGTGGGCTAAGTATATGAAAATGTGCTCTTTAGAATCTTGATCGGAAAGTATGTCATCATTCACTCTCCATGAACAGAATTTAGTCTGCTGTATGGATAGATTCATGGTTAGTGTGATACATGCATGGTCCAAAATGAGGATCGGCTCAATAGTAGGATTAGTGGCTGAGTGGACCAAGTGTTTACTAACAAAGCATTTCTAGACAGGTTGTTGTGAGTGTGTGAGTTAAAGGTGAAATTGCTACCCATCGGTTTGTGTAGTCTCCAGACATCAACCAGCTCATTATCCTCATCTAATGTATGAAACTGTTAATGGAAGTGATTGGGTCTGTATGGACATGCTGAGATGCTGTCTAGAATAGTGTCATATAGAAGATTAAAATCTACCACCAGAATAAGTCAACTGTCCTTTGGGATTTCATGTAATTTATGATTTAGAGAGGACCAGAAGGAGGAATCATTTGACGTTGGAGTATATTTGTTTGCAATAAAGAATGAAAAACTGTCTTTTGTGATCTTAGACAGGAGTCATCTATCCAGATTATCATGTGCAAGAATACTGAGCACTTGGCTTGTTTAGAAATGAGGGTGAATACTCAGTTTTTCTTATTAAAGCTGTGGAGCACGCGCCATCACAAATCAAGGTGTGTTGCCTCTACCAGCCCAGCCCTGGTATCCTGGAGGAGAATAATATCGCTCTTAAATTTCCAACCATAATCTAACACCTTTTTCCATTGATTGGGTTATTAAGACCTTTTGTGTTGAGGGAAATGATTTTAAGCGATGCAGAAACCGTCAGACAAAAAACTATTCCAAAAACATCATGGCATGCAGAGGGGAAAAAGCTCCAGGGAAGAGTAGAGAAGAGGAAGATTATAGAAGAGGACAGATGGGAAAAGAAAAGGAAAGCAAGAGACAAAGTAGGTACAAATAACACAATATCATATAGTAGCATTGCACAGTACTCCTAAAACCTATCCAAAACCCAACCCTATGTTCCAAACCACTCCCTCCTCCACCCCCAACTCACCCTGCAAGCCCACCCTCTACCCTCAAAAGAGAAAAGAAACCATGTAGACATCTAAAACAGGAGCTCTGTCCAAAGAAATGTCTCTGGACCCAAGCGGCACAATGGTTCTAAAAACAATAAAGTGCTAAAAATACCAACAGAACACCCGGCTAAAAATATCATATCTTATCAGTGATAGGAGGCTAATTGACATATTTTGGCATAACAGACAGTATATATTTTTTTCAGCTAAAAGGTAAAAAACGTGTAGAAAGAGGAAACCATCTGTATCAGGAACCTCAAGATTTCACACAGGATAAAAAATGTCAATTTAGGTAAAGTGATCTCAAAGATGAAATGAAGCTGGTATGAGATACAGTTAATATGAGTCAGGTCGAGTACATTAGATATTAATATATGACTGATACCTTATTTACAATTATCTGAACAAAGATAACTAGCAAAACCTATGATAAAATTATATTATCCAATGTGTGTTAGTAGCAAAAAAGATCAAAGTGTAACTGGTAGCCTGGCCCAAGAAAATGGAGGAAAGAAACAGTGAGCTATACTGGAGTCCAGCAAATTCTTCACAGCAGCCTCAAGATCTCTGGGTTCATCATAAATGCATGAGTAGCCTTCATGAGTGATCTTCATTCTTGCAGGGCTTAAAAAGTAAAAAGTGATGTTTAGAGACCTAAGCACAGAACGTAATGCAAAGAATTTTACCTTTGATCCTCTGTTGGCTTGGCATAGTCCTGGTCCTGAGAGATGCCCACTTTATGACCCATCCGATCAATAACTTTAATCTATCTCATGTGATCCAAAATCAGTTCCGTGTGTTGATATGTTAATGGTCTGAAGATAAGTGCCCTTGGGTGAGTAGATGAAGCAGAGGTCACACTTGTTGAAATTCTGTGGGTCCTTTCTATTTCGAAGCTTTTTTCAAATGATATCTCCAGGACCTGTGGCAGCCGAGAATTAAGGAATGCCACACACTGCTTTTGACTGCTTTTTGTGTTCTCCAGCAAACCAAAAACTCTCAAATTGCCCCTTCTGTTTCTGTCTTCCAAGTAACAAATGGGCCTGTTAGGATGGCGGGCGGATCGCCACCGCCGGCCTGGCCGCGGCGATCCGCCTGCCATCCTTTCATGATTGACCCCCGCAACATTAGGATGGCTGGGGGGGTCTGCGGTGGACGGGAAGACCGTCCACCGCTTTTCCGCTGGTCGACTCGTCGGCTGGGCAGAAAACTGATACAATATGGTGGGGGTGTCTGTAAGACAAAACCAAAGGGGATGATGGACGGTGTGTTGAACATTGCAAGCACTCACCCCCAGACAACTGATCTGGGTTTAATCCATCATCATTCTTTAGCTCACTCTGCCACCCCAGTTCAGATATGGCCATATGCAAATCAGTCTGACCCTGTGCCTCATGGGAACAGTCCAGCCCGAACTGCCAAGCCATGTATTCCCTGGACCGGAAACAAGCATCGTGGGACCGGTTTCTGGCTAATCAGCCGTCATCAGCTAGGCTAGCTTGAATCCAGTGGCAAAGTGAGCAAGGGACCCACGTCTGGGCATACCCTGCCAACTTAGGGCGAAAAAAGCAAAACCAAAGGGGATGATGGACGGAGTGTTGAACATTGCAAGCACTCACCCCCTGTCAACTGATCTGGGTTTAATCCATCATCGTTCTTTAGCTCACTCCGCCACCCTAGTTCAGACATGGCCATATGCAAATCAGTCTGACCCTGTGCCTCATGGGAACAGTCCAGTCTGAACTGCCAAGCCATGTCTTCCCTGGACCGGAAACAAGCATGCTGGGACCGGTTTCTGGCTAATCAGACGTCATCAGCCAGGCTAGCTTGAATCCAGTGGCAAAGTGAGCAAGGGACCCACGTCTGGGCATACCCTGCCAACTTAGGGTGAACAAAGCAAAACCAAAGGTCTTGATTTGTTGACTGGGGGTGAGTGCTTGCAATGTTCAACACTCCGTCCATCATCCCCTTTGGTTTTGCTTTGTTCGCCCTAAGTTGGCAGGGTATGCCCAGACGTGGGCCCCTTGCTCACTTTGCCACTGGATTCAAGATAGCCTGGCTGATGAGGGTTATGAACCTGCAACCGGTCCCAGGATGCTTGTTTCCGGTCCAGGGAAGACATGGCTTGGCAGTTTGGGCTGGACTGTTCCCATGAGGCGCAGGGTCAGACTGATTTGCATATGGCCATGTCTGAACTGGGGTGGTGGAGTGAGCTAAAGAATGATGATGGATTGAACCCAGATCGGTTGACTGGGGTGAGTGTTTGCAATGTTCAACACTCCGTCCATCATCCCCTTTGGTTTTGCTTTGTTCGCCCTAAATTGGCAGGGTATGCCCAGACGTGGGTCCCTTGCTCACTTTGCCACTGGATTCAAGATAGCCTGGCTGATGAGGGTTATGAACCTGAAACCAGTCCCTGGATGCTTGTTTCCAGTCCATGGAAGACATGTCTTGGCAGTTCGGGCTGAACTGTTCCCATGAGGCACAGGGTCAGGCTGATTTGCATATGGCCATGTCTGAACTGGGGTGGCGGAGTGAGCTAAAGAATGATGATGGATTAAACCCAGATCAGTTGACTGGGGGTGAGTGCTTGCAATGTTCAACACTCCATCCATCATCCCCTTTGGTTTTGCTTTGTTCGCCCTAAGTTGGCAGGGTATGCCCAGACATGGGTCCCATGCTCACTTTGCCACTGGATTCAAGATAGCCTGGCTGTTGAGGGTTATGAACCCGAAACCGGTCCCAGGATGCTTGTTTCCGGTCCAGGGAAGACATGGCTTGGCAGTTCGGGCTGGACTGTTCCCATGAGATGCAGGGTCAGGCTGATTTGCATATGGGCATGTCTGAACTTTGGTGGCGGAGTGAGCTAAAGGATGATCATGGATTAAACCCAGATCAGTTGACTGGGGGTGAGTGCTTGCAATGTTCAACACTCCGTCCATCATCCCCTTTGGTTTTGGGGTGTCTGTAAGACACCACCAACCATATCAGAATGCCGGTGGAGAGCAGCCTTTCCATGGCGGTGCTGCCATCATGTAAAGGCATTCGGTTTTTGCTTTTGGCGGCCCGTAGCGGGCTCCCAGGATGTTGGGGGGTGGGGGTGCACATGGGGGTTACCTATGGTACCCCCCTGCATTTGCATGCACAAGGTGGCAGGCACCGTGCGGTTGCCGCCAGCCAGGCTTTTCAGTGCGGTTCCACCACCCGTAAAAGCCTGGTGGCGAGGAAACAAAGGGGGGCCCACAGGGCCCTCTATGCCTCAAACATATGTGGATGCACACAGGGGGGCACAACATGTGCCCCCCTATGTGCATGGACTTTCGAGTCTATTCCGTGCATGAACCTCATAGTACGGTCCCAAAGCGGTGCCTCTATTAATGGCAAATCCGCATTTAACAGAGGCACCTCCATAACACCACCTGCCTGGATGACTACTGTGTAGACGTAATAGGGTGGGTGGTGCAAGTTTCGTCTGAGCGGTAGTGTGGTGGTTTGCACTGCCGTGCCACTGATGAAAACTTGTAATTGGGTCATAAATCTGATATTTTCATCAGTGAGTTCTGGTTGTCTTCGACTTTGCTAATCCTAGATTCTGCCTCCTCCAAACGATTGGCTAAAACTTTAATATCTTGTCTTAGGCTCACCATTCCAACCTGTAGGTTCTCTGTATTGGCTTTTGTTGATTGCGTCTGGTCATAGAGTGAATTTAGTCACTGGAGAATGGTTTCAATATTGTTGGCGAGATCTTGTTTACCTTTTATTAGAGCATCCAGTGATGGTGAGTCTTGTTTGGTACACTTTTGTCCAAGTTTCTCTTCGCGTGGCTTGGACAGTGCGGTGCATGGCAGCCTAATTGTGCAGCTCTGCCGCCGCGGTCCTTCACAGTGGGCTTTTCACACCTAATTGTTGGGTCCGACAAAATCCGCTTGAGTCCCTAACTCCGGAAAATCCGCAGAGCCATTCTGTGAGCAGGATCAAGACTTCCAGGCTCTTTGAGGCTCTTTTCATTGATCTTGATCACCGCAGATCTCCTCTCTCCAAAATGGCGGCCGGCCCCTCGCAACATCAACAGTGGTAACTAAACTGGGAGCGCAGCGCTCACCACACAAGGCTCCCCAGAGAGCTCTGCACTCCACCCGCAATTCACTGAGGAACGCTCCATCTTGGAAGGTATGTTGAAGGACTGGGCTCTCTCAAGCTCTCTCAGGAGACTGCTTTGTTAATCGGCTTGTCTGACCTGAAAATGGTGGCCGTATTTGAATAAAATAAATCAATACAACTTGAAAGGGCTTACACAAACAGCTGCTCCTCTGTGCACATCGGGCAGCTTATCTGAAAATATATTCCCTACCAAGGAATTCTTCTCTTTGCTCTTTAGAACCTCTGTGTTCCCCCCTTGAATCGTTTTCTTTCGTGTCCACCATATTAAGAAATGTCTTGAACCAGCTCCCTAAGACAGTTCAGTGTGGTTGCCGCCCAATGATCACTCTATGAGTGCACCTGTAGCTTCAACCCAAACAACAAGGAACACAAGGCAAGAAAAAATATATACTGCCACAAAAAAAATATAGCTTGTCTCTTCTCTAAAAGGTTATCTCTTGCCTCTTGTCAGTGTTCTACAAGCATGCTGGCGATGTAAAATTCTATGAATGAGCTAGCGCTATGGTAGGGCGCAGTGATAATGAATGCCCCTGACTTCAATTAGCAGACCATGGTGGTTCACATACAGGCCTCATTTTGCGATCATGAACACTCAGCGCCATGAGTGTAAGCAGCTTAAGTTGAAGCTACAAGAGCAATCTTTTGACCAGAAATCTCAAATGGTATAGATATAAGCATGCCTCAATGTCAGAAATGAGTTAAAATGAGATGAGAGTTTCTCCCACTCCATGCGGCAGAATCGCAGAGTAACTTCTGCGGGTGATGGCGGAGTAAACAGCGACTGAATAGCGCTAAAATAGTTGCACTCTCCCACCTCGCTAGACTCTGCAGGGACCTTTTACAGGGGCACTATATTTTTAATCAGTCGGGCATGATGTAGTAAAGTATAGTAGCCATCTTCGGGATTGAAAAAGACCTTCAGTGTAGTGGTGAGGAGAAAACATAAGGTCGCGGCGGGGTGCTGAGCAACCACCTAACACAATGTAATTGCACTCTCCTACCTTTAATTAGATCGGTAAGTTCGTCTGACAGAAGCCGATTGGTAGTTTATTATGCCGAGTGCCTCACAGTGCCATGGGCGCCATCTTAGGTCTGGGGATGGCCTCCTTCCTGGAGCATACTTTTTCTGTCAGAAAGAGGTTCAATTAGTCAAGTAGAACCTTTCTTGCAGCATGATTGTAGCAGCAAAAATTCTACAGCAGCAAGACTGCATGGTTAGATCTTGGAGTGTTCCCCAATGGTGTAGTTTTCCGGAATCAGGAGCCGCTCCCCTCTGGAGCTCTGATCTTACACCACCATCCCCATTGGGCGTTAGCCACTGCCCCCCTCCACCCTCCCACCCCATCTTCCCTGAACCTTTGATGGCTTTCTTGTGATTTCAGAGAGTCCTTCTGTCGACATGGCAAGATTACCTTATTTCATTAGAATATAATCCTGGATGGGCCGCCGTCTCACTGTTGCCACATAAAAGGATGCAAAACGTGATGGATGGAATGCTTGGATTAATCTCAGCCACTGGTAACTACTCGGGCCCTACCCCAGTCCATTGTTCTTTAGCGCACCATGCCACCACAGCCTGGACCCAGTCATATGCTTGACCCTGCTCCAATGGGAGCAGACGAGCCCGAACAGTCACATGCAGAAGAGAGCTACGACATGTGCACTGTAGCCTTAGAGTGGGAGAGACCGAGTGGTTTGACGCTGGTCTTGTGTAGTACCCGGGAGACCTGGCACTTGTACCCAAACCGGCAGTCTTAGACCAATGGTCCAGTCCCAGAGAGGTGGTGAAGTCATCACTTCTTCTAGCATGAGTGATCCCAGAAGTCGCTCTTTGCACCGTCTTGCTGCGAGTCTACCTAGTTCATTGTGAAATCCAGGTCCATTCCAGGTTGCTGCCTGTGTGTGAACCAAGCCGTCTAGCCGGCTAAGAAGAAAAAAATCAATTTGTAACTGTCTCTCAGCTTTCCCGATAACTAAAAGGCATCCCTCGGACAGACTTTGCTGCAGCTGGCAGTTTTAGATACCCGCGCGTCCTTTGCACGCTGACCAATTTATTTCAGCCAGCGGTTCACAGTTCGGAAATAATTGGATCAGGGTGGCAAAGGCCGTTCGACTGTCTGCAAAATGTTCGCAATTCTACAGGTTTTTTTCAGGGTACCACCTTCTGAAGCCCAATGTTTCCTGATATTCTTTTGATGAAAACACGAGAAGTACTATTCGTCCTTCTCAGGCCTGCAAAGACGCCATCATAGGTAACAGAGGGCCTGAACAATATTATTGCATCATGATATTACCAAATCATATTTAAATAGGAGCAGATAAAGCAGCATTTACCAGAAGGGTAGTTTTTATGTGTTTTTGTCCTAATTCTTTCAGTGCGGCGGTTACCAGTGCTGGCTTCCAGTAACCTGAATTGAATAATGTCTTAAAATGGGCTTAGATAGAGAATATGCTGCAATGCCATACCAATGATATTTGGCAGTAAACAAAAGTGAAAGGTATAACATTAGCTTTTCAATCAAGCAGCAAGCATCACTTCGTCCATGGGGTTCAGCGCTACCTGGGCACCGTGCTCTTGCGTGCCCCTGGAAGGCAGGAGTTACAAACATTTGTGTTCCCTTTTAAAGGCAGTCTAGAAATCAAACTTTGATTTACATAGTGGGTGTAACTTTTAACAAATTGAATATACTCCTGTTATTGACTTTAGGATGATGAAAGAGTAATGCAACCGAATTCAGTTCTGTGACCTGCGGGTCATGTATATCTATACAACAGGTATCTCTACTGACTGACATTTTGTTGTAATCTATTACTTGATTAATGCATCCTTCCTATTGCTGTCCTCTGCCTTGCTGCTCAGCCAATGGTGATGTCATCGGAATGTTGGAGTGTTTGAGTTGGAGAGAGAGTCAGTTGGAGTGGATGGGCTGGGGTGAGAGAGTGTTGTGTCCTTGTTTTGAATCTGTGTGGAATAGAGGGAGTGTCCCTGGTCATGTAGGTGTTCGACTTTTGAGTAAGTTTTGCCTTGTGTGAGGTTCTTGGACTGTGCATGTGGGTGCGCACGTGAGAAGACCCCTTCTTGTGTAGCTTCTCTGACTTACCGGTTTTGGTTATATCCTGTGAATGGTTGTTGCCTCATGTGAGGTGCTTGGACTGTGCATTGTGGGTACGCATGTGAGAAGACTCCTTTTTGCAAAGCTTCTTTGGTTTACCACCATTTGGTGGTCGTGGGTTACCCTTACCCGAGTGTGAGTTAATGTGGGTGTGTACTCACTGTTTAGAGAATGGAACGTTTTTCTTGCCCTTTACTTATCTTTTGTAGGTGGGGTTGAGCATGTGAGTTTTATGAATTTGTAGACATGTGTAGTGTGTGTGCTTCATCTTGCATACATTCAACATCTGCTAAACATGTCGTTGTGTGTGCTATGAACTTGCATACATTAGTTTTTTATATAATCATTATAAGGGGGTCATGTTTATATCTATGCAACAGGTATCTCTACTGACTGACATTTTGTTGTAATCTATTACTTGATTAATGTATCCTTCCTATTGCTGTCCTCTGCCTTGCTGCTCAGCCAATGGTGATGTCATCGGAATGTTGGAGTATTTGAGTTGGAGAGGGAGTCAGTTGGAGTGGATGGGCTGAGCAGCAAGGAGGCTGCTCCTTGTGGGGCCTAATATGGATCTAACTTGTTTCCTGTAACCAACCAACAAGGAAGTAATCTTATGAATAAATCTACTATCCTGTTCTACATCACTCAACCTACGTAAATTTCTTCCTTGTAACACATTTCTTAATGAATAATTGTCTTCAAAGTCCCAGGCTTTCCTAGTTTCTGTGGGGGCAGAGCCAGGCTTCAGACTCTATGTGTAAAAAATGTGCCAAGTACATCTGTGTTTTTAGGGACCCAGTCATTCAAACAGGACTGCAACAGGGTGTGTGAAAGCAGGGAACCTGGCAAAACGAGTGAGGAAGACTGATGAGACATGTAAATGAGGAAAAGAAACATTGAGAGGACTAGCTTTGATAGTGCTGCTCATTTTCCTTGTTTCTTGCCTACCAAGCTATTTGGTATTGATGAATTCCCTGGTGATGGCCATGTTATGTTATGTTATGTTGATTTGTATAGCGCACTAATCATCCGAAAGAGTACGGCGGGATATATCTGTCTATAATTCTATTAGATCTGGTGTGGGTGTGTGGTTCAGTGTTGGTAGGGTGGTCTTCTTTAATGTTTAGTATCTATGAACAATGCATTTTGAGCATCCAGAAGATAAATGTGTGCATACTTTTTGGGCCGGGGGTGGCTTTGGTAGGGCGCGCACATTGATCTTGCTATTAATTTTTCAACAACGTTATAGACTGCTGAATCCGGTGAATTTGAGTAAGGGTGTCAAGACTTTTATAGTTGCCCAGGTGAAACCCCAAAGCTGGTGCCCATTAGAAGCTTGGGCATTCTCACACATCATTTTAAGTGTATTACAGGGGCAGTTATCCTGTGGTGGATGCAGATGCATTATCATTGGTGTCCAAGAATGTTTAGCACTAGTCACCAGCAAGTCGGACTACAGGAACACCCTCTGCACCAGAAACACCAAGCAACTCAGTTGAAGACTACAAACTATTCAGAACTTGGCAGCCAGACTCATCCTTAACCTCCCACACACAACTTACATCACATCTCATCATACTACACTGGCTCCTGATGCACACATTTTCTCACACACACATTGAAGGCACTACACAATTTAGGCTGCACCTGCCTGAACAGTTGGATCTCTTTCAACAAACACAAAGACACATCCTACTTGCACACATCCCATGCATACAAAGAACCAGAACAGGAGGAAGGGCATTCTCTCATTCCTAAAGCTTGGAATGACCTGCCACCCCACATCAGTGCCCCCTCCTCTCTCCCTGAATTCCGCAAGAAGATGAAGATCTGGCTTCTCGATTAATCAACCTATCTTAGGCAGGGCTAGGGACAAACTCCTGCTCAGCGCCATGATAACATAAACAGAAGTAAAGAGACAAGGGGCCATATGTAGGAATCACTTTTGCGATCGCAAACACTGCAAATCGCAAAAATCTGGGTGTTTGCGATCGCAAAACTGACTGCACCAATGTAGGAAAGGTATCCGCTGCGCTAAAAAGCGAATCGCTAATTTAGCGATTAGCATTTTTGCGTGCCATTATTTGCGAGAATCACTATTACCGACCTCGCAAATTGCGAATTCGCAAAAATAGATGTAGGAAAAAAATCGCAAATAGCGAATCTACGAAATTCGCATTTTTACACTTCTCAATTACCACCAACTCTGAGCAGGTGGTAACCAAGTGAAACCTATTTAAACAGGCCCACAATGCAACTGGGACTTCCCACCGTGGCTGGTCTCTACGTGATAGCCAGGAGGCTGCGAATCAGGGATGCCACGCAGAGAAGGAGACGCCAGGAAAGGATCTACAGAGCACGCATCACCCTCTTCCAACTGACCGAGGAGGAGATCCATGTGAACTACAGGCTGCACCCACACAGCATCCTGGATTTAATAGGGAAGCTGACACCCATACTTGAACACCCCACACGCAGGGCACACACCATTCCCACCCATGTTCAGGTCCTGTGCTCACTGCACCTCCTGGCATCAGGGGGTTTTCAGGGGGTCATTGCCGCATCAGGAGGTGTCTCGCAAAGTGCACTTTCGCGCTTCTTCCACACTTTCCTGGATGCAATGGTACAGCGGCTGCATCACCACATACAATTTCCAAACACACCACAGGCACTGGATCAGACCAAGCAGGAATTCTACCAAATAGCCCAATTCCCCCATGTCATTGGCTGCGTAGATGGGACCCATGTCGCAATCTCACCCCCATCACACAATGAGTATGTGTTCCGCAACAGGAAGTCATATCATTCCCTGAACATCCTGGTAGTGTGCAATGCCCAACATATTATCACAGTTATTGTGGCCAAATACCCAGGAAGCACACACGACTCATTCATGTTTCGCCACTGTACATTACATCGCAGACTCTCAAATGGCGATTTTGGAGAGGGCTACCTGCTAGGTAAATGCATGCCATTCAGACACAGAACCAGTAGAGTGATGCAGTGGCAGGACTTTATTGAACATGATTCTGTTTATACCCTGCAGGTGACAGTGCGTATGCTGTACGAGACTACATCCTCACACCGTACCTGAATCCAGCAACTGCAGGTGAGAGGAGGTACAACAGCGCACACAGAGCTACACGCTGTGCCATTGAGAGGACCTTTTGGAATCCTAAAGAGCCGTTTCCGATGCCTCCATAAGAGTGGAGGTGCGCTACAGTACAGCCCTGAGACATGTTGCAAGATAGTGGTTGCCTGTGCAATGCTACACACAACATCGCTACCAAAAAAGGAACACCAGTGGACCTGACAGACTCTGAATCATCAGATGAGTATGGACCAGCTCCACATCGCGGCCCGGCTGGTGCGGCTGCCGGTTGTATGAGATGAGATGAGATCACACAAAACTACTTCTAAGTGAGTAATGAGGACACAACGCCCCTGAATGGTGTTTTACAGGGATGTTTATTTCCTTATATTCAGGAATTAATGTACCTTACATTGTAACTGCACAATTCGTGCTTGCACATGTTTCTGTCACTGTGCAATAACTGCCATCAGCCACTGAGTCATTATGGACTGTGTTGCGTCACACATGGCCATTAGTCCCTGATATCCCTTCACCTCCTATGTGCACGGCCTGTTGAGCCTCGCTGTGTCTGCGCTGTGGCCTCCCTGGAGTCATCATCCACTCTGCCCTGGCGTGCACTCCGGCATCTGTCCTGCGGGATTGGGGGAGTGATGCTGCTCCTGCTTGACTGTTCATCGGTGTCCATTGCACTAAGTGTGCCTATGCCACCTGTGGCAGTTGCGCGCATCTGGTCCACCGCATGTGTAACCTGCACCAGGACACTGCCAACGTCCTGGCAGCAGTGGGCCATCTCGCGCTGCATGCTCACACATCTTCTGGCCAGCAGGGATGTGGCGGTTGACTGGCGGTTGACTGCTCTGGTGTATAAGTCCAGCCATGTGTGTAGGCGATGTCTCTCCCTGCGCCAGGCTGCCCTGTCCCGCACGATCTCCCTGCATAGTCCCTCCAATGCACCAGTCATGGCCATTACACCTGCGCGCAATTCGGTCATATTGTGGTTGTGTGCAGCCAGTTGCCGCTGGATTGACCGTATCCCCTTTACTTGCATGCGCTGTTGTTTGAGCATGCTGCCCTCAAGCCCGGAGAACACAGTGTCCTCTTCGCCAGGAGCACTGCTGGTGGACGCCCGTGCCCTGCGTCTCATCCCTCTCCCTACTCTGGAGTGTTCAGGGGACTGTGTTTGCTGCTGTCCTGCACGCTGCCTGTGCACTGGCTGTTGCTCTTCTGCTGTGCCTGGTACCTGCACCTCCAACAGTGGAAGTGGTGTGACAATGTTGCGCCGCCTGCATGGTGCAGCATCTGCAGTGCTGGATTCGCCCTGCTCCTCCTGCCCTGCCTCGTCCTCCATCTCAGCTGTTTCCTCACATTCATCCTCAATTTCCTGTGTTGTTGGTGGTGCTGTGGATTGAATGGCACACATTAGTTCTGTGTCCTGTCTGGCATTTGTAATGCATTACATTTTACACAATAAATTTACATGGGTACTATCTGTCTTTTTCACTATCTGCATGATGGAGTCCTCCCTATTCCACCTGGCTGTGTCTCACTGGCACAGTTATCAGTGCATGTGACTACATCTCTCATAATGCATTTCTGGGTGTGCTGTTTGACATGTTCTGGAGTTGCGGTCAGGTGGCCTTTTGGGGGGTGTGAGTGGGTTGGGGATCTATCAGGGGGTTTTAGTATGCATCTTACCTTGTCTGGTGTTTGTGTGTTCGGAGCTGTCCAGGTCAGCCACTCCACTCACACTCTCAGGCTGCAGTGTGCCCTTCACCAGCTCCTCCAGGGGCGTCGGTTCTGTTGCAGTGGAAGGCCCCCCACCGTTTTTTTTGGCCTCTGCAAGTCTTGTGGCCACCCTCTCCTTTGACGTTTGCCGCATGTCATACCACCGTTTTCGTAGGTCCTCGACTGTGCGGTGTGTGACACCAATGGCATTCACTTTTTCTTGGATGTCACTCCAAATTTTTCACTTTCTGGCCTCTTGCACACATAGGGAACTTTTCCCAAATAGGAGATCATGGCTGGTGACAACCTCCTGGGTGAGGACCTCCAGCTCCCTGTCGCTGAATTTATGCTTTCTTTTCCTTGCTGGTTCTTCATGCTGCTTCTCTGGCCCTTGGGAATCCATTTGGCTTGCTTTCAGTAGCTGAGCACAACTGTTCTCCTCTCCACACAGGCTCTCACACAGCTACTGGCTCAAACACAGCTGCTGGCAATCAGGTGCAGCATGGGCAGTCACACTTCCTGGGTGTGATGTCATCATTCTGCACCTGAATTGCAGATTCCCGGATTAGCAATACCTTATTTGCGATTTCGCAATTAAGGAATCGCTATTTGGATAATCGCAAATTAATTCTGCGAATTTTTGGAAATCGCTAAATAATAGCGAACAAATACCTACATCGGAATTTGCAATTCCGAAATTGCGATTCGCCAAAAATCGCTATTTCAGAATCGCAAATTCAGTTCAGTTCTACCTACATATGGCCCAAGGTTTCCACTTTCCTTGCTTTCATTAAAGCCCATATTGACTTTGCTATATGACTCAACAACTCCCAGGGTTGGTTTGTTTCTAATGGAGGTTGTTTCCAAAAAGCAAAAAATCAGTGGACCTAGCATGCAGTGAGATTTCTCACAAATGGTGAGAAGGACAAATCAAAGTTAAACACAAAACCAATATCTTGCAGATATCAGCTAGCTAAACAGTTTCAGCAAGGTACCCAGCAAAAGAGAGAACACCCTCTCCGTACAGGCTTAATATGTCTATCCAGAACACTTTAATATTAATAATCCGGTATTTGTAAAGCATGAACTAATCACCCCTAAGGGTCTTACTGCGCTGTGGGCCGTTGGGGAGATTAAGCGAGCCATTGCCTAGAGTCACAGGGTGCTGGGTTGAGCAGCTGCCGGGGCCTGGAGTCGAACCATGAGGCCTGTGTTTTGGAGTCAACCACCCTGGCAGCTGTGCCACACCTCTCTAAAACTTTAACAGAAACAAAGCCTATTACTTCTTTGTTCAGCTCCTCTAGAGCAGTGGTTCTTAACCTGTGGTCTGGCTGGAGACCCCTCAGAGTCCGTAAAGCCTACTCAGGGGGCCTGTGTCTGCTTAGAAAATTAAATAACATTAACAGATTAATAAAATGGATATGAATAAAGAGGAAAAATGTAAAGTTGAACATTTTATGGAATTTGACAGTGGAGACTAAAAAATGAAGTTTGTATTCCCACATTGATTCATGGGAGCAGAAAAAGTGCATCAAACTAAATATATTATTGCCGATCAGTGACCTAAATTGGGTTTACAAAAGATCCAACCTTCCCAATAAAATTAAGATGTTTGTTTCTAAAATGTTTGAGGGTTAAAATAATCTTTTTTGTATTTGTTTGATGAAAACTTGTTCAGAATTTTTTGTGTATTGTTTTGCGGTTCAAATCAATAATAGTGCTGAGGCCGAGGTCCCTGGGTTCCAGTTTTCACTCAGTGTGGGTCTCCGGATTCCAATAGTGATTCAGTGGTGGTCCCCGGTTTCCAGTAATGAATAAGTAGGGTTCCACAGAAACCAACATTGTAAGAACTGCTGTTCTAGAGTGTTTCACACAGAATCCATAAATTAATCTGCTGGTTGCGTAACTCTTAATTGTGTCACACAAGTCTAACATTTAAGATACAATTACCCATAAAGTAACCCCTACAGACAAGGATAGGTCAGCTGGACTTTCCCTCCCTCTCACCTCAATCTCCAAGCACCGCAGAAGTTGTTCTTGTCCATATCTTTTGCCATGGGTGCATGGATGCATCATACACAGCTAACACCAATGGGCTGCAGCAACAGATCACATGCAGCTGTAATTTCCGATATTACAAATACCTTATATGCTGTTTTCTGGACCACTTGTGAATTCCTACTCGAAAAGCAGCAGGAGAGGTCATTAAGTGAATGATAGAGCCACTGGCTTGGAAGTACCTGGGGGCACAGGTGCCTGAAAGAATGCTTCAGCAAACAACATATATAACGAGCACCTTCATGTTTGAAATTCTGCAAATAGAAACATGGTTGCCCCAGGAGACATGACATCACATAGTCACACTGCACCATTAGTGTCATCCACAAATACAGGCAGGCGTAATTACAGCATGACCATTTCCACACTTGCACCCCAACCATGGTGGACACAGTAATTTGCAGCCCATAGCTGTGATGTTTTGCCTAATTTGGGTAACAATGAGTAGGATGCACAGGAGATTGTATGCCCCAATTGCACCAGAAGAACATTGCTACGGGTGACCTGGCCCAATGAACTTTGGCACTGTAATCTGTCTAGCTTAAACATGCCAACTCCAGCGTGGAGGGGGGGGGGGGGGGGGGGGAGGTGGTTACGAAATCCATGTCATATTTTCAGGATATCCACACAAGAGGTATCACCATCAAATGGATTGAAGTTTTATTAAATGACATAGTCAGTGGTCCTTCTGCAAGTCTGGCAACGGTCTGGCCCTTTGATGTTGAACAACCTTACTGTAATGCACACTCTACACTTAGGAACTGATTATGGTAGCGGGCAGTCAGACCACCACCCGCTATCACAGCAGTCAGTAGACTGCCCGACAAACAGTCGGCGGAACGACCACTGAATTAGGATGAAGCCACTGTGGTGGGAGTCAGAAAAGTGCCCTTTAACATGGAGACTTGTGCTGAGGTCCAGGAAAAGGGCTGCAGCATGAGCCGCAGTGTAAAAGAGCACTTTATGCACATCCATCCACCGTGTGGCATGCACCATGTGCCCCCAGGTTCACTTTGCAGTGGCAAATGAGGGATGGGGCCCTGCTTGGGGCCCCCAAAGCTCCTTACCGACAGCCTTTTCATGGCAGGTGGGCCACCGTGAAAAGTCTGTTGGAAAGGGACATCTTAATCCTGATGGCGGTTCCTTCCTCTGCACTGCCATCATTCAAGGGATACCATTCAGAACGCCACCTTGACGGGATCGTAGATCCTGTCTAAGGCCGCAGTCCCCCAATGGTTTCAGTCCAGCCACCATCATTATAATGCGGTATTCAGACCAAAGGGCTGTCTGTCAGTAGGACCGCCACCGCTCACTGACATCAAAATCAGACCTTTAGATTGCCACAAGACATGAAAAATCTATGATGACCTAAGTTCATCATAAAATGGACAATAGTGCTATAGGTAGTCAGACCATGTCACACAGCCATACTGGTGATTATTGAACCCCATAACTGAAAATCCATATTGTGGCAACTGCTTTTATAGGGAGAAAGTTGTATTTAAGGTGCACCAGAAACTGTTTGACCCTAAGACCTTTTACGAGAAATAAAAAAAAACTCCGGAACAATTGAACATTTAAAAGGCAGATGTGTTGTGACAGCATGCTGAAAGATTTTTTTTTGTCTCCTTCATTTGGTCTGACCCTTCTTTAAATGTTTAAATCATACTCCTTGTACTGCAATAGGTATTTTAATGGTAGAACTGTGCCAGAGCCAGCATGTCAGTTTGGCAGTAAGAATAAATGTAACTAAACCATCCCACTTCGAGTGAATACAAATTTCCAAATAATGATATCCTGTATGAGGAGCGCTTCCCATTTCGATGCACAGAATCATGAGGGTCATAGTAATTGTATAAGAAATAAAGTCAATCAGAAACTTCGAATGGACCACAAAGTCATGGTGAATTTAATGAACCCAAGAAGGCTCTCAAAATTTGATCCTCCTATTTCCAAATTATGTAACGGTCCACATCTCCTCTGATGCCACTGCACATGATTTGTCACAGATCACTTGACATAATAATGGTCACAACCCTATCATAATACAGAAATATTGTGTCAAAAATATTGATTACAAAAACCTAGTTTCCCTATGCTTAAAAAGGTAAGCACAAAAATATTTAAAAAATATAGTATCACGTTAATATTTTTAAAAACATACAAAAATATAGTTTTTGAAATATATATAGTTTAAAAGAGTAGATCATAAATATTTTAATATAGAACAATATAATGTAAATTAAGTAAATTTAAGTAACATTCAATACAATATATAAATACATACTTATATAAACGAACACACATAAAGATAAATGTATGTGTATGCTTATACACTGTTATCAAAAAATATGTTTTACACTCCACAAAAAACTTTTGTTTTTTAAAATGTACTATAAAAAGCATATATATATATATATATATATATATATATATATATATATATGCTCCTTTGCCTTGTCCCAGAAAATTGAGCTGCACTCGGACACAGAACCAAAGGTGGCAAGCCTTTATTTAAGAGTACAAGCAGCATGCTGCAAGCAATTTAAATCAGACAGCCATAGACGCGACATGCCTGGCGCGTTTCGAGGGTGTGTCCCTCTTCTTCAGAAGCAATCGCGGCTGCAGGAGTGCTCCGGTTCCGGT
The DNA here is from genome assembly GCF_964204655.1 of Triturus cristatus. NCBI lineage: Eukaryota > Metazoa > Chordata > Amphibia > Caudata > Salamandridae > Triturus > Triturus cristatus. The sequence continues at coordinate 725,068,500 of NC_140586.1, forward strand.
CCCAACATGCCATTATCACGCCCCCAGACGGGCGGGTCAAATGTCCCAAGGCATTCTGGGACTTGCAGTCCCGGTAAATTAAACCACTGATGGTGCACGAATGTTCTGTCCCTTTCAAGCCCACAGATGGGCCACTGCCCACAGAGTCCGCTTTAATCCCTGGTCTGTGCTCCCCAAGAACGGCTTGGCATATATCTTGCCGTGTGGCCCCCTCTCTTCATGGGGTGGTGCTGCTCGACGTCCGGACCACCGCCAAAAATGTATGCTCCTTTGCCTTGTCCCAGAAAATTGAGCTGCACTCGCACACAGAACCAAAGGTGGCAAGCCTTTGGTTCATATATAAGAATATATAAGAAGTTGTAGGAAACTGTTTATGTACACAACGCGTTTCGGCTGCCCATGTGACCAAGGCTGCTGGGCAGCCAAAAAGCATTGTGTGAATAAGAGCCCACTTACGGAACTTTATGGATATATATATATACATATATGTATATATATATATATATATGTCCAACAACAATGCTCCAACAGGCACATTCAGAAGCCCACAGCGGATTCCACAGCCCTTTTATTGTGCAAAGCAGAAGAGTTTTGGCGCGAATTCACCTTTCTCAATGCTTGCTTGTCTTGTAACAAGCGATTAAGGGTGAGATACCCTGAATGGATAATTGCGGACGATCAAGTAGTCAGAGAGTATCAGATTAATTTAAGCAAAACCGCTCTTAAAATAATAGTAAGAACTTGAGATGCAATGTGGAACTTGCCGTCATTGTGAGAGACTTAACCTATTAAAGGTGATTTCTTTCAATCCACAGGCACTGTAATTGGAAGGATTAAAAGATCTGGCAACCAATGGCAGTGTGTTTTGTTATATAAATGAAAGAACTGATAACATCAGACTCCTGGTGGAGACAAGCATTGTGAAAGGCGAATTCTCACAGAAACGCGTCTGCTTGGCACAATAAAAGGGCTGTGGAATCCGCTGTGTGATCCTGAATGTTCCTATTGGAGCGTTGGTGTTGGAAATGTTAAATGTGTTCAGCCACTGTCACGCTAAAGGAGGCACCTGATCTGAAAAGTGTTAGGCGGTCACAAGAGTAAGCCTGGGCGAAGCACTACGCTACGCTCGCGTAGTTTGCAAAGTTCGCGCTACTTCGCACTACGCGAACTGCACGTAGCACAGTGCGAAAACGCGTAGCGTAGTGTTGCGTAGTGCTGCGGTCATTTTTTGCTTGCTCGCGGTCCTCAACGTCAAGTTGGCGACCGCGAGCAAGCAAAATGACATCCCGGCGAGACTTTTTCCTTGTTCGCGATCAGCAACATCAAGTTGGCGATCGTGAGCATGGAAAATAAACCTCCCGGCGAGATTCCCAACGCGAGGAGGTCAGGTTTCTCATTGCGAGGGGTCGCGTATGCTCGCGACCGCTCGCGATGAGAAACTACCAGTTCGCGTTGAGAAAGCTGCAGCTCAAGTAAAAATCTTCTCGAGCAGCAGAAAACTACAGCTCGCACTGTGCAAGATGCCATTTTCAATGATTGCACAGTGCCGGTTGCTTGTCCGCACTGTGCAATCATTGAAAACAACATCTTGCACAGTGCGAACATGTTACTACGCAGTTCGCGAAGTGCTACGCGTAGCTCGCGTAGTGCGAACTTCACTTTGCGTAGCTTCGCGAAGTGCTACTTCGCGAACTACGCCCACCCTTTCACAAGAGTGGCATTTGGTGAAATACATATATATATATTACAAGGCTGCCTTTGATGTTCTATGATTAAGGCTAATGAGCTGAGACGCGTCAGAATACCAATCAAGTGCTGCCGCCCAAAGGTATAAGAAATGGCTCTTTTGCATTCTACCGGTGCCTCGGCTATTTTGTTATTTTGCCGGCTGCAACTCAGCGGGATACTTCGTTCCCGTGGTTTACCGAGGCTGCCCTGTGGGGTCATGGGCTCCCGCTCACGAAGTGACTGTTGTTGATATATATATATATATGTATATATACATATTATCTACTGTGACGTCATCAGCAGTGCATTGCGGGGGCGCGAGTTATAGTTAGCTGAACTAACTATAACAGGGGAATTTCTAGGGTTTTGTATGAGGGAAATGTCCAGCTAACTATAACGCCCCTGAAACCTATGGTTTTTTCAGTGAATATATATATACACAAAACCCTTTACTCCAGCAGGGAAAAAGGCATGTACACGAAGCTTGTAAGATTACGGCTTCTTTTAATGAAAAGGGTCCCTCGCGACCATGCAGATGGGAGAGAAACGTTTCGGCTGTTCAACAGCCTTTATCAATCTGATGGACGCCATTTTATCACAACATATATAGTGCTTAGTGCATCGAAATTAAAAAAATACTGCATCAGCTACAGCCACATTAAAATCAGATTACACATCTAAACAATAAAATCAAACTGGGATAATTTGCAAAGTGTGCAATTGTGTAAATTTTAGGATTAAAAAAGCAGCTCTTAATACATTACATCCATTTCTAGTAAGTACCACATGGCGTCAACCACCTCACATTCAAATTAAAAATACACTAAGGGTTGAGTGCAAATGGGTCATGCTATCGACCAGAAATGTCAAGTTAAATAAACACCATTCTGCTCGTTTCATATCTGCTGAATGCTGTAATCACGTACTTTTGTCTTAAAACAATGCGGAATAAATACATCCAAAATTACATAATGCCGGAACCGTTTAAATGAATAAACATCAACAATTCAGTCCAAGTGCACTGATGTATGTTTACCCAATATCACTTGACACCAAACTTGCATGTCGGCAATATATATATATATATATATATATATATATATATATATATATATATATATATATATATATATATATATATATATTCCAAACAAACTTGCCATCCACTTCAGGACCATGCAAATCAAGCCACACCACCGTCTTTCGTAACCACCTTTATTCAGGCAATAGCAGGTTTCAACTCTAGCGAGTCTTTCTCAAATGCACCAAACAAAGTGGCAGCCTCTAAGTTCCTTTATACAAGCTGATGAAAAGCAGTGATGAGGTTCACATGACATTAACTTGTTTTTTTTTTAATTTTTAAAGAAACAATGTTCACGGTAGTGGTCACTTACTGACAAATGTCTCGTAATGTTTTTGAATACAGTGTGTAATTCAGTTTTTAAAGGTCTTGAAAAAGTCTTCAAACAGTTTGTTGAATTTCCTTCATGATTAAGTGCACTGATGCACGTTCCATTTTATTAAGGGACCACATTACCTATAATGCATCATTATTGTCATACAAGTCTGTGTGTATATATATGTGTGTGTATTTTTATTTATCCACATAACACAAGCTCCTACAGGAACCTCTGACAGGTCAAGGGTGGAGCGGCACACCAGCGGAGCACACTAGCAAGTGATAGTGAAGTAGAGTCCGCTTTTGTTTAGCAGCTATGTGCATTTACTTTCTGATGTTTACTAGGCCAATACCGGAACATATGTTTGGGCCCTATTTTGCTGCCACAAGGAATTGTCCATGACACACCTCCCTCATGTTACTGAGCAACTATTATGTTATTTTGCATTTTTGTTATTTCAGGACATTCTGATGTGTTTTGAAATCACATCTTTGTGAACTACTGTGCATTTATCCTTTAATTTTCATTTGTATACTGTGTTTAATTAATGAAATACTGAACATTATGCCTTGTTCCGTTTGATTAACATGTACAATAGTACAAAAAGCGCATAACACTATATGGCACCCATAGTAGCCATGAGTTCAATTACAATTTGCACTTAAGTCCTTTGTTTATGTTTTATCACCTCATTACCACAGTGTTTTGCAATATACTTTCATATGATCAAGGCCGTTTTACTGGTCGAAATGCATCATGGCGCTGCAATAAAACATTTATTTTGCGGGAATCCTGGGCTGAGTGGGTGTTTCATGGAGAGTTCAATATATTTGTATATAAATACATAACACATAAAAAAGTAACACATCACATGCAAAATATTACATTTACCCAATGTGCTCAATAAAACATTTTTTTACTGAAAGTATTTTTAAAGAATTATACAAAAAAATCTACATATATATATATATTCACTGAAAAAACCATAGGTTTCACACATGTTATAGCTATGTCATCAGTGATGTCATTTGAGATGTCATCAGCAGTGGATTGCGGGCGCGCGAGTTATAGTTAGCTGAACTAACTATAACGGGGAAATTTCATTGTTTTTTTACGAGTGAAATGTCCAGCTAACTATAACATGTGTGAAACCTATGGTTTTTTCAGTGAATTTGCAAGGTTTTTTAAATGCTAATTCCTAACTATAACGTGAGTGAAATCTATGGTTTTTTCAGTGAATTTGCAAGGTTTTTTAAATGCTAATTCCTAACTATAACGTGTGTGAAACCTATGTTTTTTTTAGTGAATTTGCAAGGTTTTTTAAATGCTAATTCCTAACTATAACGTGTGTGAAACCTATGGTTTTTTAAGTGAATTTGCAAGGTTTTTTAAATGCTAATTTATGAATGTATTATTATATTTTTTAAATATTTATTTTACAATAAGCTACCTATATATATAGTTATAGATTAACTTTATCCTGTAATATGGAATGGCTCAGTTTTTTTAAATTTTTTTAATTTGGATAGAGTTGAACAGCATAGTTAATATCTTCTATAAACTTAAAAACACTTTTAATTGTTTTTATTTTTTTTTTAAAGTGTTTTTGACTGTGCGCGCACGGTGCGCGCATGATGCACGCATGCGTACGTGCTCCACATGCGCATGCGTATGTCGTGTGTGCTCCGTACGCGCGTGCTCTGTACACGCATGCGTGCGTGCTCCGTACGCGCATGCGTGCATGCTCCGTGCGCGTACGCGCATGCGCACGTGCTCCGTACACGCATACGTGCGTGCTCCTTGCGCGCACGGTGCGCACACGGTGCGTGCACGGCAAGTCATGTGATTTAGAAACAACACTTTTCATTGGTTTATAGTAATTTCAGGTCATGTGATTTAGAAACAACACTTTTCATTGGTTTATAGTAGTTTCAGTTCCAGAAACTTCCAACACCACACCCACTCCCCTCATTATTACTTCTGATTCCCTGGGGAAGGAGCTGAGCAGCTTTTCCAGTACTCCAGTACTTGAGAATGGCAGAGCAGCAGTCATCTTCTGGGAGTGAGCAGGAGACCCTTGTGCCACAGAGACAGAGGAAACAAAAAAACTCTTTTATATGGCAATTTTTCACTTTTCCAGAGGGGCAGAAGAAGGTGAATGCTCCAAAAGTCACCTGCACTATTTGTAATGGTGTCTTATCAAGAGGAGATCCTAAAAAGAAATACTCTTTTAGCATCTTCACTATGATCAGGCACATTAGAGATGTGCATCCTGTGGCTTATGCTTGAGCTGCTAGAGAAAACCCTCCAGCAGCTCAGCCGAGCACATCCGCAGCACCTCAGCCGAGCACATCATCGGCAGCTCAGCCAAGCACTTCATCTGTGGCGGCAGCTTCACCTGCTTCTGTTCCTCTGGATATACACCCTCTGTTTAAGAGGGTGCATATACGGTGCAATGCGTGCAATGCTCTTCTCTCTTATGGGGACACCAGCATTCCCCTAATAGAGAGCAAGATACAGCAGCACACGTGCGGCACCCTATAATTGTTGTCATTTTTTTGTTCCTCTGTTCCTCAATTAACACAACGGCTCTTTTTAGAGCCACCTAACATCTAAACACTTAAATTTGATTTTTAATTCTATTTTTTTTATGATTTTTTTTCCGCCGTGTGCGCACCGTACGTGCACCTCGCGACGGTGCACACACGGTGGCGCACCGTGCACGCACCCCGCGATTTAAAAAAAAAGTAATAATTTTTTTTTCACCCTTCATGGTCCTTCAGGGACCCCCTGACAAAAGCTAGGGGGTCAGGAACTTTGTACCCTGCCCCCTTTTCCCGTTCTCCACCTTTCTTTTTTACTGTCACACACAAAATGGGGGCCGACACTTCCTGATTTCTACCGATTCGAATGTCGACTGACATGAATCCACCAATCAGAATTACGCTCGCGCACGGCACCGTGCGCGCACGGTGCGCGGCTATAGATATTTATGTGCTTTTAACTGCAATTTTCTCGGGAACTACTGAACAGATTGACACCATATATGCAAAGGGCACATCCCTGACCTGATGACTACCTCTTTGCCAAATTTCAAGTAATTCTGTTCAGCCGTTCGGGCTGTAACTTCGACTAAAGGTCCTATGGAAAAATGCATGGAGAAAACGCGTTTTGGGACCCCCTTTTTTCTTAGCCCCCGCTTGATGAATCACCCCGAGACTTCCAGGGTAGGAGCTGAGCGGAACGCCCCCTTAGTTTTGAAAATTTCGCGAGGCTCCGTCAACCGGTGCCAAAGTTATTCAAAATAGAATTTTCAGATTTCCTATGGAAACACGGTCCTAACTATAACTATCTACTGGCAACCGCCAGTAGATAATATATATATATATATACAAATAATATAAAATTAAACAAAGCAATAATAGTATTACGTATATTTAAACAGTGAAAAGTATTAAAGTCTTGCAATAATAGCTATACTATTCTCACTCTAGTCTGTGCAACAGTAGGAAAAGCGTTGTACGCCAGAGGAGTAAAGCTTACTATTCTCATTCCAGTGTGTACTACAGTAGGGGAAGTGTTGGACTTTGGAGGAGTTAAATTTGCTATTCTCACTCCCGTCTGTGCAACAGTAGGTAAATTGTTGGACTCCAGAGGGGTAACATTTACTATTCCCACTCCAGTCTTTGCAAAATTAGGACAATTGTTGGCCTCAGTAGGGGTAAAATTTACAATTCCCACACTAGTCTGTGCAGGAGAAGGAGAAGTGCTGAACTTCGGAGTTGTTTAAATTTACTATTCCCACTCCAGCCTGTACAACAGTAAGGAAAGCTTTGTACTCTGGATGGTGTAACATTTACTACTCTCACTCCAGTCTTTGCAACAGTGGGGAAAGTGTTGGAATCCAAAGGGGTAACATTTACAATTCCCACTCCAGTCTGTGCAACAGTGGGAAATCATTGGACTCCGGAGAGGTAAAATGCACTATACCACTCCAGTCTGTGGAACAGTAGGTAAAGCATTGGACTTCATAGCGGGTACATTTACTGTTCTCACTCCAGTCTGTACAACATGGTGAAAGCGTTGAACTTCGGAGAGGTAAAATTTACTATTCCCATTCTAGTCTCTGCAACTGTATGGAAAGTACTCCACTTCAAAAACATATCATATATGAAACATAACCTATTTATTTGTAACAGATATAAAACTCTTAATATGGAATTTAATATTTGGAAAAAAATATATATCGAAAAATAAAAAATAATTAACATTAGTAAACAAATGAATAATTAATTATCAATTTATTTTTTTTTCATATATTTCTTACTTAATTTACCACACTGTAAACCCATAAACTATAAACCTAGTAGCCCACACCAAATATTTAACTTAAAAAGTGCAATTATTGCACAATTTACATATTTAACAATCTATTAGATCATTAATAATAAATTGTTAATTCATTGTTAATTAATTATTATTTAATGAACTTACTGCCCTATACTCCTACAAACCCAACAGCCGCACCTAATATATACCTATTACACAATTAACTTATTAACTTCCAAACCTATACCTTTACAAACCCAACAGCCTGCACCTAATATATTTACATATTTATTAATCAATTAAATAATTAATTAATTAAGTATAACTAATGAGCTTTCAACCCTAAACCCCTAGAAATCTAGCAACCTGCTATGACAATATAGCTTACTTTTAGCAATTAAATAGAAAAAGTATAAATCACTTAAAATTGCAAATGATATTTTGAAATACTATTAACATTTATACAAACAAAAATAACACTTAAAATTAATGAATAAACTCACACACATACAGATAATTAAAAAGAGATTTTTTTTCCAACTATGATATTGAAAACGATATTAGCAACAAATGTAATCTTTATGTAAAGTGCATACTTTAGTATGCAGAAATATTCACCATTGCCTCTGTATATTAATGTCAATGAATTATTGTTAGCAGCAGTATTTCAAAGCAAACATTTTGATTTGTTTAATATAAAAAATTCTAAATCTGCATATAAAGTGCATACTTTAGTATGCGAAAATATTCACATTTCCATCTCCTCTGTATATTTTCAATAAGTTATTAGCAGCAGTATCCCAAAGTAAACGTTTTGATTTGTTTAATATTAAAAATCCAACACATTTTGTATGGTGCTCACGATCCAAGAAATAATTAATTTGTTATTAGCATACAGTGAAACTTAAAGTCTATAAGGACCAAGTTTGGGAGAATCAATCACAACCCTTCATCATTAGACAGACTTGTGAAATGCAGAAGGAATAGAAATGGTACTAAGATGCAGGGGGTCACCTAGTTCCCATCTTCCATATGATCTCCTACAATTTATTGTGATTAACTTCATCAAGAGTGAATCTAGAAAACCTAAACAAAGGCAGTTTCCTTTCTGCGTGATGCATTTGGTTGCATTAAAATACAGGTTTAGGTGCTGCTCTTTGGTTTCGCTCCTCTTAACCTCTTAGCTAAGCCTTCCCTTTCCGGTGGTAAGCCATTATTGGAAGATAAAGGTATGACACCCATTGGTGATCCTGGAAAACTACACATTTATAAAAAAAATAATGGAAGTGAGTAGGAAAAAATTGAGATTTTTCATGGGAATTTCTTTGCCATGAGAACTGATTTGATAAAGTAATATTTTTGATATCTGATATACCCTTCTGGTCATAGGGATATATATAGGGTTTGTAGCTTTTCCAAAAACACGCAAAACAAGAGTAAACCACTGAACTGAATATTGTAAATTATTTTTGATTGTTTACCGACCATACAGCAATTCATATGGTAAGATATAATGAAAGAAAAATCAGCATGAAACAAACCTATGTATTTCCGAAAGGTACACAGGATATCAAGCTTAGAGACAGTGATTATTTGTGCCCTCACTATCTTGTGACTCAGAGGGCACTTTACTTCTTTTTTTACATTGTCTTACATTTGAAAGCTGTAAAGGGCCAGAAATCCAATTGGAAATATCAAATGTTCTACTATTCTGTATTTCCACACATCTTCCAATAAAAATGGTACCTCGCTTCTGGGGTTAGGACTAGCGGCTCTCACGCAGAATACACCAAAACACAACCTAGAAGACATCACATTTCACCCTGCCTTGTGACTACCATTGTACCCGGTTTAAGCCGTTCCTCTTGTAGGCACCCGGTCCAGCCACACAAGTGGTGTAGCACTTTATCGAGACAGATCTGGGAACATGGGTGATAGGACTTTTGTGGATCCCTGTAGATTCTGGACATAGTTGTCATAATAATTTGCAACAAAAATGCATGACTTTCGGCAATGTCTGAGGGCATTGTGGGTAGGAAAACTTCAGGAGATTCAAACAAGACACATCACTCTAGTCTCCCCTTGGTGTCTAGTTTTAAAAAATATCTGGACTTAGTAAGTTTCCCTGAGTAGCAGCCAAGCCGGGGCCCAAATACCGCTGCTATTCCTATTCCAGATATCCCTATGTTGTGTTTTCTGGCATTGTACTGCTGAATATCAACTCCAAAAATAACAAACACATATCAAAAACAAAATATCAACAACCATAATATGTGCAATTTTATACTTATAATTAAAATAAATATAAGTTATAGATAAAAAATTAAATTAATTAAAATATTGAATCCAAAATATTATACTCACCTAAAGTTAAAAAAAATCTAAACCCAAACTGTAGACAACAATAATATAGACTTTTTTAAATAACATTAAAAATAACCAAAATGTTGAAAACCAAATCATCGACTTAAAAGATTATTTAAATGTTTCCAATATTAAATGTATTTATCTAAAATTAATTTTCAACTTGTACAACTTTTTAACAGCTCAAAATGCCTTACTATTCTCTATCAATCCCCCGGACCCTAAAATCTAACTAACACTATTCTCTTGCATCCTAGAGCTCTAAAACATCTCCCTACCATTATTCAATAAATGCACATCCCTTTACCCTAATAATTATTTATTGAAAGGATGCAACAGTCCTCTCAGCGTCCTAAAACTAATCAGTAACCCTGTGCAATACCTATCCCTGATTCCTAAAAACAAATGATTAACCCAGTTCAATATCCACACCAGAGAACTAAAAATAAAACAGTAAACAGGCAATACAATCATCCTTGTACCCGAAAAACTAAAAGGTAACCTGGTGCAATACCCATCCCGGCACCCTAAAAACGAATTAGTAACCCAGTGCAATACCCACACCAGTGCCCTCAAAACTAGTCTGTAACCCAGTGCAACGTTCATCCCTGCTCCCCAAAAACTCATTAGTAACCAGGATAAAGACCCGTCACAGTGTGCTAAAAGCGAATCAGTAACCCTGTGTAATATCCGTAAACCGGTGTCATATCCATCCCTGAGCTCCAAAACGAATTAGTAAGCTGGTGTAACACCCAGTCTAGCAGCCTAAAAATTTATAAGTAACCCAGTGCAACAGCCATCCCTGTACGCCAAAAAGCTAATAAGTAATCCATTACCATATAAAACCCTGCACACTAAAAGCAAATTAGTATCCCGGTGCAACACCAGTCCCTGCACCTTATAAACTAATCAGTAACCTGCTACAACACCCATCCTTGAGCCCTAAAAATTAATTATTAAAAAAACAATGTAGCATCAAACTCTTATAAAACCTACAAATAAAAAACCAAAAAACACACATTTAGGGCCTTGGGTCGGCTCTCCGAAATCGAAATTAGGATGGAGAGACTCCCATTTCCCTATGGGAACTTGTGCGGTGGTCGGAAACCTCACGGTGCGGGGATTTACAGGGGGGCACCATCGGAGTCCCCTCGCCCCCCAATCAGAGCCCTTGGTAGAAAGGAGGTCCTGCTAGGGGCCCCAGAAGTTGCTTTCCGACACCCTTTCCATGTGGGAAAGCCTGACATGGAAATCCTGTTGGAAACCAACATCATAATCTTAAAGGATTATATTTCGGTTTCTGATTGGCTGAATGACAGGCCGGTTTGAATTCCGAACGCCGTAATTGTAATATGCCGGTCGGAAGTCAAACTAAGGAGACTTTCCGACTGTCATCCTAATTAGGGCCTTTATTTTTCAAAATTAGAAATTCAAATGATATTTTTTCAATAATGTACTTTAGTACACAGCCCAAAAAGCCCTCTTAAAACTAAAAAGTGAATTATAAATAAACATATATAGCATATTAAAAAATAATAAAAACAAAAAGTACAACCAATATTAAAGAAATTAAATACAATTAAAAATGTAATACACTACCTTGCCCAAACCCCTACTTAATTATAAAAAAATTGAAAAATTCTAAAAGTTAAAAAATACAATTTAATAAAGTACCTACCCACAAAACCAAAAATAAATATGATTAAATAAATGGTGGAAGAGCCAAGCAGCCCATCATTGCGGACGTGCTCTGAGTGAGCACCGCCGGCCTGTCATAAATCCTGAATTAATCCTGCCTGGCACCACTATTCATTTGCTTTACGGACCACTATCCAGGGTCGACATACCCTTGGGGTGACGAGAGGGCTCTCTCTTGGGTCACGGAACGTACATGGGAAGAGTTGCTGCCTGCGCTGCCGTTGCTCAGCGGGCGTTGCCAGCTGCGGACTAGTGGACCCAGCGAGCGTCTCCCGTAGGGTCAGGGCGTGGGCGAGACCGGAGAACCCAGAGATCATGGTCGGCTGGGGCAGGGCCTAGACCGCAGTCTCAGCTGAGGAGCGCCCCATCGGCCGACTGGATCTGTCGACAGCTGTGGGCCCGGACGGTGCTCATGGCCGGGGATCGTTGAGATGCCAGGGCCTGGCGTACCAGCTTCGTGCAGCCTGAGGGACATTGCGGTAGCCCCGACCTGCAGCATAGGAGGAGGGTGCACCCTGGCAGTGCGGCACGTGGCCGTAGAGTGGATCCCCACAGATCCGGCACTGCTGGTGCAGCATATAAATCAGAGCTGCTGCATGGGTGCGCCTAGGCACCAGAAAGGAGATTGCGGTGTCTTTGGGCCCAGTTGGTCTATGCCGCCTACTTCCAGTATGGCGCATGGGCCGGAGGTGGGGGCCAGGGAATGAGAAGACATTGCAGCAGGCCCGGCCAGTGACAGCCAGGGTTATCTTTACTGGGACCACCCAGCAGGAGGAAGGTGAGTCACCCATGGGGGGGGCGTGCTCCTGGTTGCTGAAGTGGCCGGCTAGATCCCGGTGTGGTTTGTGGTCCGGGGGGACCCTCCCTCAGTCTCCGTGCACCACTTGTCATTGGGGTCCACGTCGGGGAATAGACCCTGGGCTCTTAAGACTCAGCCTGATGCAGTTGGCCACTGGCCCTAAAGAGAAGATTTACGAGTTGGGGGCAGTGATTTGGATTAGGAAGCCCGGTCTATAGTTATCCATTGGCCCCCTCTGTCATGGAGCGGCCTACTCTGTGGTCGGGGCATTTCCTGGTCATCCAGACACTTGCACGGATATTGATCCGGGAGCCCAACAGGGATTGTTTAGGGACCCAGAACAACAGCCCTGGTCTGTGTTTCTAGGCATCAGGGATATCACCGGGGTTGGGGCCCGGTGGATTCACACACAGTCTCACATCATCTTTGTCATGAGTATACGAGTAGGGGGCCTGCATGGTGAGTGGCTGGGAGCCTCGTGGGTGTTGAGTGCACAGCTGGAACCAGAGCAGTGAACCCTACAATACAGTCGGTATATCATGTCCAAAGGTAAAGGCACAGGGCCCGGCGCAAAGCAGAGCACCAAGCACCGATGCATGGCAATGGCGGCACAGCCCATCGATAATCCTGAAATCAAACCTGTCTTACCAGATAATGTGGACCTCCTGGTAGCCATCACTTAGTCCAGCCAGGTTCTGGAGATGCACATCAGTGCAGTGGGAACTGAAGTAACCCTCCTGCGCCAAGACCTCCGTAATGCCGTAGACCGTATAACTGAAATGGAGACAAGTGTCTCTGGGGTAGAAGACGCTGCATCTACATTGCAATGTAAAGTCTCCTCTTTGGAAGAACTGACCAAGGGTTTGGCCTTAAGGGTGGAAGACGCGGAGGGATGAGCAAGGAGAAACAATCTCCGCTTTGTGGGTGTCCCTGAAAATTAAGAAGGGGATGATGAAGGGAAGTTTCTTACAAACTGGCTTTATTCATGGATCCCAAGCGATGTCCTCTCACAGTGCTTTGTAGTGGAACGTGCTCACAGGGCCCTTCAGCAAAATCCTCCGCTGGGGCCAGACCATGGTCCTTGATTGCACGAATCTTGAATTTGCATGACCAAGATGCAATACTTAGGGCAGCTCTGGCATGCTCCTCTATCTGATCTATTAAAAAGACCTTAGACGGACTTTTGTCCCTGCGCAGACAGCGTAGATATATGTCTGCGCAAGTACAAATTACTTTTTACCCACGTAAAAACCCACCCCTGTCCCGTGCTTCCAGCACTGCCTAGTGTGTTGTTCAGAATAATGTATAGTATCTATGATATTCATATAATGTTTTAGATATGTATCTTTTGTCCGTGTTTCCAGCACTGCCTGGTGTAATGTTCATAATAAGGTATAGTAACTATGGTATTTATATGTTGTTTTAGATATGCATTCTTGCGGGAATAATATGCTCTGTATTTGTATCACACATGGTGGTAATATTGATGTTGCACGATTGCACACAGTAGAATAGACTCGCGCGCTGCCAAGCGCATCAAGAAATGCATCGTTTGACTGCACGTTGCTTTGCGTTAGACGCGTACAACGTGGCAGTCATTGGGGTGCGGTTCGGGTGTGGCTGCCGATAAAAGCCACACCCGAGCTTCCAGAAGGCGCTTGGCCTTCCGTCTACAGTCGCGCTAACAGCAATTCCCACTTACCTGAGTTCCGGATTCCTGTTCTCCGATTTCAGCATTCGTCTTCATGCATCTTCGCCGATACCTGAAAAAGAAAGAGAAAGCTAAGTGACCTTTTAAATTCTTCTATGCATAAGGCGCCCATCGCAAGACAGCAACAGTAGAAAGCGCGCGCAAGAAGGACTAATTTTTGGACACTCTTTTTGTGATACGAAAAGACATTTTAAACACAGCTGAGAACTCTAAAAAGAAAACAAGCATTGTTAAATCCAAGAGGGTTTTTGTGTGTATATTTATCTTGTATGTAAATTATAGGATATTAGAGAGATGGAGTAGAAGAACAACGAAGTGGGATAAAGGTGTGTAAGTTAAAGTGTTAATAATAACCATCGGTTAAGTGCCTTATGAATATAAGAAGTGAAAGTGTAATATATAAAAATCTTTTTCTCATTCAGAAGACTAAAACAGCTACATTTGACGAACACTACCCACAAGACTTTGCACACACGAAACTAAGCAGAAGCTTGTAAGAAATTTACATGCACATCCATTGTATCATAAAGGTACCTTCATATTTGAAGCAAAAACTCTTTTTGTTTTTTAAATATAAGGTGCTCTCAGACAAGAAACCTTCCTCTGCCTTTGGAAGATACAACAGACCCACAGGGAAACCAAAAGGATGCCCTGAGAGAAAATCACACAAGAACTGTATAAATTAGAGGATGAATATCAGAACAAATTAAAACATGTTAAACACAACATCAGTAGAGAAGAGAGGGAGGCTCTGTATAGAATTGCTCAAAATCAGGACCTAGTGATAAAAGAAGCTGACAAGGGCGGAAATATAGTCCTCATGAACAGGAAGGACTACATTTCAGAAATTGACAGAAAATTGTTGGATTGTGCATCATATGAGCAGGTTAATTATAATCCTATGACCATTGTAACCAATCTTATGGAAAGGAAATTGGATTTTTGGAAAACGCAATGTCAAATTTCAGATGCTGAACAAAAATATATTTTTAACCCTTTGCCAACTGCAACTTGCATCTACATTTTACCCAAAGTGCAGGCCTATCATTGCCGGGATTGGGTCCCCCACAGAAAAATTGTCAGAGTACATTGATCTTTTTTTGCAACCTTTAGTACAGAATCTACCGGCATTTCTTAAAGATACAAAAGATCTACTGTGTAAAGTGGAAGATTTTGAATGGACAGATGGTCATTTGTTGGTCACGTTAGATGTAAGTTCCTTATACACTTGCATCCCGAGAGAAAAGGGACTAGAAGCAATCCAACATTTTCTAGACACAAGAAGTGCCAATGCACATGAGCATAACATTATGCTTATGGACCTAATAACCTTTGTCTTGGATAATAATTTTTACCTACATCAAGGCAAATGGTTTAGACAAAAGAGGGGGGTTGCAATGGGCGCAAAATTTTCGCCTTCTTTTGCAAACCTTTATATGGGTCTATACGAAATGGTACATATCTGGAGACATTGTCCAGTCATCTATAGCGAGAACATCATTCTATGGACCAGATATATAGATGATGTTCTTCTATTTTGGTCTGGAACTGAAAAATGTCTACTAGATTTTATCAGTTATCTGAATGACAATACTTTTAATATACACTTTACGTATCAATTTGATACTAAGAGTATTAACTATTTAGATACTACACTGTATGTAGCGGGACAGGTGATTAGATCTAAGATGTTCCGCAAGGAAACAGCGTGCAATTCGGTTCTGCATGCGACCAGTGCCCATCCTCCAACACAGATTAAATCAAACGGGGAAATGATTAGAACGAGACGGAACTGCAGTACAGATCAGGATGTTTTCTGCGAACTTGAAAATTTGGAAGGAAGATTCAAAAATAGAGGCTACTCAGGACAAATCTTGGCCTCGGCAAAAGAAAAAATTGTCCGGGTGAAAAGATCAAACTTACTGTACAATGCCCAACATAAACAAAAAATGAAAAAGGAAGATCGGTGTAAGAAACCAGCACTAGTAGTTCCATATAGTGCAGCCACTCCAGACCTATTTCGAATCCTAAATAAGCATTGGTATATTCTGAAGATGGACACCACAATTAAGAGGTCTATTTCTAACAGGGCGAACATCATACACAGTAGGGGGAAGACATTAAAACAAACACTATGTCATAGCTACCTCAAACCAGTGCCTACTAATACTTGGATGCCAGCGCCGCCCAGCGGTTTCCATAGATGTGGACAGTGTAGCATTTGTCATCTAGCTAAGAACAAATTAGTGTCCTTCAAATACAATACGTACAAAACCTACAAAATCTATGATTTCATGACCTGTAATTCGAAGTATGTGGTTTATTGTATTGTATGCTGCTGTGGTAAAATATACGTATACAGCAGTTAACGTCCTTTAAAAGAACGCATTCAGGAACACGTTCGTGCAATTAGGAATAGGAACCTGGATTATCCTTTGGCAGTTCACTATAACAAACAACATATGGTGGAAGGAAAAATTTATATCACGTTCCATGGAATTGAAAGCCTCAAAATATCCAATCGGGGTGGCAATCATACCCTGAGCTTGAGACAGTTGGAAAGCAAGTGGTTGATCAGATTGAGAGCAGTGGATCTGGGTTTAAATGTTGATAGAGAACTGTACACGTTTTTGTAGACAAGTTTATCACATGAAAAAACTATAAAATGTCTGTTTGATAACAACACGTTTTTAAAAAATGTGCGAAAGAATAAAAGACTGCTTCTGCCTAGCTTTGTTGTTACTTTAGGGGCCAATAACAATCTTAACTACTTTGACTTACTTTCGCCTTTCTCCCTTATACATCTTGACTCCTAAGAGGAGTATTCCTTTAAGGATGCACTGTTGTAAATGAAGGTTTGTCTTTTAATTTTATAAACGTGTTCCTTTGGTTTGCTTAAATACTAATGCGGATTTGGTGTCGCATTCCTTTGACATTAAAATGAATTAACACGGTGATATGTGTTTGTATGCTTCTGATTCAAATATCGTATTGGGTTATGGATACACACGGAGGATCCGCAGCCACTAGCCTAGATAATTGATCAAAGAGTTCATTCATTTCATTTCAAAACTTTATTCGATTGTTTAAAAACAGTGATAAAAGCACATGGCATCAGTAATACAATACAATACATAAAATGATAAAATAACAATACATTCGGTTGACAATAAGAAAAATGGGGCAGGAAGGGGGGGTGAGCCAGATGGACAACTTCTACGAGTATCATTTCACATGTAAATTCAGTAGATCATACTTTTCCTGACGGACACAGATTGCAAAATAAAGGTCGCTGTAAAAAAGCATACATCCGGTTCGTCAAGTGCAAAAAGAAGGCTCATCGCAGATCTGACATTAGACACTGAATATTTTTTAAAAAGTGGTTTGAGGTAGGCAATTCGGAGATATAAATACAGAGGGCAAAGAAGCAAAAAGTGCTCAGTACTCTGCTTCAAAGTCCCATCACAGGGACAGGGCATTGCCGTGTAATTATTAATCAACGGAAAGGCCACTAAAATGTGGGCAATACCTAGACGTAGTCTGGTGAGGACAAACTGATGAGATTGTTTGGTGACCACTTTTAGGTACTTGGCGAAACCTAAACTTGCCTGGTTAAGGGAGTAGTGAAATTGGTGAGTAGCCATCGGGCGGGTTATGTCTCTACGCACTTTGGATTTAATCCCCAAGTAAATAAGTTTTAACTCCTTTTTTGAGGAATCTACAGCCCTGGCAGGGTCCACCAAAACATTCATATCGAATATCTCTCTATAGGATAAGATCACGTAATTGAGCCATGGGATCTGGTTATGTTTATCCAAACGGAGGCAGTCTTGGATAATTTTCCTAGTAAAGCCAGTTTCCTCCTTTGCCCAAATCGATCTCCAGGTCATTAGTGGGCCTAGCCCCGTAAGGTCAGTCAGGTATTCCAGCCCAACCTCAAGGTGGGACAGTCCAGTTGAGGCTGAAGTTGGAAGACAGAGAAGCCTCTTTAAAAAGCTATTTTCCTCCACCTGGAGGTCTCCATGGCGACAATGACCCCAAACCCCTGATCCATAGAGGGCCACAGAAACACATCTAAGGCGGTAAATGTGCAACATATCACAAAAACGCCGGCTTCCTAATTTTGAGGCGAATTTAAAAACACCAGAAATGGCTTTGCCCGTCTTGGCCTTCACGTTACAAATCTCCTGTGCCCACATGCCATTACTACTGAGAGTGATGCCTAAATAGCAAAATGTATCCACCACTTGTATCTTTTGGTCCACAAACTGGAAAGATCTCAGGTTTTTTATTTTCTTGCCACAAGCCATAATAAACGTCTTGGAGTTATTAATTTTTTATTTCCTCCCCTGGATAAAACAAAAAAAACTATCCATTAATCTCTGCAGACCCACTGGAGTTATAGACAATAAAACTGTATCGTCTGCGTAGAGCAGTACAGGAATGGCTTGGCCCTCGGCTTGTGGTGCATCAGCGGAGACCAATCTCAATTCAGAGTCCATGTCATTAATAAAAAGAGAGAAGAGCAGTGGGGCAAGGACGCAGCCTTGTCTGATACATGATTTGACCTCAATATCATCAGTGCATTCACCCGCTTGGCCATAACGAATCCTGGCCGATAGTTTACTGTATAGTCTGGCCAGAAAATAAATAATTGTGTGTGGGGCACCCATATTTAATAACGTGGTCCACAGAAGGGCATGGTTCACCAAATCGAAAGCGCTGGACAAATCAGCAAAGCAGAGGAATAAGGAGCCCTGTTTGGCTCGGGTGTATTTACCTATGATAAGATCTAAATTAACACACTGCTCAACGGTACCAATGCCCTACGGAACCCAAATTGGGAGTCAGCCAAGATACCATTGACCTCTGCCCATTCCTCCAGACGCTGTAGGAGCACCCTACTCATAATTTTTAGGGAAGAGTCCAGAAGGGAGATAGGGCGGTAGTTCTTTGCCTCGCTCCTATCGCCCTTCTTGTAGATTGGTATAATGATTGATTCACCCCATGTAAGAGGGGTGCTTACCATAACTGCCGCGTTGAAGACTTTGGTCAGAAGGGGGCCCCACAAAAGAGTGTCAGCTTTACAAAGGTCTATCGGCACCCCATCAGGCCCTGGGGCCTTTCCTCCCTTGCTGTTTTGGATGGCAGTAACTACCTCGTCAGTTGTAATATTTAGGGGAAGGTTTGGACCAAGGGCTGCTGCTCTAGGGCACGTACTAGTTTCCCCCCTGGATTAAAAATGCTATTATAAAACACAACCCAGTTTTCTTCACTAACCTGGGCTGACAATACTGGGTAAGACTCCTTCTGATGCAGAAAAGGACTATTCACAGTGCTCCAGAAGAGTTTGCTGTCCCGCAATTCGGCTGCTTTGGAGAAATTATCCCAGGCTTCCTCCGGTAATTCATGCTTCCTACGGGACAACTGGTCCTTATAGTTTGCTCTGAGGGATTTAACAACACACTTGTCCCTGGGGTGATTGCATAGGGCTTTCTTTAGTTCCTGCAAGGACTTCGTACAAGCCCTATCAAACCATCCCACGTTAGCCCTGGGCCTGTTGGGGGCAGTAAGTATTATTTTAGTTATGGCATTAATTTCCTCGAAGTCAACGATAATGCTTGCCGCACTTGTATTATCATCTAAACAGCGCTGCAGCTCAGGGAGACTTACAGCCACAATTTTTGACATCAGCTTCTCAGAATTGTCACTGCACCATTTTATTCTACATCCATTAGGGCTATGAGGGATTAATTCAGCAACTGTCCTACTGGCAACTTGGACCTTCCTCCCCCAAATCAAGGTGGTAAAAGTAATTCCGTTATGATCACTAAGGGACAGGTCTACAATTTGCGGAACAGAACAGAGAGAGCTGATGTTCTCCGAAACCAACAGGTGGTCAATAACAGAGGCTGAGTTCCTCCCTACGAAAGTTGGGACCGGGTTGCCCTCCCTATCATTAGCGGGCACATGAACAAGTAGATCCAATTTTAACAATAAGGCATTTAATGACTCTCCGTAAGGTGTATGTACAAAATGAGCCCGGTCAGCCCCTCGGTCCCCATCAAATCCGCAGGCATTAGAAAAAGAGAAAGTACATGTGGGAATATTAAAATCACCCCCCAGATAATAACAAATGGAACCGGGTTAGCCCTACATAGTTTATCAATTACAGTTGCAAGTTCATTGACTACAAATGAGCTCGAGGAATCAAACATGTTGTTATAGTGGTTAATCAGCAGGACATCACGGCCCCCACTTTGCTGCAGCCAGAGGACCTGTGAATGAGATCCTACAATGGTATGAGATTTAACTTGCACCGGGAAGCTTACGGACAAAAGGATCACAAGACCGCCTTTGGCCCTACCCATGGTTGATGCCTGCGCCGGGCAGTAAAAAGAGACAAAGCCATCAAAGAGAATCTCTTCTGTGGACCAGGTCTCTTGGAGGCAGAGTATGTCCTGGCCGTTAACAGTCTCCCTCCACCCTAGGGCCTCCTCCTTTTTACGTCAGCCTGCGATATTCCAACTCAAGATTTTAAACCCTGCACCATAATCCACAGCATCAGATCCAGGGATATCCCCCACGGGACTACTGAGGGATGTCAAATCCTTAGTGGCCGCCAAGCTACTAAGTTGACTGGCACACACGGAGGGAAATTGGGACTGGGTGTTTGGCCCTAGCCGAGCACCAGCCGTTGGCAGATACTCCGCACGGGCCAATTCTAACTGATCGGTACTTCCTATTAAAGCTTCTACACTCAGGGGTGTGCTCCCCTCCCCAAGAGATGGCTGTGTTTCCTGGGGTAGTCAGTCGACTGCATCAAGGCAGCTAAAACGGTTGTAATCGCAAAACATGGCTCTAGATGGCATAGGGCCTGGAACGCCATGATATCTCCTATTTCTGCCCCTATAGTTGACCCTGGTCCACTCGTTACTGCCACTCCCATAGGTTGTCTGGGATGGGGGGTAAAAGAAAGGAAGCGGCAGGGTCTGGATAGTGGAGTCAAAAGACCTTTTAAAACCGGCACAAATATGGTGGACTGTTCTGGGGTCCCTAAAATTAATTGTTATACAGTCCCCATTTATAGTTTTTGCCAGCTTTCCCACCCAAGGTACCCTTCTTAGCATTACAATCTCACTAGACAGCTGGGTTGGCAGGGGTCTGTTCCAATTAAGCCATTTGACAACCTTGCTTTTAAGTGAGGTAAATGATTCATCTTCTCCTTCTTCTAGGGCTGGGACACCCGCCAAGACCACCATAAAGCCATTAGCTTCAGGGGGAAGGTCCGGAGTTCGGGGTTTACTAGCCCTGATATCTTTCACTGACGTTGGAGGTGCACTATTACCCCTGTCTGTAACTGTAAACCCCGGGTTGTCATTGCCTCTAGCACCTGCCAGGGAGCAGGCCGGCGACTGCCTAGGAGGTACCAAGGGAAGAGGGTTAGAGCCCAGTGGTTCAGACAATCTGCAGCTGGGGATAGGCATACTACTAGCTGAGGGGGGGAGAGCACCCTCAGGAATAATTGTACTAGAAATATTGGCATGAGTAGGTCTTGCTACTAAAGTGGACGTTACTCTCTCAATGTTGGCCAATCTAGTTTCAATCTGTTCCAATTTGGCCTCTAGGGGATATAAAATAGATTTAAATAGCGCTCCCAGATTTTCAAGGGCCAGTGCAGTACCATGCTGGCCTGGGATATGGGTAACGGGAGGGGGCAAAGTCAAGTCTACCAATCCACTGCCCAAATCTTGTAGCCCAGCAGCAGAACTTCCTGGTTTGATATTACTACTATTTTGCCTGGCAACCTTCGCTAGACTTCCCTCTTTCTTGTTATATACTCTTTTCCTTTTTGGGATAGTCCCTTCTCTAGGCCCTAGATGCATAATATTATTGGGGGCAGCCCCTGGAGAGATGGGTGAGTTCACAACGTTGTCGAGGATTAAATCAATTTCTGGCATTATTTCGTTAACCAAAAGGTCCAGATCCTGAGAGTTATTCTCCTCCCCTCCAGGGGTGCTATCTTGCTCGGTTACACAGGGTGCATTATCCGCCGTAGGCAAGTGTCTATCCGGCGGTATGGCATTAGCGATTGGTCCCAGTGAAGATCTTTTAGTTGCAGTAAGTTCTTGCGACATGCGTTTTTCCAGTACTAAGATTTCTTTGGACACTATTGAATTTGCTCTAGTTAGGAATTTTTCCATGCCTACCGCAATGGAACCCCCAACAATCGAGGACTTACTTCTAAGTTCCCTGCCAGACATAGTTCAGATGGAGATGAGAGACCTGGAGCCCAGAGGCAAAGAGGGATGGCCCCGTCCGGTCTTGACCGGTCAGAAACGGGCCCGCCCTTGGCCCGGACTTTGTGCTCCTCTGCGCGCGGGGGTAAGGGCTTGTTAAAGTAGGAAGGAAAATGGGCGGGCAAGCAGGGAGAGCGGCCCGGGTGGAACAAATTGGGCTCACAGGGGCTCCTGGGAGATGGAGTCCCTGCTTCCACGCTCGCAGCCCAGCTTCCACACGACACACCCCAGGTCCTCCTACAGGTCACAACCCCTCTCCGTATTCCGGCTCCCGCTGATGGTGGGTGCGCTGCGGGACCCGCGAAGCGGGTCCGGCGAGCCATGGGTGAGAAATGGGGCAGGAAGGCAGCAGCAACAATCCAGTGGCACGATCCTCACAAGGCAGTAAAAGTCACCAAGGTATGATTTTGCGCTGATATACTGTCGAAGTTTAACGGGGAAGGCCAGTTCCACAGAATGTCCCCCGACTGCCGCTCAGCGTTGGGGGAACTGCCGTTTCCTGGGTCCGGAGCTTCGCCTCGCGGCTCTATGCCAGTGCTGAGCTGTGTTTGCTGCGAGAGTCAAAGGGTTGCTCTTCCCAAGCCACTTGTCAATCCCTGTGGAGCGCCGCCATCTTGGTCTTGTGGGTGTGGCTGAGTCAGACTCCTGCTACATAAGGAAAAACCAGGTGAAGATGAGGGAAGGGGTGGAGCCACATGGAATGGACAACACATCCAGGGGTCGGCTAAACAGACAGCCGGGAAGACATGATGAGAAATGAATAAAAAATTTCTCTCTCTACTTCCTAAACAGGTTTTTCCTCCCTGCTGTCTTGATACAAAGCTTTATGCCGTATGAGTGTGTTCATATGGTGCTCGAGTGCGATATCTGATCAAAGAGTTAAGTTATGGTAAAAATAAACACTCAAGATAAAATCACACATCGACTAGCATACAACACGATACTTATGGTTCTCAAAACTGTGAACTTCACATTTTTTAACGCATTGTCTTTTTCTTTGGAATATCTTATAACCATTCCAAAATGGCGTGAAAAGTTTCGGGTATTATAACCCAGTCCGTCCTCTATGTTCACTTTTGCGGTCGCGTGGTTATAATTAGAGACGTTAGAAGCTGTAGATACGTCATTTCTTGGCTCAGGAGTCGAGACGCAAACACCGGCTTTTTGTACAGGTATGTTAATGAAATCCAGCCACCCTTCGCTATTTTAATAGGTAGCATGACTGTAGTATTGGGTGTGTTATCTACACTCGGGATAACGTGTGTAGAGGATATAATGATAATATGGGTGATAATGTGCCGCAATTATAATATAGAAACGTTGTAGTCCCGAATTAGTTTTTCACGGTTTTTGCATAGCCAAAGTTGTTTGATATCAAGGGAAGGGGTAATTATAGCGATTCTCCTTTTGTACTAACGTAAAGCTGCCCCTTCGTGTACATAACAATGGGGTAAACACGTTGTTTAGATTTTCATATTATGTTTCTATAGTCAAACTTTTTTAAAGTTAAAATTTTCTTATTGCCTATAGGTATATCCCAACCTGATGGCCACTCTAAATATGGATAGGATTTAAATTGAGAGATGCGATTACTTGTCCCACAAAGTAAGGATCAATACAGACTTTCAAAGGACTTAGCTGTCTATATATGGGCAATCGACGAAGGATGTTCATAACTTCCAACTGAATACGTAGTAGGTGAGGAAGTACAACTTGAGCTTTTCTGTTTTCGTTTTGGTGTGTTATTCACACACGGGGAAACGTGTTTTGAGATAATAAAGATAATATCAATGGTAATGTGCCCTACTTTTAATACAAAGATGTCGGAGTTTCTAATTAACTCCTTTTGGGTTTTAAATATGTATCTGCGTAACTGAACGTACTTCCTATCAGGGGATGGTATTAATATAGCGATTCCCTTTTCTATTAACATCAAATTGCCCCCTCGTGTATATAAGAATGGGGCTAATACATTGTTTAGACCATTATAACAAAAAACAAATTAAAAATTCAAATCTTTCTATTGCTGATAGGTGTACTATGACCTGATGGCGTCTGTTAATATGGATAAATATTAAACTGGGAAATGTGATTACTTGTTCCATAAAGAAAGGATCGATACAGATTTTCAAAAGAACTAAGTTTTCTATAACTGAGTAATCTTAACTTCTGTCCGAATACGTAGTAGGTGAGGAATTACAACTAGAGATCACTTGATTTGTTTGGGTCACTTCTTGCACATGATATTTGGTTGGTGACAGTATAGGATTCACTTTTTCCTAGACACTGTGGTTTTTTTGTGGTGGTTCTAGATCGGTTTATTACTGGTCAATAATAAGGTACTTCTGTCTGAGGTATTTTCTTTTTAACAATCATTGGACACAAGCCCCTTTGGCCTGATCTTTGTTCTTAGAAATAGCCATACAGTTTTAATGCCTTGTCACCAGCATATGTTGATGATCGTTACAAAAACAATGTTTTTTTAACTATTAAATCCTGTAAATGTGTTCGTTTTTAAGATTGTGGCTGTTTATTTGTATATATTTGTCTACAGCCTTGAAAAAGTCCTTATGGACGAAACACGTGTCGGCTGTTTTTGTACATACATGTGGGCATGACAGGAAGGAACAATAAAGAATAAAACCAAAAGAAAATTGTGAAGCTTGTTGTGGACTTTGAATATATATCAACGCACAGTGGAAACCATCTTTACTCGGCTAAACTTTTGTTTATGTGTGCCTCGACTGATGTGTAATTACTACCCACAAGACTTCACTGGTGAGACAACGTTGCAACGACTTCATCTACCTACATCATCCATGACGCTAGGAACATCCCTGTAGTATCGCAGATAGGGTAGTTATCTTCTTTTAAAAAGAAATCACACCTGAATGTAATGTTAGGGAAAATATAACTCGCAGGACAAAATCCCTTACATAATTTCTTGTTGCCTCGCAGGTCGACAGCAGGAATTCAACCGCGTCCGAATCCGGCCCTCCTTCCTAGTTTCTATTTTGTAGCCACAGTAGTATAAAAATCTTTGGTTATAGTCTAGGGTCCTTGGGAGGTTGGCTCATAGCGTCTCTGCGAAACCGTGCCAAGCACCTTACAGGTAGGACGAGGCATCTTGCAGGTAAGAGTGATTGGTAACCTCACAAGCTCTTGTTGCTCGAATCATGATCTCCCCACACTACACAAAAATGGATCAGCAACAACGCCAATCCTTCACTGCTGCTAAGGCACAGCTGCGGGATCTCAAGATCCCCTACATGCTCCTATACCCAGCTCATCTGAGGGTCGTCTTCAATTCCTGCACCATCTTTTTTGACACCCCGGAAGAGGTTTTCATATGGACAGATGAACAACGGCCCATCAGGCCAAACACTCCGCCACATAGGGACTTTGACTCCTCGACGGGGTACTCAAAACTTCTGCAGCTGAAACCCAAAGACAAAAGATGCTACAGATCCAGATCCACATGGTTATCAAAGAGCAACAAATGGGATCCAGAGAACTTGCCACCCCTTAAGAAATAATGTCACTAACTTCAAGGTCCAGACCCCCAGGGAGGGTAGTCTGAAGGGGAGGGGGGTTGTATGTACAGTACACAGGTGTTATGGCAAAAGTTGGGCCGTACATATGGGTTTGTTCCTGTCCCCATAGTTGGAGTAGGGACTCAAGGGATCTATTGGGTAGGCTTTATTCTGCCTCCCTTTTGGAGGTGGGATGCAATACTCCCTGTGATAGATACTTCAGCTGTTATGAGGTGTTGGGGTGGGATGGGCAGAGGATGGGGTGTTGCACACATTCTTGGTTGCTCAATTTTCTTAGTTAAATGCTGCTTAGCTCAAAAGTCCTTAGAATGTCCAGGATTGTCCTATACAGCGTTTAACTTCCACAAGGTACAATGCTGGCAGAATCTATAGCTCATTCCTCAGGGCAGCTACTCATAGTGAGCTGGACCATGAGGGGCATGCTGGATAAGATTAAGCGAGGCGCGGTCCTACATCAGGCCAAACATATTGTTGCAGACATTCTCCCATTGCAGGAGACGCACATGATCGGTTCAAAGGCTCCCTCCCTAACCCAATATGGATTTATACATTCTTTTCATGCAGGATTTACGAGGGGGTCCAGGGGTGTCATCGTCCTGATCCACCGCGGAGGCGCGTTCATACTGACGCAGAAGTTGGCTGATATACATGGTCGCTACATATTCGTACACGGGATTGTGGCTGGGGAATACTTTGGGTTTAGAACCCTCCACTCCTTGGTCAGGGTTTCCTGGACCACCTGGTTATACATTGCGGAAGACATTGGGGGTAACAAACATAAATGACATTTATTGTACTTGGCTCTGACCGTGGCTAAACGGGACATAGCCTGCACCAGGAAAGCACAATATCCACCCTTTTTGGGGGTATGGAAGCGTGGATTGGATTTCTTGTGACTGCCCTCAAAAACACACACGCATTTGGCAACGTTGGGCAGATTTTGGAGGAATTGTTTTGATGCAGACATCGCTGCCCACACCACTAAACATAGAGGTTCTGCCCCACAACTAAAGTGGATTTATGGATACAGCTACCTAGTTGTTGATGGGATTCGAAAATTGGGACGGCATTCGGGAACCTGAACATTTTTAGAGGACAATACTCCTATCCTCCTTATCACAGCTGGTTCTTTTTGTTATATCCTGTTTTGTTTCTCTTTCTTTCTTCTTCCTTTTCTTTTAGTTTCACTTAAACTGTTCAATCTGGAATCTACAACATTGCCTACGCATGCCAATATTGCCTTTCAGTCTATATATGTTCAAAATAGCTCTTTGTGTATGTTGTTGGCATGGGAAGGGGGGAAAAGAAAACCAATAAAGTTTGTACTTAAAAAAATTAAATAAAAAAATAATAATAACAATTTAAATAAATTTGACAATATATATATATATATATATTTTAAATTATTACAATTTAATATAGTAGCCCCCCACAACCCCTACCAAACTCAAAACCCCAACTAATAGAGAACAAATTACAGTTTGCTATAAGTTCAGTTCAGTTCAAGTTTATTTGATAGTTAATTACAAAAATAAATTCATTAAAAAACAGTATATACATATAAAACTACATAATTCATATATCTTGTGTTTAAAAATTATGTCTAGAACTGTGCTATAAGGAGACAAATTTCCTGGCCACGTTATTTTGACTTTACATATATCATTTATAGATTAAGGTACTTAATTGCAGTCCATGCTTCATTGATTGTGACAGAGTTCTGTACTTGCCCAAAAAAGTGCTTTTTTCTTGAATAAGGTGCATTAGGGCCAAACAGGGAGCATTCTCTTCAGGACTTCATATTTAGGGTCGCCACTGTTTTTAACCAACTGAAATCATTTTCAGCAGTTGTACGAGCAGTTCCTTTTGGCATAACCGCAGCAAATATACTGGCCAACAGCTTGGTTGTAGTTTATTGGAAGCAAACAAAATGTAATTCCAGTCCTTACTTCCTTTCCCTAGTTATGCCCATATTCAGTTAGGGGTGCTTTAAACTTTGAAGAAGTGCTTGAATGCCAGGAAAAGAAGGTATATGAAAAGGACCTCTTCTAGCCTCCTCGTGATCTTACATTTATCCCATACGCCTAGGTTGTTTAGTAACTACGTTGCTGGCATTTTCGTTTTGTGTAGCCTCAGGAACTTTACTAAGCAGCAATTTAATTGTGGGTTGTTTGATGCAAAACATGCCAGCACTGCTTGCCTCCTGGTGCGTACCCCTCGCTGATTAAATTGACGTTTTAGCAGTTGTTTCCGTTCTTGTACAAGTTCTTTACAAGAACATAGTAAATGCAACAGATCTTCTGGCACTGAACCGCAAAGGCGGCACGTAAATCCAACTTTCTCCTTTTGCCAGGGTGGAAGATGCTGTATACAGGGTAACAGACCAAGTCTATACTTCAAGAAACTGATTTTTATATTTTTAGCATAACCCAGGTTAAAGTAATTTTGAGCAGCTGGCTCCGTGTAGGTATTCAGAGTCATCCATCCGTGAGCCCTTTCTGAGAGAGATGCTTTATGCTCCAACAATGAGAGATGTTTAACTCTTCCAAACCAGTTTTTTTGAATGTGCTGGTAGTTGTTGGAGTTTCAGCTGATTCAGCCCCATATTATGTAAGCCTTTTTTAAGATGATTCGCAGCAGTTAAAGCGGTATGTTGTTGTAGCTCCTTCCATAGCTGTTCGTTTAGAGTTCCCTGAGGGGCTTTCCGCACTTTGGCCCAGGTGATGATGTACACCCCTTGTTTTGCAAGAGATTGTTTCTGTATACCAAACTCGAGTCTGATTTGCTTAGGCGAGGTATATTTGGGCAGCCCTAAGATGACCCTGTATGTAGCTGTTACTGTAGTGTCAAGTATTTTAGCATCTCTTCCTTTGTGCCTCACTGCCATAGGTAATTGTTGGCAGTAGCTTTGCACGAACCACCTGTACCAAGGGCAGAATCGATGGCCCATTTAGTTTGGTGTTTAGTGTTTTTAGGGAAGTTGCCAGGGCAAGGCCTTTATGCCTGATGCTGTTTTTCTGTGCCAAAAATCGGCCACCTTTGTCTAGCTTCACGCCAAGATATTTCTATTCCTTTTTGTTTTTTATAAAAAATCCACAGTATCGAAAATAAACAAGTACAGCTATCTGGAATCAGAGCACAGTAACTATTCAATTCATTACTCTATACAAACATCAATATCAGTCCATCATATGCTCAATCAATGCCCCCCAAAAATATAAAAAAGAAATATGCGCAAACAAATCTTAAATCAGAGCACAGTAGCAATTCAAATTCATTCCCCCATGCAAAAGTTAATATCAGCCCGTCATATGATCAATCATTGCCCCCCACACATAAAGACCAACTTTTCGATATTTGTATTTTAACGCATCCTCAATTCGGGTCTCTCCCCAGAACCAAGCTGCTGATTTTTTCCTTTTTTTATGACCATCATGGTTCTTGTTTTGTCCAGATTTATTGTTGAGCCATTTGCTTCAGAAAAGCCCTGTGCAGCATTTAAAAGATGTTGTAAGCCTACTTTCATTTGGCTGATCAGGGCTATGTCGTCCGCATATAGGAGACATGGCAATAAAATGTCTCCTAATTTTGGGGCATATGAATTAAAGGTATTTAGTAGCTGGACGAGAACAGTTATAAACAAGTTAAAAAGTGTAGGTGCTAAAACACATCCTTGTTTAAGCCCTTTTTCCGTTGGAATATGTCTCGACAAGAGTGCCCCATCACCCAGCTTTATCTGAACCCATGTATCAGTGTGCAGATTGATCAGTAAGTTTAATAGGGGCTGTGGCAGCCACCAACTGTGCAGTTTGGTGTTGCGATTGACATGGTTGAAGGCTGCCTTATATTCAATAAAACATAGGTAAAGGGGCATCCTTGCAGATTCAGCCTATCAATAAGCATTGCATAGTTAGTATATTTGTGATTGTCCCAACTAATTTTGCAAATCTAGTCTGATTTAGTGGAATTGCGGATTTCTCTTTAGCCCATGCCTGCATCTCCTCTAGTAACATTCCAGCAAATAATTTTGCCTCATTGTCCATTAGGGCCACTAGCCGATAGTTTTGTAGTGTTGACTTTTCACCTGACTTGTAAATTGGTGTGATAATTGATCCTCTCCAGGAGCCCGACAGAGGGGCATATTCACAAGGAGATATCGCCGAACCAACGTCACTTTATCGCAGCCAAAATCGTGATAAAAATACCTCCCCATTCACAAACCTGTGGAAACAGCCCACAGCACCAGTTTACCCACGATAGCAGCCGCATAAAACATCGCCACAGAAGCCCCCCACAAGTATCGCTAATGAGATGCAGAGTGGGCGTTCCCGTGCCAAAAGCCACGACAATATCACATCTCAACATTCTCAAAGACCAGACAGAACTGCGATAAAAACACAAAACAGGCGATAAGGTGCGTTAGCATCAGGAAATCTACACCTGCTCTGACCTGGTGTAAAGTCGGATGGCAGCCTGCAAGACAAAAGGGAGACCAGCCCAGGGCCACATCGGAAGGGCAACAGATGCCATGGAATCACCCATCATGCAGCCCAGACACCCAAGAGGGCCACAACACCCACCGACACCATCCCAGGACCACAGCCCACACCCGGAACACCCACCCCCCCCGGACCACCCCAGACACAGCGCAGACAAAGACAGCGTTCACCCAGAAAGTGTACCAGCCGCACTGTCCCAACCTCTGACAATGTCACCGTCCACCACAGGCTGAAAGGGACAACCAGCCCACACGTTCCGACCATCATCCCCCAACAGGCCTACGGCACCAACACAGTGGACAACCAACATCCCACCCCACACCAAGCTGATGGCTTGGCTGCACCTGTTGGCCCCTGGCCCCCCAACCAACACCCGCCAGAGTTGGAGGAGTCTCACTGCCAGCCACATCCAAGTCCCTCACACCTGTCCTGGACATCACCATCACCCTGGTACCCCAGTCCCCATATGTCCAACACAATGCGCAGGTCACGCTGGAGACCAAGCAAGGATCACACGCCATAGCAGGATGCATGCACACATTGGGGGCAATCCACAGCACACATGTCCCACCTGTGCCCCCTAGTGACACAGCACACAATCACCACAACAGAAAGCACACATCCCACCCCAATGTGCAGGCAACAACAGAACACCGTGGAACCTCCAACAATGTTGCCTTCAAATACACAGCTAGTGTGCATGATTCCTCCATCCTCCGACAGTCCATCATCAAACAGCGTTCCTAGGATGGCACCAAGGGAAATGCACAGCCCCTTGGCAAGTTCCAAATGAACACCCCACTCACCTCAACTCCACAACCATGCAAATCACAACTCTGGCAATGCACACGTCACATAATCACAACCAACATGCGCAGCAACATGCCCACCCACCAGACATGACAGAAAAAACTGGCCAAGCCGTGAACATGGGCCGTCAACGGCATGGCATCTCAGCCACACAACAGCCAAATGTGAGGAGAGGTGGCAAACAGGCATGTGTGAAGGATGCAGTAGTACCATGATTGGGAAAGTGTACAATGCCAAGAGTGGTGGTGATGTGCTGGACAGACCGCAGTATGCAGCACAAACCCATATCCATGGCCACATACACCTCTGGTGTATGGAGTGTAGTGGACAGTGGATGCAACCATGTCACCACAGCCAGTGGGGGACCTCACGGAGATCTTGCCGGTTACGCCCCCCCTAAGCGTGACTGGAGTGCGATGGCCCGGCGTACACCATGCCAGCCTAGGGGTGTGAATAAGTAGCATGTAGCCCTGGGCGTGGTCCTCTTCCGGAAAGCCCAATGTCTCTGCCAGGGCGGTGCCTGTAACCCCGTAACGAGGCAGACGCTGTCCTCTAGAGCGGAGTTGCCTGCGACGCTGTGAGCCTGCTGGACCACGAACCCGTCAGGCCTGCCCCTGCGCAGCCAGGCATCACTGATCACCTGCCGACACCGGTGTGTGTCAAGGAGGGCCCACCACGTTCCGCCTCAAGCTCCAGGCCCTAGTTCCGCGACCTTGGCAGCCTCCTCAGACCATCACGGCCTCCATGGCATGGGCCCGCTTGAGTCCTTTTCAGTTGACGTACTCTACTGCCGCCTCAGGCCTACTCCTCGGCCCAGTAGGTCCCATGTGTGAAACTGTGTCCTGAGTCATGAATAGCAGTGAACCCAAATCCGGGGCAACAGCACCAGACTCGGACTACCCTGCGGACCAGTAGGTTCCACATCCAGCACCTAGACGCAAATCATGAATGGCAGAGTCCACACCAGTGGTTGCAAACGCCCAATGCCGGCTTTGTAGTGGCACAGAAGATGCAATCCATATTATATGCATCTGTAAAAAGTTAAAAGATATCAGGAGTACCCTATTAAAACCCGCCTTTAAACAACATGGTGTCAGATCATGCAGACAAGCATTAATGTTGTGCTTTAACCCCGACTGGGTACAGTTAAACTGTAGGTTAATTAAATTTCTTGACATTACCGCAAAGAGACTAAAAAACCCGGCCTGAGTCGCTGAAAGGATAAGTTCTATACGAATTTCAGATTAAAATACCTTCAGCTACAATTACAAAAAAAAAAAAAACAACAATAGCTAACTTTTGTTAAATTTGTGTTAATAATTTTATGATTGTGACAAACAAGTTTTAATTGTATATAGCGATTTTATCATGTATCGAGCGGAATTTTATTTCTGTATATGCAAAGGTTTTAATTAATCGTGCATAATAAAATAAATACAAATACAAATACAAAATACAGTGGTTGCACGGAGAGGAGTAAGAGGAAGATGCATCTCAGTCTGGATAAAACCCGGGTCACATACACGGAGGTGTCCCAACACGTGGTGCCATTGAACCTGAACTATGCAGGCCGGTGGGGCCATCCAACCTATGCCGGCCACACTCGGTGAATGGGCCGTGCTGACCACTGCCTCAGGCCTACACCATGGTCAGGTAGGTCACACATTTGGAATTAGTCTTGATTACACCATGGCAGTGAACACCATTTAAGGCATAGGACAAGTCACTATACTCACTTCGATGTGGTGCCAACAAGTCTGTGCATGGCATCACAACTACACCTGTATGTGGCCATACGCGGACTACTGCCCTCGGCCTATGCTGCGCACGAGTGGGTCACAGATTTGGAACTGAACATCGGTTATTCAAAAGGCAGAATACATGTCATCGCATGCACGGAGAGGTGTAAGAGGATGACGCGTTGCAGTCTGGAGGGAACAAGATCATCGTTATGGAGGGGAGATCGAACACTACCGACAACTGCCCTTGTGTCACTAACTCTGTGCCTCGCAAGCCAACGACACATGGCTGTGGGCCACTGCTGACCGCTGCCTCCGGCCTACACTGTGGTCCAGTGGGCCACAGACTCCTTATTTTGCTATGGCTGAGTTCATATCAGCATACCGGCATCATCGCAGACTGCATCCCCTCTCAGCCCCGGTGCCACTAACTCTGTTCCCCGACAATCATGGACACTCTATGGTCGAACTTTGGTGGCGTCTGAGTCTATGGACTAGGGGCAGTTCCATCCTCATGTAGCTGATACCTAATTGGTGGTGGCAACAAGGCTTTCGCATTCCACTCCTCCATTGGCTGCTTCCGGATAAAATCAAACCTTTCGGTACCCTCCGCAACATACACCTCGGACATTGATGGTGACCCACTCAGGTCGCATGACCCATCTGACTGAACTGCAAGTCACCGTCCCGTGGCTGAGTGCCTGTGCCCCCCACTCTGCATCCGGGGCCACTAACTCTATGCTGGTCAGGTCCGGGACCCCTTCTTCTGAGATGTTGGATGCCTCCTGAAGTGTTGGCCTTGGGGTCATCAACGCCATTTCTCTGTGGCCCTGCGCTGTACGCAGCCTCCGGGCCCAACAGCGTCCGACCAGGGCTCACACATCAAATCTTATCCTGACCTGCCCGGACATGGCATCACCGCAGGAGGCACACGCCACCACCGCAAGGACCACCTTCAACAGCCATCTGCAAGAGTCGAAACGGTGGTCCTGACAGACTTACAGAGTTGCTCAGACCTGTCGTGGATGCCATCATCGGCCTGATACCCTGCTCAGCACTCCAGGTGCCAGTGAATCAGTGCACCGCAAGACGTGTCCGTTACTGATTGAGTTTTGAGCTGTGGAGAGGTTGCACAGCAATGTCACCTCAAACAGTGTGGGGGCCCTGAGACGATGATGGGGAAGATGATGCAGGTATGACACACCCCACTGCATCTGCATCAGGTGTCTGTCCGAGGGACACAATCCGAGACTTTTTCTTCACGTGGGCGCACTCATCTCTAGTGTCTCATCCCCTTTGCACTGCAACTCATGGATACTTCTGTTTGCATGTTGCCTGTCCTCTGGACTTTCACCGGCTCCCTCCATGTTGCTCAGTAGTTGACTCTATTATGCATGTGTTTTCTGTTTCCATTGCACTGGTGTCTAATGTTCAAGTGGTTGCCAGCACCAGAGATTCGGTGTAGAATGGCTTACACTCACCCCACACACATCCAGCACAGGCATCACTGTACATGTGGCCCTGCCAATAAAAGGGCCGGGCGCATGAGCCCATAGCCAGTTCAACATGATATCTGCATGTGTTCCTGTGTTCTTGTTGTATGCATAAGGGCACTTGGCGCAACGCCATTACATTGTCCTGTGTACATCGGATGCAGACATGTCACCGCAGGCAGCGGGTTGAAGCTTGGTCATGTAGCTTTGTCGTCACCCGCTCAATTCGTAAGGA
The DNA here is from genome assembly GCF_964204655.1 of Triturus cristatus. Taxonomy (NCBI): domain Eukaryota; kingdom Metazoa; phylum Chordata; class Amphibia; order Caudata; family Salamandridae; genus Triturus; species Triturus cristatus. Next base: position 725,103,159 of record NC_140586.1, read on the forward strand.
GAGTGGCCAGGGCTGTTGTATGCAGAGCCAACATGGGTGTGTGACTGCAATTTGAGCGCCCGTGGTTTTGTACTGTGAATGTGCAACTGTATGTGTCTCTATGCCAGTCTGGGTCTCCTTAGTGGGGTGTTGGTGGCCCCAGAAGGATGATGGACACCTATGTATGTGTCCTGGTTCGCATTCCATGGGTTCGGCCCCCACCCACACCTGTTGTGCCACCTCCTTTTGGAGTGCAGGAACATGGCATTGGGGTGCGATGTGTGGATGGGTGAAGTGTCGTGATTCAGCAGTTCTTGCGGGTGCTTTCTGCTGTGTGGTCTGTTGCAGGCTGGGTGTTCTCCTCTGAGTAGCTTGGCTGTCTGGGTCCTGGTGGGGGGTTGCGTGGGATATCCATGTGCTGTTGTAGGGCGTCGGTGTCGACAGTGTGGTGGTCCTCTCCGGCATCACTGCTGTGTTGTATTCTGTGCTCTGCTGAAGGTGTTGTGTGCCCCTCTGCGATGTGAAGGGGAGGTGCGTATTGACTTTGCGTTGACATATATGTTGGTGCATTGTGCTGGTTTGCATGCAGACTGTATGGCAATGTACATTGTGACTGTTTGGGGGTGCTGGATTCTTCTGTGGGACAGTGTACATTTGGTCTACATGACGGATGTGATGTCGTAGGCGTACATTTCCATTTCACAGTTTCCGGCTCCGTCAGATGTAGTAGGCATGTTTCTGTGCATGTGCAGAGCCAGGTGTGTCCTTTGTTCTGCAGTGTCGGCTATGTGCGTTGTTCCTCGTTGTCGTCAAATTGGGTGTGCTGTTCGTGCTATGTGTGTGTGCTGCAGTGTGCCAAGGGGATCGGGCCTTGGACCTGGGTGATTGTGGGTGTGCAGTGTGCTACACCTCATTGTGCATGTATGCCATTGTGCCCACTCTTTCCGTCCCCCAGTCCATGTTCGTTGCACTCCCTGTTGATGTTGTGTCAGGTCCTCTCAAGCTGTGCCCATACTCCCTACTCCTTGCACCGTCTCCACACTGATGACTGTGGCCTGGGTTTCCTTCAGCTCCTCCGGTGGCACTGGACTGCCACCTTCTGTCGCCATTGCTGCCTTCCTGTTGGCAGTGGTTTTGTGCCTGGTTTAGGTAGTCACATCATGCCGGCGCATTATTGGCCTCCTGGATCGTCCTCCTGGGCACTCCGACTGCAATCCAGGTGGTCTACTAGTGGGTCTGTTGCTGGTAGTGTTCTGTCACCTCCGTGACGCTGGTCTTGTTTTCCTGTGGTCTGCACCCTGTCTTCCTCTCCCTCTTCTCGTTGGCCTTCCCCGACCCCGTTGTTCCTTGCTGGTAGTCCGTGGGGGTTGTGGGGTTCGAGTTGGCCCCTGCGCTGTGTCAGGGTGCATCCATGTTGCCACGCATTTTGGATTGTTTTTGGTGTATTTTTCTGTGGATTTTATGGTGATTTGTTCCACCAGACGCGTGCGATTGCAGGCCTTTGGCTGGTTTTCACTACTTTTTGTACCGCGGTTGGCCTCATTGCATGTTTTTTTGCGTTTGCGTATCGCATATAGGCGGCGTGGCGTTGATTTACATGTGGAGATTTGGCAAGTTATCTGGTGACTATCGCATGCTACCGCCTTGTTGTGAATTCCACATTGGCACGGGGTTATTTTCCCTCGATGGGCTGCGATATTGAAAGTTGCGTTACGCTACTCTTGCGGTAGTTATCACATGTTCTTGTGAATATACCCCAGAGGGTTCGACATCCTTATTTTTCTGAAGAGTGGTTCCAGCGCTTCTGCCCAAAAAGTTGTCTCTTGTTTATAAAGTACCAGTGGTATTCCATTTGGGCAGGGAGCCCCTTCTCTCCTTCCCTTGCCTATTTGTCGTTTGATGGTACTAATTTGGCTCATTGACAGGTCCTCTGTTAATAAATCTCCTTCTAATTTCCCAAGTACGGTATGGTTACTTGCAGCCCAGGCCTTGGTGGTTTTTTGGCCTTCTGATGCATTCTGAGATTCGTGACCCCAAACCCGGAGCTCAATATCATGGTGGAAATGGGATCTAAGGTAATTTACCTATACTTCCTCTGAAATGTTTGAAGAGATTCCACGTGGTCAGGGCGGATGAATTGATATATGGTGCTCCAGAAACTGGCGCTGGTATTTTTTTTTATGTCGGCGTGTCATTTTGCCCAGAGGTTGTTCTCCACATCTCTATTTGCATCCTTTTTTGTTTTTTCAATAGTGCCTTTTGCTTTCGTAGTAGTTGTAGTTGTGTTTTATCATTTGGCATGTGGCGAAGTTGTCTCAGGGAGCGATTTATTGCATGGCAGTTTGTGATATAGGCTTCACGCCGCTAAATCTCTGCTGATTTGGTGGTTTGATATTGGCTGCATATACTGCCATAGTTGAAGTAAAGTTTTCCCATTTCCCAACTTCACCTTGTCCAACCCTCAATTCAAAGTGTTGTTTTGCAATGTCAAACATCCTGCTGTCTGCAGCTATCCTGGACTTGATTCTAATAAGGTAAATGGTGTTTTATGATCCTTGAGGAGCCCGGCACCATTCAAACATAGGGCGATTGTTCTGAGCTCAATTTCTTGAGGCCGGTGGTCACTGTCCCCTTTGTCACCCATCTGGAATGAAGTAATTTGATTAAACAAATCTAGGGAGACAAAGGTGAAGCCCAATATTGCATTTGTTCTTGTTATGCTGTGCATTGTTACAGGAGGGCTATCTCCAGCTGATCTGAAGTGTATTGCTCTTAAATGAAGATGTTCCAGTTCCTTCTCCAGGACCAACTGTCATTACTTAGTTTGTTTACATAATTGTGGTTTCCCTTGTGGTGGGATATTCCAGATTGTGTTTTGTAGTAACACTTCTTCATCCGATGAGGAACCAATTATATTGAAAGATAGGTCCCCAGTAAGAATGAGGTCGGTTGTGGTCCATTCTCTTATACATGCTTCTACAAAGTTGCACTTTTCCTTTGCTACTTTGGTTTTTCGTTTCGGTTGAATATAAGCATTTATTATCATAATGTAGGTATCCATTGCATTTGTTGATGATGAAGTGGAAAATAAGTGTACTACTAAGATTGTTGCTGATGTAGGACCAAATTCATGGGCAATGAAAGTGATTATGCTCGCAACGCATAAGACCAATCCTCCTTGCAGGTGTCCATATTTTGCCCCTTTCAGTGCACTTGTGAAAAAACGCCGAAATCCCAGCAAATGAGCAGAGTCAATTAGCCAAGTCTCATGTAACGCCACAACGTCGAACGCCCTGATATAGGTGGCAAAGTCTAGACACTCTTTTGTGCTGGTCCTTTGTAACGGGCACAGGTGTTGTCAATCTTTTTTGTTATTTATTGTTCTCAAGATCCATCTTCTTTTAGATTCCCAGTTCTGCAACATATTAGGATCATGATGGGTTCTAAGTTCCTCTAATGGGGCTCCCTATTCATTTGACAGTGCCCCACAGCTCCTTTCAGCACCGAAGTATCAAGTCTGTTTGTAATCACCTCATTTTCCCTTATATGCACTGGCTTTAACAAATCAGGGTATCCTGGCTTGATGTATGGAATACTGGTTTTCCCCCAGGTCTTAAAAATATTACTTTCCAAGAGTATTTTTTGTGCAATTGTTGATGAAATCCATGTTGCTCTAATGTTTTCTCCTGCCATGGAGTCCTTGCATTTGATAAATTCTATCGAGTCGAAGTCCGTTGTATTTATCTCTGTCAAAGATGGTATATGGGATAGCGAACGCAGTATGTTACCTCGATTCATGATGTCATACCTTCCTTGGGAGATATATTCTGGTATAAACCATAGGACACTTGTTTCACTCCCACTTGTCCCTTGAGAGTCATTTTTTTGATTTCTTGTGGGTGAAATGGCGGCCTTATTGCGTAGTTGTCCTGTTTCCAGCAGGTTCCCTTCTACCCTTTCCGATTGTGCATTTTTTTCTGCTCCTGGCAAACGTCCTGCAATTTCTTGCCGGTTTGATGCCAGGATAGTTTGGTTGTGCTCCTGGGACGTCTCAAGATATTGCCCCCGGTGATGCTCTATGTTTAAAGATGAGGATGTTCGTGTATCAGTCGTGCCCATATGGAGACATTGAATAATCCTTGTATTCTTCACTTCCTATTATCCATGTAGTTGATTTTTTGATTTTCCATATTTCCCTTGTTTACCTTGCTTCCCTTGGTGACTTTATCATTTGTAGTTGATGTTCGAGGATTCCCAGTGAACATATGGTCCTGATTTAGATCAGGCAATTGGATTCTTGTTATTGTCTCTACTGCAGTGTCATTTTTATTTTATCGATTTGCAGTAATGTTTCCTTTTAAATTGGGCTGTGTTGACTCTGTGTTCGCTAGCTCCCCGGCTTGCTCAGTCATACTTGCTTCTTGCATTCCACTTGGGGAACTTTAACTAATCACTGCTTTGTTTCTATGCTCTTTATGTTTGTTATTTCTAATATAGATGTGTTTTATTGATTTGTTTCTTTTTGCGATAATGTTGCCCCAAAAAGGCGCAAAAATTCCTTCTTGTTATAGCTTTGTTTTTGATTCTGACCTTTCCATTTTTGTGTGCATCTTTGTTTTGCATCCATTTTGTTTTCCCCTTTGTTTTCTTCTAAAAGATCTGACACTTGGCTTGGTGTTAGTGTTTTTTTTACTGTTCTCGTTTTTTACGTTTTTTTGTATTGGTTTGGTCATAACAGATGGGTACTCTTCTTTAGCGGTCGCATTCAATTGAGTTGCTGTTACTTTTTGGTTGCCATTTAAGGGTTGTTCAACTGTAGGCTGACTATAAACATGATTTAAAGCCTTTTGGATTTGTGAGCATAAGTCGCTGTTTTCCCCATTGTCTTCTTCTAAAAGATCCGACACTGGGCTAGGTGTTAGTTTTTTTATACTGTTTTCGTTTTTTATGTTGTTTTGTATTGATTTGATCATATTAGATGGGTACTCTTCCTTAGTGTTCGCATTTATTTGAGATGCCTTAACTTTTTGGTTGCCATTTAAAGGTTGTTCAACTGTAAGCTGAGTATAAACATGATTTGAAGCCTTTTTGATTTGTGAGCATAAGTCGCTGTTTTCCCCATTGTCTTCTTCTAAAAGATCCGACACTTGGCTAGGTGTTAGTTTTTTTATACTGTTTTCGTTTTTTATGTTGTTTTGTATTGATTTGATCATAATAGATGCGTACTCTTCCTTAGTGGTCGATTTCATTTGAGATGCCTTAACTTTTTGGTTGTCATTTAAAGGTTGTTCAGCTGTAAGCTGAGTATAAACATGATTTGAAGCCTTTTTGATTTGTGAGCGTAAGTCGCCCAACATTTTCGGCAGAGTAGCTAATTTATCGACAATCGGGCTGCATCCACAGATCTGGTTTTTAGCCAGAGCATACTCCTATATGCTTTGCAGAAAGGTGTTCAACGTGCCTACCTTGCCATCGATTGCAACCACAAAGACTGCCAAAGTTTTCAATAAGGTTTGTTGGGTATCCATTTTATCAGCCTGATATTGCAGGGCCTCGACCAGGTGTTGCACTGTTTTTAGCAGACTTGCCCAGGCATTCCCATAACCTGTTTGTTGCATGTCTCCTTGTTGGTCACCAGATGCACCACTTATGCATCTGGATACATTTTGTTTCACTTGCATCCCCTCAACTTCCTGATAATCCTTATTTTCCCTAGGCACCTCTTTTTTTTAGTTTACTGGGGTGTAATTCCTGCACGTATCCTATGAGTAGGTTTCAAGGAGACCCTCCCACTCCTCCTTATCAAGATATGAGAATTGGTCCGGGTCTTCGGGGTCTTCCATCTGGCTAAAGTAGGGCTGGCTGTTGGCACTGTCTGCTTGTCTGCTCTGTGCAATAATTGCAAACAGCATCTTGCATAGTGAAAGTTATGATTAAATAAGTATCCCTGTCTTTATATGCTAAAATGCATACAGTCATTTCACAAAAGTGAAAATGATAAATTAACAAGCAGTGAGAGAGGTGATGATTTTGGGATCCTCCCTAACCTAGGGGGAGAACCAAGCAGATGCCTTGAAAACACACTCTTGTTAATAGGGCAAAAACATTATCACAGCTTTTCTGGCTTTTAAAGCCAAAAATGCGGAGATAAGGCCCTATATGATATGCCCCTTAGTTCCCTATTCAACACCCTAAAAAAAACATACGTCATTAAAAAAAATCTAGAACAAATATGCAAGAGCTACTCTACTGCTAAAACATGTAAACTTTTGCAGAGTGCTAGGCTTCTTGAGGGGGCTTGCATGTGCTGAGGTTATAGGCTCCTCGCGAAGAGTTTTTCACAGGACAAAGGCTTTCATATTCGAGCCATCACCACCTAACAGGGTTTGAGAGTCCATATGCAGTGGCTTTTCATTTTTTTAAATCTTTATTTGACATCCCACAGACACATTAAACTTAAAATAAAAAACTGTTATACAATAGACATTTCAAAACATATGAGCAGGATGTCTGCAATTTGTCTTTAAACCCTCCCTTCCTACTAAACTACCCCCTCCCATCCTGAGCAACCCCCCCCCACTCTCTGAATGAAGCCAACGAGAGCTGATTTAGGTTACACCTATAAGTGCTCTAACCAAAAATTTAAAATTACAATCAAAATCAAATCATGATAGGACCTAAGCAGTTAACCTCCTTACTTTAGCGTTGTCACGACAAGATAACGGACTTCCATTAATAATATCAAACTGTGGACTCGGTGACCCAATTAGTTATTGGAGCCCAAATTTCATGCCCCCTTTTCTTGGATTTTAAGCCGGATCGAGCATATATAATCCACATTTGTGGATATATCGCTTTCTCCCACCGATAAATGGCTAACAATTTCCCCAACCAGCAATAAACTGAGGGGGGTTCTTTATCTAACCAAACAGTAGCCAGACATAACCTCAACGCCGCCATCACCGCGAAGAGCATAGCCTGATTTGAAACCGTCATAACTTGCTTGCTTACTCCCAGAACAATGACTTGCGGCATGAGGTCCACCTCAAACCCCAACATATGTTTCAAATAAATGCCTACTTCTGCAATCAGACTTGACAATTTGGGACAGGTTGCAAACATATGCACGCAGTCTGCAGTATGACTGCTGCAGCGAGAGCAATGGGTACCAGTAGAACCACCCCATTTACAGATCCGTGCTGGGGTAATATATAGATTCATCCAGGTTTTAAAACATTGCACTTGTAAGTTAGCCGAAAATAATGCAGTCTGACTTAATAATAAGGAGTCCTCACATTCCCCTAGCCCTGCTTGTAACTGATCCTGCCAACAATCCGTATGCTTCACGAGATCATCCTCCTTTAAATTGCTAAGTAATTCATAAAATTTAGAGATTGATACAGGAGCCCGAGAGCAACCTCCAACAAAGGAACTTTATGCCCCCTAATTACTTTCCGAGATGGAAAGTTCCTGACTTGTAAAAACGTAAAGAAATGATTGTTTCCATCCCCAAATTTACTCTTTATTACATCAAACGAGTATATTGTGTTATCCACCATAAGGTCACTAATATATCCAATACCCTTGTCTATCCATATTTTCATATACCCCTCTCGGAAAATTTCCGGTAATAAATCGTTATCAGCCAGAGGGGTATATCTGTGTATCCTATTCATTTTTAGTTTTTTCCTTACTGTAGTCCATATTTTGAATGCTCCCAGCAAAGTCTTAAATCTCACTCTTTTAAAATACGCAAAGTCAATATGTCGCATAAAACAGCCCTGGCCCTCCGCCCCTAAAACTAACCTATATATTGAGATAGAACATGTTTCCTCTGTTACTACACTCTCGTTCCCCAGTAGTTCTGTCATATGCTGTAAAGCTACAGCTCAATCGTAGGTCTGAATATCAGGGACAGACCACCCGCCCCTGTCTTTAGACAGAGTCATATATTAATTGGTTAAACGCAGAGAACCAGCCCTTGTTAATTTCCACAGGGATAGATATAAAAAAATATAAAATTCTGGGCAAAAACAACATCTTTATAACATTACATCTTCCCAGGAGTGTGAGATAAAGACAGTTTATTCTATTAAAGTCAGCTTTAGTCTTATGGAGCAGAGGCTCCAGGTTGATTTGTACAATTTTATCCACGTTAGCAGAGATCTCCACCCCAAGATATCTGGCATTTCCCACTATTCGAGTGTCATTCAGATCTGCTCTGGAGTTCTTCACAATCAGTGTCTTATTCCTATTAAGAAAATAACCTGAAATTTTACCGAAATCGGTAGCTTCCTTTTCTACCTCCTTAATAGTCTCTGATGGATTAGCTGTGATTATAACAAGATCATCAGCATAGGCTAGCAGCTTTGTATCCCCACCCATACAGTGAATGGCCTGTATCTTATTGTTCTTAACAATTTTACAAATTAAAGGGTCTATATATACTGCAAATAATAGTGGTGAACAGGGGCACACCTGCCGTGTACCCTGAGCGATCTTTATTACATCAGATGTAGCAGACATCAAGGCTATCGTAGCCACGGGAGCCTGGTACACAGACCTAATAGCTCCGATGAGACCTTTTCCCAAACCTTTCCTTTCCATAATAGACCATAAAAAGGGCCAGGAGACCCTGTCGAAAGCTTTTTCCGCATCAAGTAAAATTGCAACCATCGGGTCTCCTGACACTTTTGTATAGTCGAAAAGCGTAATTATACGACGGATATGCTCAGTCGTACCCCTTCCTGGTACAAACCCATGCTGGAAAGGGGATACTAACTTTGTAATAACTGTGGCTGCCTTTTTTGCTAAAATGTTTGAAAATATTTTAACGTCATTGTTCACCAGCGTAATTGGATGATACGATCCCAGTTCCATGGCAGGTTTTCCTTTTTTAAGAAAAACTATAATATTAGCATTATTGCAGGAGTCTGGAGAAACCATATCTAGTTGTGCTCTGCGAAATACCTCCAGCATTAGTGCCGATAGTTGAGAATTAAACTTTTTATAAAATTCTCCAGGAATTAAATCAGTGCCCGCGGCTTTACCTGTCTCTCTCCTCATTGGATAGCCGACCCAGGCTTAACCCCTTTAGATAATCCTCAATTTCCTGGGTATCCTCCGTAAATAATCTTTGATAAAAATGTTGAAATGCACCGAGGATAGCTCCCCGTTCGTTAACCAAACCGACAGCCGGATCTCTAATTTCCCTAACCTGGGTTTGGACGGTCTTTTCCCTGACACGTATGGCCAGCATATGATCCACTCTCTCACTATTCTCATAGACCCTACTTCTCCAGGCCAAATATTTCCCGGACGATTTATTAAAAGAAATCTCAGTAATGGCAGATCTAGCCGTAATAATCTTTGATTGAGCCATCACCGGATCGCCCCCTGCCATCAGGATCTCAATTAGCTCATCTTTTGCCTTAGCCAAAACCTCATACAAAATCTGTAGGAGGATTTTGTCTTTTTTTTTGGCCCACCAGCCATACTGCGATGTTTCGCCTCTGACCCCTGCCTTTAATGTATCCCAGACTATGTCTAAGTTGGTACTTTCAAATTCTCTTTAATAAACCTAAAGAGCCATTCCCCCAATTCCTGCATATACCCCTCTTCAGTTAATAGAGCCCTGTTAAAGGATGACCATGTCTGTACGGGTTGGGACCCGATATCAAATTCTAACAACAGGGGATTATGATCTGACATAACTTTAGGGAATTTACTTATTGTACAGTCACTTAAAAGCTCATGTGACACTAGAAAGTAATCCAATCTTGTATGCGTATGGCGAGTTGCAGAAAAATACGTAAACCCAGGTTCCAACTCCTTTTCCACTTCCCATACATCTACTAGCCCATGCAATGACTTAAGTTGTGCCAGTGATTTAAAAACTCTGGGTTTACGACCATGATACATTTCCATGCGGGTATCGACTTGACAGCTCATATTAATATTCAAATCCCCGCATAGGATCAGAGGAAGAGGCCACCCCACGAGCTCCACCTTCAACCAATCAAAAAGTGCAGGATCATCCAGCACTGAGCCGTACACTGAACAGAGAGTAAGCATTTTGTTATCAAGGCTAAATTGCACAATAGTGTGTGTCTTGAAACAAAGTATGTAGAGCACGATAGAAGAAACCAAATTTGGTTCTTTATAACGCCCTCACTCACCAACCTGGTTGGTGACATGCTTCATCATTGGGCCCCACCAGGAGAGGCCGAGTGCCACCCTGGTGTGCTGCGACGCCAGAATTACTGCGGAGCTGGTTATTCGTGTGTGGTGAATAGTCAAGAAGTGAAAGTTAAAAGTATCACAAATGTATCCAAAATTTTTTTTTATTAAAGGCCAATCGGACACAGTAAAAACAAAGTGTGGGACGACAAGCTGAGTAGATTGTTCAGCAGAGTCTGCTTAGAGGGTAGTCAACATGTTTCTGCCTATGTGTTGTAATATTAACAGGCATTCTTCAGGACCAAAAGGTGGGCACGCTAAGGCCCACCCTGACCTGAGGTTATAAGTGTGAAAAAGATAAAAAGTGTAAAAAAAACTTTTACACGTATCATCTGGTATCTCTCGTGCATGGGAGGAACAGAGTTTATTGTGGTTGGACAAAACATACACAGACATACATACAAAGAAAAAGACAGGCATAATCGTTAGCCGTAATTCATTCCATAAAGTCCAGTTAAATATACATATACTGATGCTCTACGCAGTACACAAATAAGCAGTAACACTTAGCAGGACGTGCTGCTTATGGGCAATGGTGTGCACTGAACGGGATAAACCAAAATCAAGTTGGTGGAGGGATCTAACAACAGATTCAAAGAATCTATATGCCCATCGTGAGTTGTATCAATAAACATGAATTGGAGTGAAAAACACTATGCGTAAAGCTTTTAAACATAGCGCAATTGGGCATAGAATATTTAGTAGAAGAAATGAAGAGAAATCTCACTTTTTGACAGACCCTTCTCCAGTACTCAAGACTCGGATCTCCAACCATGTGAGAGAGGCAGAGGACAACGGCCACATCAGTAAACACGAGGCAGCTTTCTTGACAGCAAGGGATAGCACAGTGCCCTATTTTTACACTCTGCCAAAGATACACATCCTAGCTTCTGAAATGGTGTAATTAATAGACGTAGTCTCCATCTCCTCTCCTCCGTGGTATGGCAAAAGTCCGGCCGAGCAAAAAAAGAGTGACCCGCTGCTGCCCTCCTTGCATCAGGTCTAGCCTTTTCAAATATAGATTGTTGGAGGAGAAAATTACCAAAAAATATGAGAATAGCCCTTGGTTTCTCATCTTGACCTAACCTTTTCTTAAGCATGAAAGGAAACCGATGCACTCTTTGAACCTCTGCCTCCCAGTTCCAATGAGCTAACTCGGGGTAGGCCTCTTTAAGCAGCCTCAAAGTAAAGCCACTTATATTGTCCCCCTCTGCTTTTTCTGTAATCCCGAGGAGTCGGAGGTTATTCCGATGCTGTCTATTTTCTAAATCCTCTAGTTTCCATAGGACATCAGTCATCCTAGTTTCATTGGTTGTGGAAAGTTTTTTCCGAGGTTTCCATATTGGCCTCCAATTGAACAACACGTTCTTCCAGCACAGTGGTGCGTTCTGAGATTTCTGTACAGGCCTTATTCACCTTACGCACGCGCCCTGTAGTTTTTGGGTGGCTAAGTGGGTCCTCTTGTGCTCCTGACGTGCTTCTGCCTGCACCTGTTTCAGTGTAGCATATATTAATTCCATCGATGGTTGCGGAGCCTGTCCTCGCAGGCTGTGGCTTTTCCATGAGAAGTTGTGCACAGGGTGTTGGCTATGTGCACGAGAGCTGCGACCACCTAATGAGACTTGATTGACTGGAGCAAGTTACCTCTCCATAATGAGCTCTGCCAGGAAGAAGGCAATACTTAGTAGGAGTTTTCCCACCTAAAGGGGTCTGAGTTTCTGGCGGGAGTAGGCTCTTTGAAAAGAGCTTTGCACAGGATGAAGGCTGTGAGTCGTGGAAGCTTGGGCCGCTAATGACACTTGGCTATCTGGAGAAAGTGAGCTCTCCATGAAGGGTTTTGCATAGGGTCAAGTCTGTGTCTAGAAGCCTTTTTACCCTAATTAGGCTTGTGTGTCAAGAGGCAGTGGACTACAGCGTAATTATTTTATACAAGCACATATGTTTATGTAATGTCATCTTTGCATGATTCTGTGGTATTTAGTAAATATTACAAAGTATGTACTGGTTTGTCAATTGTACAGCAGTGTGGTGGATGTTGCAATTTGTTATGTCACCGATGATGTCATTGAACAAATCAAGAGTATTATAATATGTGAGGCCATAAGCAGTACATGTTTTTCTTTGTGAATTTCAATTTTTTTGAAACGTAAAGTAGGATATTATTACCAACCGTACCTATAATGTCACTTTAATCTTTGATTTTTTTTCAGTGAATTTCTAGGTTTATTTAAATGTATAGTAACAAATTATCACCACTACTAATTATAACGTCACTTTAACCTTAGATTTTTTCATGGAATTTGTATGGTTTGTAAAATATTATAATAACATGCCTAGCTATACATATTATGGTCTTTGCTTCATGAGGAGGCTTAAGTATGTGGAGGGAGTGAGCTCTGTTGAAGAGCTGACCAGAGAGCGCAGCCTTTCTGTAGTAGTGGCGTGGCCACCTAATTAGGTTGGGGTGTCTCGAGGGGGTGGGCTCTCCATGAAGAGCACCACAGAGAGCGCAGAATGTGTGTAGCATGGGCTTGCCCATCTGAAGGGGTTTGTATACCTGGAGGGAGTGGGCTCTACCCACAGTCTGCACACTGTATACATAGTAAAAGTTGCACATCTAACAGCGCTTGCATGTCTGGAGGGAGTGAGCTTTACCCACAGTCACTCCACTGCATGCAGACTCTGCATAGTAGGGGCTTGCCCACCTTATGGGGCTTAGGTCTTTGGAGGTTATGGGCTATACCCACTGACCCATACTGAGGGCTGATTATGTGTTGTGCGGCCTTGCTCACCTGATGGGGCTTGTATCCCTGGAGGGAGTGAGGGCTACACAGATTCTGCGTGATGAGCACAGACTTTGTGTTGTAGGGGCTTGACCAGCTAATGTGGCTTGTGTTTCTTGAAGGATTTGGATCTACACACAGTCATCGCAGTGTTGACTGTGTACAGTAGGGGCTTGCCCATCTAATAGCGGTTGCATGTCCGGATTGAGTAGTCTCTATGCAAAGTCTCCGCACTGAACTCACACTTTGCTTAGGAGGAACTTGCCAACATAATGGGGAGTAGATCTTTGGAGGGTGTGGTCTCTACTAACAGTTGGGCTCAACATGCAGACTGTTGGTGGTAGGGTCTTTGCCACGTAATGGGGCTTCATGGTGTATTGGGAATGCTTTACACAGTACGAAGCGACTCCTGCTGAGAGTTCTGCAGGACCAGGATGATATTTAATATTGTGTAAAGTTCTAGCTTTCTGCCAAATTGGGTGTAATTCTGTTCAGCAGTTTTTTCAGTTTTGTTTTCTAATTTTCCCTATAGAAATACATAGGATAAAAAGTTCTTTGGGGACCTCCTTTTTCTTGGTCCTGGCTTAACAGATCAACCCAAAACTTTCCAGTAAGCAGCTGAGGTGGATGATTTCTTTTTTTGTAAAGTTCCATGAAGATTTGTCAAAAGGCACCGAAGTCATTTGTCAAATAAACAATGGGCTTCTTCCAAAAAATCTGACCTAACTATAACTACACAGTGGTGACAGCCAATACATAATACATTAAAAACATTACAGGCGCTATTATTATAGAACAATATTTAGGTTTCAGATATTTTAAACTTTTATATTATTGTATAAAATATAAAAACTAAATAATTTCCAATGATAATACATATCTCGATAGTAATGATACTCTCGTTATTATGTCTTCGATATTTAGTGCCATTGATATTCTGACTCAAATATTACAAATTTTTTAGCCTAATGAATTGTAGGAATGCTGACTCTGGGTAGTAGGAATTTTGTGGATCCCTGCAGATTCTGGAAGATTGGGTCACAGAAACATGAGAAAAATATGTGATTTTATGCAAAGTATGTGGGGCATTAGGAGTAAGGCAAAGTTGTGGGACCCACACAAGTTATGCAATCCAGGACTCCACTTGGTGTCTAGTTTCCAGAAATGTCTGGTGTTTATTGGTTTACCAGAGAGGTGGCTGGCCAGAGCTCGAATATTGCAGCCATTCAGCATGATAAAGAGGTCAAATTGGGATTTACCCTCCCTCTACTGTCTCATATGTAAAACAATGCCCAGAAGAATCACAGTTTCCTCTGGGTGGGCTTAGCGATAGTGGATGTTTTAGTCCCCAGAGGACCAGAAAGACTGTTGAGGCCTTAGAGGTGGGGGGCGGGCCTGATGTCAGGATGGACCAGACCTCACCTGATTATTTTATAAAACATATTTCTGGCATCCATGAGCTTTCTACTCCCTGTGGGCAATTTAGTGCGTACCCTCTATTTGCCCTCTAGAGAGAGTAGAAGTCTTTATCACCCCTTATGAGGTGGGGTCATGGCCCAGTGGCAGGTTGCTTTATTTTTCTTATGGTTTCCCTGGTATCTACTGAGTTTTGGCCCCCAGGTAGAGGGGAAGACTGAGAGCAAATCCGCTAACCTGCCTCACTGGGAGCATAAATACTGTACTGCTCCCTATTGGGGTAGGTACATGGCCCAATGTTATAGTAGGCCGCCCCAGCCGTGGGCTTTTTTTTTAATCAAAATAAAGTTGGCTGTCTGCCGCCCTGAGGGCAGATTGGGTGAAGTGCCAGTAAGACTATATCGGCCACCTTTCTGGTGAGGGCATGGCCCTATGCAGTGGAGAATCAACCCCATGCCTTCTTTTCTTTTAATTTCCCTGGTGTCTAGTGAGAGGCTAGTGCCTCTGGGAGGCACATTAGGGTAGACACCCTTATGTGGTTCCCAAGGGGACTGAAAGGCAGAATGTACTAGGTTATGGTATGGAGCACAGGCCCTTAGCCAAGAGGCAACTCACCATTTATGGAAATCCCGGGATTTCAGTGAAAGCGCCAGATGACCTCATCCCAATGCGATTGACTGGCATTTTGCAGGACAGGAGAGGTCTTTCAGGAAAGCTGAATTTCTCAGGTTTCTAGTGATACCTCTCCTTTGGCACAGTTCCATGATAATACAGAGAGCAGAGCTGTCCGTCCATGCTCGCAGTGAAACCAGGAAGCCATTTCCTGGATGCCAATACTGGAACTGATGCAATCACATCAGCTGGAGGACTGTGACCCCAAACCTCCCACCCAGTGGGACAGTCTCTCACTCCTACCCAGGTGGGGTGTGATACAGGGACACTGGAGCAGCACACAACAGCTGCTGCTCCTGTGCGAGGGGCTTTGATGTCACTTCCAAATCAAAAGCAGCCTATTGTGCCAGTAATTGACTTGGAGGCCACAACAGTATCGTTACAGGGGTTAATGGAATACATTAATTTGTCTATTATTGTAATCAGGTAAGTTGTGTTTTAAATAGAACGCTTAGGGCCAGATGAACAACGTAAAATTGCATGCGGAAACGGGTTTGTGACCCGTTTGCGCATGCAATTTTAGTCTAGACCATGTACTTACACTCTTTTGCGAGTCGCAAATAATTTGCGACTCCCAAAATAGTCTATTGCAACTCGCTATTAGGAAGGGGCGTTCTCTTCCTAATAGCGACCGCAGAGCCATGTATGACTGGTTTGCGACCGCAATTGCGGTCGCAAAACACTCGCAAATTACTCCCCTCTTCAAGAGGGTGGTAATGAAGTCGCAAATGGGAAAGGGTCCCCAGGGGACCCCTATCCCTTTGTGACTGGCTCCAAAAATATTTTTTAAGGGCAGGCAGTGGTCCCAGGTACCACTGCCTGCCCTTAAAAAAATGAAACGAAAACATTTCATTTTTGTTTTTTAATTGCATCCTTAAAGGAAAACAGGCTGCATTAAAAAAAAAAATGCTGCTTTATTTAAAAGCAATCCCAGGCATGGTGGTCTGCTGAGCCCATCAGGCCACCATCCCTGGGAGGGCCTGTCATTCCCAATGGGCTCGCAAATTGCGAGAGGCTCATTAATATTCAAGAGCCTCGCAATTTGAGACCCCATTGGGAATCGCAAACAGTGTTAAACACACTGTTGTACATGAAAAATAGCGCCTCGCAAATTGCGAGTCGCAAAAGACTCGCAATTTGAGAGGCGCTATTTTGTGCATCATACATCTGGCCCTTCCTGTTGATCTCTTAATAATTTTGATCTATAATAGGAAAGATCACTCATTTGGCCTGCTTTAAAAATGGACTTAATTTGCCACTGAGTTGGAAAATTAGTCCGATATCAACATCCGTTCATAATATTTTCCCAAGAGTGAAAGAAATTATTTATTTAGGATCCCATGTAGACTTAAGCAAGTGAATAAAAGCGGCAACTCTATCCCCTCAATATAAATAATTAAAATTCCCCTTGCCCTTGATTTACTTCATTTAATAAGATAGCAGGCAGTGCCGCTGAGGTTCCTTTGCTTAAACCACCCTCATCATAAAGTGCAGAATGATGTGCTTTTCATTGTTCTGACACCATATTTATTTACACCATCTTTCCTTTACCATGTTCCAAAACACACAGACCTCCAGTTTCCAAAATGTGTTTACAATTGTGAAAAGGTTTGAACTGACTGCCATTTATGCTAAACTGAAATACTTTTTTTCTCAGATCTCAGTCCCTTCATAATACCTTTTTCCCTATGACCTCCCTGGTTGGAACAATGTCCATGGTAGCTTTTAAGAAAACCCCTGTGGATTTCCTGCATATCCCACCAAGCCATTTTATCTTACATGACTTCCACTTATACCAGATGGACAATATGGTGGTTATTAGACCTGTCAGCCTAAGGATGGTATTACTCCTCCGTTTTTGCTGATCTTATGTTGGTCTTAGGACTCTGTGCTCATTAACACTGCTAACCAGTGCCGGAGCTTACTCCCTAAAACATGGTAAAATTGGCTTACACACAATTGGCACATTTATTTTACTTGTAAGTCCATAGTACAATGGTACTACATGTACCCAGGGCCTGTAAATTAAATGATACTAGTGGGCGTGTAGAGCCTATTGTGCCACCCACCTAAGTAGCATTTAAAAAATGTGTCTCAGGCCTGCCTTTGGGGCCTCTGTGTGCAGTTTTTTCTGCCACTTCGACCTGGCAAAATGAACCTTTTACCAGGCCAAAACCTTCCTGTTTAATACATATATGTCACCCATAGAGTAGCCACTAAACAGCCCAGTTGGCAGGGTGCAGTGTATTTGAAAAGTTGGACGTATACTTTTAACTTTTTCAAGTCAAGTCAAGTTTCAAAAGCTTTATTCGACAGCATGTCATAAAAGCAAATACATCCTAACAGTTCCATAAATACTAAGATAAAATAGTTTAAAAATACATTAAATCATTATGCTGGCGAATTACATCAAATAAAAACATCATCGGTGAATAAAAGATCATAAAGATCAAACATTAGATAAAATTAATAGACATTTCTTGGTGACAAAACACTCATTGATCAGCTTCAGTGGGTTTCAAAGTACGAAGGCGCAATATCCAAGCCCACCCCAAAAATTTAGCAACGGCAATTACCAAGCAGGGGGTGCAATCAGATTCAAAAATTCTTAGAGCTTCCTTATAGCTACGTGTTCCCAAATTTAGGCATACTGGTTTTATCCATCTACGGCGGGGGGCAATATAAAGCGGACACACAAATAACAAATGACCGGCATCCTCAATCAAGTCTGAACAATGATGACATTTATCATTCTTTGAGATTGACCATTTATGGGTGAAAGCTTTTACAGGGAGGGACCCTACTCTGAACTGGAAATACAGTTTCCTGTCCATTGGCCTCTCTATAATATCCCAATATGCCTCATAAGATGGTAAGAATTTTATATCAAAGAAACGGCCAGTCAAATTAGAGCCTTGGCCAATATAGGAGGCAGATGTTAGGGTCATATCCCAATATAATTTCTTAAGGATTGACTTTGATGGGATACTTGCACTGTTTGCATCATTCCATAAAAACCCTAGCTCCAGTTTTATGAGCAAGTTCTTAATTTCTTTAAGCCAAGTAATGGAATGAAAACAATCAGCCCTAATTATGTCCTTCAGGGCACTAGCATAATGTTCAAGTTCCGGCATTGTCATGATCCGCCGCCAGTAGAGAAGTGGACGTAATCGTGCCAAATCCTCGATTTTTTTTCTCCCTAGATCATATTTTAATGGGATCGTAGGGGTGCTTTGGGGAACGCCTGTTAGGCTGCGCAGGAATTTATTTTCGGCCAGCTGTAAGCTACTTAGATTTGCAAACCCCCATAACTCTGAGCCATACAGCGATGCACTAATAACTTTCATGTTATAAATTTCTAAGGCAGGCCTAATTGGCTTAGTCAATGAAGATCTGTGCTTGGAAATAATTGCACCTGCAAGCTGGTGGAATTTTAAGACAGTCATATCTATATGGTTTGACCATTTCATACTATGTTGGAGCGATATTCCTAGGTATGTAAAAGCCTCGACCTGTTCCAATGGAATACCATTATATTTAATTACCCCTTTAGAATTATTCCGTTGGTTTAGACACATAAATTTAGTTTTAGAGGTATTTATCTCTAAACCCCGATCCTTACAGAATTCAGCGAATACGTTTAACGCTTTCTGCAATCCGCTTGGGGTTCGTGAAACCAACAACGTGTCGTCCGCGAACATGAGAACAGGCACTTTGGATCCTGCTAGGATTGGGGCGTCAGTAGGGGACCTATCAAGGTAATCGACTATCCCATTGATGTATAAAGAGAACAATGTCGGTGCCAGGACACATCCCTGTCGAACACCCCGTTCAACGGGAAATGGGTCCGTCACCTCCCCCTGGCTTCCCCATCTAATTTGCGCAAAATTGTTCTGATGTAAGCGGACGAGTAAGGTTAGTAATTCCGGGGCCATACCTGCCTGGGCAAGAACCTTCCAAAGTTTATGACGAGGAACCAGGTCGAATGCTGATCGCAGGTCAATAAAAACTGCATAAAGAGTCCCTTTGGACAACTTCACATTCCTACAGTAGAGAGCTAAAAAGTAAAAAACCTGATCGATAGAACTGGTGCAAGGTCTAAACCCGGCTTGGTATGGTGACAAAATGTTATTGTCCTCAACCCAAGACTGGAGCTTATTTTGTACCAACCGACCTATTAATTTTTGTGCTGAGTCTATGAGACTAATAGGTCTATAATTACTTGGGAGTGATTTGTCACCCTTTTTATAAACCGGGATTATTTCTGCACCTGTCCATGAAGGAGGGACAGGTGCGCCCATAGCCACTGAATTTGCTAGCCATTGAAAGTATTGGCACCAAGATAATCTATCTGTTAAGAACACATCCGCAGGTATACCATCCATTCCAGGTGCACGTCCCGCTGTTATACTGTCCAAAGCTAGGTTAACCTCTTTAATTGAAAACACTTGCGTTTGGAAATAGACAGTGGGAGGGAGTGATTGCTCTTCTGCGGAAGGGACAGAAGCATACTGCGGTTTAAAAAAGTCAACCCATTGATTTTTTGCCACGTGATTTTGTGGGGAGGGTGCAGAGCCACCTCTACCCCACTTTAATGTGGCCCAGAATCGTTTTTGGTCTTTAGCCAAGCATGCGGATTTCAAGTCCTGCCACTGATTCTCGTCCCAATCCTTCTTTGCTATTACCTGAGCTTGCCTGTAGAGCTTCCTGGCTGATCTCACATCTTCTGCTACTCCTGATCTCAGAGCAACACTCAGGTTCTTACGGGCTATTTTACAGGATTTGTTAAACCATCCCTCTTCAGGTGGACAACCCTTAGTGTTTTTCCCACTACTAGGGGGTTTCATAAAAAACCCTTGCAGTTTAGTAAAGAAAATGTTATGGGCCTTGAGCATAACTGGATAGAAATCAGGGTTAGTAGATTTAGGGGCTAGATTGGCCACCTCACAGATGACAGTTTCCTTGAGGTCATTTAAGATTTCCACCTTCTCAACAAATCTATCCCATTTGACATGACGCATGTTGTTTGATGTGACAATGTCCATAGTTACTTTCCCCCCCTCAATTTTAGTTTCTCTAGGGGTGTTTGGTAAATGTAACTCTAAATACAAGGGATTATGATCACTTTCATCCCGCGTGATTACGGACATGTCATTCAATCTGTTCCATACTCTAATATCCACCAATAAGTAATCGATTCGACTGGCAGACCTTCCATTATCAAATGTGCTTGCACCCTGCTGATCTGATTTAGTGCGCCCATTTGCAGCTCTAAGCCCTCTTTCTAGACAAAGGGCTTTGAGTTGGATGGCTGCAGCGGACCATTTCTTAACTGAGGGAAGGTCCAACTGGGGAATACCCCACCTGTTGTCCTCTTCAATAGCAAGGAATCGGTCCTCCGGACCAAGAGGCTCGAAGGTTGTATTAAAATCTCCTCCAACAATTTTTACAATCTCATGGGGAAGCACTGCAAGCTGGTGATCCAAGACATTTATCACCTCTGGCGAGGTGCCCCCAACCATCCCTCGAGCGTAGATATTAAAGATAGCCATGCTGTTGTTGTTAGGCCAGTTTAGAATTAAAGACATAACATCTAACGATGGGAGATTAGGTTGAGTAATTTTGCAACATAGTGACTGTCGTACCCATATTATCAAACCACCAAGTGGTCGGCCATTAGCTTTTTTAGTGGCAGGTATACAAAAGTTTAGAAATCCAGGGCGGAAGACTGGGGCCACAGACCAAGATTCTTGGAATAAAATAATATCAAATTGATCCACAAAGCTACTCCATACACCGGAATGCAACTTGTTGTTTATACCTGCAATATTTCAGGATAGGATAGCCAGTCCTGAATCAGATACGAAAGGACAAGAAGAATGTTTAATCAATGGTCCTATAGTCTCACCAATTCCCATATCCTGGCGATCGCTAGCGGGACTTAAGTTATCAGATGCAACATTTATCAATGAATCAAATTCTAGGGGATCAGGTAAATTATTAATCTGTAGATCCTGTATCTCACCTGATTTCTTACCCAGACAAACAATAGTAGCACTTGGGTCTGCTGGTAAAGCACTTTCCAAGGAGTTAAATGCTAGGCACATCCCACCGGGATTATCTAAGGGCTTAGACCCCAATGAGTCCATAACAACATTACAAGTTCTTTGGTGATTCCCTGATATCTCAGTAGCACTAATGCTAGCAAAAGGAATGGGGTCTGCTACAATTACGGCCAACCCCATATCCATGTTCACC
The DNA here is from genome assembly GCF_964204655.1 of Triturus cristatus. Classification (NCBI taxonomy): domain Eukaryota; kingdom Metazoa; phylum Chordata; class Amphibia; order Caudata; family Salamandridae; genus Triturus; species Triturus cristatus. Next base: position 725,124,506 of record NC_140586.1, read on the forward strand.
ACATTAGGTCTATCTTTGAGTCAATCGCAATCATTTAAGCCCGACAACACCTCAAATCTATTCTCCAGGCTAATGTTCCAGTTGCTGGTGGAAACGCTCCTACCCCCTTTACTTGGAGACAGTGTCCACCCTGGTCTTGATACTCCTTTGTGAATGACTCGATTTCTCATATAATAAAAATATTTAAGGGTTAACGGAATGATAACACCTTGTCTTTGTTGCGGGGAATTTAAGTTGGCCAAAATATCTGGGAGGACATCAGGATTGGAAAAATTTAATACCACACAATCCCCTTTAAATTTTTTCGGGTGATGCCCTAGCCATTGGACCCTTCTTGCCATAATAATTTCCCTGGCTAGTTTCTGCTTACCCCAAGGGGACATCTTCATGTTATTCACCAACCAATACAACGATTTACTGATCAAGGAAGATGTAGTTTCCGACTTGTCAGTAGTCAAAACAGGAACATTGGCAAGTACCAATGTAAGAGGTTCTGCCTGGGGAATACATTGAAATTGGTTATTTACTATTGGTGCCTTGGGTGTGTCAGTATTTGCCTTCGGGAGATTTTTGTTAGTTCCAGGTGACAGAGATGGGGTATTCGCTTGTGCACCTCCTGTTTTCCTTTGTCCTCCGTTCGGAGGTACCCCCTTTAAGATACGTATATTTGGGGATATAGGAATAGTTCTAGCAACTTCATCCACCGGTCTGTTTATTATGGCATTTAATCTAGCTATCTCTGCCGTAAGATGGTCAATTTTGGCTACCAAGGGGGTTATAATATCTCCTATTTTGGTATCTATCATGTCTCTAATCTTATCGGTGAGCTCAGTGTCTGGAATTATTTTGGAAACTGACCCTGGAGGATCTTCTTTGGTAGTACTTTTATTCACAATAGTGACCCTTTTCCTCCCTGGGCGGGACCCATTACTTTTAAATTGGGACTTTCTGCATGCTCTAACTAGCCTACTTCTCAGGGGAAGAGCAGGCGACTGCGAGTCAGCTTCTGTAGCCGACTCATCTATATCTAATACAGAATCTAGTGGGGACTTGGAGGCTAAGGGCGGGCAGGAATCGGGTAAGTCACTATCTACACTTATTAAGTCTAGGGACATACTACTTGTTGGCTGTAAAGGAGAAGCCAACAATGCGCCAGACAAAGGAATCAGTGGAGGAGAGCTAGGAGAACATGATAGCCCCAATGAAGCCCTCCTTTCATTATTAATTTTACTGACAATTTGGACCAAGTAATTGTCCATAGTGTTAGTCATTGTAGGATTCCTTGCTTTGGAGATAGCATCCATATACGGCGACTATATACAGATAACTCAGGAGGTGGTATCCCCAAGCGTAAAAATGTTCCTCAATATCAGTACCTGTTTTATGGCAGTCCCAGTAAAGTGGCTCAGTGATACAGAAGACAATGGTGTGGCCCGTCCCGTCCTCGCCCGACCACGGACGGCCACAGACGGCCCGCCCTTTGCCCGGGCTTAGCCCGGCGGTGCCCGCTCGCGTGCCCGCGAAGCGGGGGCGCTCGTCAATTTCAAGCGCCGCCTGGCGCGAAAGTCCCGCTAACGGCTGAGCGCCGCTAAGCCTTCTGGGTCCTGTGGTCCACCCCTCTCGTCAGCCGCGTTGATGGAGTGGCGGCGGCGAGGGGAGACCAGCACAAAGGGCAGCAGCAGGGCAAGGGAGGAAACAGCAGCAAAGTCCGGGCGATTCCCTCAGGAGACAACAGGAGCACCCGCTCTGCCGGGGCGCTCGTCAATTTCAAGCGCCGCCTGGCGCGAAAGTCCCGCTAACGGCTGAGCGCCGCTAAGCCTTCTGGGTCCTGTGGTCCACCCCTCTCGTCAGCCGCGTTGATGGAGTGGCGGCGGCGAGGGGAGACCAGCACAAAGGGCAGCAGCAGGGCAAGGGAGGAGACAGCAGCAAAGTCCGGGCGATTCCCTCAGGAGACAACAGGAGCACCCGCTCTGCCGGGGCGCTCGTCAATTTCAAGCGCCGCCTGGCGCGAAAGTCCCGCTAACGGCTGAGCGCCGCTAAGCCTTCTGGGTCCTGTGGTCCACCCCTCTCGTCAGCCGCGTTGATGGAGTGGCGGCGGCGAGGGGAGACCAGCACAAAGGGCAGCAGCAGGGCAAGGGAGGAGACAGCAGCAAAGTCCGGGCGATTCCCTCAGGAGACAACAGGAGCACCCGCTCTGCCGGGGCGCTCGTCAATTTCAAGCGCCGCCTGGCGCGAAAGTCCCGCTAACGGCTGAGCGCCGCTAAGCCTTCTGGGTCCTGTGGTCCACCCCTCTCGTCAGCCGCGTTGATGGAGTGGCGGCGGCGAGGGGAGACCAGCACAAAGGGCAGCAGCAGGGCAAGGGAGGAGACAGCAGCAAAGTCCGGGCGATTCCCTCAGGAGACAACAGGAGCACCCGCTCTGCCGGGGCGCTCGTCAATTTCAAGCGCCGCCTGGCGCGAAAGTCCCGCTAACGGCTGAGCGCCGCTAAGCCTTCTGGGTCCTGTGGTCCACCCCTCTCGTCAGCCGCGTTGATGGAGTGGCGGCGGCGAGGGGAGACCAGCACAAAGGGCAGCAGCAGGGCAAGGGAGGAGACAGCAGCAAAGTCCGGGCGATTCCCTCAGGAGACAACAGGAGCACCCGCTCTGCCGGGGCGCTCGTCAATTTCAAGCGCCGCCTGGCACGAAAGTCCCGCTAACGGCTGAGCGCCGCTAAGCCTTCTGGGTCCTGTGGTCCACCCCTCTCGTCAGCCGCGTTGATGGAGTGGCGGCGGCGAGGGGAGACCAGCACAAAGGGCAGCAGCAGGGCAAGGGAGGAGACAGCAGCAAAGTCCGGGCGATTCCCTCAGGAGACAACAGGAGCACCTTTTACTTTTTAACTTTTACATATCCTGGTAATTAAAAACTCTTACATTCGTTTTTCACTACTGCAAGGCCTGCCTCTCCCATAGGATAACACTGTGTTACCTTATTACATTTAAAAAGTGATAACTTTCAATTGGGAGCAGGTAGAAATCCCAAGTTTTGTGTCTAAGGAATTATAATTTCAAACCCCGTTAATTGTAAAATCGGAATTTAAGTCACAGTCATGAAAATGCCACTTTTAGAAAGTCTGCAGCCTGTATCCTGGGTCACATGGCTAGATGTAGCTGGCAGTTGGTCAGGCTCAAATCTTCAGTAGATTTCCGGAACTGTGGAACACTCAGAATGACAGCTGGGCTGCTTTAATGCAAGATGAACTGCTACCCTGCTACACTAGTGCCCAGCTGCTCTGCTGCCTAAGTGGAATGGACTGACCTAAATCTTGAACGTAGGACCGCCAGAGTGACTCTGAGGGCTAGTTATCTGGCTTCTGATCAGAACTTCAGGGACAAAAAAGGCTCTATCCACATAGAGCCTATCACCTGGAGTCTGTCTGCCTGGACTCTGTCTGCCCCCCCACGTAGTACCACCCCAGTCCTGGACTATTGTAAGTGTAACGGAAGGTGCTCTGCCAGCCCAGTTGTGGTTTTTTGGGCAGAACCAATGTAGGGTGATGCATCTACTGCAAACCCCTCATCAACAGCATCCTTGATAACAACACAAACATAGCACTGTAGCTCCTCTGAACTGCCACTGTGCAATGCAGTCTTGACAAAGGACTCCGCATCTCAAGCCTCTGTCAATCGGATCCTCAGTGATAATGCAGGACCTCACAAGGCAGCCTCAGTGCTTCTTTGGAACTGCCATTGCATGACAAATCCTCAATGAGAGATCTCGCAATGCTCCCCAGCCAGGTTTTAAAGTACTTTATTCATAGGGATTAACTTGGTCCCTGGTTCAGCCCACACTCCATTGTGGTCGGTCTAAACTTGTGACTTAGTCCCGCTCCAGCGCGAACAGATAACCACAGTTGCCACTTTGTCCTTTTAGGCACTATTTTCACTTAAATCTGTAAAATAGCTTAGCTCCAGTTCTACTGATGACGCTTTTGTTGTGTAGTGTTTCCACTTTATTACTGTTTGAGGTGTTGCATAACTACTTTAGACATTGCCTCTAAGTTAAGCCTGACTGCTTTGTGCCAAGCTACCAGGAGGCTAAGCACAGGTTGATTTGGGGTTGCTTGTGACTCACCCTGACCCTGACAAAAAATGATGGTTGCTGCTTAGGTAGAGATTCACCTCACTAAACCAGTAACCCAATTTCCTACAGTGGTGTTTCGTGCCAGACTTTTGTACATTCTACTTAACACAAATTAGAAAGATGCCCTATGGCATCTTAGGTGTAGTTACGATTGACAGATCACTTGACGAATTAAGTGATCGTTGTAAAGAATTATGATTGCTTTCTTGCCTTGTAACGATCCTCATGCCATAGACACTTCAGAATGCTGAGCTCCATGACATCTCAAAAATGCACTCCGTTCTCCCACACTTTTAAATGTTTTCTCTTTAATTCAGTTTTGTGCTGCCGTGGTGTGTGCTCTGCCCAACTGCACACACATTAATGACAATTTGATTGCCACTCAACAATGTTTAGAGTTGCCCCAAAGTGCACAACTTATTCTTAAAATGCCTGATGACGACAGCTGTTTCAAACTTCACATCACGCTTCTCCCTTTCATGATGTTTTGTCAAATACCTTCAATATTTAATCCATCAAGATGATCCATGTATTAAACAAAATCTTTCTTTCTCAACTTTTCATTTTCTTGATGCATTTTGCAACATCCTTTTATCAGTTAGCATATCATACTGCTCTGCATGCCAGTATTATACATTCATTGCCCCCACTGCATTTCAGACCGGAAGTCTGACACATCACTGGCTATGAGAAGGCTTTTTCATAAGCGGTGACAACATATCACATTTCAGACAGAAGAAACCCAGCCTTTTCTTGATGATGCATTGCTGCTGCTTGTGCAAAAAGAGAGGCTGTCATGGATTCTCTCAGTGAGACAAAGGTTAGTAGTTATTAATAACATTTTGAGCTTGAAAATCCTCCGAAAACATTATATTCCTGCAATGTAGTGGCAGACTCTCCTGACAAGTTCTGAATTTAGACTATGCTCAACAGGAAATGTTTCAAGAAGTTTCCCCATCTGCCACTCAAGAGTAGCTAATACAGTTTTCACAGATTTTCATGATCTTGACTGGGACAATCTGTCTATTTTCCTTGCATAACTGCTGACATTGCTTTATCGTATTTGACAGAAAGGTGGGATTTTCATCAGAATACTATTTATGCAGGGACCCTTCCTGCAAAGAAGCGCTGCTCCTGTGTTGTTGCTGTCTGGCCACTTCGCCACGCCTCGCGGCCCCCGCTTCGCGGGAGCCGCTCGTAGGCTTAGACTCTCTCTGGGGAACATCCTTTCTGCCTCCCTTCACGTGCTTTGAGCACCAACGCGCCCCTTGCAAGCTGTCATCTGGTCAACAGGGGTAGAGGCGGGACTGCGAGGACCAGCATTCCTAGCGGCGTGGATCGGCCGCAGCTGGTCCTCTTCCCGCCCCCTCCTCCTCCTCTTTAAAATCTGTGTGGAGTGAGTGAGCCTTGGGACCCTTCCTGCAAAGAAGCGCTGCTCCTGTGTTGTTGCTGTCTGGCCACTTCGCCACGCCTCGCGGCCCCCGCTTCGCGGGAGCCGCTCGTAGGCTTAGACTCTCTCTGGGGAACATCCTTTCTGCCTCCCTTCACGTGCTTTGAGCACCAACGCGCCCCTTGCAAGCTGTCATCTGGTCAACAGGGGTAGAGGCGGGACTGCGAGGACCAGCATTCCTAGCGGCGTGGATCGGCCGCAGCTGGTCCTCTTCCCGCCCCCTCCTCCTCCTCTTTAAAATCTGTGTGGAGTGAGTGAGCCTTGGGACCCTTCCTGCAAAGAAGCGCTGCTCCTGTGTTGTTGCTGTCTGGCCACTTCGCCACGCCTCGCGGCCCCCGCTTCGCGGGAGCCGCTCGTAGGCTTAGACTCTCTCTGGGGAACATCCTTTCTGCTGCCCTTCACGTGCTTTGAGCACCAACGCGCCACTTGCAAGCTGTCATCTGGTCAACAGGGGTAGAGGCGGGACTGCGAGGACCAGCATTCCTAGCGGCGTGGATCGGCCGCAGCTGGTCCTCTTCCCGCCCCTTCCTCTTGTTTTTCCTTCATAGCTTGTGTGGACAACGCGCACGCGGGACGCGCGTGGGGCAACGGCCGGGGCGAAGACCGGGCTAAGAGCGGGCCGTTTGAGGCCGTTCGAGGACGGCAGAGGACGGCCCAGGCCCACCCCCCTTATTGCTCCTAACCTGCTTGTTATGGTATCATCGTGCCGAGACAGGTTAGCTTAAACTGAAGCTCCCTAGTTAGTAAGTCGAATGTCGACCCTGATCTCATTGTAAGCACCATGAGTACTAGGATGACACGTAGCAAAGCCTCCAAAGGTGGTTTACAAATCTGTGGCCCTATGGACGACTTCATCACCCGCACAAATATAGCCATCGATGAAGAAATATCTAAACTTCAAACCCGGGTATCCCTAGAATTGGTAGCTGCACGTAGGCTGTCCGAGGTAATTGCCCTCTCGAAAAAATCATCCCTAGGACATATAGCCTCTGCTGTCACTCCAGCACGCCCTGCCCGCCCAAATAGTATTACCACCCAGGTTGATTTACACCAGCCCCCGACTACTTCCACCCTCACTCCGCCCTTAGAACAATCACGCATTACAGAAGAGCTAAGCTTCGCTGCACCTTCTCACGCCCAGACCCCCACCCTTAATCCCCTTTCCCAAGCATTCCCAACTACTTCCCGTGTTAGTGGTGCACAACCCAAAAGAAAACGCCAATTACGCTCAGCCTACTCTCGTAAAAAGGCAAAGGTCGCAGTCTCCCACCAGCTCACAATGACCAACACTCAGGCACGTAATGCTTTACCCGAGGGTTCCTTGAGCACACAGTTAGTATGCCAAAGTATGGGAGAGGGTCCAGCCAACACCACCCCAGTAGACGAGGGGGCGCAGGTACAAGACCAAGACCAGGGAAGGAATGATAAGGAATTTATAGATCAAGTCTGGGAAACATTAAAAAAACTTCTCTCACCACTCGACTTAAGATTGTCTAGGATAGAAAACAATCTACTCGAGATGGAGAAGAGCATTATTGCTCTGGCCACTCTTGGCCTAAGAAGTCTCGAAAACCAGGACGTGTCCTTATCTGACCCACTTTCGCCAGCCCCTGTTTTGCAAGCTGAGCAGCACCCCCCACCAGTACCTGTTGCTGTAAGGCCTGTTCCTAAGTCGAGGACTGTGGCTGTGGATCAAGTTTCCATAACCGCTAAACCTCAGGCTACCAAACCGCAGATTCCCACACGGAACTCTAAGCCTGGAAAAGTAAATCTAAACCTGGTAGCATCCGCCAGACCCCAGCCTGCCGAAACCCAGGGTCCTCGTCCAAAAGAAAATTTTAGAGGAGGCTATATAGACCTTCCACCAGAGGTCAATGACTATGTGGTCGTGTTGACAGGCGTCCCTGTGATTGGCACTGACCAACACGAAAACCACTGGTCATTGAAAAATAAAACTATGCACTGGCTTAACGTCAACAGACCGATTCCCAATGGCAAAAGAAGCCGAGTAATGATGGTCCGTAGAATACCCTGGGTGGGCCCAACCAAGAAATCTAAGCAAGGGGACTGTGTAGTTGTAACTTTTGAAGACCCACATACGGCGCACCATATCTGTTCCTGGCCAACTAGTGAAGATTCTTTAGTCATACCAAGGCCGCTATCCTATTTTTACCCCCCACGCCAATTGCATACCCAAGCGGATAACTGGTCCTCGGTGCAGCACCACCCATGGAACACCCATCCCATGAGGCAAAAGAATACTCTTTTACACTGGAATGGTCTTTCAACCTACAATAGATTTGGAGGCCTGGAGGAGGTCGATTGACTTTCTATGTTCCCAGCATGCCCACAACTAGAAAAAGCATTGTCTCCACATGTTATAGACATAATTGGAAATCCAACCAACGGCCCTCCAACTAGCCAAGCCGGGCTTCTGACTCTCTTGCCCCGGGCCATGGAACCGATCAAAATGGCCATTTTAGATTGCAAAAGAGTGGAAACGAGGCCAGACAGCCCCTGTTCGATCCCCCCTCCGCCAGTACAATCTAATCCAATGGAGATCGACCTGCCTGATAGAGTTGCCTCCCCAGGCGATTCTTCACTGAGGGTCTTAAGCTGGAATGTGGCCGGCCTTGCACGTAACTTTGATAACCCGGAATGGAACACCTTCCTGGCACCCTATGACATTTGCTTGCTACAGGAAACATGGTGCCAGGAACCTAGACATAGAGTGGGGTTTTCGACCTTCTATGTTCCGGCTGTATGTCACCAAGGTTCTAAAGGACGCCCATCCGGTGGTCTTCTTATCTGGATCAACATAGCACTAGACCTCAGTGTTTCTCAAAGGACCACCGAAACACCTGACCTTCAATGGCTAACAGTGCACTACAAAGGGGGAAGGAAACTAGAATTATTTAATCTCTACCTAAGGGGCAATAGGAACGGAGGATCTCTAAACTCTTTAGGCTTAAGTAACTACCTGTCTGCCTGTGACGCCGACTCTCTTGTCCTGCTGGCAGGCGATTTTAATTGCTGTTTTGAGCCTTTAGCCAAAGAAGATATTCTGGATACCAACGAGGAGGATAACAGGAGGGGCATCCCTATTTTGAACCTCGAACCGATCCCTAAATGGACACAAAAGGCGATCGATATAAATGCTCTTTGCATGGAGCATAACTTGAGAGCAACGAATGGGCGTTCTAAATCAGATCCCATGGGTGCCCATACATACAATAGGACGGGCCACTCATCCAGAATTGACTTTGTTATGCTCAACTATAACCTCTGGCCATATCATCAAGACATGGAGGTTATAGAGACCTGTGACAGCGACCACAACCCTCTCGCTTTAACCATTTCTGTCCCCTGGCAAACTGGGTCTCAAGAAGCTACTAATCAGTTATGGAAAGCTTCACATGAGATTCTTCCCTCAAACTGTGGCAGACGTCTTAAATGGGCAAGAGTCTCAGCGGATGAGGCTAGGATGTCACAAGCTGAAACCATCTTACTAGAGGCTGAATCTAGGCTTGATAGCACGAATAGCGATAGCAAGATGTTTTTATCGTTATTTACGGAGACTGTAACGGCACTAAGTGGGCTGTTCATCATTCCCAAACCCAGCTCCAGAACTGCTTCAAAGGGGGCCCTGAGAACAAGTGAAAAGTGGTTCACAGCCAAGTGTCGACTTGCTAAGGGTGATCTTGTTGCTGCAGTAAAAGGAAAAGACCAAGTTACCATCAGGTCTGCAAGGAAACTTTATAGGAAAACTGTGACTGAGGCCAAGCGGACATATGATTTCAACTTTTGGCGTGACCTAATGGAGGTGAGCACAAGGAAAGATGCTAAGGGGTTCTGGGACTTGCTAAGATCAAGAGACAAGCCCATTGATCAACAACTGACTTGTAATATCCCTGGTGTTGCCTGGTTTGCCCACTTTTTGAAATTGTATTCGGCTCAGACAGGGCCTCCGCAACCAGACCCGCTCCCAAGGCTCAGTTCCACAGATCTCCCACCAAATGAAGTCCTATTTACCACCTTGGAAGTAGAGAAGGCAATCAGGTGTATTGTTTCTAACAAAGCGGCAGGACCTGATGGGATTCCGGGCGACTTGATAAAAAATAATCCCCCATTTTGGAGCAGATTAATTGCTGTTCTTCTTAATGAGGTTATGATGGGGGGTCTTTCCCTGACTCTTGGAGGGGTGCTGAAGTAGTCCCCATTTTCAAGAAGGGTAGCAGGGAAGACCCAGCCAATTACCGCCCCATCAGTTTGCTGGATTCGACGCAAAAGGTAGCGGGGAAAGTGGTATTGGACAGGATTCTGGAGTGGGTGGATGAAAATCAGATATTGTCTGATTTCCAAGCGGGTTTTAGATCAGGGACAGGCACCGTCGAGCAGACATTCCGCCTTTTAATGCTCTATTGGAAGGTAGTGGTGCTAGGAGGGGGCAGCTTATACTTAGTCTTCATAGACTTAAAAAAAGCCTTCGACCTGGTTCCAAGAGCATTATTGTGGAAGGTCCTTAACGAGTTAGGTCTACCTCCCTATTTGTTGGCCTTGCTGATAAAATTCCATGAAAACAACTTTGCCCAAATCAGATGGGGTGCCCAGGGAGAAAAAACCCCGTGTATTCCAGTAGACAGGGGCGTCCGCCAGGGGTGTGTGCTTGCCCCCACTCTGTTTTCGCTTTACGTCAATGGAGTGGTGGAGCACCTTCTTCAACATCCTGCAGATGCACCATCCCTGGCTGGAAGGAAAATCCCGACGCTCCTGTTTGCGGACGACACCCTCCTGATTTCGAAATCACCTGCAGGCATACAGTCGCTACTTTCCAGCTTCAAGGCCTTCTGTGACACCAAGGGACTGGCCATAAATATTGGCAAGACCAAATTTCTTGTCCTCAACCCCCCTAAGAAATCTGTTAAACCCCCCACTCTAGACTCTGTCACATTAGAACGGGTCAAAGAATTTGACTATCTAGGCATACGTCTTTGTGATAGTATGAGCTGGAAGGCCCATCACCAAAAAGTGTTTCTAACCCATAAGAGGGTTGTTGGTGCTTTACTTAAAGAGCAGCGTGCTTCCTTTATAAAACCTATTGGGGCACTTCTTGATATTTATAGGGGTAGGGTTGTGAGTGCAGCACTGTATGGCGCAGAACTTTGGGGTACCCAGAGAGTGGATACTTTGGCCCACCTAGAAAATAAATTTCACAAAGATCTGTTGAGGCTACCCCAGAGCACCCCCACAATCCCCCTCTTGCTGGACGCAGGTACCCGTCCAATCTGCGAGCAAGCTAAATTACGCCCCTTACTACTATGGTCTAGAATTTGGAACGTCCCCGAACTCCACAGCTATGCAGACGCCCTAAAAGATGTACTGTCCTTACCTGGCTGGCATAAGATCGCCTGGCTCAGAGAGGTCAAGAGGGCATTATACATGCTCGGTCTGGGAGCTGCGTGGGAAAATAAAACAGCACCTCCTAAACAAGAACTGAAGAAGGCTTACTGGTCTTGGGTGGATAACGAGAGACTTGGTAAATCAAATCACCCAAGATCTGTTGCCAACTTCTTGATGGTTAAAGATATCCCCTCCAGAGAACCATATTTGGACTTGATTCACAGTTCACATGATAGGGCATTATATTTTAAATTCAGGGTTGGGGTCTTACCTTTATGTCAGTTTACCTCTACCTGGAAACCACCACTGCAAACTGTACCCTATTGCCCATTCTGCGAGCTAAAAATCGAATCTGTCGCACACTTTCTATTTGAGTGTCGAGTCTATATGGCCCCTAGACGGAGGTGGTTGAAGCCTCTTTGTAGGAGCCTGGGAACTCGCTCACATCTGGAAGCTATAAGAATACTGCTCTCAGATACAAGACCCTTTTTTGCCATTTGTTTGGCTAAATTCCTAGGCTGGGCTTGGCGCATAAGATCTGCTAAACAACTGATGATACAGTAAAGTGTCCCTTTTTCATTTTTCATAAATTTTAAGATTATCCCGTGTAAATATGAAATGTTTTTAATGGTAATATGAATTGTAAATTGCTTTGTTTCGACTATTGTTTTTATGCTGTCATGTTTTGCTTTTATGATATGTTTCTATATCGAAATAAAGCTTTACTACTACTACTACTATTTATGCTCAAAGATTGTTTGTTTTCAGTGCTTTGGCTACTATTAAGGCGAGTTTTGGATATTTTTCAGATGGACATTTAGTGTAAGGCTCACATTGATGCCTCTTTAAATTCAGTCGAATACTGCTGTCAGAAGGGCTTTGTCCTAATCAAAAAGGGAATGCCATGGAGTCAAAATGCACTCTAGTGATGTCCAAGCTGTTCCTTGATTGTACATGTTTCTCATTGAATGCTCCAAGCTGTTCCTGGCCGCTGTCTTTAACTCGGGATACATTGTGTTCAATCTTGGAGTGAGGAATAGACATGAATTCATAATTCTCATAATTAAGTGAATCGGTTTGAAGAGACTTCATTATTTATTTATTCAGGAGTAATTCTGAATAATACCATACTTTCCCTTTGCTCATTATGTTTAAGGATGATTTAGTACAACGTACCGAGGTTCCGATTATGATTGGTCCGACCTTCTGTTATCACACTTATCAATTACAAGTTATGCAGAAAGCATTGCACAGCTGCACACATTTCAGCAGGTAAACCTTGCCAAAATGTAATAAAGCAAATACACCCAATAAATAAGTGGGCATGCAGTGAGAACCAAAATCCGCATGTTATGCCACATTTCAAGGACAGTAATCGTATTTGGGTGCTATTGTTCACACCCAACACCTTTTTACCCTATGTTCTCAGAAAATATTGGGTGCAACAATATTGCAAACGTTTCTGGGCTAATGGTAATCGGGCCACAGACCACAACCTGAACTTGCTATCATCAACTTTAAATCTTTATATCTTTTATACTATACATGAAGGGGCATGCTTAAAAATGGCTGACTCTGCAGTCCCCTTCATCATGTATTTTATCACCACATGCGTCGTGGTGGTGCTAAGTTCCCCTCTCCTCCACCTTATGTGCCATCCAGAGAGAGACAATCTTGCATCTTTATTCATTTTCTTTCTTTCCTTGTTTCCACTTAATAAGGCAAATTTACCACATTGTAAGTCGCCTTTAAGTTTGATCTAAAATGATATGCACTTGTGGTTAGTGTTAAAAATTCTGATTTTGGCTTACAATCTATTGTTGCTAATTTCTGCAAATTCTTAGAAAAGCCATTTTTGCAACATAGATGTGATCATGAAAATCTATTTGTATGTCAATTTGCCTCTCATGTTATAACATTGTATTGATCTAGTCAGGCCTTCGCCTATTTTTCCCTGTCTATTGCTCAACGTGCCATAGCCATATCAGACTAATACCTTTGCAGCCAGGGGGTGTATCAAGAGCTTGTTTTTTGGCAGTGTCTAATGCGAATGCATATAACTTAGAATTTCTCTCAGTTTCCATGAATGGGAGACAGCACTGTTCAGAAACAGTGAGCTGTGATTGCCACGTTCTATGAGCATGCCTTAGCTAAGAGAAATCTCAGGTTATATGTATGCTCTTTAGACACTGGAATTGGAAAAAAGAGCTCCGCTCTGCTCTGAGCCAGCATAGCTGTTCCGCTCTTGCTTAGAAGTTGGTTTCCAATTCCAGTGACTTCTAATTATGTGCCAAATTTACAGATCATTTTTCAGACACAAATACTCTGATCAAAAAAAGACTTTTTTTAAATGTACAAATCTGATTTGAGAAGTCTGTAATTTTTTCCTGACTCCTAAAATGGTATTTGGAAGGGGCGTGTTATAGGCATCCCTTCTAAATATCGAATCAGTATGACATATATCAATGTTTTGCATTCCAAATCCCATTGCAAAACAGCGAAACGTACTGACTCCGCTTTGGGGTAGTAAGCCATTTGCAAAAGGGAAGGGGTCCTCTTGGGACTCATTTCCCTTTGTGGATGTTAAAAAAAGGTTTGTGGTGGAGTAGGCAGAGGTCCAGGGGACCACTGCTAACTCCCAAAAATATGTAAATAAATGGTAACCATGTTTTTAAATGCAGTACCATTTCTTTTAAGTAAAATGTGGTGCATTTAAAAAAACGTTTACTTTATTGCAAAGCGATCACAGATATGGTGGTCTGCTGACGTTAGTAGTCTAGTATCCCTATGACTGCCACCAATCAGAGATAGTCATAACTTCCGACCTACCTCATTATTATTCATGATGTACGACCCACGCTGCACCAGAATTTTACAAACTAACCTATTAGTATCAGGATTCAGAAGTAACCATAACACACATACAGCACTCATCACAGCACAGGAAAACAATCAAACCGTACTGGACCAAGATGACACTGCAGCCCTCATTCTGCTCGACCTCTCTTTAGTCTTTAAAACTGTCTTTCACAGTACACTCATCAGAAGACTACACAACATCAGCATCCCAGGACCCGCCATCAACTGGATAGACTCCATCATGGGAAGTTCACAGTCATACTACCACCATACACATCAGAATCCAAGAGCCTGATCTGCAAGATTCCCCAGTGTTTATCTCTAAGCCCCACCCTGTTGAACATCTAGGGGGCTTCATTTGCTAACATCATCTGATCCCAAGGCATCACCATCAAACCCTAAGTCAATGACACCCAACTCGTTCTACTCCTGATGGACAAGCCAACCATCACCAAAGCCTTCTTTACCAACTGGATGTTCACAGTAGCAGAATGATCCACCTGCCTCAAGCTCAACTTGGACAAGACAGAAGTACTAGTCTTCAGAAACAAGAACTCTCCATCGGACTCTACCTAGTGGTCGACAGATCTAGAACCAACACCCACAGGCCAGCCTAGAAACCTGGGAGTCCTCCTGGACAAGAAACTCAATATAACAGCACAAATCAATGCAGTGAGTTCCTTCTGTTTCCACATCTGCTAAAAGCAAAAGATCTTCAAATGGCTACCCCAGAACATCAGACATACTGGCATGCAAGCACTGACCAGAAACAGACTAGTCTACAGCAAAACACTATCCCATGGGATCTCCAAACAACTCCTACACAGACTTCAGATCATCCAGAACACCACCACAAGACTCGTCTTGAGCCTCCCACGTCGTTCCCACACCTCACCACACTTCAGAGATCTCCCCTGTCTCCCCATTCATAAACACAGCCAATTCACACTCACACATACAAAGCACTGCACAACATTGACCCAGCATACCTGAACAGCTGAATACACTTTCACCAGCCTGCCATGCACCTACACTTGGCATCACTCTTACTCGTTCATGCCCCCAGCTTTCACAAAAGCAACACAGGAGGTCTCACATTTTCATACATCGCACCCAAAACCTGGAATGGACTTCCACAATACATCTGAGCCTCCTTCTTGCTTCTTGAAATCTCCAAGAAGCTTAAGACCTGACTCTTAGACTAACTCTGCAGAGCCTCATTCCTGCACACCTGCTCAAGCACCTGGATAACCTCACATGGGATTAGGGTGCTATATAAATTCACATAACATAACAGTACATAGTCGACTTATGAAATCCTTTACTGGTGGCAAAATAGTGGCTCATCTGGCCCTGGAACTTTAAACTGATGTGAGGTATATTTTACTCTTCTCTTTGGTTTTATTTTATTGTGGAGAACCTATTGTTACAAATATGCTTCTCTTTGCCTTCCATTCTTCACAATTATGAATGATATACAATTAAGACGGGTGTGTTATATTCCCTAAGAAACACTGAAACACCAATTGTTATTTTTTATATTTTTTAGAAACCTACCTCATAGCTGACCTGGGTGAGATAGTATCTATTTTAGTCTGGTGTAAGTTTGTAATGATGGAACTCTTGTAGCTCCTGATGGACTCCATAGAAATGTAACGTAAGCATCAGAGCTTAGTGAAGTGAAAGCAGGTTTCGATTGTTGAGTTTCCGGTTACCCTCAAAAGAATAAAGACGTGTTAAACTAAGCTCTGTGCGTGGTGTGGTCATTGGTGAGTACCAGGGTTGCTGAGGACGCCACATCTGGCAACGAGGGTGGGATAAGTAACCCGAAGATCGACAGTGCTTTCCCAAAGTATTTGACATGGTCCAGCAATCTGCTCCTGCATATGGCACATGTGGAGTCAAAATGTAGCCCTGGTTCGATGTAAGGCATTTGAAGCTAATAAAAGCTTACTTGAGAAGTCTACACACGGTGGCCATGAGCCTACTGGGAAGGCTGCAAAGAGAGGTATAGCACTACTACGCAACTCAAAGCCACACATTCATACTGAGTGATAACTCTACATGCATGTGCAACCAGGCTTTGAAAAGAGCAGCAAAGTGCAAGATAACACTGTGAACAGAAGCGATGTGAGGCAGGGATCAACCTGGTAACAGAAAAACACAAAGTGATGCCTAAAAGCAATAAAAGAAACACTTGTCTGCTTACCGGATCTGATTTAAGAGAACCATCATACCACAGCACTGGATGAAGTGGCCCAAATAGAAGTGCTCAGGGTTGTTCTTTCTGAGCAGTTCATATCCGAAGTGGCGTGCCACTAATGCTGCTAGGTGGGGCACAGCACAACTCCAAAGGTCTTCAAAGATCGGAAAGCTGAGAGTGACAATCGGAATAGTGAAGGATTTCAATGACGACAAAGAAGAAGGTCACATGTCTAGTCATGATCAAAAGTGACCCTGAGACCAGCACGTTGCAAAGCCTCAGAGATGGTTCTCATGAACAAGATCACGCGGCAGCGTCGACGGGAATGCTGCCATCAATATCATTAGGCTCTACACAGGGCTAAAATGCAGCTGCTTTCTTAAAAACCACCACCACCAATCGATACCACCAAAAACCTGAAAATTGGTGACAGATGGACTGCCTAGATAGAGACATTTGATGATTTCATTGATGTGATTGATGAAGCAGATAACAAGATGATTATCAAGTACCTTAAGAATCTTGCTGGTGAAGGAGTAAAAAAAGTCATAAAGAGAATGCAGTGAGCTGACGAAATTACATACAGTCAAATCAAAGCAGCCTTGAATCTCAAATTCAATCCAATGCCACATGTAGATTACAAAAGGTACATCCTCAGTCAAGAACAACAGAAAGGTGGTGAGACTATCAATGAATTTGTTTGAGAGAATGGATACTCTCATCAAACACTGTAAATTCAATGAATTTAATGATGAGGAAGCTATACGACTCAGAATGATTGACGGATGGGTGTCAGATTCTTTCAGAGGACAAATGCTGGGAGGAACTCTTAGTCAAAAGCGAGTTTTCATGGCTGCAAGAGCTGAAGAAAGTGCTGACACCAAGCTGCTGACATGGAGCCAGGGGGTGCCCAGAATGAGTCAGTCATGAATGTGAAATGTAAGCCAAAGCACAAGGCCGAGTGACAAAGAATGAATTCTCCACAGAAAAATAATTTGTAATTCAGATGTAGATTTACATTTCCAAACAAAGGCAAATGTCCCGCCACTGGGCAAATCTGCAGAGGCTGTGGAAAGGAAAACCATTTTGTAACTGTTTGCAAGGCAGAGGAAAAGGTAAGTGCATCACAACGCGAAGACAAAATGGCCACCTGCACATTCCAGAAGCGACGTTAGGCGCGCACCCATAAGGCCAAGCTGCCACATCAGCTGAGGCAAATCAACGCCAAATTAAGTTGATCGACTTCTAATTGTTCGTCAAACAGTTCATCCATATCAGTGTCAAGTGAAAGTGAAGAAGATGGTCATGCCCTGTCGATGTTTACCTCAGAGAAACATGTGCATGTTGGGCTGGCCGTCTGTGAGGAAGAAAACAGGTCCAAGAGAAGTTGACAGGACAAAGCACTAAAGTCACTCAAACATTGTCCAATAATCACAATAAAGGTCAATGTTTTTTATTATCGATGGCAGTGCATCAATAAATATTACGACTGAGGAGAAATATAATGATTCATCTCCATTGCCCTGACTTACGCCATCAAATACTAAAGTGTATAGGGGGACGGCATCAATGCCACTAAAAAGTCAAGGATTTGTAGCAACTATAAAGCATAAGAAAACAAAAATACAAGCATCCATTCATGTACTAAATGGTATGGGGTTAGGTGCCTGTTTACTCAGCTTCAGCGCAGCTGCTGATATGAGACTGCTATCCCTGAATTATAACGTGAATGCTCATCACAAAATAGTAAGTCAATTCCCTTAGTTGTTTCATGGGTTGGGAAAACTCAAGACTATTAAAGTCCAATTACACATCAATGAGGACGTCCTTCCTATTGCTCAAAGACACAAAGGTATTCTGTTACCTTGATCTGAATAAAGGATATCAGTTGGAACTCGAGAATTACAGGTACATTACCACCTTTTCTACACATGTTGGTCTGTCTGTTACAAAAGACTACGTTTTGGTGTGTCATCAGATGCAGAGCTATTCCAAGATGTAATTCGACGTATCATTCAGCTTATCATAAATGCTTTCAATTATAGTGATGCCATTTTGGTTTTCGGAGCTCCACACGCAAGGAGCATGACAAAGCTCTTACACAAGTGTGTTATTTGCTCTCTGATGCCAGTTTGATGCCAAGAAATGTGAGTTTCATGAGACAAAGTTAAAATTATTTGGCCTCATTTTTCTAATGGGGCATGACACCCAATCTAGCTAAATTGCAACCACTGTTACCTGCCAGTCCCCTACAAGATGTTTCCATGTTATGTTCATTACTTGGTATGGCCAGCTATTGCTCTAGATACATACAAGAATTTGCCACAGTCAGTACGCATGTAAGAGACTTGATGAAAAAGAATGTTTCCTTTCCTTGGACCCATGAATGAGAGCAAAGCTTCCAGAAAATCAAACAAGCTATTGAGGACACTATAAAATGACATACTTTGATCCAAAGCTTCATACTGAGGTAAATGTTGATGCTAGCCCTGTTGGACAGCACAGAGTACACCCAAATTTGTGAAGACGTCTTGTGGCATACACAAGCCAACGTTTTTCCCAAACTGAACGTGCTTATTCACAACCTGAAAAAGAAAGCTTAGCAGTCATGTAGGCTTGTGAACATTTCCGCATATTCTTGTATGGTTATCCCTTTGCGCTCGTGACAAATCATCAAGCATTGTTGAGTATCTTTGGCAACCCAAAGGCAAAAATGCCTCCTTGCATTGAACGTTGGGGTCTGCAATTGCAAGGATACAATGACACCATCATGCATCATCCAGGGAAAGATCAGAACCCTGCCGACTACTTCTCACGATTGCCTCTACCATGACCTGGAAACAATTCTAAGATGGATGAAGCTTATATAAATTTCATAGTGAAATCAAGCACCCCAACTGCCATTTCATTGGAAAAATGTGTCACTACAACAAGTCAATATAGTGACATGCTGAAATTGAGAGACATAATTACACATTTGTCTTGGCATCAGCATCCTCGACCTCTTACTAGTGACTGGGAATATCAGAAGTTTTAAAAGTGTCAAAGATGAACTGCTCATTACTCAAGAAGATATTATTCTAAGAGGTTCAAGAATTCTGTAAAGTGTATGTAGCGCGGGGTTGCCTCAAAAAGTGGACGGCAATATGGGACAAATGGAATGTATATAGAGGAAATATTTGTGTCCCACCTACCACTCCTCCTCTGGAAGAACCTTTCACACCCTGAGTTCCTGCCTCCCTGACCTATTGTTTTGATTTATCACAGTAATGCTTTCTAATTATGTCTGACACAATACCTGTCCTGTAACAAAATGCAATTCTCTTTGTGTTCAATAAAAAAAAAATCATAAAAAAGAGTTCTGTAAAGTATGCATCAACAGATAATTGAAGTGGCCCATGAAGGACATCGAGGAATTGTTGCCACTAAGTGAGCTCTCTGAGACCGAGTCTGACTCTCGATGAGAGAGTTGAAAGAAAATTAAATGCCTGCCATATATACACATACATACCTGTCATTGAAAACCACTCAACCCATTTAAAGAAGTCAGAGTTGCCAATGCATGCATAGGAAAGAAGTGTCATTGGCTTCTTCAGTCCTCTTAACAACGGGCATCAGCTGATAGTGATTGTTGTTGAATACTCCCGTTTTCCATTGATAGAAGGTCTATCATCAATCACCCAAGAACATCTTTCACCTTTGCGACCTGGAGTATTCCTGCAATCTTAAAGTCTGGCAAGGGTCTCCCTTACAACACTAACAAAATCAAAGACTTTCTCAGTCTTCTTAATGTGAAGCATCAGAAGAGCACACCTCTTTGGCCACAGGGCAATGGTCTTGTTGAACGTTTCATGAGTAGTCTTAAGAAAGCTGCCCAGAGTGCTGTACCAGAGAAGCTCAACCTTAAAACTCTCCTTAATTAGGGGGTGATTAGGATGACGGGCGGGTCCTTGCGGTGCTGGGACTGGCCGCCAGACGTGCGCGGTCCCGCACCGCTAATTAGGATGCGACTGCCACCGCGGCGGTCGCATTCCGCATATTTGACATTGCGACATCGCTGCCATGGAAAGGCCACATCCTAATATTGATGGCGGTGGCCAAGTCTCCACGTCCGCCGGCGGGGTTATCGCGTCCACCGCGATATCCCCGCCATTATAATATGGCGGGGGTAAATCTGGTTCCGATGGCGGGCGGATCGGCACTGCCGGCCCGGTGGTGTTGATCCGCTCGCCATCGTAATCAGGGCCTTAGACTCTTCCAGCTTGCCATTTGACCCCTAACTATGAAAGCCCTGTAACCTTGATGTTCAGAAAATACCCACATGAAAGACTTGGATCATAAGAGGAAAATGAAGGCCTATGCAGACAAGCATCGACACGAAAAATATGTTTTGTTCACTAGAGGAGATCAAGTCCATGTTCGTCAGCATAGAAAACTAAAACCTGATGCTCCTTTCGATGCTGAACCATTTCATGATGTTACCAGCAAAGGACACTTGGTGACTGACCAGCGTTCTAGGAAGTCTATTACATGAGACTCCTTTTTTTTTTTCCAGAGTTTTATATAGCGCAAACTTGACCCCAATCAGGTATCAGAGTGCTTTACATAGCACCAGTTTCGTTACATGAGGACACACATTCATTTTTTGTTAGGCACAGGGAGATTAAGTGATTTGCCCAGAATCACAGGATGTTCAGCGTCATTGCCGAGACTCGAACCCAGTTTTCCAGAATCGAGGTCAGCCGCCCTAGCCTTTAGGCCAACTCCTCTCCTTGCATGCTCGAACTACGGCTCCTCGGTCGTCAGGCACTGATGTTAATGTAGAGACTGGGTCTGAAAGGACAAGTGAAAACCAAGACTACTGCTGTTTTTACATCACCAACGCCAGTCATGGACACTGTTGTTTGTCCCCAGTTTCTGAAGATATGTTACATTAATAGATTATGTTATGATCTCTACCAAACGATTGGGTTTAGTCAAGGACCTATTGGTAGGTGGTTTAACAAGCAGTGATCATAAACCTATAATTCTCAAACTGCAAAGGGATGTATGCTTAAGAGATCAGTGGCAAAATAGCTCTACAATGTACAACTCAAACAAGTGCCAACTAATATGGACTAGTAAGCTGAAATGTTATACACAAAAGAAAATGAAGGAAGTACTGAAAGCACAATTGTTTGACTGCTACAGCTTATGGTACAGGAGTATGAGATCTTATTTGCTTCCATAGGAAAAATGGCAGCAGAAGAGTGAGGTAGGGGCTGGAAGGATACATTGGACCGGGCTAAAAAACAAGCTGGGGGTGTATTAAATAAGAACATAAGGGAAGATTATAAGGGAGGTGGGTTAAATAGGGATCATTTAAGTAAAGGCTACAAGTAAAGCTATAGGAAAGAGCTTAGAAGAATTGCCTGGGACTAGAAATAGCCGCGTTTAGAGCAGAAAATATTAAGGGCTTTTGGCCATAGTAAATAGAGCACTGTGGGTGACTAAAAGTATTGTAGCAGTGCCAGTACCGGAACAAAATTTGGTGAGCTATTTCTCAGAGTTGTACAAACTTATAGATGTAGAGAAGGATGGAGTAAGGAGCGGCAGGCTGGGGACTTGGATCAGGGGGACGAGGTTAGCGACTGGATTTTCTCAGTAGTTGTGATAGAAAGCATCATAAAAGGTATAAAAAGTTCCAAGACCCAAGTCCCTGATGGCCTCTCTGCTGATATAGTTAAACTTAACTCAAATTTGTGGGCTCAAGTTCTAGTACCATTATTTGGAGCAATATTAGGCAGCCAGGTTATTCTAGTAACCTGGGAAGACAGTATAAGGGTCCCTCTTTTAACTCCTTATTCGCGGCGCAAATTCCGCCGCGGTGCAGAAGTTCTAATGAGTGGGCGTGACTGCGTCGGCCACAGGACGTGTGCAGCACTAACGAGGTAGGGCCCGAGCACGGAATGGCTAAAAAAAAGGGAAGCGGGACCTACCATCAAATTACAGTATGATCGCGCTACATGATATTCCCGGTAAGATATCCTCCTAGGGTTGCTAGAGGATTGGTTTAGCAAAGCTAATATTCCTGCTAGAGTCCAAATTGGGTTTTGAAAAGGCTTTTCAACAATGGATGTCTGTCTTTTAAATAAAACAATTTAGCTGAAAAATACACTTTTAAGAAAAAGCAACCTTAGTATGTGTCATACTTTGATTTGTCAACATAGTTTGACACAAAAAATAGGCCCCTACTCTGGGAGAAAATGAGGAAATTGGAGTGCTAAAACTGATTATCCAACTACAAGAATGCTCATGGACCGGGTTTGAATAGGACCACTAACAAGAAAAATTGATACCCCTAACGGATTGAGGCAGGGCTGTAAGTTGACCACACTTCTGTTTTTCATATACATAGCAGACGCTGTGGTAGGATTAAGCATGGTTTGATCATTTCTGCCAAAACATGGCAATGAGGCCATTCCAGTAATGTTTTATGCCGATGATACGGTTTTTAATGGATCTGGCGCCGATTGGCCTGCAGAGACAATGGATGCATTCAGGAAGTATAGTAAGTCAAATTAAAAATATGGCAGAGACTAAAGTAATGTTTTTTTCAAAAGGGAGGGTACAGAAAAGAAGGGCTAATTGGTGGCTAAATGACATCCTAGAAGAAGAGGTAAAGTAATATGGCTAACTTGGCCCTCTTTTTAGATACAATCTTAACTTTACGCTACATATTGATATCCAGGAGGGGAGGGTTAAGGCCATTGTAACTGTATTATATAGGATGGATGCTGCATTGGGCCATAAATCCACCAAAGTGCTTAGAGCGACATTTAGGGGCCAATTACAAGTCGGACCTCCAGATTTACGGAGGCTTGTGGTAGTCGTCTCCCGACCGCCATATTACAATCAGGGTCGTCAGACTGGCATTGCCTTGCCTCAGCCGCTAGTGTTGAGGCAAGGCAATGGTTTTGCAGTGGTCAGGAGGCAGTAATATTCTTGGTGGGACCGCCGCGGTCCAGCTAAGCGTATTACAAATTTCTTCCTGGCTATGGTTTTCTTGGCAGTTCCACCACCCTGAAAACTTTGGCAGAGAGGAAACAGAGGGGCTCTACAGTGGCCCCTGGTGCCTCACACCATGTGGATGCACAGGAGGGGGCACAACATGTGCCCCCATGTGTGCTTGCACACCAGTTCCTGCACAGCATGGACTTTCGCTTGCGGTGCCCATTTTCTGAGGCACCACCGTGGGAATGCCAAAAAACAGTCTGACAGACAGGAGGAAATGCATAATCTAGAAGGTGGCCTGACCAAGGGTTTAGTAGAGCAGCGGCGGGCGGACCCAGTCCTGCACCACCAAACTCATAATCAGGCGTATAATGCTGAAATAGTTAGTTTGCTGTTCTATTGGTGTGAGGTGCTGCCGTAAAATATTTGAGAAGAATGCAAACCCTAAAAAAGAATCTTTGGAAGAAATGGTTTGCCAATCTTAGAGGGACGGTAATTAGTGCCCTTAGGCTTGAATTGGGCCTCACTAATGTACTATTTAAGTACAAGCAACTGCTCCTTAACTACTGGCTCATTATTTTTAGAGCCGATGAGGGTTCCTTAAGGCAAAGTCTAAAAACCTGCTGGCACAAGAAGTATGCTGACAGGTCGGTGGCTAGCCAACTGATATTAAGGTATCCCTAGATGTTTCTGTAGGGAAGGAACCCCAAGGGTTGTCTGTTACATAGCAGAAGCAGACTGCAAAGTATTTAGCAAAGAAGGGCTCTAGGCGGAGTGACTTAGAAGATGTGTGCAAGAGAGATAATATGTGAAATCTAAATGATGTAAGGTACGGGGAGCATATTTAACCGTACCTGCGGGAGTACCTATATAAGGAGGTGGGTACTGAAGCTTAGATTGGGGCAGGTATCAGCTTTTATACGATGGTAGCTAGTTCGCCAAGTAGGGTTGGATAAGGGGACCACTGACCTTTTTGTACTTTGTTTTAACTTGCTCTTGTGTTGCTGCTAGTAGAAGAACATTGTTGCTACCAATGCAATTCATTTTAAGATGTGATAATTTCTTGTGTTATGCAGTGGAACAATTCTTGTCTATCGTCTTTGATCAGTTAATTGAGCAGAAAGGTTTGTTGCACTAGGGATACATAATGGGTATATTGAGGTCACTATGATATAGTTATACCCTAAATATAAGAAAGGGTATTTTGCGGAATGGTAATTTTTTAACAGTATTTTGGTATAATAGTACATGTATTTTGCACTATTGTTGCTATATTTTGCACATAGGAAATAGTATTTTTGCACATTAAAAGCCAATAATTTTTAATACAGACAAGTCTAATGTCTGTTTTGACCAAGTGTGTGTGGTCTAAAGAGGATTGTAAAATTACAATCCTTCCTGTATTACCATTGACTATTTCTATATATAAGAAATTGGTCTCTCTATATGGTGAATTGTTTATCCAATGTGGAGCTTTCTCTTTTACTCAAGAGATAAAAATAATCATATTTATAATACTAATGCTCTAGTTAGCACCTAAGAGGGTTGTATTTTGCACAATGATAATGTTAACCCTGTTTGGAAATGAGATTGATGAAATACTCCCCCACCAAGGGGGTTGAGGTCTCTTTTGAGATAGGAAATATGAGAGATTTTAATGTTTTTAGATATTGATTCAGTGGCTGGTAAAATGTATCTTTGCTGATTTTACATGCTACTATGAGGGTGGGTAAAGTATGCTAGTAGCACATTTCTTATTATAAAAGTATAGGTTCTAATATTATCGGTGTTGTTTGTATTACGTGTATATATGAACTGTTTGTATTGCCTTTTTAGGCATGATATCAAACTGTCAATAGACACTGAAACTGAAACATTTTCTAAAGACACAGTTGGAACGTGTGATCAAGTCTCCACGAAGACTCATTGAAGAGCTATATTTGTAATTTTTTTTATTTTTTATTTAACAGATGGGGTTATGTAGTGTTGTGTGAGTTTGTAATGACAGAACCCTTGTGGCTCCTGATGGACTCCGTAGAACTGTTACTTAATCAGAATAGCATTGTGAAGTGAATGCAGGTATGCAGGTATTGTATTGTATTTACTTTATTTCAACGTCATGTCATAAACGTTCCGCTACGATCTACAAATTAAAACATTAAATATTACAATAAAATACATGCATTAATCGCAAGCCTAATTAAATCATTAAAAGGTGGCCAATAGTGTTGGTTGAGGTAGTGGCCATACATAAAATATACATTCATACAATAACATATTTACAATAAAAACATTGGGTTTTACCCTTACCAACCTCCACTCTTCTGTTCCACCCAACAGTGTATCTTGTTGGTGAGAAATAATATTTTATACAAAATGTGCTACGGCAAAATGCATTAAATAGAGCTGTGTAAGTAACCTTCCTTGGATGCAAAAGGTCTTTAGACCTATTAAAATCATTATATAAAATCAATTATTATTCACCCTCTGGGCCCTACCTCTAATTGCCCACATTTGGCCCAGGAACTTTGCCATGCAAACAATGGCCTGGCATCGGACTTCAGGATTCTCAATGCAGTTGTGTTGTTGACAGTTCTTAACTGTTTAAAAAATCGGGGTCATACAGTTTTTCCTTGGTGAAGTCATGCAGTGGTAAGGTGCCAGACCTAAACTGTAAACATATTTTCCTTTCCCTAGGGTGTTCTATGAGATTTAAATAGCCTTCCAGGGAACAATCCAATTCATGGGCCATAAAGTCTAGGGTAAGCTTCCCCCAAGCCCTACTGCTAAGTTCCACCTGGATTACCCACTCCCAGTAGGCATCCTTTACTTCACCTTTCCGGGAGAGCAAAGAGGGGTCATTGGCTTCCCAAATATCGCTCAACCCAATGGGTATGAGAAAGTTATTAACGCCTCTTAGCCAACTTGTTTTATTAGCAGTGTCCGTGCATTTTACATCCTCCAGGGCACAGGCATACAGCAATAGTTTGTGGTCGACTTAATCTTCAACCAGAACAGCAAGGGGCGCGGTCTCGCTTTCGAGGTGAAAGAATGTCTATACTAAACTCCGTGTGTGGCGTAGTCATTGGCGAGTATCTCGACTTGGGATGAAGCTGCATCTACGACTGGTGTTTTCAGCTCTGTGTCTGTAGAAGATCAGGAAACAAATTTTGGAACATCGTTACGAGTGCTATTGTTCACACATGCACAATGACCAATAAGAGTACTGAAGATGCCGTGAAAGCAAGGTAATCTGTAAATCTTACTTAAGAGCCCCATTGGATACAACTGAGGGACTGAATATGATTCTGTCACAAAAGGCCGATTACGATGCTGTCGCAAAAGCCTTTCAAACCGCATCGGAATATGCCAGTCGGATTTCTTTCCGACCGCCTCATTAAAATGGAGGCGGTCAAAAAGGATTCAGAACGGTCATTCTGGCTGGCTTCTTACAGGCTCGGAGAGTCTGTTGACCAGTCATAATGCGGCCAGAAATCTCAAGGGTGGCTCTTTCCGCACTTGGGATTATGATGTCGGGTTTCGACAGCCATTCCATGATGGCCTTTCCGACACAGAAAGGGTGTCGGAACTTGACTGTGGGGGTCCCAGAAGGGCTCCCTTGGGTGCATGGTCTCAGGGTTGGAGTCCTGTGGATCCCTGCACCCCGTGGCAGGCACCTCGAGGTGTCTGCTTCGGGGTGCAGGGATGAACTGCACCTCCCATTTTACAATGGGAGCATGCATTCCGGCCGGTTTACAGCCAGAATGCATGCTCCCATTGTAAAATATAGGAATGCAACCGAACGGTGTTCGGTTGCATCCTAATGGGCTGGTCGGGACCGCCAACCGGGTGTCGGAGGGTCCCATGACCGAGACGATGTCGGGTGGAGGCAACTCCGCCCAACATCGTAATCAGCCCCAAGGGACTGATAAAAAACAGAAGGCATGTTTTGCCCTGTTTCAATCAGATTCAGATCCAGTTCTCTTTCGCCCTTGAGGATTTGCTCCTCTTGCTTCCAAGAGAAGCAAATTGTCAGCCTCCATCTCAGGCAGGTCCAAATCCAGTTCCAGATCTCTTTCTTTGAAGAGGAGTAAATCATCATCCAAGGAAGGAGAGAATGGCAGAACTAAAAGGATTATTCTAGAGACTTTTGCAGAAATTAACCTCAAGAAAACTGTGGGTGAAATGTGTCGAAGAGAGCTAATGATTGGTCAGATTCAGGGGCTTCTGGAACAGGAAACATTGAAGGAGGGGCTTCACTTCAGGGTAAAGCATGTGGGAAAAGATTTCCTTCCTGTTGTTTTGTCATATATGAAAGAGGATATGAGATTTCTGTCCTGAGAGGAGCCTGGTAATTATTGAGAGATTATTCTTCACCAAATTGTTCACTTTCCACTGCTTGGTCTTCCCATTCATCCTCATGTGATGGATGGGATTTTTGGGGAATGGAAGGATCCAGATAAAATCGTTCTTCCCAAACTTACATGATATTGATATGAGCTCTAAATTTCCAGATTCCTTGCCTGTGGATTAATTTTTAGAAGTCATGTAGGGAGAACCTCTATGGTTTTGTGGGCAGTCCTTAAGGATGTAACTGGCAAAAAAAGTGGACACAGCTCTTTAAAAAGTGTATTCAGGCCTCCAATGGCATTAAAGGAAGTTATCTATAGTCATACACTTCTCAATCCCTCAATGTAGAATTTAAGAATGTTTTTAAAGAATTAGAATAGAAGATAGAATGCACGAGTAAGCCACACCAGAGCATTGTTTTTTTCTAAAAATGTATCTGTGTCAGAGGACGAGACACATTCAAACCAGTTCCAGTCCACATAATTCATTTTAAATGAATACCTCCCTATATTCAAACTATCATGAAAACTGACGCTAGGTCAATATGTTGAAACCACCCAAAAAGTGCATAACATATTCAATACACCACAGAACTCAAACTAAAATAATGTTCATCAATCATTGAAATAATCACAGCATAAATGTAAATTGCATTTGGTGGATGAAAGCTGTTGCATATTCATTAATCCTATTGATATATCAGATAAATATGTTGCTTATACAGCAGCATAAACCATGGTATCTGTGCATGTAAGCATTACCTGAGGGCTAGAAGTATTAACTTCCTGGAACAAACCCATATGCTGACATATATGAACAAATTCTGCTTGAATGAGAATATATTTTTTTTGAGGATCAATACTTTAAACAAATAGAGGGCAGTGCAATGAGCACCTGCTTCACACCCAGCTACGCAAATATGGTAATTGGCTGGTGGAAGGAGCAGGTGCTCTGGTCTTCTAGAGTGGAACCTTTTAGACCTGATATAATTGATGTGGTCTTCCTTCAAATATTTGCCTTCAGCCCTCGTGTTCTTTTAATTTCATTTTTGTTGGTATTAGGACTCCGTTGGCATTACTTTACCACTCCTAACCAGTGTTAAAGTGCTTGTGCTCGCTCCCTAAAACATGGTAAAATTGTCTTAGCCTGATTGACATATTTAATTAAAAGCCCCTAGTATATGGTAATACATGCACCTAGGGCCTGTAAGTGAAATACTATGAGTGGGCTTGCAGCATTCATTGTGCCACCCACTTAAGTAGCACTTCATGTCTCCAGCCTGCCATTGTAGCCTGTAGAGCAGTTTTAAAACAGCCACAACGTCCTGGCAAAATAAACATGTTTGCCACATCTTAACCTTCCTTTTTAACACATATAAGTAGAGCCACTGAAATTATGCGGCAGGGGAGGGTCAAATTATGTGGCAGAGTTCAGTAAATTATGTGGCAAGAAAATGTAAATTATGTGGCTTACTGCTGCATTTTTTATGATAGGGTGATGTCATTATTTTGTAATTTTTACACTTGGGAATTGGTTCCACCTAATTTAACACAGATTAACACTCAATATAGCAATAAGCAACAAAAAGGTGACCAGTCAATCTTAGCACTGGGCCTTCCACCACGCTTTCAATAACTTTTTAACTGTTTGAGCTGGAAATTATATATTTTTTTGTGATAAATTCTGCAGAATATGCAGCAGATGGATTATGTGGCAAATGCAGCAAATATACAATTATGTAAAAAACACTGATGAAGCACAATCACATAATTCCAGTGGCCCTGCATGTAAGTCACCTCTGAGGTAGGCCCTAAAAAGTTAATAGGGCAGGATGCACTGGATTTATAAAGTAGGATATGTGTTATTACGTTTTACATGTCCTGGTAGTGAAACATTCCTACATTCATTTTTGCTACTATAAGGCCTCTCTCTCTCATTGGACCATATTGGATTACCCTATTACATTTAATTCGTACTAATGTTTGATTGGGGGCAGGCAGGAATGTCATGTTTTAGTTCAACTCCCAAAAATTGTAATTTAATCCTCTTTAATTATAAAGTCAGATTTTAAGTCACAGTTCTGAAGATGCTACCTTTAGAAAGTCAGCATTTTCCTGTCTTAACGATTTGATGACTACTACAAGGGCACATAACAGGCAAATAGCTTAGTTGGTCTTTCTGTATTCCTCTCAGACAATGAGACAAAGGGGGACTATGTGCTGGCAGTATGGGCCATCATGCCAGGATGGTTGGGGTAGAGCTGTTCCCTGCTCCACTTACATTTCAAAGGGCTGCCTCCAACACACACACAAAGGAACCCAAAACTATTCACCATAGACTTTTTTGAGCCATGCCAGGGAAAGGAAAGAACTTTCCAGAACCAGATCTGGAGGTAGGCCAAAGGATTCCCCCACTTCAAATATGGTACCAGGTCCTAGCCCTGCAGGACTAGATCACCATTTTGTGCTTTTTGGCCCTCAGTTTACTTAAGAATTTGAAATAGCACAGCTTCAGTTCTACTAATTGTATTGTATTTGTTTTAGTGTCATTCTTTATTATTGTTTGTGAGCTGCATACATACTTTATTAAACTGTGCCTCTAAGTTAAGCCTGATTGCTTTTGTGAAATGCTACCAGAGGGTTAAGAACATGTACATGTGGTGACTTTTGTGGTTCATCCAGATAAGGATTGTAGATGTTGCTTAAGCGGGTATTCACCCCCTCAATCAATAATCCAATTTCTTACAGAACCTTTGAACTGTTAGATTGTTTTATAATATCGATGTTTTATTATATTTATATATTTTACTGTATATTTCAATTGTATATGTTATAAATTGTTTGTGTAAATATTGTTAATGTTGTTTAATATAGTTTGTTAATTTCTAGTAGTTTTTAAATGTAATTTAATCTTTTTTTTATCATTTGCAGTACTATAGCCGGTTGTAAGGTTAATAGGGTGGGAAGTACAATTATAATTAATTAATAGCATTTTTAATTATATTAAATATTTAATATATTATTATTTAAGTTAGCTGTACAATGATTTTTTTTAAAGTTAAGTTTCAGGTGTGGGTTGTGAGTTTTGAAGGGGTATAGGGTGGGAAGTAAATGAATTATTATTAATTAATACACATTTATTTTTATATTTAATTATTTTATTGGTAATTAACTATGTACATTGTGTGATATATTGAATATTATTTTTGGGTATGTGTTGTTTTTGTATGAATAAAGGGTGTGTGGTAAATGAAATAACATAACTAAAAATTAATGTTAATTTATAAATATTTAATGATAAATTAATTAAGTAAATTGTGCAATTAAGATATTGTTTAAGTTATATATTAAATGTAAGTTGTTGCATTTGTAGAGGTAAGGTGTGGGAAGCTGATTAAATACAATTTATTATTAGCTAAATATTTTTATTAATTGTTTAATTGCTAATTCATTATGTAAATTCTATAACTTAAAAATTTCACATTTATATATTTGGGGTGGATTGTTCTTTTTGTACGAATAAAGGATGGGAAGGTAATTACAGATCATTATTTTAATATCAGTCCATTAAAAAATGTAAAATAGTTAATTATTTATTTTAATTATTATGTTATTTATTATTGTATGTGCTAATTGTGTTGTGCTTTTTAATTGTAAGTAGCAATAACAACGTCCACAAGGAACTTATTTAAAGCAACACATTTTTCAATAAAGAGTACAATTATATACTCATAACTGAATCAATCACAATAGAACAAGCAGAAATTAAGGGAGCCGTGAAGCGGATGGCCCGAAATAAAACCCCGGACCTGGACGGCCTGCCCATAGAGTTCTACGGCCACTACCTGGAGCAGTTGGCTCCCCGGCTCCAGATTGCCTATGACGAGACCAGGAGCAGAGGACGGCTCCCGCGATCTATGCGCGAGGCCATAATGATTCCATTACTAAAGCCACGGAGAGAAAGCACTGACCCCGCGTCCTACCGGCCCCTATCAATGTTAACTACCGATTACAAGATCCTCAGCACCATATTAGCGACTAGGCTGTTGCGCCATATGCGGGACTTGATCCACGAGGATCAGTCGGGGTTTATAGCCACCCGCAACACCACCCACAACATCCGGCGGTTGATTAGGCTCGTCAGTGACCCGCCGCCCGAAGCGCGGACCCCCCTGGTGCTGTCGGTCGACATTGAAAAAGCTTTCGACAGCCTAGAATGGGAATACCTGTTCAAGGTGATGCGGAGATTCGGCCTGGGCGACAACTATATCCACTGGACAAGAGTGCTCTATTCCTCGGCGAAAGCTCGGGTGAAGGTGGGCACGCTGGTGTCACAGCAATTTGACGTGGAGCGTGGTACCAGGCAGGGGTGCGCATTGTCCCCTCTGCTGTTCGCGCTGGCGATAGAGCCGCTGGCGTCCATGGCTAGAACGGGCAACCACTACGATGGGCTCAATTTCAGAGGGCGTCGCCATTTCATTTCGCTATACGCGGACGACCTCCTCCTCTTTCTTGAGAATTCCGACAGGGCGGTGGAGGGTGCGGAGGGGCTCCTGGAGCGCTTTGGCAGGGTGTCTGGCCTAAGGGTTAACTGGACTAAGACCTGTCTGTTCCCCCTGCGATGTGAGGAGGCCCAGCCCCCCCCTGCCAACTGATTAGGTGGGAGCCTCGCTGCCTAGACTACCTGGGGGTGCACGTGTATCATGATGCCACGGACCTACTGGAGGGCAACATAGGGCGTTGTATCCGCGCCCTACAAGGGAGCATGTCTTTCTGGGCCACCCTGCCACTGTCTGTAACGGGCCGAATATCCCTGCTGAAGATGATCGCCTTGCCCCGACTCTTATATTTCTTTCGCACACTCCCAGTGTGGGTGCCTGGAACGACCTTCAAACACCTCAAGTCGTTGATAACATCGTTCCTGTGGGGATCGGGCAGACGCAGGATAGCGCTGGCGACGTTGTCCCGCCCAAAAGATGAGGGGGGCCTAGCGGTCCCGAACTTCGAACTTTATTATTTAGCTGCGCAACTGCAGACCTTCACGCAGGAAGTAGCGAGAGTATACCGAGGCCCGGAGAGCGAGAGGGATGCAGGCCCTCCCCGCCATGTACTGGCTTACATCACCCTCCAACAGAGGTTAGCACTTGGGGACCTGACCCAGGAAGAGCGTACGTTCCGCCTATGCTGGAACAGCTCGCAGAGACGAGCGGGAGTCAGACACCCATACGCGCCTGAAATCCCGCTGGGCATGGTGACAGCACTCCCGCATGGGGGTGATTGGTCGAGACTGCAGCGGTGGGAGGAGGCGGGTCTGCAGATGTTGGGGGACCTGTACGAGGACGGCGTCCTGTCCCCGTTCCAGTCTCTGCACGACCGCTATGGTCTCCCTAGAGGGGATTATCTCTTGCATGCGGCGGTGGTCAGAGCCATACAGGCACACTGGGGCGAGGGGCTAGTTGAGCCCGCAACGACGCAGGCGTTTCAATACACAATGATGTCAGCTGGCACTTTCAAGGCGGTGACGTGCCTTTATTCGCGGATGGTAAAGGAGGCCCTCCAGCCCCTGGCAGCGCTGAAAAACAAGTGGGAGCTGGACCTGCAGGTGGCCATCCCCGACACCACTTGGGCGCAGCTAGTGCGTAGAGCCAGGAAAAGCACGAGAAACGCGCGATTTCAATTGATCCACTTCTATGTGCTCCATAGGGCATACCTCACCCCAGACAATATTAGGAAATACTTCGGAGCTGCGGATGCCGCGGGCCCTAGATGTAACAAGGTGGGGGCGGATCTGATCCACATGCTGAGGGCCTGCCCCAACCTACAGGAATACTGGGAGGGGGTTGGCGGCACGTTGAATGACGTAGCGGATAGGGATTTACAGTACGACGTGGCCGTTTGTATACTCCACTGGTTCCCGCACACGCCCAAAAATAGAATATCCAGTACGTTTATAGATATGGGCCTTATCCTGGCAAAGAGGGAGGTGACGAAAGGGTGGAAATCGAGGGTGGGTCCCACGCACCGGAAGTGGCTGAACGAATTCCTCAAATGGGCGGCTAGTGAGAGCACACTCGGTACCAGCTAGCTCACCGGAGACCAGATGACAGGGCTCAGGCGGCAGCAACGGCATGGGAACTGCTTGTGCAGGCCTTGAGGGACAATCTGGCTAGTGGAGAGGAGGCGGAGAACCCTGATGACGCAGCGGATAGAGTCGTGGCATGAGCTCCCCTACCAAGCACACACGAGTAGAGATCACTGGATTTTTCCCGCTACTCACCACACACAAACTACTCCTGCTAGGCGCAAAGAGGGGGGGCACTAGGGAGGGGAGGGCAGAGGGTGGGATAGTGGGGTTAAGGCTTTATAGAAGTAGACAGTAAGCTTAGTACGAACCTAGGGGAACAAGGGGCCAACGATCAAAAGCGGGCAGCGGGTTTCCCCACAGGGAGTTCGTCCTTATCAGTGCTACCTCCATGTACCTTACGAATGAGTGTTGCCGCATTGCCTCCGGGATGTGGGCAGTACGGCTGTGTACGAGGCACAAATTAATGCTTATGGGGGGGACGGAGAACCCGCGCTGCTGATATGCGTCCTGGTTGCTGTACTTTATACTTGGTCCTGCAATAAAAACGGTTTGACAAAAAAAATAACTGAATCAATCACAAAAACAAGAAGAAAATTATTTCAATTAAATTTGAAGCAGTAACCTGGAACTTTGTTTCCATCGTGAATTTACAAGCAATACAGCTGTATTGCTTGTAAATTCACGATGGAAACAAAGTTCCTTGTTCGTAAAAAAACATCAACTATGCCTTACGAGATTTCTCCAACTGCTCAACGGCAAATGTGATATACTGTATCTGGTGTCCGTGTAATTTGATCTACATTGGGCAAACTACCCAGCCAGTTAAAGTGCGAATCTGCCAACATCGCAGTAGGATACGGTGTTTGACAGAAAATGCTCCTCTGGTAGAACACTATAAAGAAAAAGCACACTCATCAGAAGATATCAGGTGGCAGGTGATTGAAAAAGTGAGGTTACCTACCAGAGGAGGTGACATGTCCTTACTGCTACAAACCCTAGAATGCAAATGGATTGATAAATGTCAATCGACGAACAGAGGGTTGAACAGTCTAGAAGAATGGCGAAGATTCATTAGTCTCCATTGAAAGGGTATATATATATAATATTTGAGTAGGGCTCTGCTCAATTCATATTATATTTCCCTTATTGGCAGATATGGAGATTAATAATGAATGCTTTGGTATACCATCTGTAATTCAATCTATCATGGTATATATCTGTCAATTGGTCTATATTGCAAAAATATTTGTATATTGTTTGTTTCTTTATTGTTTTTATTATTCTTTATGCTGTTTACTGTCTTTATATTGTCTTGAATGTCACAAGTGATTAATTAAATTAAACAAATACTGAATATAGACGCAACTATCATAATACAAATAACTGTTGTAAATACTGAATATGATTCTACAAGAATCACGTTAAATGTAGAGATTAGTTCCTCTTTCGAGTATGTGTGGACGTCAGTTTCTACCTTACATTTAGTATCGCTCAGGCACCAAATGCTTTCTAACCCCCCCCCCCCTTCTATCTCTCTTAAGTATATGGTGCCGTAAATTCAATGCCTAATGCATGGAATAATTATTTTTCCCTTCTGGCGTAAGGAGATATCCTCAATTGGATGGGTCCCACTCAATCAGTGTATGAAGCACATGGATATAATGGTCCCTTAATACTGCTAGTATTCTTAATATCGTTGGATTAATCTTGATCTCAATTAAGTTGATTGTCCCACCTTTGGATATCCCAGCAACAGAGTTCGTGACACTCCAAGATGGCCGCCATCCTTCTTCGAGCCAGTCCCAAGTTCGCTAGTGTAGACATTGACACTACAGTATTCGTCCAATGGACAGTATTGTGTATAATACAGAAGGAGTTTCCTACTAATTATCGCCTTATTACATCACAACCATTTTTAACTCAAGACGATTATCTACTTGATGTGCTATGCTTAAATATAGATCACGACCGGTTAAGATGGCCGCTGGTATCCCTTAGCTTCATTAGATTTACGCATGCGCAGGGTATGGCTCCTTTTCTATTTCTATCAGTCTCACAGTACACTCGGCATCGCACCGGATGAATGGAGACGCTTAAATCGCCGCCCAGATATATCGTATAGTAAGTAAGTCACCGCTTGCCTCATATTCCTTAGTTATGCGACCCCCACAGCTATTAGACAGCTTTTTACAAATTCGCTGTTATTTTTCAGTTAATCACTCTGCTGCTATCATATCATGGACAAGAAAAAGACTAATCAACTATAAATGTGAGTGTCGCCCATTTTACTCTATCTTACTCGATTATCGCTAATGATACCATCTGGGTGAGGGTGTATATGACAAAAAACGGGGTAGACAAGATATTATGAAAGAGGGCTTATTTGAGAGAGTTCTCATTGGCATTAGGCTATATTCTTATTGTGTCCTACTTATTCTTAGGATAGGTTGGGTATTTAGACCCTTCATATATTTAGGCTGGAATTAATTATCTCTTGATGTTAAAGAAGTTGGATCTTGAGAGAAGGTCTAAGGATACTTACATGGTAATATGTATTTTAATTAGGCTGGATCAAATTGACTAAGTTCCTTCCAAACCCTGTTTTGATCAGTGGTTGAACATAGAAAATTGTGGAAATATCAGACTATCATTACCATTAGGTAAGTGAAACGGTAACCCGTATTAATATAATAATCTTTACGGACGGCCCTGATACATTATTGGCACTTACACAATTCTAATTTTAGTTCCCAGGTAATTGTCCTGAAGAGACCCCTTATCCAATGTGGGTTGAAACGTCGTCGACACAAACTAAGAGAGAGCGAGAAAGGTTCATGCTATTGTTGAATGCCTCTCATTGTTTTTAAGACCTTTCTTTGAATCCCTATTCACTTATTTTTCACTTTGAAGGCTATGATCACTTCACTGGGTTCACTTTTTCACTTTCTATCATTGTGCCTATAATGTCAAAAATCTTGACCTTGACTGTTTGTGTGAATAAACTGTTATTCGCAAAATAAATTAATTTTACTTCGGCTGAAGTAAACAAGTGTCCAGGTTACTGCTTCAAATTGAATTGAAATAATTTTCTTCTTGTTTTTGTGATTGATTCAGTTATGAGTATATAATTGTACTCATTATTGAAAAATGTGTTGCTTTAAATAAGTTCCTTGTGGACGTTGTTATTGCTTATTGCAAAATACCCAGTTCACAGGGACATATGGGTTGCTCTTGTGTTTGGTTATATTGATTGTGCAGATATTCTGCAAGAGCGTTGAAATATATTGCTCAATACCCAATTTGGGTTAAATTAAATGTTTGTCTGTGTTTGTTTGTAAAAATGTAATTGTCTTGAAGTGTTTTTCAACCAAATTAGACAGATTGTACTAGCAATGACAGATAGAGAGGCTCCCCTCTATACTGAAGAATATATTGCTAAAGTTATTAGTGGCCTTTTTCTTTTTTTTGCCACCTCCACACCAGTTGCCCCGAGTAATCCTAGATCAGTCCTATTAGATAAACTCGAGCGTGCAAAGACAAAACATGTACGTACTGAACGGAATATTTAAAAGCCGGAATTATTCCCCAAGGGCTGATAGTCAGGAATATTCCTGGGATATTTAGAGACGACAAAAAATTTAAAGGAGGTTTCTCCAACATCTCAGTGACGTGCTCCATACATTGGATGGTATTGGGGATAGAAACAGCCTTGGAGCATAGCAAACAAAACTGCTAGAGATTGAAAAATTGGAAAAAGAATTAATTGGTTGTGATAACCTAGAAGAGTCTAAAGTGGCACTGGACAAGTTGAATAAAGCCATCTATGACTTTAATTGCTTTGAATTAAAAAAGAAAGCTGATAAGGTACAAAGGGACATCACTGCTTACAGTAAGGAAAAGGCTTTCCCCTATCTACAAGACGAATACTACACACAACCACAACAATACAAGAAAAGTGTGACATGGGGAAGATATAAAAACAACAATCTTATTGGTTTTTCTGATTCCTCTGCAGGATCAATACCATCGGACGACGGGGGTGAGGGCCCTAGTGGTATACAAAGGAATCAACCACAATCCTCCCTTCAACAACAACCTTTTTTAGGTCATCCACCTTTTTTAGGTCAGGGACCGAGGGGCAGGGGCAACAATCGAAATCCAAGGCGGAATTGGCACCAGTTTGCAGGAGAAAGGCAAACGCGACGCCAATATTACACATGGGGTCCCCAGGGTCAGTAGGAAGTACATCAAGAAAAGAACAAATAATACCACAGGTTCAAGATCCGATGTATGATCAGTTGAATACTGATAATATGATTCCTGTCTTTAACTTATCAGCTCATCAACTAAGCATTAATGAACTATCATTGCTTAATAAGGGTTTATCCTATGTTTTGACTGAGTCGACTGACTTTTTCAAATTACAAACTGAAGTACACAAATTTTTCAGGACACTGAGACTTAAGGTATTCTTCAGTAATAGAGAAACTCCTTTCCCTGACGTAACTAGATCAAGTCTAAGACCTAAATCGGTATTTTTTCCTACAAATAATATGATGCCTCCAGAAATCTTGGCATTTGAGAAAGGGGTTCTTGCAGACATCTTGAAGTTAAAGAACAACAAAACATTTACCCCATATAACATCACAAAACTTGAACGGGAGGCCCTCATAAATTTGAAAAAAGATGAGTCAATTATCCTGAAACCAGCGGATAAGGGAGGTGGTATTGTTATTCAGGAGAGAACCAACTATGAAGCAGAAATAGCTAGACAGCAAAGTAACACCAACCACTATAAAAAACTTCAACGAGATCCAATCACTCAAATTCAGGGGCAAATACTTTCTGTAACAGAGAAAGGAGTAGATGAAGGATTCCTAAGTAAATTGGAATTCGATTATCTTAATAAGAAACTTCCTAGGACGCCGGTTTTGTATACTTTACCAAAAATCCATAAAGATGCCACTAATCCCCCTGGCAGGCCCATCCTTTCAGGATGTGGATCAGCTTTAGAGCCATTAGGGAATTACATCAACATGTTTATCAGGGACTATGTACCTATTTTACCTGCATATGTTAGGGACAGTACATATATGATTAATTTGGTAGAAGGTATGGAGTATAACCCTATGGATGAAAGATTGGTAACTATGGACATAGAATCGCTATACACGAACATACCCCAATCAGAAAGCATGGAAGTGATTAGAGATATCTTAAACACCCGCCCTAGGCCTGTGGGGTTCCCACAGAATTTGTAATTGACCTCCTTGAATTAGCACTGTCCATGAACTATTTCAGATTCAATTCCACATACTACCAGCAGTGTTCAGGTACATCTATGGGCGCAATTTTTGCGCCCAATTTAGCTAATTTGTATGTGGGTGCCCTGGAAGAAAGACATATCAATAACGCCTCCAATCCATTCTTTAACAACATAAGATGTTGCAAGCGTTATATTGATGACATCTTTTTTATATGGAGAGGTGATGACTCTAGCTTGGAATTGTTTGTTGAATATCTTCATGCGTGTCAGTCCTCTTTGAAATTCAGATACGATTGTGACAAGGAGGCGGTTCCATTTCTGGACCTTAAGATTAGGCATAGCAATAACCACCTGAATGTTACACTCTATCGTAATCCAACAGATAGAAATACCTTCCTCCAATACAACAGCTTTCACCCAAGGGCTTTAAAGGATGGGCTACCATATGGACAATTCTTAAGACTTAGAAGGAATTGCACAGAGAAGGAAGATTTTTTCAAGGAGGCCAATATACTGAATACTAAACTGAGGGAGAGGGGATACCCTAAACAATTGGTCAAAACATCGATGAAACGAGCATGGTATAGCCCTCGTGAAATACTTTTGGAGAAAACGATCAAACAACCAACCATGCAGATGGCATGTGTTACCACCTTTTGTCCACTGAGCACACAAATTAAAAAGACCATTAAAAGACATTGGCTCACTTTGAACACTCTGGAAGTATGTCAGGAACTGCCTTTGTTTTCCTTTAGAAAAGGGAAGAATATAAGAGACCATCTGGTTCATTCTGACACAAGTGTTACTAAAACCAAAACCACTATCAATGACCTTTGGTCCTTACCACCAGTAATTGGTCATTTTAAATGTGGTAGCTGTATTGCTTGTAAATTCACGATGGAAACAAAGTTCTTTGTTCATGAAAACATCAACTATGCCTTACGAGATATCTCCAACTGCTCAACGGCAAATGTGATATACTGTATCTGGTGTCCGTGTAATTTGATCTACATTGGGCAAACTACCCAGCCAGTTAAAGTGCGAATCTGCCAACATCGCAGTAGGATACGGAGTTTGACAGAAAATGCTCCTCTGGTAGAACACTATAAAGAAAAAGCACACTCATCAGAAGATATCAGGTGGCAGGTGATTGAAAAAGTGAGGTTACCTACCAGAGGAGGTGACATGTCCTTACTGCTACAAACCCTAGAATGCAAAGGGATTGATAAATGTCAATCGACGAACAGAGGGTTGAACAGTCTAGAAGAATGGCGAAGATTCATTAGTCTCCATTGAAAGGGTATATATATATAATTTTTGAGTAGGGCTCTGCTCAATTCATATTGTATTTCCCTTATTGGCAGCTATGGAGATTAATAATGAATGCTTTGGTATACCATCTGTAATTCAATCTATCATGGTATATATCTGTTGATTGGTCTATATTGCAAAAATATTTGTATATTGTTTGTTTCTTTATTGTTTTTATTATTCTTTATGCTGTTTACTGTCTTTATATTTTCTTGAATGTCACAAGTGATTAATTAAATTAAACAAATACTGAATATAGACGCAACTATCATAATACAAATGACTGTTGTAAATACTGAATATGATTCTACAAGAATCACGTTAAATGTAGAGATTAGTTCCTCTTTCGCGTATGTGTGGACATCAGTTTCTACCTTACATTTAGTATCGCTCAGGCACCAAATGCTTTCTAACCCCCCCCCTCTATCTCTCTTAAGTATATGGTGCCGTAAATTCAATGCCTAATGCATGGAATAATTCTTATTCCCTTCTGGCGTAAGGAGATATCCTCAATTGGATGGGTCCCACTTAATCAGTGTATGAAGCACATGGATATAATAGTCCCTTAATACTGCTAGTATTCTTAATATCGTTGGATTAATCTTGATCTCAATTAAGTTGATTGTCCCACCTTTGGATATCCCAGCAACAGAGTTCGTGACACTCCAAGATGGCCGCCATCCTTCTTCGAGCCAGTCCCAAGTTCGCTAGTGTAGACATCGACACTACAGTATTCGTCCAATGGACAGTATTGTGTATGATGCAGAAGGAGTTTCCTACTAATTATCGCCTTATTACATCACAACCATTTTTAACTCAAGACGATTATCTACTTGATGTGCTATGCTTAAATATAGTTCACGACCGGTTAAGATGGCCGCTGGTATCCCTTAGCTTCATTCGATTTACGCATGCGCGGGGTATGGCTCCTTTTCTATTTCTATCAGTCTCACAGTACACTCGGCATCGCACCGGATGAATGGAGACGCTTAAATCGCCGCCCAGAGATATCGTATAGTAAGTAAGTCACCACTTGCCTCATATTCCTTAGTTATGCGACCCCCACGGCTATTAGACAGCTTTTTACAAATTCGCTGTTATTTTTCAGTTAATCACTCTGCTGCTATCATATCATGGACAAGAAAAAGACTAATCAACTATAAATGTGAGTGTCGCCCATTTTACTCTATCTTACTCGATTATCGCTAATGATACCATCTGGGTGAGGGTGTATATGACAAAAAACGGGGTAGACAAGATATTATGAAAGAGGGCTTATTTGAGAGAGTTCTCATTGGCATTAGGCTATATTCTTATTGTGTCCTACTTATTCTTAGGATAGGTTGGGTATTTAGACCCTTCATATATTTACGCTGGAATTAATTATCTCTTGATGTTAAAGAAGTTGGATCTTGAGAGAAGGTCTAAGGATACTTACATGGTATTATGCATTTTAATTAGGCTGGATCAAATTGACTAAGTTCCTTCCAAACCCTGTTTTGATCAGTGGTTGAACATAGAAAATTGTGGAAATATCAGACTATCATTACCATTAGGTAAGTGAAACGGTAACCCGTATTAATATAATAATCTTTACGGACGGCCCTGATACATTATTGGCACTTACACAATTCTAATTTTAGTTCCCAGATAATTGTCCTGAAGAGACCCCTTATCCAATGTGGGTTGAAACGTCGACGACACAAACTAAGAGAGAGCGAGAAAGGTTCATGCTATTGTTGAATGCCTCTCATTGTTTTTAAGACCTTTCTTTGAATCCCTATTCACTTATTTTTCACTTTGAAGGCTATGATCACTTCACTGGGTTCACTTTTTCACTTTCTATCATTGTGCCTATAATGTCAAAAATCTTGACCTTGACTGTTTGTGTGGATAAACTGTTATTCGCAAAATAAATTAATTTTACTTCGGCTGAAGTAAACAAGTGTCCAGGTTACTGCTTCAAATTTAATTGAAATAATTTTCTTCTTGTTTTTGTGATTGATTCAGTTATGAGTATATAATTGTACTCTTTATTGAAAAATGTGTTGCTTTAAATAAGTTCCTTGTGGACGTTGTTATTGCTTATTGCAAAATACCCAGTTCACAGGGACATATGGGTTGCTCTTGTGTTTGGTTATATTATTTTAATTGTAAGTAACATTTATTTTTTGGTTGTTATTATATTGAGAATTTAGGAGCTGATTAGGATGGAGGTCGACCGCCAACCTATCGGAGGTGGCCCAAGGCGGTCGTGAAGTGTATGTTTTGTATTGCGGTTGGTGCTGTTTGCTGCAGCACATGCCCCAGTGCAAAACATTGACATAAAACATATCCCTGCACTGCGTGGCAGACACCATGCGATGCCTGCCACATGGTGCAGGGGTATGTAGGGGGGCACCATAGGTGCCCCCCAACACCCAAAATCAAGGACCGTGGTGGAAGGGGGGCCCGCTATGGGTCCCCAATGTCCCTTTCGTCCCACTTTTTCATGGCAAGTAAACTGCTGGAGGGGAGTGACATCAGGATCCCTACCCCCACCATTGTAGGGATTATGGCTGCCTCCTCAAGGAGCCCGTCGGATGTGTGGCGGTCAGTCTTTGCCAACACACTGCCTGCCATTGTAAAATGGCAAGCAGGAAACCTGCCTACAATGGCAGTGATACTGCCACCGACGTAATCGGCCTCCTAGTTTGGGTTTTTTATTCTAATAATATCTTCAATTATATATGATATGTATTAAACATTGTAATAAATATGTAATTTGTATATTTTTTTAAACAAATTAAATATAGACTTTTCATATTTAAATATTCATTTTTTCAAATGTACTATAGTTTTTTAAATATTTCATTTTCTTGACATGAATTAGTCTGTTTCTATTCTTTCACAGAGTGCGATGGGAGTAGAGCATTTTATCCCTTCGCAATCCAAAACTTTCCTTACTGTTGCACTGGCTGAAGTGGGAATAGCAAATTTGACCCCTCCAAAAAACCAACACTTTCCTTACTATTGCACTGGCTGAAGTGGGAATAGCTAATTGTACTCCTCTGCAATCAAATACTTTCCCTACTGTTGCACTAACTGCTCTGTGAGCCAGTCAGAAGAGGAGCGGAATCCCCCTACAGGTTTCCTTCCCACAGCCGTCATCGTAATACGGCGGTCGGAGAGAAAGCCTCCGTCAGAATGTCTGAGGCTTTCCGCCCGACAATGAAATCAGGCCCCATATTATTACATTTATAAACAAATTACAATATGAATTGAAAATAATAGTTTAATAACATTTCTAAATTAAATATATGTCAATAAACATATATATATTTATACATATATTTTTTATTTTTGAAAATAAGTTTAATAGTTATATTTATTTTAAAATTAATTAAACACATTTAATTATTAGTATATTACTGTTAATTATAATTATATTTCATGTTAACTATTTATATATATATATATATTTTGTTTTTTAAAACAGTAATTTTTAGAATCGTATTAATGACAACAATATTTTTTTCCTACATTTTTGTCATTTCCATTATAAGTACGAGATGATGATATTTTTGTCTTCGATATTTCTAATAATATTTTGTCAGTGAACCCTCAGGTGAATTTTATCAAATTGTGACAGACATACAGCACAGCACAGCATTTCTGTGATGTACTTGAGGGAGAATAGAAGGTAGTGATATTTACACTGGGTCGCTTAGACTCAATATATATCATTGAGTCAGGATGAAACGTACCTAAAGGCATGAATGTGGGCGAAGAATTATATTGTGAGCTGAATATGAAATTGTTGGTCATCTTGATTCCCTTGGTTTGTCGTAACAAAAAAGGCTTTATAAGTGTATAGTGATCAGTTGGTTTTATGGGAATAAATACTTTAGTCTGGAAGGGACCCATTGCCTCATGCAGGATTTTTAATTTTTAATTTTAGGAGAACTGCATGGATCAAGCTTTTTCTAGATTTGAAAATGAATTGAAGATATACATATGGATCCATTAAATTGTAACTAAGACATTGAATGATAAGGACTCAATGTCTAGAAGGACGTTGCTGTCACTTGCCTCTGATTTTGAATGCAACCCACTAACATTTCCATTATTGAACTCTCTGGAAAACCCAACTTAAGTGAGGCTACTAACCCCTTATTATTTCAGTTCTAGGTCATATGTCTAATGAGGCTACTACAGCTGTGATATTGCAGTGTAATAAGGAGCTATGACTTATATTGTAAGGCCAATAAAATAGACAGATCATCTCTGAAAATTAGGAACAAATATAGGATAATGTTTACATAATACATGTACTAGTGAGGACTGTGGTTACAGTCTCAGAATTGGAGCACCAGATCTTATCATGACTG
Organism: Triturus cristatus; assembly: GCF_964204655.1. Classification (NCBI taxonomy): domain Eukaryota; kingdom Metazoa; phylum Chordata; class Amphibia; order Caudata; family Salamandridae; genus Triturus; species Triturus cristatus. Next base: position 725,168,910 of record NC_140586.1, read on the forward strand.
GGAAGTGTCAGGAAATCTCCAAAATCTGAATGTTTCCAAACGTCCATGGTGAGTAAACTAAAGGTTATCTGGATGCAAAAAACTCATGATTACTAAATTGTGATTAATTTGAACACCTAAAATCTGGTCACTGAATATGATATACTGAGCCTCAGAGGAAGGCCACCATATCTTCCTGCAGCTAGCAATGGCCTCAGCAGAGGTAGTTAGCTATATCGATTATATTATATTCAATGAGGTTAAAATTGCAGTTTTCAAGGTCCAGCCAGTCAAATCAAAACTAGCAAGCTATTCTAAGAAACTGCTGTATCGTTTACTTTTTAAAAGGGCAATGTAAGAAATTTGGGGTTGATAGAACACCTCAAATGATAACCACAATTATTGTCAGGGTGAACCACAAAAGTTACTAAATAAACCTGTGCTTAACCCCGTAGTAGCTTTATACAAAGCAGTGAGGTTTTTCTTAGAGACAATCAATAAATTATTTAAGCAGTACTGAAACAGTAACAAATAAATTGAAAACACAACACAAGAAAAATCTCAAATCAATTTAGAAAACTTGAGTAAGTTTAAATAAATAAAATGACACCAATAGGACACAATTCAATTAAGTAGAACCAGAGCTATGAGCATCAAAAAGTGTTTATTGCCAACTGCGGTCTTCTAGCTGTGCTTGACCAAGACAAGGGTAAGATTTAAGACCAACCACAATGAAGTGCAGGTCTGATACGGGGACCAGGTTTGCCCCAGTGAAAAGATTTACCTTCTGACTTGGGGCCCGATTTGGATGTCGGACGGAAAGCCATCTGACAGTCTGTCAGAGGCTTTCTGTCTGACATCCAGGGTTTCCCTCTGACCGCCGTATTATGATGATTGTGCTCTTCTTTTGACGGGCTCACAGAGCCAATCGGAAGAAGAGCGGAATTGTAATCGCTTGAATGATGGCTGAGCCAGCCTGGGCTCCGCTGTCGGGATTACGATGTCGGTTTCCAACAGCCTTTTTATGTTGGACTTTCCGACATGGAAACGCTGTCAGAAAGTGACTTTGGGCGCCCTAGCAGGACCCACATCCCCGCCTGCCATCTGCTATGGGGCCTGCTTACAAACATCAATTTTTCAATGGAAGATTGTGTTGCTGGCCTTTTCCGTCTGCCACACAAGCTTCCATTAAAAAATGGATGTTTGCAACCGCCCTATGGGCAGTTGCATCCTAATCCTATGGTCAAAACTGCAGACCTTAGGTTGGGCGGTTCCAAACTGCAATGTGTCGGGCAGACGTAAGTCCACCTGACATCGTAATGAGGCCCTAAGTCTCTTGGATGGAAGTCTCCAACCTTCAGCGCACCTCTACCACAGGTTTATCGGTCAAATCATAATTAGGCCCTTATTCACTTTTTTAGAGCTCAGAATCCGCAGCGGGACAAGGCTGCAGGCTGTAACCGAAGAGGAATCCACCAGACCTGACACCTTCTCTGCGTAGTCATGCTGGATTGTATTTGCTGTTATGGAAAATAACATAGAAGGAGCAACCTGAATCTTTGGCCTAGCACTGATGCATCTTCTCCAGATCAGCTTTGTAGGTTGGTTCAAGTCCCCCATTGGTTTTAAGATCAAAAAGTTTCAAAAGGTTTCTAAGTCCCAGGTTTCAGGAAATGTTAGAATTAGTACACTATGACAGAAGCCAAGGGTCAGGATCTTGGAGACAGGGGAGTTGTTAGACCTGGTACCATTGGCGTGAGTTTGCCTTCCATTGTTTACTGATTGCCTCCTCTGTTTTTGATATGTTTTGCTGGTTTAGATGCTTTGGGCACTGTGCCACTGTTATTCAGTACCACAGTGCACGTGCTCCCTATTGTAAATTGATGTATTGACTAGTGATTCCATGATTGGCTCATTTTATTTACTTGTCAGACCCTAGTACAGTGCACCATGTGTGCCCAGGGCCTGTAGAGCAAATGCTGCTTGTGGGCTTGCAGCACTGGTTGTGCCAGCCACAGAAGCAGCATGTAAAGTGTGTCTAAGGCCTGCCATTGCACAGCCTGTGTGTGGTCTGTGACTGCCAACCTTCCTTTTTCTACATATCAGACACCCCTAAGGTTGGCCCTAGGGCAGGGTGCATTGTATGTAAAAGGTAGGTAATGCCCTGATGTGTGTGGCATGACCTGATAGTGAATTACAGCCTATTTCGTTTTTCACTATTGCAAGGCTACCTGTCCCCATTGGCCCGAATGGGCAGTTTGATTATAACATCTTATAATCCAAACTGACCCAGGGAACATGGTAGAAATTCAAGTTTAGTATGCCTGACCTCAGAATGATAAAATACATCTATCACAGCCAACACGTGTTTCGCCCCCTAATTGGCCATCAGGCCTGGGGCTTCCTCAGGGCAGGTATTCAAGTAAAGTGGGTGCTGCTGGTGTCCGTGTTATGGTGGTAACACGGACACCAGCAGCACCTGGCATTAGCCGAGACCAGAGAAATCTTCGGGGTCACAAACCCCCGCTCAAAAATACCACTTTACTTGAATACCTGCCCTGAGGAAGCCCCAGGCCTGATGGCCAATTAGGGGGCGAAACACGTGTTGGCTGTGCCATCCTTTCTTCGTTTGCAGCTACTAATAATAAAAAATACAAACATTCACCGGATCTATTTGCATTAATTGGATTTTTATCCCAAGCAACGGAAATTTACACTCTAGCCCAGATACACCATCAAAGAAGTCTCAGGGACAACAGACTTCACCACCAGCTCCCCTCTGAATTTCCTTGCTGGGAATTCTGTGTGCAGAAGCCTGCGTGTCGCTGGGAGCGCGACTCAACGAGAAGAAGCATGTTGAAGTCTTAGCTGTTGCCGTCGCATCACCGGAGAAGCGTGTTGCCGCCGCAGGGGTCGCCTTTGCATCCCCGGAGAAGTGTGTCGCAGGACATGTTGCGGCTCCAAAGTTACAGAGTTTACCGCACGACTGTCAGGCGTGCACGTATCGTCTTCATGTCATTGCATCAAGGGCGCCATCTTATCGCATTGCACCGGATTGTCACATTGCATCGAAGCGCCATTTTGCCGCATCGCAACCGGAACGCAGTACGAGAATCAATGCATCACCTCCTCTCCAGTAAGGAACAAGACACATCCCCTACCCTGTGCAAGCATCGAAGAGCGACACATCGCCACCCCCGAAGCAAGGAACCGATGCATCACCCTCCCTGCAAACCTTTTGTTTGTTTTGCGTTATGCATCCAAGGTACTTTTGTGAGAAACGGGTCGCATTTATCATCAACTTGAACTAAGTTACTTCTATCATCTTTAAGGCTATTTTGAGTACAGTATTGTGGATTTTTGTCGTTTGTGGTCTTGTGTTAAGTCTTTATAAAGAATACTTATTTTTATAAAACCTGTGTGGTGTTCATCTGTAGTGTGTTCACTGTATTACTGTATGTGTTCACAAATGCTTTACACACTGCCTCTGAGATAAGCCTGTCTGCTCGTGCCAAGCTACCAAGGGGGTTAGCAGGGGTTATCCAGGAGTGTAATCCCCTTTCCCTGACTTAGAAGCAAGGGTCCCTATTTGGTCAAAGATGTATACCATTGCCAACTAGAGACCCTCAGTTCTAACAGGAGCCATTTACCAGTCAGTTGACAGTGAACAATGGCAGAAAAGCCATTTCACTTAGGCAGGAAAATGACAATGTTCTATAAGGGTCATTTTCAAAATAGTAATATTAAATCCTACTTTACCATTAAGTTGGATGTTCAATTAATATTAAAATGTGTCCTTCAGTTATTTTTCCAGCTGCTCCCAAACTGAAATTAAGAATTATAAGTTGTTATAATGCAACCCAGTGTTTTCCTATGGGAGAGCAAGCCTTGCTACAGTGAAAAATGACTTTGGAGGCTGCAGCGGCTGGCAGGGAACAAGAGTGAAGGGGCGGGGAGGAGGGGGTCAAGGGGTGATATAAAAATATTAAAAATAACACTTACCTCCTCCTCACTGCTGTCTTCGTCTTTCTGTTGTCACTGGAAGCACACAGGCTCCCTCCCCTAGGCCAATTACAACGCTGCAATGCAGCGCTGTGATTTGTCTGAGCGCCTTGGCTTGGCACTCGAACGGGGAATGGGAGGCCAAACAAGGTCCCCACCTGGCTGAATTACGCAGAGTGCGCATGACTTTTTGGCTGGCCCCAGTGGGCTGGCCAAGCAGTCGTGCCCACTTTGGAGTGCAGCAGCCACTCCTTCTCCCAGACGTCATGGAGCCCAGCCCCTCCCCGCCCAGCCTGAAAATAAAATGAAATTAACAGAAATATCTTCTGTTATTATCATTTTAGTTTTGCTTGTACACCGCTCCAAGAGCAGTGGGACAACACTCCTCTACCTTAGCGGAGAAGCCGTCATGGTTTGGAGGTTTTTCACTGCCTGAGTATTTAAAACATTATGGGGCACATTAGGATGTCAGTCAGAGTTTCCTCGGACCGACATCCCTGTGGTTTTGAGACCGGCTGACCTCGGGCGATGGTCTGAAACCACAATTACGATTGAAGCACATAGGGGTCCATTCCGATGACGAACCGAAGGCCATCCGTGCTGGTGGTGGTGGCGGAAAAGCACCATGTTTCCCGCCCCAGGTGCAGTCATTGCAACCAACAAATCGCAATGGACCCACAGAGGCTATTTTCCGTCCGCCGCAGCCCGTCAGGATCCACACGCTTTTTGCGTACGCAAGGGTGGCGGGCCGAGCCAACAGGGCAGGACCGGCGTGCGGAACCACGTTCCATCCGCCAAGCAGAACACAATGTGGCAGACAGCCCTTCCCACCGCTGCGTAAAAACCACCATGTTGCGGATGGCGGAAATACCACTACAGAGATAAAGAGCTGAAACAGAAGCCATCTAAATCCCCGGAGCTGCCATGGATCCTGCGCAACAGGCCATCCCGCTACACCACCAGCTGCACCTCTGGCAGACAAGACGCCACCGCGCCCAACAACAGAGGTACGTGCCAAACATTTCCATGCATGCAACCCATGAACAACTACAACTCCCAGCAAGTGTGGCGGCACCACGATGTTCGAGGCAACCTGCCAAATGCAAACTGCGAGGCCCACCCAATCTCAATGAGTGACCCTCGGTGCCCTCAAAGGCAATTCAGGCCAATGACAAGCCTTGCAGTTGCAGAGCGCGCACACCACAACACCTACACATGTGGGCAGAAGGCACCCATTGGCTGATGGCTCATCCACATAGTGTGTGCCAGACCCTGGCAGCCCGGAAACTGTGACTGCAACCCTGTAACATTCAAGTGGGGCCAATGCATGTCATCGCTGCGAATGCCAGCTACCGCTCATGCGAACACATACTGCATTTGCAGTGGCGCCCTGCTAATCACACCACACATCACAACTCATTTGCACAAAGTGACTGGTGGACCCCATGTGTAATGTTGTGGGGCACGAGGCCCCCATGCATATAAACTAACTACACAGACACTGTACATGTATAGGAGAACCGGCCCAGGGCATATGCGTCCTGCTCCTTTGGCAGCATCACATGTCCAGTGATGCCTGTGCTGGGTGGTGGGGCAGGGAGCGTGGGGATAAGCCATCCCTCTGGGAGTGGCTGGTACATCAGAACAACTAGAACAGTGACCAGCTGCTCACTACAATGTGAAGGGATGAGAGAGTGTGACCCATGAGCCAAGTCTTCACACACATGGAATGTCCAAGGAAAGAAGAGTGACATTGCATACATAGCCATTCCTCATGGCCAGATGGACTTAAATGAGGGAAGGAGTCAAAAAGGACAAAGGCCTTCCGCATGGTACCAATGTCGTGTAATGAATAATCTAACCTGTGAACCCCGCTTGAATATTCCTTGACATCATACTGGTGTCTCTTGGCCAGGGGTTGAATTGTGAAGGGTCAGTGGTGTAGGAAATCAGAGGTATCCATTGTCTGCAAATCAGACATATGTGTAATCCCTATCAAACTCAACACACGTACTGGTGTGGCGTGCAGTGTGCCTAGTTGTCACTGCCGTTAAATGTCCTCACACACGTCCTGAGTCAGTGCTTTTCCAGACTAAACGCCCTCAAAAATCCTGCCTACCAGTATGGATGACGTGATTACCACACCTTGCAATCCTCATTGGCTCATGTGACATTCCCTGTTGACTGATGTACTTACATATTTGCATGACTAATTGTCTATGTACAATGTGTGCATGATTTAAAGCACTGTCACACCCTACACTCATATCAGTAGCGCCATACAACAAATAAAATGCACATGAGCGAACGGCCATGGAGAGATAAGGGGTGCTGGACGAGGGTGGCAGAGAGGGAATCCGAGGAAAAGGGCATGAATGAGAGCAAGAGAAGTGTCCCTTGCCTAATACTCCCACCTCAGGAAACCTCCTCCTCCCATCAGGAGGACCTTTCAAGTGAAAAACACACTTCTTGAGAGTGCCAACATCTAGCAAGAAAGTTTTGAAGGAAAGAATGCGTCTCCCTGGCCATTGTAAAACTGAGGAGAGACAAAGGGGGGCCCTGAAGCAGGCCTGGCAAGAGATATAAGTGACAACTCAGGAACGCACTGGCCCACCCGAATGCATCGTTGGACCACACAAATAAAGATTTCGGGAGCTGGCCCTGCCTGGGAGGCATCCCAAATGTTGATGGCAGCCATTGATGGCACACACGTTGGCCTTGTACCACCACAGGCAAGTGAACTCATCTATAGGAACCGCAAACACTACCACAGCATCAACATGCAAGTGGTATGACAGGTGAAGCAGATCATCTCACACGTGTGTGCAGAGTATCCGGGGTTGGCACATGACTGCTACAGCTGGTGGGCCAGCAACATCACCACCACACCCAACCCACACATGCCCAGTGACGATGACAGTGATGAGGAAGAAGGCCTTGACCAGCATCTACAGCTCATCATCAACTACTTCTGTTGAGTGTGATGCAACAATGAGCAACTATGAGTGTGTCTGTGTGCCTTGCTGTTGTCTCACAGACTCAGACAACTTTCCCTGAGATTTCGTACACATCCCGGACTATGCGCCGGATTTGAAGACACATGCATGCAGGGACTGAGCACCCCGAAGCACCACTATGCACAGGACACCATTGCCATACTGCCTCACTTGCTCCCCTACTCACACTGAGGCATCCAAAAGCATGTACACAAGCAGGCAATTTGAAGACAAGAAATGTTTCCAAATGTGAAGTTTTTACAACAGTGTCAAAGCATGCAAAATATGTGCCACAACAGGTTGAAAATTCATGAATACTCAACCAGTAACCACAGTACCATATCCATTTAACATGAAGCAAGATGTTGCATCAATAACCCCTCTGGATGTCGAAACATGAGCATATCCCCCACCCCTTGCAGGAAGGAGTTGTATGGGATGTCCCTGGTCTATGGCCTTTGTCAGCAGAAACTATTACCCAGACTATACATGGTGAGATTACAACACATTGGCTGTGTCGCACTCATGACTGGATGGATGACCCTCCAAGTGTGGGGTATCTGGCCCGTATTCCCATGTCAATCAAAGGGGATCCGTGTCCTCTAGCAGCTGTAAGACCTTGTTGATTTGGGGTGCCATGGCCTGAACAGACCAGAATGACAAGGAACAGGCTTCTCCGACCACGTACAGAATGTTCAGACAGTTCTCCTGGACCGCGCAGTGATCAAGCTCTGCGGACACCTCTCATGTGACAGACATGTGCTAAAGGACTTGCAGGGCACAACTCCTAGAAAATGAAGTGGGGGGGACTGACGAAGTAAGACAAAATGCAAATTACTTCACAATGTCACGACGTAGCGCTATGAAAGAAGCTAAATAGTGCAACTAACATGATATGTGCAAATACTGGAACAGACTAACCCACCTAACAGTTTAACAATGTCAGCATTGATATACAGGGACTGTACAAAGGCAAAAGCATGCCTCACTTAAGTACCTGTGAAGAGATGGCAAGCTGTGTGCATATGTTTCCCTCTGTGGCATCTACATCTAAATGTAAGGACCAAGGCGGAGCCCAGTCAGCATGTACAAACAAAAGGAGGCCGCATGGCCCCTTTACCTCATCCTGGCTGGAGGTGAGAAAAGGCTCCCTCACTGCCTGCATGTTGGACAGTGGACAGCAGTCAACGTGCAGGTGCTGCTGAACATGCCCCGGTATCTGAAGCGTACACCAGGACAAGTTAAGCATATCCATGTGCGGACCACCATCCTGGCGGGGGGATGGCATCCACCCTGTGAAAAGAGGGGGGGCACCGTCTACCTGCGTGTACCCCCGACTCGAGCCCTGGGTACTTGCAAAACAACGCCATGTAATCTTCGTGTGCTATAGATGCATAATGGAAGCCGGGCTCATGCCAGACGACAATGTCCACAACGGTCAAATGACAGCCTCCCCTTGCTCCAGTCTGTGGTACCAAGATGAACAGATTGCAGAGCACAGCAAATTCCAAGCCAATGCAGACAGGGCTGAAGTCAGAGAGCTGGTTGCCAATCCTTGTCAGGAGGCGTGAAGAAAGGGAAAAGATGATTGCATTAGTCACCAACAGTTTCTGTGAAGTAGTTACGAATCCAAGAAGGCACAGGCAGATTCGAAGGCAATCAGTTCCAAGAGACGATCCAGTTCATCTTCAGCGAAGAAGACCGCCATCCAATCCAGCAGTATGAAGGAACAGATGTGCTCCTTGCACCACGAGGTTGCAAGGTCCATCCCATCGCAATCTGGGAGAGGTTCGATGTAGGCATTGCACAGGAGCCATTGCGCAAATGCACAGGCACAGCTGACAGCCTGCCTGACACATTGAAAGGCATCCCATAAACGTGTCTCACCAAAGCAGTCTTGCACGTGGACCAACAAAGGAGTCACCCACAGCTCATGATCCAGGTCAGCAAGCAATGTGTTTGAAAGGCAGACATCCATGGCCCACTGAAACAGACATCTTCTGCAGGAAAAGAGGGGTTGCACGCAGGTGAAATATACATGGCGGGAACATTAGCCTATTACTGATGCCCAGCACAGCCAGGGGTCCCATCCAAAGAGAAGCTGCATGCGGGCACGGTACAGTTGCAACTGATTGGGTTCGGCCTGGCACACTGGACTGTCAGACATGGTGTGAGAGCAATCTCAGAACCAGCGCTCAGCTGTACAGCCAAACTTATGATCAGAAAGCACAAAATGCAGTGTGCTAATTGGAGGACAGACACCCGGAGGTACTCCCGGTAAAGCATGGAAGGAAGGGACAAGGCCAGAGCCCACAAGTCTGATAAAAAGTGTGCAACGGCCTTCAGTATCAGACGCTATCAATACTCTGTGTCTCAGTTCACCGTGAAAATAGCACTGGCTGAATCGCGCGGGACGGTCAAGTCACCTCGTATCCTAAGGTCTTTGGGTTGGTGTGGGAGCGACTACTTGTCTACACAGAGGATCATTGTACATGCACACTCATTAAAGTATGCTTTCGCTGTGAGAATGTGAGGCCACAAATGACTATCCACAATCACTTCTGGGGGAGTCAGCAGTACATTGGTACAAAAAGGACACATTGTGCAACTGTTCCCATATACGTAATGCCTGGCCTGTGCACGCAGGCGGGGCCACGTCAGGCCTCCTCACCTGACCAGACCAGGGACTCTGCATCCGAGGCTTCACCTTCCCGGGGGGGGGGATCTGGCTGGGCTTGACCATGGCATGGTCGCCTGCTGTTGCCTCCTCTGTCAGAGTCACGTGATCGGGACTGAGAGCAGCTGAGGAGTCAGTCCAAGCGAGTGAGCGAGCAAGCGAGCTGCAGGAGCGGTTGCCGGTTGTCGCGACTGAAGCCGGAGCCAGAGCCAGAGACGGGGTGGCAAGCAGGCAGGAGTGGCTGTAGCGGCTGCCGGCCGCTGGTCACCGAGTCTGAGAACTGGAGACAGGAAAAAATCAAGCTCGAGAACTGCCCGCCCCCACTTCAGTTGAGACGGGGCAGTCTGGTGCGGCTCGCAGGAGGAGCGGCTCGCAGGTGGTGCGGCCGCTTGGAGCTTCAGTCCCTTTGCTGAACACGGAGCTTGCATGGAGCTCACAGAGCAGGAACACAGAGCACGGAGCTCAGAGCGCAACGAAAGCGCACGTACGGTGCTGAACTTGGGGAGTCTGGTCGGAGCTTGAGCAGGGCATTTACGGCTATTGCTTTTGCTCGCTTGCTCACCCTGTCACCTATCAGCCCCCTCTCAGCCCCTCTTAGCCGTAGAGCCGTGTAAACTGCCGTCCCACTGCTGCTGTGTAACTCTGCGAGCTGTAAGTGGTGGGTTACCTCAAGACGTTCCGTATTGTTGGAGGTTTTGCTGTCGGAAGCAGAAGTGGAGCTAGCTGAGCCGTTAGCAGAGCAGAGGAGAGGAGAAGGCGCTGCCAGCAGAGGGGAAGGCGCCGCCCATAGAGGCTCACTAGGCGGTGCTCATCAACCAGAACAGCAGGCAAATCTCCACTATCCAACCGGTGAGAGCCTTTGGTTACTACTGTTGTTAAATCTGTACGTGGCAAAAGCAATAGTAACAGGAACAATAGGAAAACTGTAAGAAAACCTATCCAGGCCACTCAGGCCATTGTTTCCTGCTTCACTGTACTCCCCAGGCCTGCCCTGCCCTCTACCTTTCACGAGTGGGCAGCTGTGAAACCATGAGGTCCGGCAGGACAAGAAAAGATTTACCCAGCACTAAACCAGCACAAAAAGCAAAGAAACCAACAAAAAGGAAAATAACGCTAGACAATGGAGTTCACGAATGTAGCTCTGAGGTTATTGATAACGGAGAATTGGACACCCAGAAAGCAAAAAACGCCAAGCTTGAGTCAATCAGTTACCCTATATCACATCAAAACCTAAGTAATATAACAACACTACCGGATGACCAGACAACTAACCGGAATCCAGGTCAAACTCCTTTTAAAACCCACTTAAAGTGGGACACGTCACCATTAAAGGAAATGTCAAAATCAAATATAAAATCTTCTCAAATATCTACTCATATTGCAGGCTCACGCCTAAACTCAGGAAATAAGAGCCTAATAAACATAGAGGGTCCTCCCAAACAAAAGAATTTGTACTCCTTTCAACCTAAGATCTTTACCAAGTTTGCGTTTCTGAAAGACCCAGCATCCATAATATTTTCCAAGACAAGCGACATTAAGGGCTTGCAAACACCTTTGCACCCAAGTAATTTCAAATTTAACCCCACTCCTGATGCTGAAATAAAATCAAATCCAAACCAAACAGTGGCACAAATTCACTCAACGGACATACAAAAAACCAATTTAATATTGGAATTAGAACCTGAACAAAATGGACCAGGTAACAGGCAGCTACACAATGCCCCGTTAACAAAAGAATGCGACCTAAAAAACTCTGATATCTTAGAAAGGACAAAAGACCCAAACCCGGGATTAGTCAATTCAACAGAAGTCTGCGCACCACTCAAAAATTCGGAAGCGGGTGCCCTTGTAACTAAAATCGATAAAAACCATATACAAATACAACCTCATTGCTCTTCATTGCGATCTCAAGACAAAAAACACATTTTTTCACTAATACTAAAGCAAGAACCCTTAATAAAGACAGCTACATCTGGTCCCTATGAGCGCCCTGTAAAATCAAAGGACCCCTACTTTTTGGAGCTAACACCCACATGCAATCTATCATCACAACAGCCAAATGCAGCTACAAGTATTAACCAGTTAAATGCACAGAACTTAGAGTATCGATCTGACCTAACACCGGATCAGTTCCCCCCACCACTTGCTAGCGCTTCCCCCTCAGCCTGCCTAACAACTAAAGAATGCAAAGTTCAAATTACTGATGACTCTTATCCTTCAGGGACCAGCCAACCGCAACTTTCTAATAGTCAATCTCAATGCCCGACAGCTCAAGAATGTGAGGTACGATCACATGGAAACGATCCAACCCTATGGTTAAGACAAGCGCAAATCAACAAAGACTGGCCTCAAAATGATACAACAACCTGAGAGAAAAAGGAACGCGAAAGAGACGTAAAATCCTCACCGAGGTCTAATCTGGCGACCGCTTATAACTCGGATTGCGACATGTCTTTTTAGCCTCCCAAGAATGGGAGGACCTAGTAGCCTCATATAACAACAAGCCCCAAAATAGCAAAACCAGTACAAAGGTCAAAACCAGCGACAAATGTAAACAGTCTAAAGAAGTCTTCTGGGAAACCTTCCTTTGTACCATGCAATATTCAACAGAAGCACTGAAATACCAGTCACATAAAATGGACCCACAACTGTCAGTACTACAAACCCTGGCAGAATTTACATCTGCTATTGACACAAAGTTGGCCGACCTAAATGGACTAATTAGAAGAGGTCAGGAAGCAGCTCTCAATGACAAATTTTTCCGGCAAGACTGTACCTGTGCCCCAATTATAGACAAACTTTCCATGTTACCATCACTTCTTAGCGACATATTGTCTATAGCTACTGTTACATCCCAAACAAGAGAAAGTTCACCTTCTACTACAAAGGAGTTAATAAAAACTGCATCACAACATCCGGAGAACTTACCCCTAATTGAGAGTTTATCTCCGACTAAGAAGAATGAAATAGGTGAGTGCAGGGTGCTGCAACCCCTAGAAGTCTCCCTCTTAGGGAAAGCACCAGCAAACCAACCGTCACCAAGCAAGGAAAGTACGGGTAAAACTATTGGTCGCAGAAATAAAAGGAAGGGGAGAAAAAAGAAAAACCCGGCCCAAGCTCAACCTTTGCTTACTTGACTGTCACAAGATCATGCTACATCGAAACCAAAAACAACAAACAACCGAAACTCATTAATGTCACACCCGGTTGAGATCATCACAAGAAATTCTACTTCAATTGAAAAAGCGCCGCAAACTGATCAGCAAACCTGCCCCAAAATAAACCACTCAGGGGTAAGCACAACCGACAGCGATGATATCAACGAATGCTCCATATTGGAAACATCCCTAATGCCTATAATCCACGAGTCTCATGACAACAAGAAACCTTCAACCATACAAATAAAGGTCCAAACATTAAATATGGAAAAAGAGAGCTTACAAGCCCAAGAGCCGACGGCAAGAACACAAAGCTATGAATTTCAAAAAGCCCAAAACTCGCCTCCATCTGGAGGCCTAGAAGATAAAGGTCAGTGCTCCCAAATTAAATCTTTAAAAGAAAATGGAAAAAATAGACTGGGCAACTTGTCATCTGGAGGCCTAGAAGACAAAGGCCGGTGCCCCCAAATTATATCTTTAAAAGAAAATGGAAAAAATAGACTGGGCAACCCCGTACAAGTCAGCCTTAGTACACTCCGGGCCAGTCGTGTGGCCTCCCCAAATAGTTACCAAACTGACGATTTTACTGAAGCAGAGGACTCCGACACGATCATCTGCGCCCCCAGATATAAGTTGCGAGGTCGGATAGACATCCTAAATAGGGGGAACATACTACGCCTTTTACAAGCAATTCCATCTTTAACAACGATTCACAGCTCTGACCTATTGTCTGTCGAATTTATTCCAAATTACAAATTAACAAACTTGGAAGCTTCTAAAACAACATGGAAAACATCGGAGATAGCATCTAGAATTGGTAAAGAAACTACAACATTTCAAAACTGGGGAATAGTATTAACAACAGTTCCCAAACCACAATACCCAACCCCATTCTTAGTTTTAGTCAGCCCACGCCGTACAACGACATCAATTCTAAGGGGCGCAAGAAGTTGCCCTCCAATCGTCAACCAGTTCGCCTCAAAGAATTCCCTGGTCAAGAACGGAAGACAAGGCTTACAACGGACCATTCTGCTAACAAATTCAAATTCAAACTGACAAAAGATACCGCTTACATTGCTCCCTTACAAGGGTCCTCGTGAAATTAAAATAAGTATCTGGAACATTAATGGTTTAAATTCTAAGCAAAGCGACCCGGAATTCCTGAGCTACCTCAAAATGTTTGACCTTATTTTACTTCAGGAAACCTGGGTGGATACACCCTTTGACCTCCCGGGATATATCTCATGTTTCAAACCTGCAATAAAAAATACCAGATTTGGACGTCGCTCGGGTGGTCTACTCCTCTTCTCTTCTATATTGAAATTCGGCGAGATGCACCCTTTAACAACACAAATCACTTCTCCAAGTTGCATACAAGCCGTAGCAATCAAAATGTCCCTTGACCAGAAAATCCAAAAGGTAATACTGATAAACGTTTACCTTCATCCGAAAAATAAAGTACAATCATCAAAGGAAGTGGTCAAAGAAATATCAAGAATAATGGAAGAGGAAAATACTGACAAAATCATCGTAGGAGGAGACTTTAACATGCACCTCTTAGGGACAACGCAGGAAGACAACCTTTGCCTTGACCTGTCTGGTATTTGGGGTGTCCCAAACAAAGGCCTCCCATTGGCAAACAAATCTACAAAGAGCTCAATACTCTTTCTGTCAGAACTCGAACATCTAAATCTGAGGGCAATTAATGGCCGCTTCAAAGAAGACAACTCCCCAGTACCAACGTTTCATTCGTTTAACGCATCAACGACAATTGACTTTACCTTCACTACACTAGCTATGTTTAATAAAATCGTATCATTTCGAATAGGCAATAGTACTTTTAGCGACCATATGCCGCAAGAGATGGTACTTCATTCCACAGCAATATTACACCCCGAGGCCGATACATCTATTGTCCCAGTGGGAACAATAAACCTTCACCGCATTAGGTGCAATTCAACAAACATAGAAACCGTAGTTGTACAGGCTAAAGATGCACTGAAGGAAGCACAAGACAACTTAGTTCACCCATTGGAAATATGGGAGACTTGCATCGTCTCACTTAGAAAAAGATTTCCAGTAAATAAAAGTTCAAAAAAGCATTTAAATGTTCCCCCAAACAAATACCAGTCCCGACTCGAAGAAACTGAAAACAACAATAAATCATACACTAAGACAACTACGGAGACGACCCGAAAACCAAAACCTCCGCCAGTCGCTACACGAAACTAAAGCCCTCTTAAAAAAGAGAAGATGGCTAAGAAACACAACAAAGAACAACGATTTCTGGGCCAAATTGACTTACGATGCCAAACAAAAAAACAGTGCTAAATTTTGGCAATCAATTAATAAACTGCAGCAACCGCATCATTGCGGAATTAACTCCAACATCTCAGAAGAAGCCTGGGCAAACTTTCTTTCCAACCACTTCAATAATAATGAAGAACAAATAAGTCACTCTAAACATCATACTTCTGGGAGTAGCATCGAGATTAAAAATCAACTAGTCCTTCCCAGTGAGTATCCATCTGACAACCATAAAAGAATAGTTCCAGACCAAGACAAAGAGCACTCCATAGAACCCATAGCTGATCTGTCCATAAACGGAGAGAATACGGTCCAAATTACCAAACTGATAAAGACCCAAATAGCAAAAGGCAGACCATCAGGCGCCCCGGGTCCTAACGGCATACCATCAATGCTGTTTAAAAGTGACCCGGACTTCTGGAGTAAGGCCTTGGAGCCCATCTTCCAACATGCAGCTACAAACTTTACAATCCCAGACTCATGGAAAGGCTCAATTATAAGCCCAATTTACAAGCAAGGGGCTAGGGCAGAACCAAAAAATTATTGTTTAATAACCCTGATTGACACAGAGGCTAAATACTTTGCAGGGCTCCTTTTAAAAGAAATATCTACCTGGGCTGAAAAAAATAAGATAATACCCTTGACCCAAACTGGCTTCCGGAAAAGGCAAGGAACTATAACAAATATAATGGCACTGACCCTGCTCATGGACGCTGCTAAACAGGGAAAATACCCACTTTTTCTATGTTTTATAGACTTTACGGCAGCCTTCGATCATGTCGACCGCACCAAACTATGGCAAAAACTGGACAGTTGGGGAATTCCTTCTAACCTACTTTCCCAACTAAGGAACCTGCATACTAATACATGGGTTAGGATAAAGCTAACAAACGGCGGCAAAATATCGAGAAAAATTCCCACCTCAAAAGGACTTAAACAAGGATGCGTTTTAGCGCCTATGCTATTTAATCTATTTCTTGCAGAACTACAGATCTACTAAGCAGCAGCACAGGCCACATACCAAAACTAGGGAATGTTCCCCTATCTTGTCTATTATACGCGGACGACCTGATTTTGATAAGCAGGACCCCCGTTGGCCTACAACACCTACTGAATGTCACTCTAAAATTTTCGCAAGATAACGCACTAAAAATAAATTACAACAAAACAAACACCATGGCGGTTAATTACCACAAGAAAAAACATCTTAGTTGGTTTCTAGACGGACATCGCCTGGATCAATGTACTAGTTATAAATACTTAGGGGTCATACTGGATCAAAATAACTCAGCAAAACCACAGCTAGAAGCCGTGCGGAGAAAAGGGGTAACAACATATCTAACAATTAAACCCCTAAAGAAGCTCCTACTGGACTTGTCATTTGACCCCTTGCTTAGGATCTTGCAAGCAAAATTCCAGCCAAACATATACTATGGGAGCGAAGCGCTGAAGGGAAAAGATGCCGTAACTCTTGACAATATAATATCTAAGGCATATCGCGCAATTTTTCATCTCCCTAGAACGGCCTCCCCCGCTCAAATTCGATTAGAATTCGGACTTCAAAAACAGTCCTTAGAACGTATGGGAGCTTACGTGAAATGCTTGCACAAAATTAAGAACGATGACAAGGGAACCCTGAACGAGCTACTCTGGTTAGAACTCTCCCTTCCAAGAAATTCCCCGGCAAATGCATACCTTCAGGAAGCAATTAAACAGCTGGGGTTAACAGAACTATGGAAAGTTCAGGGTAACCACCAAATTTAAAAAAAAACAGTCACAAAGGTAACTCGTACCCTATCCGTACTAGAGGATAAAAGAACTCTAGCTAAAAGATCGCATGGCTGGATTGTCTTACATACTTATAATAAACTTGCACCCCAGCCCTACCTGAAAGTGGGTTTAAAAATTACTATAAAGGAAAAATTCCTCGGACTAAGACGGGGGGCAGGCCCTTTCAACCAATTCTTGCCTCCGTGGGAGAGAAAGGATGAAAACGTCCAATGCCGGCTATGTAGCAGCGGCACAGAAGATGCAATCCATATTATATGCATTTGTAATAAGCTAAAAGACATCAGGAGTACCCTATTAAAACCTGCCTTCAAACAACATGGTGTCAGATCATGCAGACAAGCATTAATGTTGTGCTTTAACCCCGACTGGGTACAGTTAAATAGTAGGTTAATTAAATTTCTTGACATTACCACAAAGAGACTAAAAAACCCGGATTGAGTCGTTGAAAGGTTAAATTCTATATGAATTCCAGTTCAAAATACCTTCAGCTACAATCACAAAAAAAAAAAAAATTGTAAAATCTGTGTTAATAATTTTATGATAGTGACAAACAAGTTTTAATTGTATATAGTGATTTTATCATGTTATGAGATGAATTTTATTTCTGTATATGCAAAGGTTTTAATTAATCGTGCATAATAAAAATAAATTGTCAAATTGTCAAATTGCCTGCTGTTGCTATTGAGTCTCTTTTTGGAGTAAGGTCATTTTTTCAGCATGTTCTGCACACAGCACAACTTAGATGTTCATGTTTGGCACATTTAAATCGAGGTGACATGACTATTGCCTTGGCTTTACTAGGCATTCATGTCAGTATCTCATCAATCGCACATAATATTGAGGTACATACAGGGCTTTCAGTGGGCCGGTTCTCACCGATGCTGGGCACAGTCATTTTTTTTAGTGGGCCTCGGGACGGGTCTCTTTCGTACTCTGTTTTGTGCTGGAATGTATTGACAGCAGGTACATCGAAGTGCGCATGGTCACAGTCCTCACTTCTCACTGGCGGAATCATTACGGCATGACGTCATACCAGTTGAGCGTTGTGGGGAGGTGAAATCCTTTGTGGATTCATTTTGTTTCTGGAATTCACTCCTTTGAAGACTCATGAACAGCAACATCCTTGTGGTGTTATCAGGGCTTCAAGTGGAAGATTTTCCAATGTTAGATGTAGGCCATAGTTGTAGCTTCTCTGTCTCATGCAAGTGACAAACATTGCCAAGGCCAGTAGTCCTGGAGTTGTGTTAGGTGTCATGTTACTTGTTGTATCATTTATCTGGGTGCTTTGGTAGCGACTGAACTGTACTAGTCGGGTAGCCCAATATGCTAAGCCCAGATTTGTGTCTCTGGTTTTTGGGCCACGCCTTTGACTACATTGGCCAGGCCCCTTTGAGGGAACCCCCAGTTTGTTCATCCCACTTGAGGATCTGGGTACCTACATTGCTCGTTGGCGATGTGACTTGGCTAAAGAGCAAATTTCATGTGTACAGCTATTGTGTTTCCGAGGACATGTCCTCTGGTACTAACGTGTTACTCATACAATTCAGTTAATGCTTGGACATTTGTGTCCTTTCGATGTGTATCTGACTACTATGCTGCGACATCATGATTTGTGTTGTGCTTCTTGTGCTTACCTCCTGTGGTTTGTGAGGGCTGACAGAGTTCCCATGCATGTGTTGTGTTGACCCGAGTCTTTCTGCTTTGAGGCAATGGGACTTGCACATTGATATTTTGGGGTTGCGTTCTTGTATTCTGCATTGCAGTTGCATGTGACTTCATCAGTGACACTGTGAATCATGTGGCCTCTCTATGGTGTTAGCTGTATGTGCACAGCCTATACACTTATGGGGGTTTCCGGAGCTGGCTACCCAGTGCGGGATGTGGGGATGATTTGGCTCCATCCTGTTTATGAGTGGAGACAGAGGGCCTTGTGGGAGTCATGCTCTTGCTGTCAGGTTTCAATGACCACTCACCAGTTAGATGGCTAGCTACCTGTTGGGAGGCACTGTTGACGGAGTTAGCTGCCACATGGCTGTGGGGTAGGGAGGGTGAGCCATGCTGTTTGGGAGGGAGACCATGGTGCATGAGATGACCACCTACCTGTGAGGTTGAGCTGATTGAAGAGATGCTGTCCCTGTGATCCATTCATTTTCTAAGCGTGCATTCCACATGGGTTTGAAGTGGGCGGGCGATTGTGGCCCACTTGTTGTGCACAACGATGCGTTGTAGTGTGATGTGATCATTTTGTTGGTACTTACCAGCCTCCAGTCACCCCTCGATTCCTGTGGGACTCTCTGGATGCATTATGACAGGCACCTTCTCTTCCCATTCCGTGAAGGTTAGTGGTGGAATGGGAGGGCCTCCGCCAGTTGTATGGACCGCCGCATGGTTCCCTTGGCCCAGTGCTTGACCCAGCACTTGAGGTCGCCCCACCGCTTCCGGAAGTCAAGCACAATGCATAGGGTGGTTCCTATGGCATTTACTTTGCTGTGGATCCTTGACCACATCTGTTTCTTGAGCGCAAGTGAGGTGTGTTGGACCAGATGCCCAGACAAATGTGGTTCAACCCTGATTGTCTCGTCTGCCATCTCTTTCAACTCTGAATCGGTGAGTTTGGGCATTTTCTTTGGGGGCATGGTGCTAATGAATGAGGGGTGCAGGGTGCAAGATATTGGTGAAGATGTGTGTGGTGTGTGGGTGAGAGTGTTGTTGTGTGGTGATATGTGTATGTGATGTTGTGCAGTGTGTGTCAACGGTGTCTCAGATTGTGGTGTGCAGAGGCTGCTGGTCCAGGTAGGGCTTGGTTTTCATCTGTGGTATATGGGTGTGTCCACAAGGGTGATGAACTCCAGATGTCTCTTCCATGCTGCTCATGGCTTTCCCTACCAGGAGCAAGTTGGGGTGTGTCATTGTTGCATGTGTGTTGTGATTGAGGGCGGCAGGGAGTGCAGGCACACTTCGGCACTATTGTGGGGTTTGTTCCGTACGCTATTCTTTTGGCCTGTGTGTGTGCGAGGCTTTCGGATGGCAGTGCTCGGTCCACCAGCTCCGCATTCTCATTGTAATTGGCCGTGCGGTCATGCCACGGCAGGAGTGGCCTTTTCGAGCCATTGTACAGCTTTCCCCATCCGCCGCGGTAGGATTTGCAGTTTTTCCGGCTGTGGTGGACGGTGTTTTGTGACATCTTAATTTGACATTTTATGGAAATGCTGCGGGTCATGCGGGGGGATGTTTCCCGATTTCATGGCGGTCGGAAGGCTTTTTCGTCCGTCACGGTAATGGGCCCCATAGTGCAGTTGCAGACTCCCATTTCCCTAAGGGAGTTTGTGTTACGGTGGGAAACCGGCCGCAGCACCAACTCTAATTAAAAAATGGAATTCACTGTAAATCCCTGCACTGTGTGGCAAGCACCTCACTGTGCCTGCCATACAGTGCAGGGTTTTACAGGGGGACACCTAGGTGCCCCCTCAGCCCCCAACAGGAGGCTGTGCTAGGGCCCCCCCAAAGTCACCTTCTGACAGGCTTTCCATGTCAAAATTCCTGACATGGAAAGCCTGTCGGAAACTGACATCATAATCCAGATGGCGGAAACTCCATCTGTAAGGGATTATGTTCGGTTTCTGACTGGGCCCGTCGAACTAGCCAGAATGAATGACCGGTTGGTTTGAATTTTGACCACCATACTCGCAATGCGGCAGTCGAAATCCAAACCAAGGATGGCGGTCGGCAATCCTCTGACCTTCGGTCGGAGGCTTCCCAACCACCGTCCTAATTAGGGCCTTAATATCCATGTCGTACTTTTTAAATACCCTGCACCCCGCTCAATGGGTATTTAGGGCCTACCTTAGGCATGATGTATGAGAATTAAAAAGGAAGCTTTAGGCCGGGCAAAAGGTATAAAACTGCACATATATGCTCCAAGGGCAGGCCCGGAGAATGTTTTACAGAGCCACTTTGGTGGATGGCACAGTGAGTTAAGCAGCCACTTTTAGCATTTAACTTACAGGCCCTAGGTACATGTAGCACCATATAATATTGAATTATGAGCAAATTAAATCTTCAAATTAGGTGAATGGCAATTTAGAAGGGAGGGCACAAGCACTTTACCAATGGTTAGCAAGGAGTGAGGTGCACAGAGTCATAAGGTCAACAAAATGGGTTCAGTTAAAGAAAGCGAAAATCTGAAGGAATGGGTAGCAAAATCTGATCAGTTGCAACAGGCAGGCTCTTACATCTGTACTTGGAGGTTTTTTTCAACAGAAATTCCTTGTGGAAAACAGATGCACTAAACTCAGAATGTTTTTGCACTCCATATCGAGAAAACACTTCAAAACTGCATTTTGATGCTGCAATCGGCTCATGCCCACTCAGCTTTTCATCTGTCGCAGGTGCGGAGTAGATTGTGTTAGCACTTCAGCACTGATACCAGCGCAGAAAATCAGCTTTCAGAAACCAAACAATCTATGCACCTATTCCGGGAAGAGACATTGCCTCAAACAATGTAGAGCTTTCAAGAAAAGAAAAGCATTGCCTTTCCATCCCATTATTCTACCCCACTCACCACCTCCAGTCTGCCACTTGAGAGTGAAACAGAAACTGGAGGGAGAAATAGAAGAATTCCCATTATTATGCAAAGCCTGAATGTGAATGCAGGTACTAGAAAAAGAGATGTACTTTGAAGTCTCTTCACAAAACATGACATTTTTTGAGCTAAGAATTCACTTGTTCGAAATGTAACATAGCCTTCTCAGCTAATGTGCTTTTCACCTCGCTCTAAATAAGGATACACATATTATTTGGAATCAAAACATCACCTACAGATATCAGAAACTTCGCTCTGACTTTCTATTGTAGTGCTCGTGACCTACTCCTGAACACCGGTAGTATTTACTCATATATTACTCCCAACCTACTCTTCTAGTATTCCTGACAGGTTCCTGAAATATAGGAGTTTTTACTATAGGAATTCAGTAGTAAGGACACCTGGATTCATCAATCAATCAATCAATCAATCATGGGATTGTAAGCGCACTACTCACCCGTGAGGGTCTCAAGGCGCTAGGGGGTGGTGGAGGGGGAATTAACAGATTCATAGAAATGTTATCGTATTTGTTAATACTCTTGCAGTACCCTTGAGGTACACCTGAATTCCAGGAGTAAATACTCCTGACTTTCTCCTGAATTCCAGAGAAGGTCAGGAGTAACACTCACACATTCCGTTGTGCCATTAGGTACATAGATTTGACTTAAATATAGACATTCATTAACTAATCAGATGTAGTTTGGATATTGAGGAAGCCTCTTATCCCTGTGGCAGTGAAGCCAATAAGTCAGATGTGGCCATGGTGGGAACATGGGAGTCTGCACAGGAGCCCCGTTACTTTATTGTAACAGCAATCGGTTCTAAGTGCCAGGTGTCGCAGATAGACCCTCACGAAAAGGATTTCTGTATTCCCGATTAGACCCTAACAAACATTAGGATTCTCAACTGTGCAGGAAGACCGCAGTACTAATATTGTTCGCCATAGGGCCTTGGTCAGGAAAACCTGGGGACATTTTCAATAGAAAAAAGGCCCAGATTGGTGGGAAATGTTCAGGAATCAGCGTGCGTGCACCAATTCCCAGCCTTATACCCCAGTACCGAGCGCGAAACGTGATGACCCAATAATCCTGCATCCAGGGCACAAGTCCTAAACAAGCATTTACAATGCAATGGTCTCGGCATTGGTAAAGTGAGAGCTATTGGCATTGCTCATGACATTGTTTTTGTTTTTAAAACATTTAAAGAAATGGCATTGTTATTTACAATGTCAATAGCTTAATCACTCTCAAATGCAAGACCTATTGCATTTGCACCCACACACAGAGCCACCTACACACACACTGATTAAGCTATTGACATTGTAAACAACAATGCCGTTTCTCTACATGTTTTAAAAACAAAAACATAAACAAAAATAATGTCATGAGCAATGCCAATAGCTCTAACTTTACCAATGCCGAGACCATTGCATTGTAAATGCTTGTTTAAGTGAGTGAGGGAAGCACACGGAGGGTTGATTGTTGGAGCGGAAGCAACATGGAAGGTGCGCGTGGGAGGAAATGACAAAGAGGGTGGGGAGGACCTATACAGAGGGCGTAGGGAACCGACACAGAGGGCAGGGGAAGCAACAAGGAGTGTGGTGGAATAAGTATCCAGAGGGGGAGGGGAGGAGAAAAGCACATGGGCGAGAGAGAGAGAAACATGGAGTGGGGCAGAAGGGTCCTGGGGGAGAAATACACGAGGGAGAGAGCTGGAAAAAGCACATGCACTCATGGAGTGCTTAACCAAAAAGAAAGCGCTAACGCTTGGAAAGTAAGCAGTGGAAGGACACAAGTAATGTGCCCTTTCTCCAGGGGTGGGATAAACACAACAGGGAGGAGGAGGAAAGCCCACAAAAGTTAACAAATAAAAAGCAAGTGAGTGAGAGGGACAATAAGTCCAACCAATGGTAAGAAGTGGGCAGGCTTCTAGGCTCAATGTAAGCTGGCAATAGATCTTGCGCTGTCTGGTAGGCAAGACCTACAAAAGGGTACTGAAATTAAGCTCACACTCTAAATGTAAAGCAAGCGGGCAAAATAATATAGAAGGATTTTACAAAAGGCATTTCTACACAACTCTTTTACTAGCAAACTTTAGTCGAGGTGTTTTTTTATTGTTAAAGGCTGTTCAAATAGCCTATAAATGCATAGTGTGCTTGGCGCTAGATACAGACATGCTTCACAGATAACTGAGTGATTAACCCAAATGTGCTCCTGGTGGACAATGCTCCCAATAAAACCAGAAGAGGCTGGTACAAAATGATGGCGTGTTGTGCTAACCTGTGCTGCTTCAGTTATTTTGGAGGAATAAGGCACACTATCACTACTTTCACTCCTGAAGCCTTTCCACAAAATGTCTTATGAGCTGCCAATCCATTGTGGTTCCGCAAACAATAAGCAATATGCTCAATGGCTGTTCACAAACAGCCTACGTACGGCACTGCCAGAGCATTCATGCATGTAATCCATGTTCACGTAGGTGTGCCCACTCCAAGACGGCCTTCCTCAACGTATGATCTTAGAAGGCACAAGGAAAGGAGTAAATTGTAAGCCAGAGAAGGCAGTTTCTGCTCGTCCAGTCTAGGCGCACCCAATATACCTTTGCTCTTACCGTGCTTGAATGTTGCTATGCACATTTCAAATTTCACCCATTTGTTAGAGGTGGAAACGAAAAAGAAAGAATTTAGAGAAAGGGACCTCATGTTGGTGGAGAGCCAGGAGCCTGCTAATGTCCGTAGATCCATGTTCCTTCGTTCACATGGACGATGGGAACCAAAGAAGAACTAAGCATTTGGTGGCACTGTTATTCACAGAGAACCTTGGTAGTGCTGCTGCTGCATTCACCCTCTTGCCCATGCCACAACAGATGGGCTCATTTTGTGAGAACGGGGATCCACATTTTGTGCAATATGGGCCCAGCACTTCTTTAGAGAATTGGACTTGATATCTCCTGAAATTGGTGATCTCGTGTTGCGTATGGCATTGCAAGTAAATGTATGTGTTCCATTTTCACAAAAATATACACATGCAGAGGTATTCACCCCAAGATTTCCTGTCTGCCCACCCCTCATCGGCACTTTCCAATAAGCGCACTGCGGATGTCTCCCAGTTAATTTGCCTTGCAAACAAGCAAGTCTTAATAGCCATTTCTTCCACAGTAAGGATTTTGCATTACACTAGGATCAGAGGCGCTAAAAGCAAAGCACTAAAATGGACAAATCAATTAAGCCAGTCTTAGGGGCTAGATGAGATTTTGTGCACTTTTATTTTAATTTCTCATCCACAGCAGAAACAAAAGCATAAATATGTATCTAGGGAGGAATTGTGGCCTACAGTACATAGCTGCCGACTTCAGAGCTGGGGAACCAGTTTCGAATCCCGGCTTTGGCTCATCATTATTGGACTCTGGGCAGAGAACTTTATCTCCGCATGCCTTAAAAACGTGAAACTACTCAGATTCTCTAGTAAAGCAAAGTGCTCTAATGTCATTAGGCCAAGTCGGTGCGATGTAAAACAGCAACAACAAAAAAATAATAATAATTAATTGTCCAGTATACATTAGTGTTCATGATCAAAGAATAATGTACTTTTTGCTAAAACAAATCTAAGTTTTATTTGTGGCCATTCCCGTTGAGCAGCAACAAAGGGTTTGCCCTGTATACTGCTGCAGAACAGCATTTTTCGATGTTACACTATCTCCGAAGAAAAAAACGGATGTCGATTGGATACAAAAATACAATCAAATACCAGTAACCGATTAAAAACTAAAACTGGTATTAATATAATTTTCTTCACGGGAGTTCGTTAAATTGCCAAACACCTCTATGCTTCCATTAAATTCAGGAAAAATAATTTGAAACTGTCAACTGAACGGTCCACTAGGGTTATGCGAGAACACCTCATGTTTACAAATAAAGAATGGAAAAGGGCAGTCAAAAAGCATAACATGTAGTTTCGTTTTTAAATGTAATGTTATAGCCCTCAAAGCAGAAACAAACCCTTTATATTTCTTTACAACCAGGAACATTTTCAGTCTTTTTTCTAAGTTTGTGTTCAAATTTTAGAAGATGCCAAACGCAGAAAGACGACTAACACAACTGTTGCGGATTTCCTGCATATTCTACAGAATGCACAATGGCACTTTTCAGGGAACACTAATAAAAGGAGCACCAAAAAGCACAGAAATACTGCAAATCTAAATAACCAGAGCTCCAAATCAAATGTTTCGTACGGTAATGAGGAGGGACCTAGAGGGAAAAAGAATGGGGCTCATACTTAAAACAATGACACACCTAGTAGCTCAGCATAATTTGGCAGTGTTTGATCTCCAGACAAATACAATATATTCGAAATCAGGTTGGTGGTCTCAGCGCGGCTACTGGAGCATGTGCCATGTATATTTAGATGTTGTGCGCTCCTCAAAGAAAACCTCTGGAGGCCCAACTATTTCTCTAACTTTTAAGTAAATAAGCTATGGCAAAAGTGGTGCACGCACACCAAAGCACCAGGCCAGACACACTGAGAAGGCTCACCTTGTTTAGGGGGTGGTGGTGATAGGCTGGGGGTACCTGTGGATTCCTAACCCTCCACCACTCACGCGACTCTTTGGCCTCTGCTCCCTGCTCTTCTCTCTTGCCAGAGGGTTGACCAGCCCCCATGAGGGCAGGAGAGCAGGACTGGGCCGGCACTGCGGGAGGTGAGGGATAATTGAATCTTGGGCATTCCTCCCCGGAACTGCAGGCTGGACAGGACGATATAGACATTGCTGAACTGACAACGTGGACTTTGCAGAGGACCAGCTCCGCGGCCAACTGCTGCTTCCGTTTGTGCACGCACCTTTCCTCCTGCCTCGAGCCCGAGAGTCGGACCTCCCTGGGTGCCACGTAGAGCGGCCCCTACGCATGATGGCAGCGGGGTTCCAGGCGGGCACCTGTTCACCCCAAGAGGCACTCGAGTTTCTGTGCCCTCCCAGTCTGGTTCCCGTGATCTTACGTGCAAGGGCCCCAGGAGGGGCAACAGCTACTGAAACTTGTGAGGTGTCAGGTGGGCCGGTGCAGGGAGCAGGCAGAAAAGGAACAAGTAAATCCTCAGCATCAGCACCAACGAGCTCTAGATACAAGTCCTTTGCTCCGTCGTGACAGTGAGGCAGCTTTCAAACTTTGAGCAGCTGCCTTTCTCAGAGTTGACCCAATGTCTGAAAACCCGCCATGCCTAAAGGAGGCAGCCGTCGGGCCTTGTAATCAGCGTCAGCCATACTGGCCCATATTGGGCATTTCTTCCGGCGCAGTAGCATGACGTGGTGTTTGTAAGCAGTGTCGGACATGTTGACACACACAGGGCATTACTGCACAGTAATGCAGCCCATCCGCGCACAACACAGAGCAGGGGAGCGTTATTTCTCCTTTAAACTCCGGGGCAGCAGACGTAGAGAGTCAGTAGGGTTGGGGCACTGCTGGATGTTTACTGGAGCCGAGCGTCTGCAGAATGTGTATGGACCTAAGGGCACGAGCAGGCGGGAAGGTGAGATGTTAGCTGGCAGCAATGAAGCGTGACTGCAAGCATGAGTGACCTCCCAGCACAGAGGAAGACAATCCGTGAGAGCACAGAAGGACCCGAAAACAGCAACAGGACGAGACACGGAAGCAAAGAACAAGCCGAGGGCACCGGAAGACACCACCGCCTTTCACCGAGGCACAGCAAAAATGCCTCGGAGAAAGGGAGCCTCATTTTCGGATTTGGGGGCGTGTTTTGCTGTTGTCTCCTCCCTGAGACTTCTCGCAAAAAACACGCCCCCAGATCCGAAAAAGACGGGCCTTCAACGGAGTGACTGACCTCTTCTCCAGTGGCTGGCCAGCATTTAAGAGGCCAGCCAATGGAGAACAGGAGAGAAGAGGGGCGGGTGCAAGCCCCTCTTCTCAAAGACATTAAATCTCCGGACTTCCGGTCTGCCGACCGGATGGTCCCGAGACCTAAAAAAGAAGTGGGGGGACTAACCTAATTAATCCGTATGCAAGTGGCATGACGGCGCACGACATCACAACACGTGACATCACAGGAAGTGGCATCACAAGAAGTGACATCAGATCTTAAGCCCTCACATATATGTTTAGCAGGTCGATCATGAGTACATTTGAGCACATTTGGAGTATACTTGCAAACCCTCCTGATTTAAGCAGAAGATTCACACTTTTGTAAGCTTCACATAAACCAGTGTTGCCTTTTGTCAGCGTAAAGCTTCCTCTACCCATAGTGCTTTAAAAGAAAAGATTGTGATATTTAAATTATTACAACGCCTCCTCAGCGCTATATAAATTATATTTATTTTGAACAAATACTGGGAAAGTTCAACACATCAGACGTTCTTACAGTGCATGCATATCTGCTTAACAGAGCCTAAACAAAGTGAAAAGTTGCCTCTCTTAAGTATGTGTGAAGTGTGAAGTGCTAACAAGGTTTGAGCCTTTGTTTCCTCTCTGCGGCATTTGCTTCTAGGTGTGAGGCTCCTGACTGCTGCTAGCCAGGAGACTCGAACAAAACGAGGCCTGATGACCCCTCATGAGCCCAGCAGGAGTCAGAAATAAGAGAGCCCCTTCCCGTCCTGCCTGCACGTTGCGATCGAAAGCAGATAACAATGTGTAGGCGCTGCTGAAAGTGTCCTAGTGTTTGGAAATTACACCGGGACGAATTCAACATCTTTTTCAGAGGGGCCCAACTTCTTGGCAGGGGGGATGGAGCCCACCCTGTGAGAAAAGTGAGTGGACGCTGTATACCCATGTGTACCCCTGACTCGTGCCCTGCCTGCATCCCAGAATTACTGTGCTCCCTGGTGTTGGTAATGCCGGATGTGCGATCCCAACGTAAATTTTCTGCAGTGCTAGTAATGATAGTGAGTGCGTGTGCAAACCCTGGGCTCTTAAAGTTCTGAGCATCTCAGTAGTGGGGCACAGTCTTACATCTGAGAAACTAGTCCTCGCCACATTGAAACTGATCAACAAGGGTCTGGTCTGTGTGGTTACTGTTTCTCCAGGGATTTTCACGGAACCAAGAGATGGTAAGGTCAGTGTGCACACACGTGAAATGTCAAACACACAGATGTGCAGCAGGTCACTCTAACAGTATCACGCCAAGCACAAGCAATTGAACAAACCTTTACAGAAGCTGATTAGTGAGACCATCCAGGATACTGCCAGTTAGAAAGGAAAAATGCATTACATAAAACTGCTTTTTTGTGTCATTTATGTGTCACTGTACTTTTCCACATTTATTACGTATATCGATTCTTTTAAGTCTTAAAAAGATTCTATTTTAGTGGAGAATGCCGCGTTTTCAAGGAGCTTTGAACAGAAACAGGAGTAGATTTTGACCTATAATTGTGGTAATATTGCAAAGCCTTGGCTTCTCTAAGCACAACAGTACCAGGCTCCTACCCACACAACAGAGCAGCCTAGACAGCTTGCTACTCTCCCAGCTATTCCTCCCAAGAATCTAATAAATGGGGTCCTGCCCTCTCCTTCTGCCCACAAAAAACATTCTAGTTAGCGTCCACTTCCACCACAGCAGGTGCATTAACCCAAGGTCCTGCCTAATCATCAGTGGCGGCTGGTGACATTTGAAAGTGGTGAGACGTAAAAGTTACAGATGAGTGCCCTATGGTGAGGGAGCGTAGCAAGCGTGACCGACCGTCATAAGAGGCACATGGAGCATAAGCCTCAGGTAGCTCCTTCTCTGCCCCTCAAAGCTCCTGGTGATTGAACACTATGCTAAAGGCAGTGGAAAGGGATAACGAACAGTAAGGTAAACCAGGTGCGCAACGCCCATTGGGCTCAAAGGGCTTCAGCCCTCCCTGTTGTGTGTGGCAGCCCGGGCTGAGACAGCTGCCCGGCCACACACACATCCACACCGAGTACTTCACAGGTCTTTAAAATGCCATTTGCTTGTTAATGAGGCTTTTTTGTTTTTCACCCCTTCTTAGTGCCCCTGCATCGCCACTCTGCCTATTGCTGGAAGAATTAGCCCCCCCCTGAAATTTTTTCCTAGTACCGCCCCCCCCCCCCCCCCGAAATTTGGCTCTAGTTGCGCCTCTGAGGTAAACCATGCTAAAGGCAGCTGTAATATAAAAGGCACTGTATGGTGGTGGAGGTCTGTGCGAAAAGGTAGTTTCATGTGATAAGGCACAGTATGGTATGCAATGGAAGTCCATGCAAAAAGGTAGTTTCATATAATAAGGAACAGTATAGTGATGAAGACCATGCTTAAGGCAGCTGTGAGGGATACAGTGCAGTTTAGCATTCAATGGAAATGCTAAATACAGCAGTAAGTGATTCAGCACAGTATGTTGATTGAAAGGTAATGCAAAAGACAGGTGTGAGGTATACTGCACAGTAGAGTCTTGTGAAATAAGGCATAACATGGCTATAAAGAATCTTTGAAGAGACATCTCAGAGGCACATGTAATAACTAGAAACTAGACATTGCATTTGCACGAATAACACATTGCATGTTGGAACTTGTAGTATCGAGAGGATTACAAATTATAGCAGGCAAGGTGTTTGAAAAAATCCCACGTCTAACTGCATATAATACACATCAAGAGATGGGAAATCTTTACATAGGAGGATTTATTAGCAATATGGTTATAAAAGCACACGTTTGACTCCAGCTCTTACTGTCAGGAGAGATGAAGGAAGCTGGGCTTAGCAGGCAGGGTTCTGTGGGGTGCTGGTCCCCCAGCAGCTGGTCTGTGCAGGCATCTCAGCCCTGGGCGTTCCTTCAGTCCCAGTATTGGATTGTGACCCCGGACACCTTCTGTTGTTCACATTCCCAAAGAAGCAGTCCGATCTGATGCCACAGCAGGAAGGTGTATGATTTGTGGGCGAAGTTCATGTTTCTCCACACTACAGCCTCATCCTCGCCCTCTGCCGACACCCATGTGTCCTGTGACACTTAGTAGTGAATCCGGACAAAGAGGTCGTAAATGCTGGAAAGCAATGCCTGAGTGACATGGCAGAGAGCTGGTGGGGGCCTACACCGTTCAGGCCCCCTTCCAAGAATGCACCCTGTCTGTGTAGCTAAGTTACTGCCCTGCTCATGCCTGTTGTAGACACCCTTCAACAAACCAAATCGCTGCCATAAACAACATGAGTCACCTGCCCCTGCTGCAGTGTGCATCTAGCCCAGGTTTCACCGTCTCAGACAATACCCATATCTAAGCCTAGGGCAGGACATAGAAGAGACTTAGAATGTCCTGTGCACTGGATTAAGTTTGGTATATCACCGCATGTCAGAAGGACACCATGTTTCCAGTCCCTGGCATTCCGTTCACAAATCACAGTTCTCAGATTTGTTAGTGAAGTCGGCTCTGTGTGGCATCCATGAATCCTACAACTCCCAGAATGCACTGATTTGGTGGATGAAAACCCAGTACTGGGCACGTGGACTCCTTGGAGCCTCAAAGAGTTTTCAGAGAAATCCTTCATACCTTCATCTTCCCAATCCTATTTAGCGGTAGCAAGGTACCCGTGAATAAATTAATCTATCTGCTGATGAAAAGATTTTCCTTATAAACATTATTTTGAAAGTCTCTCTTTAAATCTATCTGTAGTATTTACAATTTTTAGTAGACCTGACAGAAAGGTTTCTAGCCATAGATTTTTGGCCTACTAATTAGCCAAAAGTCATCCAAATTAGGTTAGGTGAAAAATAACCGTAGATATTTCCTTTTCTTCTCTAATGCCTCCCTCATATCTTCTAGAAGCAACATTTTTAATTCAAGCTTTATCAAGCTGGATTATCCATTTTGTCTCTTCTTCAAACATTTTGGCCTGCTTTTATTAATAAGTTAACCAATCGTGGAAACAGGTCAGCCTGACTCATAACTGCTTGGTGGACAACCTTCACCTGACATTTTGACCTAAAACAGCCAGCTAAGGTAGCTTTGTTTTTTTCTTCTCTGTGGCCTGTCACGCATCACTGCGAATCTTCCTTGCAATTGCTTGGCCACAGTCAGCAGACGAATAAGAGCAACCTGAACTTTTAAATCTGGTATAAATCAGATGAAAATATGATGAAATGTACAGGTAATGAGTTGCTCAATTTGTCCTGCTCTTCAGACTGGATGATTCATACATGTTTTCAACCATCATCACACCATGTTATTTCTTGATCTACTCTTTTACTTAGAGAGTTCATATTTCTAAACCAATAATGCTCGCTTATCTGAACACTGAAGTACAAGCCATTTTTCAAAAGACAGCTTCAATTGCTGCAACAATCAATTGAGAGGGAAAGAGGGATAAAGGACAGTGGAATGAAGGAGATATATAGTCATTTCATACATGGTAGCACATTTACCTCAGAAGGCAGCTACTTCACTGTGTAAGGAAGCAGTGCAGCTGTGGAATGTGAGGTGAACATTACTCAGTTGCAGCAACGGTTCTAACTCGCAAGGCTGTAGACTCTGGACGAAGTCGGGTGAAACTTCTGTTCCCTCCAACTGGAACCAAACCAATCCTGGAGCTTTTCTCATGCTCTTCAGCTTGAGAGAAGCTGCAGGATTGAATGGAGCAGTGTAACCCAGCACTCTGTTTGAGACTGGGAACCTGCCTGTGTAATCCCCTAGCTTCAATGGGTGTGGCAGAAGTGTGCATGTTGGTTTGGCAAGTGCAAGACGTGTCATTCCTGCTGCTGTCAATCAGCAGTAATCACCCCTTCACTAGCTGGTACCAAGAAGATGAGTAAGTATGAGTCCATTTTACTAATGTTAACGTATTCGTTCCTCCTTTAGGGGCAGAGGAGCATTGCAGCAGGTGGGGCAACGCTCCTCCCCCCTAAAGAAGGAACTGCCAATCATCATCCTCAGAGTCTCATACCTGGTCGGCTACACACCGTACCATTCCTAAACACAGTGCAATACCTGTTTTTCCTGAGACCCTTCCTCCCCAAATAGTTCTTAAACCTGGTTGTTCTGCCACTGCCCAGCTCCAAAGTGCCCAACATGTGGTTGTCCGTGCACTCCTAACCTGGTAAGATAGCATGTGCCCGTACCCACAAAACAACAACGGCTGATACAGGGGCATCTAGGCATACACTAGAAATGCCACAGACACACACTTTACATTTTGCCATACGCTGCAGCAATCACGACCCTCACAAAGACAGGATCCACAATAAAAACAAATTCATTTGACATGTCATCAGCAATGTCACTGACCATGTCATGAGTGATGTAATATGTGAGGTCATAAGTAATGCATTGCGGAGACGTAAGTTATAGTTAACGCAGGTAACAATAACTGATGAATTTGTATGGCTTTGTGCGTGTGAAATCTGAGACTATCACGTCACTCTAACCTTTGCTTTTTTTCCGGAAGTTTCTAAGGTTTATTAAAATCTATTTCCTAACTATAACGTCCCTGCAACCTTTGTTTTTTTCCGTGAAAAAAAAATATATATTTATATATATTTAGATATAAATATATAGATATAGATGGATGGGTGGGTGGATAGATAGATAGATAGATAGATAGATAGATAGATAGATAGATAGATAGATAGATAGATAGATAGATAGATAGATAGATAGATAGATAGATAGATAGATAGATAGATAGATAGATAGATAGATAGATAGATAGATAGATAGATAGATAGATAGATAGATAGATAGATAGATAGATAGATAGATAGATACACCCAGATGCAATTCTGAATGATGCCCTGAGGAGAGCTGGCGCAAAGAAAAGAGCAACACTGTTAACACCAAATATACAGTGCAATCAAACGAGACTGAAAAGTGACCAAGACGTGAGATTTGTAACTAACTTCAATACATCAAGTATCAAAGTTAGAAATCTACTCAGGGATAACTGGAAGATCCTACTCATGGACGAAGATCTAAAAGTATTACTGTCACAGAAACCAAACATCACGTACGGTAAGTCACCCTCATTAGGGGATATTTTAAGCAGCTCCCATATGAGACCAGTGGATGCCCTAGCCAATATAACAACATGGATACCGACAATTGCACAGGGTTTTGTCAAATGTACAAAATGTAAAGCCTGCAGGTATGGAAAGAAGAAGATATATAACCATTTATGGCTCAAACAGCAAAATTAAGGAGAAAATTACTTATGAAACACAATTGGTAGTATATGTTTTGGAATGTCAATAGGGAAACCAATACGTAGGCAGTTCCATCAATAAACTTAAACTACATATATTGCAACATCTAAGAGCAGTCACGAATAAAGACTACCAATATGCCATGGCAAAGCATATATGGGAAAACATGATGGCAAGCCTGAGAACATGACATACTATGGCACCGAACATATATAGAAAAAACTGAGAGGAGGAAACACAGAACTGGAACTACGGCAGTGGGAGTCAAGGATGATCCTCCTACTGGGTACAGAGGCTCCCAATGGGCTAAATGCCAATGCTGAATTATACATCCATATCTACATAGAAACTTTGGGAACCCAGGGCACCACCAACAGCTGACAGAAAAGGACTTACTCAATGGATGATTCCCACATCAATATGATTTGGAATCAAGTGATAATGTGATAATGAACATTAAAAGTGGACTGTCCTCTGGATTTTTAAATCTAGAAATATGATGGAGCTTTAGATGTATCTATGTGAGGGATTACTAATATGGGGTCATGGTTTACAAACTTCTCACCAATTGGTCTTAGAATGTTATCAATTTACATGGAAGAGTGGATATGCCTTTATGATGTGAAGGATTACAAAGGAGTGGTACTATGGAACATGACAAAAATAGGGACTTTTTTGTGAAAAGATTGTCATCTTGCATGTATCATTTTTCGGTTTTTGAGGGCATGTTGTCACTTTCAATTGGATTACAGAATATTGTTGTCATTTATTAGATTCATAGCACCTTGCACTTTATAATGTTACAGGTTACAACTTGTGATGTTCACAGAACCATGCACTTTAGGCAAAGCATGGGGATGTCTCTAGGGAGATTAGAATTTGTAGGACCTAACACAAAAATGTGACTTGTTTTATCCATAAATGTGGATAAGAGTGATTTTAAGCATGATAAGATGGTCCTATTACCTGTTTACAGCATGATGGCACTTTAAAATCAAGGTACTGTTTTATGGAGCAATGGCACTTTCAACATCAGAGGGACTTATACGAAAGGTTAATAGCACTTTATTGAATGAACTATAAATTAACTTGGATGCATTTGATTGAATCTTACCTGCTTTTATCTGTTTTATCCATTTATCATGTATTGGAAGTAACAACCGATAAGGAGATGAAAAGATGGAAGGATATTGCCCTCTGACATGTGGAAACAAACTTTAATAGAGAACAATTTTTTCTGGTCCTAATACATGATCTGGTTCCATTTTTACTCTCCTGTATTACTACTTTTGTACACATTTTTTTACTCTCCTGGATACTTCACTTTTACATATAGCTACCTCTCTCCTTTTTATGTCTTTTTGCACTTATAAATGCGCATTTGCATGTCTGCACACCTCCTCATCTCCAACCTTGACTTAGGTTAAAAATAGAAGAACATATTTTCCTCTTTGACAAAGTCTGAAATTCTAAATTGTCACTCTTCTCTCCCCATTCCTTCCCCCCATTTTTCTCCGGGAAAGATCTTAAAAATGATTTTTTCAGGGAACTTTACCGTAATTGGACAGCAACCACAACTTAAGCTAACACAAATGACATGTTATGGGTACTTGAACCATAATTGGAAAACCATTGTCAATATAACAAATGACATGTCAGGACTAAATACCATTGTAATGTAAAAACGGAAAATTGGAATAAGGACATGTGGTGGATCCTATAGAAATATAACATTTATTACCTCCTGTGTGTAGTGCAACAAATATGAAAAATTACAAAAAAATGAAAATAAATTGTGTATCTAGCTTTTTAAATTGTGGAGCAATTTTGGGAGGGAATTTTCCCTTTAAATGGCAAGTCTATACTCATACACTCTATGACCCTGTCAAAGGCTCAGGCAAAAACGCATAGGTCTTTATTTGCACTGTCTGTAGCATGATATAAATAAAATGAAAGGACATACTCTGATCCTGCAAGAACCTGGCTTTGCTGTTTTCTTCCGCACCCTGGGAGTGGGGGACTGCTCTGGTGAAGAAAATTCTGAAAAAATAAATCTCTATATATATCTATATTCACTTAAAAAACCATAGGTTTCACACATGTTATAGTTAGCTGGACATTTCACTCGTGAAAAACCATTGAAATTCCCCCGTTATAGTTAGTGCAGGCAACTATAACTCACGCGACCGCAATCCTCTGCTGATGACGTCAGATATTACATCACTGTATTTAGACACTTATTTACCCATGTCTTCTTCCATTAATTTTTAGCTATACAGATATTACAAATATTTTTTTTTCAGAAAGACACATATGTCATCAGTGATGTAATATCTGACGTCATCAGCAGAGGATTGCGGTCGCGTGAGTTATAGTTGCCTGCACTAACTATAACGGGGGAATTTCAATGGTTTTTCACGAGTGAAATGTCCAGCTAACTATAACATGTGTGAAACCTATGGTTTTTTAAGTGAATTTGCAAGGTTTTTTAAATGCTAATTCCTAACTATAACGTGTGTGAAACCTATGGTTTTTTCAGTGAATTTTTACGGTTTTTCAAATGCTAAGTTATGTATTTATTTTTATTTATTTTTTAAGGTTTTTCACCGTGCGCGTACCGTACGCGCACGGTGCGCTTGGCGCACCGTGTGCGCGCTGTAGGCGCGCGGTGCGCTTCACGCACCACGCGCCCACGTTACGCAGTTCGCGTAATTTTTCCATTTCTACCGTACGCGCACGCTACGCGTACTCCGCAATTTTTCGCAAAAAAATTAAAGGAAATTTTGGCCCTTGGGGGTGCTTCTGGGACCCCCTGACTAAGGCTAGGAGGTCAGGAACTGTCCACCCTGCTCCCTTTTCACGTTCTCCACCTTTGTTTTTCACCCCATCAGACTGCGAGAGACAAAATGGCGGCCGACACTTCCTGGTTTCGACCGATTCAAATGTTTACTAATATCTAACAACCAATCAGAATCCCGCTCGCGCACGTCAGCGTGCGCGTACGGTAAGTTTTACCGTACGCGCACAGAGCGCGCTTACAGATATATATATGCATTTAAATGCTAGTTTTACACCAGACCTGCAAAAGGCACATCCCTGACCTGAGGACTACCTCTCTGCCAAATTTCAAGTAATTCTGTTCAGCTGTTCGGGCTGTAGCTTGGACTAAAGGTCCTATGGAAAAATGCATGGGGAAAACGTGTTTTGGGACCCCCCCTTTTTCTCAGCCCCCGCTTGACGAGTCCCCCCGAGACTTTCAGGGAAGGAGCGGAGCGGAGCGCCCCACCTATTTTGAAAATTTCGCGAGGATTCGTCAATCGGCGCCAAAGTTATTCCAAATAGAATATTGCGGATTTCCTATAGAAACACGGTCCTAACTATAACTATCTACTGGCGACTGCCAGTAGATAATATATATATATCTATATATATATATATATATATATATATATATATATATATATATATATATATATATATATATATATATATATATAATCAGGGGAGGGGTCCCGCTTGTACCGCTGAAGGTACTCGGTACTGTAAATGAACAAGATTCGCCACCACCACCGGTCTCCCACGGACCAAAGGACAAAAGCGGACCGCCAAAAGTCAGTGCAAATTCCAATTTATTTCGTGCCAAGCAAATCTGCCATTACGCGTTTCAACCCTAACTCGGGTCTTGATCACATGACGTATTGCGTAATGAAGTCATGACTTTTAAAGGGATAAACACAAGGATATGACGACACAATGTTAAAGTGCAAATGCATAGTAACTGAAAAGTTACTTCAAGCAGCAAATACTATTCAATTATATATACAAATATCACGCATTGAAACACAATTATTAAATAAATTAAATTGTGAATAAATATATAAATATATAATATATAAATATATATGCTGTTAAATACTAAAAACATTTGCTATAAAATCACAATATGTTAAAAGCGAGCAGCAACAGACATGGTTGGTTAAATGGTTGGAAATAATTCCATAGTTAGTAAATGAACACGACAACTTAGCAATTAAAATCTCACCAATTGGTTCTAAATATAGCTAAAATTGCTAACTCATGTTTTGCAAGTGTGTCTATTCATTTGTTAATCTCAACCAGCCGTTGATGCGTGAATTCATTTGTGCTGCTTGTATGCTGACCAATATAACATTTATTACCTCCTGTGTCTAGTGCAACAAATATGAAAAATTACAAAAAAATGAAAATAAATTGTGTATCTAGCTTTTTAAATTGTGGAGCAATTTTGGGAGGGAATTTTCCCTTTCAATGGCAAGTCTATACTCATACACTCTATGACCCTGTCGAAGTCTCAGGCAAAAACGCATAGGTCTTTATTTGCACTGTCTGTAGCATGATATAAATAAAATGAAAGGACATACTCTGATCCTGCAAGAACCTGGCTTTGCTGTTTTCTTCCGCGCCCTGGGAGTGCGGGGCTGCTCTGGTGAAGAAAATTCTGAAAAAAAAAAATCTCTATATATATCTATATATATATATATATATATATATATATATATATATATATTCAGGGAAAAAACCATGGGTTTCACACACGTTATAGTTAGGAATTAGCATTTAAAAAACCTTGCAAATTCAGTGAAAAAACCATAGGTTTCACACACGTTATAGTTAGCTGGACATTTCACTCGTAAAAAAACAATGAAATACCCCCGTTATAGTTAGTTAAGCTAACTATAACTCGCGCACCCGCAATCCACTGCTGATGACGTCACATATTACATCACTCATGACATGGTCAGTGACATCACTCATGACATCACTGATGACATCTCAAATGACATCACTGATGACATCATCCAGTGAATGTGTATTTTAATGAAAATTAAATATGTTTAATATATGTATATCTCACGGACGATAGAAGAATAAATGGGTATATAAGTGTCTAAATGGATGATTTGTTTTTGTAAAATTGATTGTATAACTGACTGATTAAGTGTATCTTAGTGAATATATGGCTTACAGAGTAATGTTTAAATATGTAATTATCTGTATCAGTCTCTCACTTTGTGTATAAGTGGCTGCATGGGTTGGTGAGTAGCTATATGGGTGTTTTTATAGGATATTAGGTGGTTTTTTGAGTATCAGACTGAGTGTCTGCATGGTTCGGTGGGGGGTATTACGTAGTGCATAGGTGCATGAATGAGTGACTCACTGGTTGTATGTGTTGAAGACAGCATGTGTGCAGGACTGTATGGGTGGATGAGTGTGTGTATGGGTGTGTTAGTGAGTGAATGACTGTCTCAATAGTGTCTTTATGAGTAACTGCATATGTTTTAAACTACTATATGTGACTATTGGTGTATATAAGTCAGTATATGTGAGAGTGAGAGATTAAAAGAGTTCCTGTATGAATAAGTATGTGTTTCTATAAGTGATTGTTTAAAAGACTAAGTATGTGTAACTTTCCGTAGAAGTAAGTGTGGTGGTGTGTGTATAACTGTATATGCAAATAAATCTATGTTTGATTCTTTATTTTCATGAGTGAGTATGTGTGTCATTAACTCTGTGGATGAGTGGCATTTTGTAGCAGGATGTATAGGTGTACGAGTACATATGATGAGTGAGTACATGTATGAGTGTCTGTACAGGAATGTTCGTGAATGTGTGGATGTGTATGTGGATCTTAGAATTACTGAAGAGGTTGTTGTAACTGGTATCGGTATGTCCATTTTTTTGAAAATTTTAGTCTCTATTTTTGAATGTGTGTTTCAAAGGTTATATTAGGGTGAGAGGAGGTCTACCACTCTGTCACAAGGATGATGTCATCAGTGATGTCATTTGAGATGTCATCAGTGATGTCATGAGTGATGTCACTGACCATGTCATGAGTGATGTAATATGTGACGTCATCAGCAGTGGATTGCGGGTGCACGAGTTATAGTTAGCTTAACTAACTATAACGGGGGTATTTCATTGGTTTTTTATGAGTGAAATGTCCAGCTAACTATAACGTGTTTGAAACCTATGGTTTTTTCACTGAATTTGCAAGGTTTTTTAAATGCTAATTCCTAACTATAACGTGTGTGAAACCCATGGTTTTTTCACTGAATTTGCAAGGTTTTTTAAATGCTAATTCCTAACTATAATGTGTGTGAAACCCATGGTTTTTTCAGTGAATTTGCAAGGTTTTTTAAATGCTAATTCCTAACTATAACGTGTGTGAAACCCATGGTTTTTTCAGTGAATTTGTATGGTTTTTTAAATGCTAATTCCTAACTATAACGTGTGTGAAACCCATGGTTTTTTCACTGAATTTGCAAGGTTTTTTAAATGCTAATTCCTAACTATAATGTGTGTGAAACCCATGGTTTTTTCAGTGAATTTGCAAGGTTTTTTAAATGCTAATTCCTAACTATAACGTGTGTGAAACCCATGGTTTTTTCAGTGATTTTATATGGTTTTTTAAATACAAATTCTTCTATTAAACGTGTGACTTTTTTTTTTTTATTTGCAAGGTTTTTTACATTTTTTTTTTTACTTTATATTCTCTTTAAACACTATGCATAAATGTAAAAAATTCTGCAATATATTATTTTTTCTCATTTTTTTTTACCAAACAGGTAAGATATATTAGTATAACATAGTGATTCTTTTTTTTTTTTTTTTTTTTTTTTACGTGGCGTACGTTTTGCCTCCTGTACGTAATATTTCTATTCTTTTTGTGTATTGTTACGCAATTTACGTAGTCGTGCGTACTGCGTACGCGGCGCGTAAGCGCATACGCTACTCGCGCACGTTACGCGGAAGTGTTGGGGCGTGCCTGTTATGCGCATGCGCGCGTGCGCATGTCTTTTATACACGCATGCGTACTTTTACCGTAAGCGCTCCGTAAGCGCTCCGTAAGTGCTCCGTAAGCGGAACGTACGCGCACGGTGGGTCATGTGATCAAGAAACAACACTTTTGATTGGTTTAAAGTACTTTCAGTTCTAGAACTCTCCTACACCACACCCATTCCCCTCATTTCTGCTTGTGATCCCTTAGGAGAAGGAGCTGAGTTGTCTTTGGGATACGATGGCAGACCAGCACTCCCCTTCTGAGAGTGAGGCTAGCAGCACCACCATCAGGCAGAGAAGGAGGAAACAGAAGAGCTCTTTTATATGGGAGTATTTTACTTTTCCTGAGGGCGAGAAAAAAGTAAATGCTGCTTTAGTGACTTGCAAGCTGTGCCAGCGTGTACTTTCAAGAAGTAATCCTAACAAGAAGTATTCCTTTGGGAATCACACTATGTTGAGACACCTTGAGGATGTACACCCTAGGACACATGCTCGACATACTAGAGGAAACCCTTCAGTAAGTTGTGCAAGCACATCCACAGCAGCTCAGCCGAGTCCATCTTCGGAAGCTCAGCTGAGCCCTTCATCTGTGGGGGCAGATTCACCTTTTTCTGGTCCTCTGGAAACTAACCCTCGATTTGCGAGGGTTACAATGCGGTGCTCAAATTGCCATGGTCTAATTGTTCATAGGGAGACCAGTGTTCCCCTAATTAACAACAAAATAGACCAGCACATTTGTCCTACCAGCTAATATTCCCATTCTTCCTTTCCTCTGTCCCTGCATGAACACAACGGCTCTTTTAAGAGCCAACCTTACCTCTCAACTTTTTTAAAAAAAAATCTTAAAAACTTTTTTTTTTTTTTTTACCGTACGCGTACGGTAAGCGTATTTTTATTTTATTTTTTTAAAAACACTAAAAAACAATTATCACATTACAAGGTCTTTGAGGGATTAATAACGAAATACTGAAAATCTGTTTGAGGAGAAGTGGAAAAAAGGGACCATCTAATTTCTGACTTACCTGACCCACCCAAAAATTTAATTATCAATTTACATTTAATTGAAATTGCTTGTAAAAATGGTTTTATTTTTCGAAAATGTTCTTTCTCAATCTGAAAAAAAAAGAAAAAAGTATTAATATTTAATAAAACATTTTATAATACAGTACACATATTTACATATTTTCCAAAAACAATTTTTTGCCATTTTTTTGCTGTTTTCAGAATATATTGCATTTCACTATTAATCGTGAAAGCAATTGCATTCATCACTTAACAGCGGGCAAAAAAAAAATAACAATCTCAAAGATTG
Organism: Triturus cristatus; assembly: GCF_964204655.1. NCBI lineage: Eukaryota > Metazoa > Chordata > Amphibia > Caudata > Salamandridae > Triturus > Triturus cristatus. The sequence continues at coordinate 725,210,655 of NC_140586.1, forward strand.
TTTTAAAAAAGCCCAGAATCTCTTCTCACTTAAACATAACATTATAGAAATGCAAAATATTCAAAAAAAATATCATCTAATAACTATAACTATTTCTAAAAAATACCGTCTGTCAATTTTGTTTCAGAAGCATAATCACAAAAATAATATATCTCAAATAACTCCACAATACATCTGGTTACCTTTCCTTTAGGCCAAATAGTAATTTTAAAATTCTTTTTTGATTAAATTTCCAATGGTAATCCAATAAAATTCCAAAATTTAAATTGTACAGATGTTACCGATTCTCTCTAAAATGTTGGTTTCCGAAAGATTAATTAGGAATTAAATAAGTCCACAATACATCTGGTTACCTTTCCTTTAGGCCAAATGGTAATTTTAAAATTCTTTTTTGATTAAATTTCCAATGGTAATCCAATAAAATTCCAAAATTTAAATTGTACAGATGTTACCGATTCTCTCTAAAATTTTGGTTTCCGAAAGATTAATTAGGAATTAAATAAGTCCACAATACAATTGGTTACCTTTCCTTTAGGCCAAATGGTAATTTGAAAAATCTTTTTATTTGAAAATTCCAATGGTAATCCAATAAAATGGTAAAATGGATTGGTACAGATGTTGCCAATTCTCTCTAAAATTTTGGTTTCAGGAAGATTAGATAGGAATTTGCTAAATCAAAAGGCAAACGTTGCTTAAAAACCAATTGACAATCATTACACATTGTCCAGCCTTTTTTACATTTTAGATAAACTGTGTAATGACCAGAAGTTACAGTAGGTCCTTCATGGAAAATTATTGCAACTGTTACAAAAGTTTTTCCTGAAATTGATAATTGCTGTCCTGTAAACTTCTTTATTAAAGTATCTAATTTTGAACCATCAGCTCTACATCGTTGCATCCATAAAATTACATACTGTCCGTATTCCTTTAAAATTAACGTTGAAAACATGTCAGATTTACACTCACCGCATTCCATGCTATGATTAGCATCTTTAACTAATTTAGCAAAAGTGACTGTTTTACTCTCTGGCAATGTTAAATAAATAAACCTTTCAGAATCAACATTAGATCCACATGTATTGAAACAGTTTTCACAACTATGTTCCCATTTATAAGAGAGACCAAACATATTTTCAATGTGTACCCCTTCTTCTTCCAGTACCTGAAGAAAATACATCAAGAATTCCTGTGCGTCTTGCCGTACATTTTGAGAAAACTGTGTACATCCTGAACATACATCTAAAAGTTTTCTAATTTCAGTAGCACTTTCTATTTTAGTTTTATCATTACTCAGCTTTTCAAAAATGAGACTCAACTCAGAACAGAATCTTTTTCTCTGATTTACTATTATCTGCTCTTGCAAACTTTCAAGATAAAATACAACATTCAGCACTACATTAGCGTAGCAGTTGACACCAGAGCTATTTTCAAAATGACAACCAACAACCTCTTCAACATTTTCCTTTTTCTTTTTGCTTGCAATTACATCAGTCTTCTTTTTTTTTCTCCTCTCTACATCCTCATTACAGATATTCTCAATTCTCCTTTTTCGAGAAACAACACTTTTTTCCAACACAGGATACTGACCTAAATGAGGAGCATAGGTTCTTCTTAATCTATTATACTCCTTTACACAATTTGCATCAGCACTAACTTTTGAGTCATCAAAGTCTATCATAAATAAACCAGATAATGTTTTCACTCGTGACAAAGCAACATAAGCCATACCTTCTTTGAACACAGTTGAACCTATGTTCACAAAAGCACAATCTACAGTCAATCCTTGAGACTTGTGAATTGTTACAGCATATGCTAGAGAAAACGGAAACTGCTTCCTACGTACATATAAGTCTTTCACAAGCATGAAACGAACTGTACAACGACAAATGTCTATAACTTCTTCTATCTGATCAAATTTTATTTTAAACATTCAATTCCATCTTTTTTCTGGTAATTAATAAAACCCACAACTCTTCCCATAGCTCCATTCACTAAACCTTTTTCAACATCCAAATTTCTCCTTAAAAATACTCCACAGTTCATGCAAACATATAGATTTTTTTCTAATCCAGCAGTTTTGGAAATGTTCTTCTCTAGTGAATCCAATTTATTTTTCAGTTTGCCTGTTAATGTAAAAGTAATTCTTTCATGCTGAATTTTGTCCACTGCTTCCAATTTCCTAATCTCTTCCTTTTCCAATTTCAAAAGTTCCTCATTGAATATTGAGCATTCACATAGAGTTGGCATTAAGCAGATTACACTTTTCTTTTCTGCCATGTTCTTGTATATTTTCTCTGCAACTATTTCTTCCTTTGGGAATAAATTATGTAGCAACCGACTCTGTAATGCTTTCGTGCCAGCTTCAGTGAGTAGTCCAATTCTGATATCTTTCAGAATACTTCCATATTCTTCATCGTTTGCTTGCCTCATATTAGTAGTAAGTTCCTTGTACTCAAAGAAGGACCAAATATTTGCATTACCAATGCTTCCCAATGACTTCTTTGTGTCTTCATGTGTCACAGTATTAAACACTGGTTGTCCTTTAACTGGAGTAAGCTGTAGAAGATCCCCAAAAACTATGACATGTTTTCCACCAAATAACACGTCATAGTCTGTCCTTAGAATTTGCTGCATTCTTAAATGCACAAAGGCAAGCATTAAGTTTGATACCATGCTCACCTCATCAATAATGAGAACTTGCATCTTCTTCAATACTCTTGAAACTTCCAAGCATGCTTCTCCAGTTAGCTTGTGGTATTGTATTTTGTTCTCATGCTCCACTGGTAACATTAGCAAACGATGTAAGGTGATTCCTTTTATGTTATATGCTGCTAACCCAGTTGGAGCAGTAACCACACAAGACAAAGTTGAATCCGTTTTTTGCTGTAGGTAGCTTCTGATGGCTTTTATTAAGAAACTTTTTCCAGTTCCAGCTTGTCCGCTTACATACATCCTGATTGGTTGAAATGATGTGCATGAGCACTCTTTTTTTTCATGTAGTAATCCGTGATCAATTTTGTTTCTGATCTCTTCATAAATTTGTTGCTGCTCTTCATTCAGTTGTCTTTCCAAATTTGGTAAGTCTATTAATTCTTCTTGAGCTTGATTCATAGCCGTTTCCACTTCAGTCATAGCTATTGCAGCTTCATTTTCAACGATTGGTTGTCCTAGGGGATCTTGACTGAGTGTTCCAGAACTTTGGCTGTCTTGAGAACTGTCTCTAGCTACTTCAGCTGCAATTGTAGTTTCCTGTTCAATTTCTTCATTTAACATTTGCACATAATTTGTGAAAGTACTGCATTCTATGCTGTCTTTGCAAGCATTAAAGGAATCTTCATAGCTTTGAAATTCTCCCAGTAGTTCGTCCTCTGAACGCCATGGTTTAAACAGCTGTAAAAGAGCCAAGTAGTAAAATTCCTTTTTGTCAGTAGTGTCGCAACTCAGCTTCCGGTGATTTATCAAACTTCCTTTTGTTTGCTTCACCAAACATCCTTCCTCACCAATGACTTTATATTTTCCATTGTTGATGTCTTCTGTGGCTTTCCGTGAATAAATGTAGTTCTGCAGCACTTCATAGAGACACATGTTCTCTAGATGAAGACTTCCCTTTGGGTAATATGTGTCCAACATGTTTGATTTCAAAATATCTGTACTTTCTGGGTCATTCTCGGCCAAATATTCAATTTCTCCAACAGATTTCAGTACCCGATTTCTCATTGCTGCAAGGCCTAAACTTGCCCAAATTATTCTTCTTGATTTCGAGTAGAGATTAGCAGAAGATAACCTATCTGAACATTCGTAGGATCCAATTTCTCGATGCGATAACATCTTTAAACTGAAACTGTATAGCTTCTTACTGACAGTCTTCTCGTGAGAAATCTCTTCCCACATTTCTTTCAATTCAGTTTTTTCTGATTTAGTAATGTAAGACGTTACATATCGAACAACAGCAATTGAATTGTCAGCTACATACTGTATATCCATGTTAGCATTCCACATGGATAAAATGACTGGGTTGTAGTCATTTATATTTTTTGATTCTTCTTTTCTTTTTAGGTTGTATGTATTCTTAGGTGATTTTCTTGTAATAGTATGTCTCACAGCTGACATAAAACTGTTTACTCTTCCTTTTGAAAGAACAGGTCGTGGAAATCCAAATCGACATTTAGTGTAGAATTTATCTTTGCTCTTGTATTTCCGTCGACAGTATTTTCCACACCGATGACTTTGGAAACGTAAAACTTGCTCCTTTAACTTTTTCTCTTCTGTGCTTTTTGGTATAGCACATGTTGCATATTCTTCAATGAAAGATAACACTGCTTCATCAGTATCTGTTCCAAACTTTGGGGCATCCTTGATCCACAACAGCATATGAATATGAGGAGCACCTCTTGCTTGGTACTCTTTTCTCCAAAAGAAATCCACAACTTCTCCAAGAGGTGGATTTTTTTTATTGCAGATAAAGCACATCATGGCCTCAAATCTATTATTGAAATATCTGCAAACATTAACCGGATCCAATGAGCACAGTTCTCCTGCTGTCTTGTATTCGATGTTTTTAATGTTTGAATTTGCCTCTCGTAGAAAATCCAGTAAATCATCCCAAGCGTACTCGGCACAGCTTAGGGTAAGGAACCATGTTGGAGTTCCTAAATTCCGTAACATGCATTTTAATTCACCATGGCGTCGGTACCAATATTCATTTGTCCCACGCTGACAAGCCATCAGATTGGTCAGTTGTGTTTCCAAATGATCATCTCGGTGCTGCACTTTCTCCATAAAATCCTTAGCAGACACATTTTGTAAATGTACTCCACTTTTTAAAATGTGATTTACTGCATAAGATAATGCAGACAAGTCGCTTTCAAATAAAAGATGGAACAAATAAGGAATACTTTGTCGAAATCTTGGATCTTCTGCATATAGTCTTGTAGTCCGATACTCAGAAGCTGGAATCTGTTCTGGACGTTCATCGTATCGTCTTCCTTTTCCTGTAGGAAACAGCTGGGGAAAACATCGAGCTTCCAAGCTCTCCTCCCATACACTCACAGGAGATCCTTTTGCTTTCTTCATCTGAAACAGATCAATAGTGTCTCCCATAACTTCTTTTGAATGAAGAGGATGTATGCTAAAATGTTCATAAATTTCTTCTTCCTTTGACTTGTCCACTTTTTCAATTTGTCCAGTTGGTGTTTCTGTGTCTTCTTGTAAATCTTCTTCTTCTTCTTCTATATAAATTGATTCATACCATTTGTAATTCCTTTTCAAATACAAATTTGCTCTTTGTACTTTCCGTACATCTACCAGCTCCTGCCAAATCTTCTTATTCTTTGTAGGTACACCATTAACCAGAATAACTAATGGTTCAGTTTCCAAAGTATATGCATCAATAGTTTCCATATTTTTTTTCAAATCCAATGGCAAATACACCACTCTACCTTTTATACCTCTCAGTAAATCTGAAGGAGGTAATTTACCAGTTTTGGGCTCCATACGTACTATGGTCTGGAACGGATGAACACATTGAATGAGTATAGACTCATATGTATTTAATTCAGAAAGTTCGGCAGGAATAGCATCCAATTCTAAATTATTATGTACATCTCTGGTCGGCATTCTATTTTCTTCTAACTTATTATAACAGTATTTACAAATACGCTGATCTTCACCCAATTCAAAACAATTTTCAAGAAATATATATGTGGCAAAATCCTTCCACTTATAATTATCTTCATTTTCACTTTTTCTGTAGAGATCAACATTCCTGGTTTGTTTTTTATAATGAGTTCTGCGGCAACAAATACAAGTAATATTTGGTCTTTCATTAGAGATTATTGCAAATTTTGTCATGTGATCATCAAATTTATTACTTACAGAGGGTTCTACATTCTCTTCCACTTCTTCCTCAATAACTGTGTCATTACCTGCACTGTCTTGTTCTGGACCAAAGTAACTAAACTGAATTTCATCAGTAACCTTCTCTACATCTGATACCGATCCACGGAACAGAGCCCTATTCAATTCATCTAACTTTATTGCTGGACTTTTAGCAAAATACAATCGTCTCACAAACTTTCTCATTTCAGTATGATGAACAGCCAGCATCCTAAAATGATGAAAAACACTTTTACACACTTTTCTAGATAGACAAGCCAGAGAATGTCCCTGCAAACCAGTATTCTCTCTCACTCTGCAAGGATCTAGACTTTGAAGCACCTTAATCTTCTGTTTTACACTTTTTTTACTATATTCTCTTAGAAACTCACGAAATTTATCAATAGATTCCTGACGCACAGTGCAAATACTACTACAATTCCAAGTATACACTGGGGCTTTAGGACGTTTCCCCATAGCCTCATCCGCCATCACTTGTTCCTCATCTCTTGGAACCATTTTCTCCCTCTCCATTATACAACCATTTTTCACTTCATAAGCACGAACTCTGGTGTCAACTGCATGCAGCAAACTATTACTTTGAAGATAACTCTCTTCATTAAAAAAAGGTTCACTACTTGAACTATGCATCCATTCCCCTAAAAACACTTTACAAAAGTTTGTTCTTTTCACTAGTCTTTTCCTTTTGCTTTGTGATTTCAGTACATTGACGATTTTATCTAATGTACGCATCCTGTTCAAAATTAAAATGAATAGTTTCCTTTTTAATTCTAAAGCCTTTGCTACAATGGCTTCAATTGCTTTTTTTCTCTTATAAAATTTTGCTTTTTTCTTATATTTCTTCACATCCTTTATCAAATTGGACATAACTCTTCTCTGAAACATTTTTCTACGAATCTCTTTAAACGCTGTTTTTCTTTCTAAGTTAATCTTTATTGTTTCTGAAGCTATATTTGCATTAACTAAATGCTCAATTTTTTCCTGTTGTTTTCTATTTAAAACATTATTTCCAGTACAGACATTTTGTACATTTTTCCTTTTTTTGAAGATATTGTTTAAAAAATCTTTTGTCTGCTTACCAGAAGACTTTCTCTTTTTCCCAACATGAGCATCTCCAACTAACTTAGGTCCACCAGTTGTCTTCAAATATAGATTTTTTTTGTGGTTTTTCCTTAGTCTGGATTTTGTAGGCATCTTAAATTTTGTTCACTGCTCTTCCGCAATACCTGAAAAAAACTAAAAAAAAATTCCTTTATTTTATTTAAATATATTACTATATTTTTTCTGATCTTTTCAAATCTTAAAATACTATGTACCCCTTTCCGACAAGTGAAAATCACAATAACACCATCACAAATTAAATATCTAAAAACAATTCCTGTGTGCACACAGAGTCATGGTTTGATATTAGGCAGAAAACGAAATTTCTTTGCCAATTTGAATGCACACTTACTACTCTTTTTTTGGCAAGTGATAAGTACTTTTACAGTCTGACACATTTTCAATCCACTTTTCAGATTCTGAAAACAGCACATGTCCAAACAGCTTTTTTTGACCAGGAACATGTGTAACCTGGGTGACTGACTACACTCCAGCAAGGGCAACCAGCCTTAGTGATGCTGAATGTATTTGCATTACTGACTGGAACCTCAAACCCCACTCGGTTGTGAATACTATGCATATTTCTACACGGTAAGCAGCTGGGTGTGTGCAAAGAGTCTGCTTCTGCAGAAAAATAGCTGCCCCTTTCCTACTAATGCAAATCTAACATTACCAGAGTAATACGCAATAAATGTCTGTCAACAATTCCTCTTTGCACACAGAGTCATGGTTTGATATTAGGCAGAAAACGAAATTTCTTTGCCAATTTGAAAGCACACTTACTACTCTTTTTTTGGGAAGTGATAAGTACTTTTACAGTCTGACACATTTTCAATCCACTTTTCAGATTCTGAAAACAGCACATGTCCAAACAGCTTTTTGAGACCAGGAACATGTGTAACCTGGGTGAATGACTACACTCCAGCAAGGGCAACCAGCCTTAGTGATGCTGAATGTATTTGCATTACTGACTGCAACCTCAAACCCCACTCGGTTGTGAATACTATGCATGTTTCTACAGGGTAAGCAGCTGGGTGTGTGCAAAGAGTCTGCTTCTGCAGAAAAATAGCTGCCCCTTTCCTACTAATGCAAATCTAAAATTACCAGAGTAATACGCAATAAATGTCTGTCAACAATTCCTCTTTGCACACAGAGTCATGGTTTGATATTAGGCAGAAAACGAAATTTCTTTGCCAATTTGAAAGCACACTTACTACTCTTTTTAGGCAAGTGATAAGTACTTTTACAGTCTGACACATTTTCAATCCACTTTTCAGATTCTGAAAACAGCACATGTCCAAACAGCTTTTTGAGACCAGGAACATGTGTAACCTGGGTGAATGACTACACTCCAGCAAGGGCAACCAGCCTTAGTGATGCTGAATGTATTTGCATTACTGACTGCAACCTCAAACCCCACTCGGTTGTGAATACTATGCATGATTCTACAGGGTAAGCAGCTGGGTGTGTGCAAAGAGTCTGCTTCTGCAGAAAAATAGCTGCCCCTTTCCTACTAATGCAAATGTAAAATTACCAGAGTAATACGCAATAAATGTCTGTCAACAATTCCTCTTTGCACACAGAGTCATGGTTTGATATTAGGCAGAAAACGAAATTTCTTTGCCAATTTGAAAGCACACTTACTACTCTTTTTTTGGCAAGTGATAAGTACTTTTACAGTCTGACACATTTTCAATCCACTTTTCAGATTCTGAAAACAGCACATGTCCAAACAGCTTTTTTAGACCAGGAACATGTGTAACCTGGGTGACTGACTACACTCCAGCAAGGGCAACCAGCCTTAGTGATGCTGAATGTATTTGCATTACTCACTACAACCTCAAACCCCACTCGGTTGTGAATAGTATGCATGTTTCTACAGGGTAAGCAGCTGGGTGTGTGCAAAGAGTCTGCTTCTGCAGAAAAATAGCTGCCCCTTTCCTACTAATGCAAATCTAAAATTACCAGAGTAATACGCAATAAATGTCTGTCAACAATTCCTCTTTGCACACAGAGTCATGGTTTGATATTAGGCAGAAAACGAAATTTCTTTGCCAATTTGAAAGCACACTTACTACTCTTTTTTTGGCAAGTGATAAGTACTTTTACAGTCTGACACATTTTTAATCCACTTTTCAGATTCTGAAAACAGCACATGTCCAAACAGCTTTTTGAGACCAGGAACATGTGTAACCTGGGTGAATGACTACACTCCAGCAAGGGCAACCAGCCTTAGTGATGCTGAATGTATTTGCATTACTGACTGCAACCTCAAACCCCACTCGGTTGTGAATACTATGCATGTTTCTACAGGGTAAACAGCTGGGTGTGTGCAAAGAGTCTGCTTCTGCAGAAAAATAGCTGCCCCTTTCCTACTAATGCAAATGTAAAATTACCAGAGTAATACGCAATAAATGTCTGTCAACAATTCCTCTTTGCACACAGAGTCATGGTTTGATATTAGGCAGAAAACTAAATTTCTTTGCCAATTTGAAAGCACACTTACTACTCTTTTTTTGGCAAGTGATAAGTACTTTTACAGTCTGACACATTTTCAATCCACTTTTCAGATTCTGAAAACAGCACATGTCCAAACAGCTTTTTGAGACCAGGAACATGTGTAACCTGGGTGACTGACTACACTCCAGCAAGGGCAACCAGCCTTAGTGATGCTGAATGTATTTGCATCGCTGACTGCAACCTCAAACCCCACTCGGTTGTGAATACTATGCATGTTTCTACAGGGTAAGCAGCTGGGTGTGTGCTAAGAGTCTGCTTCTGCAGAAAAATAGCTGCCCCTTTCCTACTAATGCAAATGTAAAATTACCAGAGTAATACGCAATAAATGTCTGTCAACAATTCCTCTTTGCACACAGAGTCATGGTTTGATATTAGGCAGATAACGAAATTTCTTTGCCAATTTGAAAGCACACTTACTACTCTTTTTTTGGCAAATGATAAGTACTTTTACAGTCTGACACATTTTCAATCCACTTCTCAGATTCTGAAAACAGCACATGTTCAAACAGCTTTTTGAGACCAGGAACATGTGTAACCTGGGTGACTGACTACACTCCAGCAAGGGCAACCAGCCTTAGTGATGCTGAATGTATTTGCATTACTCACTGCAACCTCAAACCCCACTCGGTTGTGAATACTATGCATGTTTCTACAGGGTAAGCAGCTGGGTGTGTGCAAAGAGTCTGCTTCTGCAGAAAAATAGCTGCCCCTTTCCTACTAATGCAAATGTAAAATTACCAGAGTAATACGCAATAAATGTCTGGCAACAATTCCTCTTTGCACACAGAGTCATGGTTTGATATTAGGCAGAAAACGAAATTTCTTTGCCAATTTGAAAGCACACTTACTACTCTTTTTTTGGCAAGTGATAAGTACTTTTACAGTCTGACACATTTTCAATCCACTTTTCAGATTCTGAAAACAGCACATGTCCAAACAGCTTTTTGAGACCAGGAACATGTGTAACCTGGGTGACTGACTACACTCCAGCAAGGGCAACCAGCCTTAGTGATGCTGAATGTATTTGCATTACTGACTGCAACCTCAAACCCCACTCGGTTGTGAATACTATGCATGTTTCTACAGGGTAAGCAGCTGGGTGTGTGCAAAGAGTCTGCTTCTGCAGAAAAATAGCTGCCCCTTTCCTCCTAATGCAAATCTAAAATTACCAGAGTAATACGCAATAAATGTCTGTCAACAATTCCTCTTTGCACACAGAGTCATGGTTTGATATTAGGCAGAAAACGAAATTTCTTTGCCAATTTGAAAGCACACTTACTACTCTTTTTTAGGCAAGTGATAAGTACTTTTACAGTCTGACACATTTTCAATCCACTTTTCAGATTCTGAAAACAGCACATGTCCAAACAGCTTTTTGAGACCAGGAACATGTGTAACCTGGGTGAATGACTACACTCCAGCAAGGGCAACCAGCCTTAGTGATGCTGAATGTATTTGCATTACTGACTGCAACCTCAAACCCCACTCGGTTGTGAATACTATGCATGATTCTACAGGGTAAGCAGCTGGGTGTGTGCAAAGAGTCTGCTTCTGCATTAAAATAGCTGCCCCTTTCCTACTAATGCAAATGTAAAATTACCAGAGTAATACGCAATAAATGTCTGTCAACAATACCTCTTTGCACACAGAGTCATGGTTTGATATTAGGCAGAAAACAAAATTTCTTTGCCAATTTGAAAGCACACTTACTACTCTTTTTTAGGCAAGTGATAAGTACTTTTACAGTCTGACACATTTTCAATCCACTTTTCAGATTCTGAAAACAGCACATGTCCAAACAGCTTTTTGAGACCAGGAACATGTGTAACCTGGGTGACTGACTACACTCCAGCAAGGGCAACCAGCCTTAGTGATGCTGAATGTATTTGCATTACTGACTGCAACCTCAAACCCCACTCGGTTGTGAATACTATGCATGTTTCTACAGGGTAAGCAGCTGGGTGTGTGCAAAGAGTCTGCTTCTGCAGAAAAATAGCTGCCCCTTTCCTACTAATGCAAATGTAAAATTACCAGAGTAATACGCAATAAATGTCTGTCAACAATTCCTCTTTGCACACAGAGTCATGGTTTGATATTAGGCAGAAAACGAAATTTCTTTGCCAATTTGAAAGCACACTTACTACTCTTTTTTAGGCAAGTGATAAGTACTTTTACAGTCTGACACATTTTCAATCCACTTTTCAGATTCTGAAAACAGCACATGTCCAAACAGCTTTTTGAGACCAGGAACATGTGTAACCTGGGTGACTGACTACACTCCAGCAAGGGCAACCAGCCTTAGTGATGCTGAATGTATTTGCATTACTGACTGCAACCTCAAACCCCACTCGGTTGTGAATACTATGCATGTTTCTACAGGGTAAACAGCTGGGTGTGTGCAAAGAGTCTGCTTCTGCAGAAAAATAGCTGCCCCTTTCCTACTAATGCAAATGAAAAATTACCAGAGTAATACGCAATAAATGTCTGTCAACAATTCCTCTTTGCACACAGAGTCATGGTTTGATATTAGGCAGAAAACGAAATTTCTTTGCCAATTTGAAAGCACACTTACAACTCTTTTTTTGGCAAGTGATAAGTACTTTTACAGTCTGACACATTTTCAATCCACTTTTCAGATTCTGAAAACAGCACATGTCCAAACAGCTTTTTGAGACCAGGAACATGTGTAACCTGGGTGACTGACTACACTCCAGCAAGGGCAACCAGCCTTAGTGATGCTGAATGTATTTGCATTACTGACTGCAACCTCAAACCCCACTCGGTTGTGAATACTATGCATGTTTCTACAGGGTAAGCAGCTGGGTGTGTGCAAAGAGTCTGCTTCTGCAGAAAAATAGCTGCCCCTTTCCTACTAATGCAAATGTAAAATTACCAGAGTAATACGCAATAAATGTCTGTCAACAATTCCTCTTTGCACACAGAGTCATGGTTTGATATTAGGCAGAAAACGAAATTTCTTTGCCAATTTGAAAGCACACTTACTACTCTTTTTTAGGCAAGTGATAAGTACTTTTACAGTCTGACACATTTTCAATCCACTTTTCAGATTCTGAAAACAGCACATGTCCAAACAGCTTTTTGAGACCAGGAACATGTGTAACCTGGGTGACTGACTACACTCCAGCAAGGGCAACCAGCCTTAGTGATGCTGAATGTATTTGCATTACTGACTGCAACCTCAAACCCCACTCGGTTGTGAATACTATGCATGTTTCTACAGGGTAAACAGCTGGGTGTGTGCAAAGAGTCTGCTTCTGCAGAAAAATAGCTGCCCCTTTCCTACTAATGCAAATGTAAAATTACCAGAGTAATACGCAATAAATGTCTGTCAACAATTCCTCTTTGCACACAGAGTCATGGTTTGATATTAGGCAGAAAACGAAATTTCTTTGCCAATTTGAAAGCACACTTACAACTCTTTTTTTGGCAAGTGATAAGTACTTTTACAGTCTGACACATTTTCAATCCACTTTTCAGATTCTGAAAACAGCACATGTCCAAACAGCTTTTTGAGACCAGGAACATGTGTAACCTGGGTGACTGACTACACTCCAGCAAGGGCAACCAGCCTTAGTGATGCTGAATGTATTTGCATTACTGACTGCAACCTCAAACCCCACTCGGTTGTGAATACTATGCATGTTTCTACAGGGTAAGCAGCTGGGTGTGTGCAAAGAGTCTGCTTCTGCATTAAAATAGCTGCCCCTTTCCTACTAATGCAAATGTAAAATTACCAGAGTAATACGCAATAAATGTCTGTCAACAATTCCTCTTTGCACACAGAGTCATGGTTTGATATTAGGCAGAAAACGAAATTTCTTTGCCAATTTGAAAGCACACTTACTACTCTTTTTTAGGCAAGTGATAAGTACTTTTACAGTCTGACACATTTTCAATCCACTTTTCAGATTCTGAAAACAGCACATGTCCAAACAGCTTTTTGAGACCAGGAACATGTGTAACCTGGGTGACTGACTACACTCAAGCAATTGCAACCAGCCTTAGTGATGCTGAATGTATTTGCATTACTGACTGCAACCTCAAACCCCACTCGGTTGTGAATACTATGCATGTTTCTACAGGGTAAGCAGCTGGGTGTGTGCAAAGAGTCTGCTTCTGCAGAAAAATAGCTGCCCCTTTCCTACTAATGCAAATGTAAAATTACCAGAGTAATACGCAATAAATGTCTGTCAACAATTCCTCTTTGCACACAGAGTCATGGTTTGATATTAGGCAGAAAACTAAATTTCTTTGCCAATTTGAAAGCACACTTACTACTCTTTTTTTGGCAAGTGATAAGTACTTTTACAGTCTGACACATTTTCAATCCACTTTTCAGATTCTGAAAACAGCACATGTCCAAACAGCTTTTTGAGACCAGGAACATGTGTAACCTGGGTGACTGACTACACTCCAGCAAGGGCAACCAGCCTTAGTGATGCTGAATGTATTTGCATCGCTGACTGCAACCTCAAACCCCACTCGGTTGTGAATACTATGCATGTTTCTACAGGGTAAGCAGCTGGGTGTGTGCTAAGAGTCTGCTTCTGCAGAAAAATAGCTGCCCCTTTCCTACTAATGCAAATGTAAAATTACCAGAGTAATACGCAATAAATGTCTGTCAACAATTCCTCTTTGCACACAGAGTCATGGTTTGATATTAGGCAGAAAACGAAATTTCTTTGCCAATTTGAAAGCACACTTACTACTCTTTTTTTGGCAAATGATAAGTACTTTTACAGTCTGACACATTTTCAATCCACTTCTCAGATTCTGAAAACAGCACATGTTCAAACAGCTTTTTGAGACCAGGAACATGTGTAACCTGGGTGACTGACTACACTCCAGCAAGGGCAACCAGCCTTAGTGATGCTGAATGTATTTGCATTACTCACTGCAACCTCAAACCCCACTCGGTTGTGAATACTATGCATGTTTCTACAGGGTAAGCAGCTGGGTGTGTGCAAAGAGTCTGCTTCTGCAGAAAAATAGCTGCCCCTTTCCTACTAATGCAAATGTAAAATTACCAGAGTAATACGCAATAAATGTCTGTCAACAATTCCTCTTTGCACACAGAGTCATGGTTTGATATTAGGCAGAAAACGAAATTTCTTTGCCAATTTGAAAGCACACGTACTACTCTTTTTTGGCAAGTGATAAGTACTTTTACAGTCTGACACATTTTCAATCCACTTTTCAGATTCTGAAAACAGCACATGTCCAAACAGCTTTTTGAGACCAGGAACATGTGTAACCTGGGTGAATGACTACACTCCAGCAAGGGCAACCAGCCTTAGTGATGCTGAATGTATTTGCATTACTGACTGCAACCTCAAACCCCACTCGGTTGTGAATACTATGCATGTTTCTACAGGGTAAGCAGCTGGGTGTGTGCAAAGAGTCTGCTTCTGCAGAAAAATAGCTGCCCCTTTCCTCCTAATGCAAATCTAAAATTACCAGAGTAATACGCAATAAATGTCTGTCAACAATTCCTCTTTGCACACAGAGTCATGGTTTGATATTAGGCAGAAAACGAAATTTCTTTGCCAATTTGAAAGCACACTTACTACTCTTTTTTAGGCAAGTGATAAGTACTTTTACAGTCTGACACATTTTCAATCCACTTTTCAGATTCTGAAAACAGCACATGTCCAAACAGCTTTTTGAGACCAGGAACATGTGTAACCTGGGTGACTGACTACACTCCAGCAAGGGCAACCAGCCTTAGTGATGCTGAATGTATTTGCATTACTGACTGCAACCTCAAACCCCACTCGGTTGTGAATACTATGCATGATTCTACAGGGTAAGCAGCTGGGTGTGTGCAAAGAGTCTGCTTCTGCATTAAAATAGCTGCCCCTTTCCTACTAATGCAAATGTAAAATTACCAGAGTAAAACGCAATAAATGTCTGTCAACAATACCTCTTTGCACACAGAGTCATGGTTTGATATTAGGCAGAAAACAAAATTTCTTTGCCAATTTGAAAGCACACTTACTACTCTTTTTTAGGCAAGTGATAAGTACTTTTACAGTCTGACACATTTTCAATCCACTTTTCAGATTCTGAAAACAGCACATGTCCAAACAGCTTTTTGAGACCAGGAACATGTGTAACCTGGGTGACTGACTACACTCCAGCAAGGGCAACCAGCCTTAGTGATGCTGAATGTATTTGCATTACTGACTGCAACCTCAAACCCCACTCGGTTGTGAATACTATGCATGTTTCTACAGGGTAAGCAGCTGGGTGTGTGCAAAGAGTCTGCTTCTGCAGAAAAATAGCTGCCCCTTTCCTACTAATGCAAATGTAAAATTACCAGAGTAATACGCAATAAATGTCTGTCAACAATTCCTCTTTGCACACAGAGTCATGGTTTGATATTAGGCAGAAAACGAAATTTCTTTGCCAATTTGAAAGCACACTTACTACTCTTTTTTAGGCAAGTGATAAGTACTTTTACAGTCTGACACGTTTTCAATCCACTTTTCAGATTCTGAAAACAGCACATGTCCAAACAGCTTTTTGAGACCAGGAACATGTGTAACCTGGGTGACTGACTACACTCCAGCAAGGGCAACCAGCCTTAGTGATGCTGAATGTATTTGCATTACTGACTGCAACCTCAAACCCCACTCGGTTGTGAATACTATGCATGTTTCTACAGGGTAAACAGCTGGGTGTGTGCAAAGAGTCTGCTTCTGCAGAAAAATAGCTGCCCCTTTCCTACTAATGCAAATGTAAAATTACCAGAGTAATACGCAATAAATGTCTGTCAACAATTCCTCTTTGCACACAGATTCATGGTTTGATATTAGGCAGAAAACGAAATTTCTTTGCCAATTTGAAAGCACACTTACAACTCTTTTTTTGGCAAGTGATAAGTACTTTTACAGTCTGACACATTTTCAATCCACTTTTCAGATTCTGAAAACAGCACATGTCCAAACAGCTTTTTGAGACCAGGAACATGTGTAACCTGGGTGACTGACTACACTCCAGCAAGGGCAACCAGCCTTAGTGATGCTGAATGTATTTGCATTACTGACTGCAACCTCAAACCCCACTCGGTTGTGAATACTATGCATGTTTCTACAGGGTAAGCAGCTGGGTGTGTGCAAAGAGTCTGCTTCTGCAGAAAAATAGCTGCCCCTTTCCTACTAATGCAAATGTAAAATTACCAGAGTAATACGCAATAAATGTCTGTCAACAATTCCTCTTTGCACACAGAGTCATGGTTTGATATTAGGCAGAAAACGAAATTTCTTTGCCAATTTGAAAGCACACTTACTACTCTTTTTTAGGCAAGTGATAAGTACTTTTACAGTCTGACACATTTTCAATCCACTTTTCAGATTCTGAAAACAGCACATGTCCAAACAGCTTTTTGAGACCAGGAACATGTGTAACCTGGGTGACTGACTACACTCCAGCAAGGGCAACCAGCCTTAGTGATGCTGAATGTATTTGCATTACTGACTGCAACCTCAAACCCCACTCGGTTGTGAATACTATGCATGTTTCTACGGGGTAAACAGCTGGGTGTGTGCAAAGAGTCTGCTTCTGCAGAAAAATAGCTGCCCCTTTCCTACTAATGCAAATGTAAAATTACCAGAGTAATACGCAATAAATGTCTGTCAACAATTCCTCTTTGCACACAGAGTCATGGTTTGATATTAGGCAGAAAACGAAATTTCTTTGCCAATTTGAAAGCACACTTACAACTCTTTTTTTGGCAAGTGATAAGTACTTTTACAGTCTGACACATTTTCAATCCACTTTTCAGATTCTGAAAACAGCACATGTCCAAACAGCTTTTTGAGACCAGGAACATGTGTAACCTGGGTGACTGACTACACTCCAGCAAGGGCAACCAGCCTTAGTGATGCTGAATGTATTTGCATTACTGACTGCAACCTCAAACCCCACTCGGTTGTGAATACTATGCATGTTTCTACAGGGTAAGCAGCTGGGTGTGTGCAAAGAGTCTGCTTCTGCATTAAAATAGCTGCCCCTTTCCTACTAATGCAAATGTAAAATTACCAGAGTAATACGCAATAAATGTCTGTCAACAATTCCTCTTTGCACACAGAGTCATGGTTTGATATTAGGCAGAAAACGAAATTTCTTTGCCAATTTGAAAGCACACTTACTACTCTTTTTTAGGCAAGTGATAAGTACTTTTACAGTCTGACACATTTTCAATCCACTTTTCAGATTCTGAAAACAGCACATGTCCAAACAGCTTTTTGAGACCAGGAACATGTGTAACCTGGGTGTCTGACTACACTCCAGCAAGGGCAACCAGCCTTAGTGATGCTGAATGTATTTGCATTACTGACTGCAACCTCAAACCCCACTCGGTTGTGAATACTATGCATGTTTCTACAGGGTAAGCAGCTGGGTGTGTGCAAAGAGTCTGCTTCTGCAGAAAAATAGCTGCCCCTTTCCTACTAATGCAAATGTAAAATTACCAGAGTAATACGCAATAAATGTCTGTCAACAATTCCTCTTTGCACACAGAGTCATGGTTTGATATTAGGCAGAAAACTAAATTTCTTTGCCAATTTGAAAGCACACTTACTACTCTTTTTTTGGCAAGTGATAAGTACTTTTACAGTCTGACACATTTTCAATCCACTTTTCAGATTCTGAAAACAGCACATGTCCAAACAGCTTTTTGAGACCAGGAACATGTGTAACCTGGGTGACTGACTACACTCCAGCAAGGGCAACCAGCCTTAGTGATGCTGAATGTATTTGCATCGCTGACTGCAACCTCAAACCCCACTCGGTTGTGAATACTATGCATGTTTCTACAGGGTAAGCAGCTGGGTGTGTGCTAAGAGTCTGCTTCTGCAGAAAAATAGCTGCCCCTTTCCTACTAATGCAAATGTAAAATTACCAGAGTAATACGCAATAAATGTCTGTCAACAATTCCTCTTTGCACACAGAGTCATGGTTTGATATTAGGCAGATAACGAAATTTCTTTGCCAATTTGAAAGCACACTTACTACTCTTTTTTTGGCAAATGATAAGTACTTTTACAGTCTGACACATTTTCAATCCACTTCTCAGATTCTGAAAACAGCACATGTTCAAACAGCTTTTTGAGACCAGGAACATGTGTAACCTGGGTGACTGACTACACTCCAGCAAGGGCAACCAGCCTTAGTGATGCTGAATGTATTTGCAATACTCACTGCAACCTCAAACCCCACTCGGTTGTGAATACTATGCATGTTTCTACAGGGTAAGCAGCTGGGTGTGTGCAAAGAGTCTGCTTCTGCAGAAAAATAGCTGCCCCTTTCCTACTAATGCAAATGTAAAATTACCAGAGTAATACGCAATAAATGTCTGTCAACAATTCCTCTTTGCACACAGAGTCATGGTTTGATATTAGGCAGAAAACGAAATTTCTTTGCCAATTTGAAAGCACACGTACTACTCTTTTTTGGCAAGTGATAAGTACTTTTACAGTCTGACACATTTTCAATCCACTTTTCAGATTCTGAAAACAGCACATGTCCAAACAGCTTTTTGAGACCAGGAACATGTGTAACCTGGGTGACTGACTACACTCCAGCAAGGGCAACCAGCCTTAGTGATGCTGAATGTATTTGCATTACTGACTGCAACCTCAAACCCCACTCGGTTGTGAATACTATGCATGTTTCTACAGGGTAAGCAGCTGGGTGTGTGCAAAGAGTCTGCTTCTGCAGAAAAATAGCTGCCCCTTTCCTACTAATGCAAATGTAAAATTACCAGAGTAATACGCAATAAATGTCTGGCAACAATTCCTCTTTGCACACAGAGTCATGGTTTGATATTAGGCAGAAAACGAAATTTCTTTGCCAATTTGAAAGCACACTTACTACTCTTTTTTTGGCAAGTGATAAGTACTTTTACAGTCTGACACATTTTCAATCCACTTTTCAGATTCTGAAAACAGCACATGTCCAAACAGCTTTTTGAGACCAGGAACATGTGTAACCTGGGTGACTGACTACACTCCAGCAAGGGCAACCAGCCTTAGTGATGCTGAATGTATTTGCATTACTGACTGCAACCTCAAACCCCACTCGGTTGTGAATACTATGCATGTTTCTACAGTGTAAGCAGCTGGGTGTGTGCAAAGAGTCTGCTTCTGCAGAAAAATAGCTGCCCCTTTCCTACTAATGCAAATGTAAAATTACCAGAGTAATACGCAATAAATGTCTGTCAACAATTCCTCTTTGCACACAGAGTCATGGTTTGATATTAGGCAGAAAACGAAATTTCTTTGCCAATTTGAAAGCACACGTACTACTCTTTTTTAGGCAAGTGATAAGTACTTTTACAGTCTGACACATTTTCAATCCACTTTTCAGATTCTGAAAACAGCACATGTCCAAACAGCTTTTTGAGACCAGGAACATGTGTAACCTGGGTGACTGACTACACTCCAGCAAGGGCAACCAGCCTTAGTGATGCTGAATGTATTTGCATTACTGACTGCAACCTCAAACTCCACTCAGTTGTGAATACTATGCATGTTTCTACAGGGTAAGCAGCTGGGTGTGTGCAAAGAGTCTGCTTCTGCAGAAAAATAGCTGCCCCTTTCCTACTAATGCAAATCTAAAATTACCAGAGTAATACGCAATAAATGTCTGTCAACAATTCCTCTTTGCACACAGAGTCATGGTTTGATATTAGGCAGAAAACGAAATTTCTTTGCCAATTTGAAAGCATACTTACTACTCTTTTTTTGGCAAATGATAAGTACTTTTACAGTCTGACACATTTTCAATCCACTTCTCAGATTCTGAAAACAGCACATGTTCAAACAGCTTTTTGAGACCTGGAACATGTGTAACCTGGGTGACTGACTACACTCCAGCAAGGGCAACCAGCCTTAGTGATGCTGAATGTATTTGCATTACTCACTGCAACCTCAAACCCCACTCGGTTGTGAATACTATGCATGTTTCTACAGGGTAAGCAGCTGGGTGTGTGCAAAGAGTCTGCCTCTGCAGAAAAATAGCTGCCCCTTTCCTACTAATGCAAATCTAAAATTACCAGACTAATACGCAATAAATGTCTGTCAACGATTCCTCTTTGCACACAGAGTCATGGTTTGATAATAGGCAGAAAACGAAATTTCTTTGCCAATTTGAAAGCACACTTACTACTCTTTTTTAGGCAAGTGATAAGTACTTTTACAGTCTGACACATTTTCAATCCACTTTTCAGATTCTGAAAACAGCACATGTCCAAACTGCTTTTTGAGACCAGGAACATGTGTAACCTGGGTGACTGACTACACTCCAGCAAGGGCAACCAGCCTTAGTGATGCTGAATGTATTTGCATTACTGACTGCAACCTCAAACCCCACTCGGTTGTGAATACTATGCATGTTTCTACAGGGTAAGCAGCTGGGTGTGTGCAAAGAGTCTGCTTCTGCAGAAAAATATCTGCCCCTTTCCTACTAATGCAAATGTAAAATTACCAGAGTAATACGCAATAAATGTCTGGCAACAATTCCTCTTTGCACACAGAGTCATGGTTTGATATTAGGCAGAAAACGAAATTTCTTTGCCAATTTGAAAGCACACTTACTACTCTTTTTTTGGCAAGTGATAAGTACTTTTACAGTCTGACACATTTTCAATCCACTTTTCAGATTCTGAAAACAGCACATGTCCAAACAGCTTTTTGAGACCAGGAACATGTGTAACCTGGGTGACTGACTACACTCCAGCAAGGGCAACCAGCCTTAGTGATGCTGAATGTATTTGCATTACTGACTGCAACCTCAAACCCCACTCGGTTGTGAATACTATGCATGTTTCTACAGGGTAAGCAGCTAGGTGTGTGCTAAGAGTCTGCTTCTGCCTTAAAATAGCTGCCCCTTTCCTACTAATGCAAATGTAAAATTACCAGAGTAATACGCAATAAATGTCTGTCAACAATTCCTCTTTGCACACAGAGTCATGGTTTGATATTAGGCAGAAAACGAAATTTCTTTGCCAATTTGAAAGCACACTTACTACTCTTTTTTAGGCAAGTGAGAAGTACTTTTACAGTCTGACACATTTTCAATCCACTTTTCAGATTCTGAAAACAGCACATGTCCAAACAGCTTTTTGAGACCAGGAACATGTGTAACCTGGGTGACTGACTACACTCCAGCAAGGGCAACCAGCCTTAGTGATGCTGAATGTATTTGCATTACTGACTGCAACCTCAAACCCCACTCGGTTGTGAATACTATGCATGTTTCTACAGGGTAAGCAGCTGGGTGTGTGCAAAGAGTCTGCTTCTGCAGAAAAATAGCTGCCCCTTTCCTACTAATGCAAATGTAAAATTACCAGAGTAATACGCAATAAATGTCTGGCAACAATTCCTCTTTGCACACAGAGTCATGGTTTGATATTAGGCAGAAAACGAAATTTCTTTGCCAATTTGAAAGCACACTTACTACTCTTTTTTTGTCAAGTGATAAGTACTTTTACAGTCTGACACATTTTCAATCCACTTTTCAGATTCTGAAAACAGCACATGTCCAAACAGCTTTTTGAGACCAGGAACATGTGTAACCTGGGTGACTGACTACACTCCAGCAAGGGCAACCAGCCTTAGTGATGCTGAATGTATTTGCATTACTGACTGCAACCTCAAACCCCACTCGGTTGTGAATACTATGCATGTTTCTACAGGGTAAGCAGCTGGGTGTGTGCAATGAGTCTGCTTCTGCAGAAAAATAGCTGCCCCTTTCCTACTAATGCAAATGTAAAATTACCAGAGTAATACGCAATAAATGTCTGGCAACAATTCCTCTTTGCACACAGAGTCATGGTTTGATATTAGGCAGAAAACGAAATTTCTTTGCCAATTTGAAAGCACACTTACTACTCTTTTTTGGGCAAGTGATAAGTACTTTTACAGTCTGACACATTTTCAATCCACTTTTCAGATTCTGAAAACAGCACATGTCCAAACAGCTTTTTGAGACCAGGAACATGTGTAACCTGGGTGACTGACTACACTCCAGCAAGGGCAACCAGCCTTAGTGATGCTGAATGTATTTGCATTACTGACTGCAACCTCAAACCCCACTTGGTTGTGAATACTATGCATGTTTCTACAGGGTAAGCAGCTGGGTGTATGCTAAGAGTCTGCTTCTGCATTAAAATAGCTGCCCCTTTCCTACTAATGCAAATGTAAAATTACCAGAGTAATATGCAATAAATGTCTGTCAACAATTCCTCTTTGCACACGGAGTCATGGTTTGATATTAGGCAGAAAACGAAATTTCTTTGCCAATTTGAAAGCACACTTACTACTCTTTTTTAGGCAAGTGATAAGTACTTTTACAGTCTGACACATTTTCAATCCACTTTTCAGATTCTGAAAACAGCACATGTCCAAACAGCTTTTTGAGACCAGGAACATGTGTAACCTGGGTGACTGACTACACTCCAGCAAGGGCAACCAGCCTTAGTGATGCTGAATGTATTTGCATTACTCACTGCAACCTCAAACCCCACTCGGTTGTGAATACTATGCATGTTTCTACAGGGTAAGCAGCTGGGTGTGTGCAAAGAGTCTGCTTCTGCAGAAAAATAGCTGCCCCTTTCCTACTAATGCAAATGTAAAATTACCAGAGTAATATGCAATAAATGTCTGTCAACAATTCCTCTTTGCACACAGAGTCATGGTTTGATATTAGGCAGAAAACGAAATTTCTTTGCCAATTTGAAAGCACACTTACTACTCTTTTTTAGGCAAGTGATAAGTACTTTTACAGTCTGACACATTTTCAATCCACTTTTCAGATTCTGAAAACAGCACATGTCCAAACAGCTTTTTGAGACCAGGAACATGTGTAACCTGGGTGACTGACTACACTCCAGCAAGGGCAACCAGCCTTAGTGATGCTGAATGTATTTGCATTACTGACTGCAACCTCAAACCCCACTCGGTTGTGAATACTATGCATGTTTCTACAGGGTAAGCAGCTGGGTGTGTGCAAAGAGTCTGCTTCTGCAGGAAAATAGCTGCCCCTTTCCTACTAATGCAAATGTAAAATTACCAGAGTAATATGCAATAAATGTCTGGCAACAATTCCTCTTTGCACACAGAGTCATGGTTTGATATTAGGCAGAAAACGAAATTTCTTTGCCAATTTGAAAGCACACTTACTACTCTTTTTTTGGCAAGTGATAAGTACTTTTACAGTCTGACACATTTTCAATCCACTTTTCAGATTCTGAAAACAGCACATATCCAAACAGCTTTTTGAGACCAGGAACATGTGTAACCTGGGTGACTGACTACACTCCAGCAAGGGCAACCAGCCTTAGTGATGCTGAATGTATTTGCATTACTGACTGCAACCTCAAACCCCACTCAGTTGTGAATACTATGCATGTTTCTACAGGGTAAGCAGCTGGGTGTGTGCAAAGAGTCTGCTTCTGCAGAAAAATAGCTGCCCCTTTCCTACTAATGCAAATGTAAAATTACCAGAGTAATACGCAATAAATGTCTGTCAACAATTCCTCTTTGCACACAGAGTCATGGTTTGATATTAGGCAGAAAACGAAATTTCTTTGCCAATTTGAAAGCACACTTACTACTCTTTTTTTGGCAAGTGATAAGTACTTTTACAGTCTGACACATTTTCAATCCACTTTTCAGATTCTGAAAACAGCACATGTCCAAACAGCTTTTTGAGACCAGGAACATGTGTAACCTGGGTGACTGACTACACTCCAGCAAGGGCAACCAGCCTTAGTGATGCTGAATGTATTTGCATTACTGACTGCAACCTCAAACCCCACTCGGTTGTGAATACTATGCATGTTTCTACAGGGTAAGCAGCTGGGTGTGTGCAAAGAGTCTGCTTCTGCAGAAAAATAGCTGCCCCTTTCCTACTAATGCAAATGTAAAATTACCAGAGTAATACGCAATAAATGTCTGGCAACAATTCCTCTTTGCACACAGAGTCATGGTTTGATATTAGGCAGAAAACGAAATTTCTTTGCCAATTTGAAAGCACACTTACTGCTCTTTTTTTGGCAAGTGATAAGTACTTTTACAGTCTGACACATTTTCAATCCACTTTTCAGATTCTGAAAACAGCACATGTCCAAACAGCTTTTTGAGACCAGGAACATGTGTAACCTGAGTGACTGACTACACTCCAGCAAGGGCAACCAGCCTTAGTGATGCTGAATGTATTTGCATTACTGACTGCAACCTCAAACCCCACTCGGTTGTGAATACTATGCATGTTTCTACAGGGTAAGCAGCTGGGTGTGTGCTAAGAGTCTGCTTCTGCATTAAAATAGCTGCCCCTTTCCTACTAATGCAAATGTAAAATTACCAGAGTAATATGCAATAAATGTCTGTCAACAATTCCTCTTTGCACACAGAGTCATGGTTTGATATTAGGCAGAAAACGAAATTTCTTTGCCAATTTGAAAGCACACTTACTACTCTTTTTTAGGCAAGTGATAAGTACTTTTACAGTCTGACACATTTTCAATCCACTTTTCAGATTCTGAAAACAGCACATGTCCAAACAGCTTTTTGAGACCAGGAACATGTGTAACCTGGGTGACTGACTACACTCCAGCAAGGGCAACCAGCCTTAGTGATGCTGAATGTATTTGCATTACTGACTGCAACCTCAAACCCCACTCGGTTGTGAATACTATGCATGTTTCTACAGGGTAAGCAGCTGGGTGTGTGCAAAGAGTCTGCTTCTGCAGAAAAATAGCTGCCCCTTTCCTACTAATGCAAATGTAAAATTACCAGAGTAATACGCAATAAATGTCTGGCAACAATTCCTCTTTGCACACAGAGTCATGGTTTGATATTAGGCAGAAAACGAAATTTCTTTGCCAATTTGAAAGCACACTTACTACTCTTTTTTTGGCAAGTGATAAGTACTTTTACAGTCTGACACATTTTCAAACCACTTTTCAGATTCTGAAAACAGCACATGTCCAAACAGCTTTTTGAGACCAGGAACATGTGTAACCTGGGTGACTGACTACACTCCAGCAAGGGCAACCAGCCTTAGTGATGCTGAATGTATTTGCATTACTGACTGCAACCTCGAACCCCACTCGGTTGTGAATACTATGCATGTTTCTACAGGGTAAGCAGCTGGGTGTGTGCTAAGAGTCTGCTTCTGCAGAAAAATAGCTGCCCCTTTCCTACTAATGCAAATGTAAAATTACCAGAGTAATACGCAATAAATGTCTGTCAACAATTCCTCTTTGCACACAGAGTCATGGTTTGATATTAGGCAGAAAACGAAATTTCTTTGCCAATTTGAAAGCACACTTACTACTCTTTTTTTGGCAAGTGATAAGTACTTTTACAGTCTGACACATTTTCAATCCACTTCTCAGATTCTGAAAACAGCACATGTTCAAACAGCTTTTTGAGACCAGGAACATGTGTAACCTGGGTGACTACACTCCAGCAAGGGCAACCAGCCTTAGTGATGCTGAATGTATTTGCATTACTCACTGCAACCTCAAACCCCACTCGGTTGTGAATACTATGCATGTTTCTACAGGGTAAGCAGCTGGGTGTGTGCAAAGAGTCTGCTTCTGCAGAAAAATAGCTGCCCCTTTCCTACTAATGCAAATCTAAAATTACCAGAGTAATACGCAATAAATGTCTGTCAACAATTCCTCTTTGCACATAGAGTCATCTTCTGATTCTATGCAGAAAACAGTATTCCTCATTTATACCAGTACACCTTAATTTATGGTGAAAACTTAGTCCATAATATTTTACATGTTCCTTACATTTAAATTTCTCCCAAAACACAAAATGATAAACACAACTTCAACAAAAGGATTTCCAATTCTATTATTCATTTCTTAATTTACCACATACATCCCCTCTCAAACTCATAACTCACCTTTAAAATTAGTTAGTTGTGAAAGAAATGTGGCACTCAAACAGCAGATTATCAGAGCCAGGATCTCTGTTCTGTACACCTCTCTCCTCTCAGCAGAACCAGATAATGGCAATGTTTCCCTCTCTTTTTCCACACATATACATGTTAATTTCAAATCTCAGTGCTTCCCCCTTTTTTTCAAATGTAATCACACATTTCTATTGGTTGAAATCCAACCCTTTTCCAAAAGTACCCTTCCCCCAACTTGACTTCTGCCTACTACCATAGCAACAGCTCATGGAACACTGCTGTGTAGAGTCAGGTCAGAAGTTCACCACACAATATTTCATTTCCAAAGAGCAAGAGTGCTTGACTTTTCTAACCTAACAGCAAATCCATAGTAATGTTCTTTGGTAACACATTTTTCTGTACTAATACAAAACATGCTTCTATAAATTGACACATACAGCCTAGTTTTTAGTGTAGAATGGTATGAAACAGCCAATGAGTTCTTTTTATTTTAAAAAAATATGTATGCCTCCATTTCCAAACTGCCTTTCATTTCTTTTTCCCATTCTACTGAAATACACCTCCTGAGTGCATCCAGATCTCCTTTGAAGATGTTCACAGTGTGGATTGTAGGGCACAGCTATGTCTTCTGGAGTGAAAAGTATGCAGAGAAAACAGGTATGGTGAGAGACCTTGCTTTGCCAAATGTAGACATTAAATGGATTGGTCAGAGAGGGTTAAAGTGGCACCAATTGATGCCATTGGTGAAATCCTTCATGCAAATCCAACACCCTGACCTCATAATAGTGCACTGTGGTGGCAATGACCTAGGCACTTTGACTGGGGTAGGTCTGGAAATGCTTATGAAGGAGACCTTTGCACAACTGTTTTCACTTTTCCCTAAAACTGCCTTTGTGTATTCTAACATATGCCAAAGGCAAAAATGGAACTGGCCCAATCATTTTTGTCCGCAGATTGACAAAGGAAGAAAGCACGTCAACAAATCTGTTTCTGCTTTCCTCCGAGACTATGGTATGGGTTCCATTTACCACAACAACTTGCGTTACGACATGCAAGACATTTATAGAGGAGATGGTGTACACTTCACTGATGAAGGGAACAGAGTCTTCCTCTTGAACCTTAGACTCTGCATCGGTACTTACTTGTAGGTACCACTAAAAAATCACTTCATAAACACAACGGCTCTTTTTAGAGCCCCCTAATATCTAAACACTTAAATCTGAATTTTATATCTTTTTTTATTTTTTTTTTCTACCGTACGCGTACGGTAAGCTTACCGTACGCGTACCCCGCGATTTTTTTTTAAAATTAATAAATGTTTTTTTTTTACTTTTGTGTCCTTCTTTGACCCCCTTTCAAATGTTAGGGGGTCTGTAACTCTCTTGCTTGCCCCCTTTTCACGTTATCTCCCTTTTTTTTTCTGTGTGAAACACACGAAATGGCGGCTGACACTTCCTGATTTCGTCCGATTCGAATGTTTACAGTCATGTGACAACCAATCAGATTTGAGCTCGAGCACGGCACCGTACGCGTACGGTAAGCTTACGGTAAGCGCACGGAGCGCGCTTACAGATATATATATTGATTTAAATGCTATTTTCTCAGGAACTACTGAACAGATTTACACCAGACCTACAAAAGGCACTTCCTTGACCTGCGGACTACCTCTCTGCCAAATTACAAGTAATTCTGTTCAGCCGTTCGGGCTGTAGCTGTGTCTAAAGGTCCTATGGAAAAATGCATGGGGAAAACGTGTTTTGGGACCCCCCTTTTTTCTCAGCCCCCGCTTGACGAATCCCCCCGAGACTTTCAGGGTAGGAGCGGAGCGTAGCGCCCCATTAGTTTCGAAAATTTCGCGAGGATTCGTCGACCGGCGCCAAAGTTATTCCAAATAGAATGTTGCGGATTTCCTATGGAAACAGGGTCCTAACTATAACTACCTACTGGCGACCGCCAGTAGGTAATACATATATATATATATATATATATATATATATATATATATATATATATATATATATATATATATCGCAAGTATCCTTCCGTTCACTTGTCAGCAGTCCTCCTGAAAGACGGACACGGACCCAAGACGTTTGTGCAAATTCATTTATTCCTCTATCGTCGCCATTACGCGTTTCGGCTCGCTTGAGCCTTGATCACATGACAGTGGCAAGTAAGGAAAGTACCTTATTTAAAGTGACGGTGCTTATACGTATAATATAACACGTGATTTGTATGACATAGCAGCTTTCAATAGACATAGACAACATTTTTAAAGCATGAATGCTCGATATCCATATTTGTTATGTATATAAAGTGTCTTTGTGCATTTTAGCTATAAATACATGGCTTACACATATTATTGTTTAATCAACAGCAAATCATATAAATCAATGTTTACCGCTATAAAGGACGCTGACCACAGTTTCTCTTTTTAATATATGAGAATACTGCTATCCTTGTTACTGTGATCTTCTTATATCAGAAGAAGTAAATATTCGTAAAATACCATGTAATATATTCTATTTCTGGATCAATCCATGGTCTCATGTCCACAATTTTGATTGCATAAATAATACGACTGGACCCATTCTTTGTCTGTAAACAATTCACAATGGTGTAACTATCAAAAGTGCAATGTGCTATGTGTGTGTAATTCTCTGTGCAATATATAAAAAAAGGTCTCGTACGTGAGAGCGTTAAATTTTTTGGAGCAGTTCATTATTGCTTTTTTTGATCTGATTATATGGTGGAACCCTTAGTTCATTACAATGTTTTTGGTCATACGAATATCATTCCCTTATTTTTTAATCGTAATACGATCAAATATATGTTTTCTTATTGGTATTGATATGTTTTTACTATGAGGTGTTTCACAATCTTAATGTGAGTCTGCTCCAGACCATTGAACCACTCTCATTACTGCTTGGTGAGTCCCATAATAATATATCAGGTTACCCGCCAATTGGATACATTTGATTGTGTGCAAATTGGAGCATATATATGCTAATGCATATTAAATGTACATATGTATACATTCAAACAGATGAAAGGCAATGTAACCTATTAATATCTGCGCATCCAATAAATATATAATATAAATAAATGCACAAAATAAATTTCCAAATTTAAATACAGTAAAATGATTTTTTCGAAAAGATATTGTAAAACCCAATAAATACTCATCATAAATATTGTGTTTAAAAGGGGTTCACCGATAAAAAACATTTACCGATTAAAAACTATCAAGAGAAGATGTCTAGTATTGACAACTAACGGCTAATATCAGTTTGGGATTAGATCAGACTTGTATGCAAATCCTCTGTGGCATTGTGTCCCGCAGGCTGTTTAGAATCTAATTGTAGGATATACCGAGTTTCTAGCTTTCTTAATTTACTTTCTCGGTCCCCTCCTCTCCTCCTTGGGGGGACTGCATCTATTACAAAATATTTCAGGTTGTGATTGTTTGATTCATGATATTCCCTGAAATGTCTCGCAACTGGATAGGTGTTATCCTGATTTGGTAATAGCTCTTAAATGTTGGAGGATGCGTTTATGAACAGGTAATTTGGTGCTGCCTATGTAGCGTAAGCCACAAGGGCATGACAGTACATAAACTGCGAACTCTGTCTTTCATGTCATAAGCTTAGATATTTTATAGACTCGATTGCTGAATGGTGTATTGTATGTGTTGGTGTTTATACCATGAATACACGCCTTGCAGGTTTTGCATCTGTAAAAACCTTTACTGGTTTGAATCCAGCTGCTGTTGTCAATGACCTCTGGGCATGTTTTAACTAATATGTCCCTCATTGATGGAGCTTTACTATAGGCGATGGACACCCTCTGCGGTAGCAGGGGTCCAATCATCGGGTCACTGCATGCTAAAGGCCAATTCTGCTGGATGATTTTATTGAGTGCTTTGTGTTGTTTACTGTACTTGATTATTAAGCGGAATTAATTGTTGCTCATGTCTGGTCTTTCGTTACTGTCAATGATGCCACTTTGACTAGTTCTTTTTTGGATTTTTATCCTGTAAAGCCTCCTCCCTACTACAGGCCATAGATTTTTAGATGGCCCTGTCAATCACCTCAGATTGGTAGCCACGTTGTTTAAATCGTGTTTTGCTTTCACTTTGCGCTACCTTCAGGTCTTCATTGTTGCTGCAAATACGTCTAAGACGCAGCATTTCCCCATAGGGTATGCTGGTAAGGAGGTGTTTTGGGTGCGAACTAGTCGCATGGAGCGTAGAATTGCCCGCTGTCTTTTTTCTAAATAGGCGGGTTTCGATTTTATTACTGTGGATATATATCTGAGTATCCAAAAATTCAACATTTGACTGGCTAATGGTTGCCGTAAAGTGTAAGTTGATATCATTGACATTAATGTTTTCAACAAATGTATTTGCTTGTTCTAATGTCCCCTGCCACACCACAAATAAATCGTCAATGTATCTAAGCCATATCTTGACATTATTGTTGATGCATTCACCATATTCCTTCATGAGGACCAGCTCCTCCCACCTGCCCATATGTAGACAGGCATAGCTCGGAGAGAAGCTGGCCCCCGTGGCCACACCTCTGGTCTGCTGATACAGTTCACTGTTAAAAATAAAGATGTTATTACACAAACAGTATCTGATCATTTCAATCAACATCATATTATGTTCCTGGTGTTGCGTTGATCTTTGCGACAAATAATGTTGAATTGCTGTAAGGCCATCAGTGTGTTCAATACTGGTGTATAGGGCAGTGACATCCAATGCCATACAAATTTCAAAATCTTTCTTAAGAAGTCACTAGTGTCTTTCACATACGATGGCAGTTTCTGTACAAAACCCTGCAGATAGTAATCGATGTATTTCGTTACATGCTCAACTAAACCATCCCTGGCACTAATTATTGGTCTCCCTGGGGGATCAGTAAAGTTTTTATGGATTTTCGGGATGAAGTACATAGTAGGAGTTATTGGATTGTCATTTTTCAAGTATTTGTATTCATCCATACTTATTAGTTGTGCATTTTTCCATCTGGCAAGTTTCACATAGAATTCTTTATATGCAGTTTTCAGGTTAGCCATATTAGTTCGTATATAACAAGTTCGGTCATTCAATTGGTTATATGCTTCTTTATTGTATGAGCTTGTTGGCCAAATAACTATGTTACCACCCTTATCGCTATTACTACTCACGATGTTCTTGTTATTCTGTAACTTTGATGTTAACTTCCTGTATTGCTGGTTGACTCTGTTGAATTTCTTGATCTTGGACCGTGTCATTCTATGTAAATCTTTAATTTGTGTGGTTACTGCCTCATAAAAAATATCAATAGAGTCTTGCATCATGATTGGATTAAATGAGGATTTGGGTTTGAAAGGGCTTGGCTTCACAGTATCGCTTTTATGCGATATCGTGAAGTCTGAGCTTGTCAGATTTTGACTTTGATTCGGTGCAGCATTATTTTCTATACATAGCTCCTGCATAATTTGTTATAAAGGTGCATCTGATTGAGTTAATGTTGATTCTTCCATATTTATCTCAAATGTTTCAGATTCAGAATTTCCAGCTATATGTGATTTATTTAATAAAAAGTGTTTTTTCAATTTTAATTTGCGCACTCCTTTGTATAGATCAAGTCTCGTTGAAGCGTAGTCAAAATTAGTTTGTGGTGCATATGAAAGGCCAAGCCCTAAAATGTTTTCTTCTTGTTTCGTCAACTTGATATTGGATAGATTGACTATTGTATTTTTTGCTTGATCTTTAATTACTGTTTGTTCTTCCAATATCCCCGTCCTCTTCTTTTGGTTTGAGTTTGTTCATTTGGTGTTTGCTTTGCGCCTCTGCCGCCACTTGTATTTGGAAGTGCTGGATTTCTTAGCTACTGGCGGTTGCCAGTAGGTGGTTATATTTAGGACAGAGTTTCCATATGGAAAGCGTTTTTTGACTTGCCTACAACTTTGGTGTTGTTCTTGTTTGACCAATCTTAAAGACATTTTCTACAAAAAGTGTAAAAGTAAGTTCTGTGTTTCATGGGAAGTTTGGGGGTAATCCGTTAAGTGGGGACTGAGAAATAGGGGTGCAAAATAAGGGTGCGTTTGTGTTTTTAATTCCCATAGTTTTGTGTTGCCGAACCTAGAGCCCGACCCCCTGGACCGAATGACACACAATTTGGCAGAAAGGTAGATGTTGTTATGCAGATTGTGTTTTTTATTATTTGGTGCAAAACCGTTAAGTAGTTTTTGAGAAATTAAAGGTGAACAACATAGTGATGCTCTGATTGGCTAGACACAACCTGAACAGAAAGTTGTGAGTGCCATTTTATCGATCGAGGACGGTTTCCGGGGCTGAAATATAGTGTCAATGCTATTATAAGGGGTCAGGGTGGAGATACTCTCACCCCTTGTTTGAGAAATGGGGGAGTTAGTGACAGAAAGTATGTGTCCAAAATTGTTTTTTTCATCATCCATGATATCCGCGACAACGTTGCGATCCCCAGCATAGTCCCGACTGTGTACCATCATATGGACATTGCAACTATTGCAATGTATTCGCAAAAATTGGTGGAAATAAAAAACAAAAAGTATATATATCTATATACACTCACTCACTGGTCACAGTCACGGCTCATGTACCTACTAACATATTTCAGTCAGACACTCATATGCCCACTCACTTAGCCAGACACTAATACACTGACTCACAGACTCACTCTGAGACCCCAGTATGTACTCTTATAAGCATTCATAGGCTCATCTGAACACTTACAGATTCACTTAGAGACTTATGTACCCACTCACATACATAGTCGGAGACTTATACACCCAGACACAGACCCACTCAGAGACTCAGGCACCCAGTTACAGACCCACTCAGACACTCACACACACCGACTCACAGATGCACTGAGACATTTATGATTTCACTAACACACCCACTGATAGACAGAACCACTCAGACAGTTATGCACCCATTCACAGAACAATGTACCTATTAACATACCCACTCAGACACACACACCCACTTACATACCCAATCAAAATCAATTACATAATTATAAAATTTGAATGTGTTGGTGGCTATTGAATTCCTGCTTTTGCTTTTTATTTCCAGGACGTCTTTGTGGTGATCGCGGGTTCCGATGCCGTCCCGACTCACAACATCAAAACTAAAACGGAAAATAGGTTTTAGAGATAGTTTTCATTGAAACTCACTAAGAAAACATGAGTTTGGACTGTGCAGTAATAAACCCCTAGTACCACAAATACTATAATATGTGTGCATAAATGGGTTTTTCAGTCTGTAAAAAAGGCACAATCATTTCAGGTGTCAACGTCATTGCGACTCTCGGCATTACTGATAACACAGAAAATAGGTTTTAGAGATGGTTTTTATAGAAACTGACTAGATAAACATGACTTTAGACAATACAGTAATAAACCCTAGTGTGTAAAATACTAAAAAAAGTGTGGATATATGTGTTCTCCAATTTATGAAAAAGGTGCGTTCGTCACGGTTAACAATGTCACCGTGACGCCGTGAGTAAACCGCAAAAACAGAAAATAGGTTTTAAAGACGGTTTTTAAAGAAACTTATTACAAAAACATGGGTTTAAACATGTTTTTTAAAGAAGCATGTATATAGCAATATTTGTAGTGCAATGTTTATAATAGATATTTTTAGTTATTATTTTTGCATGTGCTGGTGGCCGTTGAAAGTCTGCTTTTGTTTTGCGATTTCGCGATGTGTTTGCGACCATCGCAACGTTGTTCCGCAGATTCCCAAAAATAAATCTTTTTTTTTAAAGTATCAATATTTCGGGTGTTAGGGTGGCTCTGACAAGCGCTGTTGTGTCAATTGTGTGTATATGACAGCTACACATAAGACCTGATTCAGAGTTTCAGGTTACTTGGAAATACTCTGTTGCCTTCGTCTGCAAAGTGCACTCCATAATCTCTATAAACTCTGTGCATGTCAAAACACAGATTATTATGGTTTAGCCCATGTTATGGTCTCTGAGGAATTCAGAAACAGTTTTATAAACATGTTTCCTGGCTTTGTCTATCTGTGGACAGAAATGATTTGCCCACTTCCATTGCTGTCTTTGGCATATATTAGAGTACACCAAGACACTTTGAGGGAAAAGTGACATGAGTTCTGCAAAGGTATCTTTCATTCGGATTTCCAGTCCTACCCCAGTCAATGTGCCTAGGTGATTGCCACATCAGTGCACAATCATGAGGTGAGGAGCTCTGCAATTCAAAAAGGTTTTAACCAAAGCCAGCAAGTGATGCAACTTTAACCCTCTCTGGCCAAACCAAGTAATCTCAACATTTGGCAAACCCATGTCCCTGTCAATACCTATGTTTTTTGAAGACTCTTTAGCCCAATAGACATAGCTGTGGCCAGCAATCCACACTCTAAGCATTTTGAAGTGAAGGAGCAATAGCATGCAGGAGAGGTCTGGAGAGGAATGAGGTATTTTTCCAAATGAAAAGCAGTTAAAATGGAGGTGTTTTCTTGTTTTAATAAAATATATATTTAATTGAATGCTGTCAGTATTTAAGTGAATACAATTAGGTAGTGTGTTGGATTCATTGGCTGTAGTTCAAAAAAGAAATGTAATACAGACATGGATATGCTTTTGATCCTGTAGAGTAAACCACACCTGCTGTATCTCATTTGGAAGTGGCATGTTCCATCTAGAATGTGCTGTGAACTTGTGACCTTCTGGTTTCACTAGGTTACTAGATACACTGAGCTAAGAGTGTATTGGGGGAAAGGGTGTTAAAGAGAGAGAGCATTTTTTTTTTAAAGTTGAGGAGATATGACACAATTTAAATAATGGTAAACTTTAATTTCCAATGCAGGACTATGTAATAAACTGTTGTGCAGAATTTAAATATTGAAAAACGAAACCTGTTTTTTTCATGATTTCTCTGCGATGATTGTGAAATCATTGTGAAAACGCATAGTCAGGAATCTCCTTTTGAAAGAGAGGGAAAGGGTTAACAGATGCTAGCCATTCACCAGTGGAGATTGAGTAGTCTGAAATGAAAGACAGGATTTCATTTGCTGTCTTTCTCATGATCATAGAGTGGAAAGTTGAAGAGGTTGCCATTTTATAGTTGCTTTTTAGTGAGAGTGGTGTACCATTCTTGTGCTTAGTTTTTAGAAATCTTAACAGTGTCAAAACTATCCAGAAAGAGCTAAAACAACAATATAATCGATGGACTCAATTCACTAGTTTCTACACAACTTTTTAATTATTTAAAAAAAATTACATAAAAAATTAAAATATATGTGCATCATGTGCAGAACAGACAGATTTATGTTATTTCTATTCTATGAATTGTAGTACCTTTGGTTACATTATTAAACAGGAGTAGTGTAGTCATGTATAAAAGATAAGAACATGTGCTACACCTTTATATATATATATATATATATATATATATATATATATATATATATATATATATATATATATATACACATAATGGGGCTCATTACGATGTACTTGAGGGAGCATAGAAAGTAGTGATATTTTCTTAGTTAGCACATTTTCCAAAAATCAAAGAGGAAGTGACAAAGCACTTGCACTGGGTTGCTTAGAATCAATATATATTATTGAGTCACGATGCACTATACCTAAAGGCATGAATGTGGGTGGAGAATTATATGTATCTAGAATGTGAGCTGAATATGAAATTGGTCATCTTGATTCTCATGGTTTGTCGTAACAAAAAAGGTTTTTAATGTGTATAGGAATCACTTGGCTTTATGAGATTAAATACTTTAGTCTGGAAGGGACACATTGTCTCTTGCAGGAGTTTTTCATTTTTCATTTTAGGAGAACTGCACGAATCAAGCTTTTCGAGAATTGAAAATGAATTGAAGATATACATATGGATCTATGAAATGTTAACTAAGACATTGACTGATAAGGACTCAATGTCTAGATGGAAATTTCTGTCACTGACCCCTTATTTTGAACGCAGCCTCTAACATCTCCATTATTGAATACTCTGGGATACACAACTTACTTGAGGCTACTAAAGCCCTAATTAATTCAGTTGAAGGTCATATATCTAATGAGGCTACTACAGCCACGATATTGCAGTGTAATAAGCAGCTACCACTTATATTGTAAGGCCAATGAAAAAGACAGTTCATCTCTGAAAAATAGGAAAAATATAGGATAATATTTTTTAATAATACATATACTAGTGGGGACTGTGGTTGGAGTCTCAGAATTGGAGCAACAGATCTTATCATGACTGGGAAAAAATCTGACTGTTTCCAAACTTCCATGGTGAGAAAACAAAAGGTTAACTGGATGCAAAAAAATAAAGATTACTAAACTGTGATTAATTTGAAGACCTGAAACTGGTCACTGCATGGGAGATACTGAGCCTCAGAGGCAGGCCACCATATCTTACTGCTCCTAGCAATGGCCTCAGCAGTGGTAGCTGGTTATATCAATTATATCATATTCATTGATGTTAAAATAGCAGTTTTCAATGTCCAGACATTCTTATCTTCTAGAGGTTGAGGCAGAGTCTGTTGGTGACAAGCCCTACACTGCACCCACAGTAACGCTTCTTACCATGCTTATTAATCTTCCATTTTGGAGCTGATGGAAACAAATCAAGACTAGCAAGCTATTCTAAAAAACTGCTGAATTGATTACTTTTAAATAAGGGCAGTGTAAGAAATTGGGGGTTGAGAACCCACCTAAATGATAACCACATTTATTGTCAGGGTGAACCACAAAAGTTACTAATTGAACCTGTGTTTAACCCCTAGTAGCTTGACACAAAGCAGTCAGGGTTTACTTAGAGGCAAACTATAAATTATTTAAGCAGTATTCAAACAGTAATAAATTGAAAACACAACACAAGAAAAATCTCAAACCAATTTAGAAAAATAGAGTAAGTTTAAATAAATAAAATGATAATATAGGACACAATTCCAGTACGTAGAACCAGAGTTATGGGCATCAAAATGTCTTAATTGTCAACCGCAGTCATTTAGCTGTGCTTGACCAAGACAAGGGTAAGATTTAAGACCAACTACAATGTAGCGCAGGTACGAAACAGGGACCAGGATTGCCCCAGTGAAAGGTTTTACCTTCCGACTTAGGGCCCGATTTGGATGGCGGGTGGAAAGCCATCCCACAGTCTGTCAGAGGCTTTCTGCTCGACATCCAGGGTTTCCCTCTGACTGCCCTATTATGATGACGGCGGTGGGAGGGAAACCTGCGGGGGGATTGCACTCTTCTTTCGACGGGCTCACCGAGTCCATCGGAAGAGGAGCGGAATTGTAATCCCTTAAAAGATGATGGAGAAACTCTCGGCTCCCCGTCGGGATTACGATGCCAGTTTCCAACATGCTTTCCATGCTGGCCTTTTCCAACATAGTAAGGCTGTCAGAAAGTGACTTTGGGGGCAACTGCAACGGTGTCGGGCAAAAGTAAGTCCGACCAAAATCGTAATGGGGCCCTAAGTCTCTGGGATGGAAGTCCCCGACCTTCACCGCATCTCCACCACTGGTTTGTCGGTCCATCGGCCATTAGTCACTTTTTTAGAGCTCGGAATCCCCATTGGGACAAGGCTGCAGGCGGTAACCAAAGAGGACTCCATGAGACCTGACACCTTCTCTGC
This sequence comes from Triturus cristatus, assembly GCF_964204655.1. Lineage (NCBI taxonomy): Eukaryota > Metazoa > Chordata > Amphibia > Caudata > Salamandridae > Triturus > Triturus cristatus. The sequence continues at coordinate 725,248,788 of NC_140586.1, forward strand.
ATAGTTACACTGGATTGTATTTGCTGTTGTGGAGGAGAACATAGCAGGAGCATCCTGAATCTTTGTCCTAGGACTGATGCACCTTCACCAGATCGACTTGGCAGGTTGGTTCCAGTCCCCTGTCAGTTTTCAGATCAAACAGTTGCAAAAAGTTTCTAACTCCCAGGTTTCAGGAAATTTTAGAAGTAGTGCACTTTGACAGTAGCCAAGTGTCAGGATCTTGGGGGCAGTACTTGGGGGTCGAAGACTTACCCCCGCAGAGGCACAGGGCAGATCCAGTTGGAACTGGTCAAGTGGGCTGTTGGAGGAAAGACCTCTTAAAGCTTGTTGTGTCCCTGTAGCTCACACAGTAGGTCAGCCAACTGACCCTTGGAGTCACTTCTGGGGCACTGGGTTCAAGGCAAACAGGTCTAGTATTCCTCCAGGTTCTTCAGACATCAAGGCAATCCTCCTTCTGATTCACAGGTGCAAGAGTGTTCTGAGGAAGGTACAGAGGGTGACCAGTGCCAGCCTGTTGAGGAAACTCCTGGCCACTCCTTAACCAATGGGGTAAAGGCTGCCAGGGTGACAAGACCAATTATTGCAGTACTTCCTCTGTGTTTTACCCTACACTATCCAACAGTGCCCCTCTCTGCCTAAATCTAACATAGCTGAACATGTCTTCCTCTGTTGAGAGCTCCCTGTTCCCTTCTAGAGGTTTGGCTCTGGAAATGGATAAATCCTCCCTTGCAGTCACTCCAAATCACTTCTGGCACAGCTCCCCCCTCTCTGGGTTTGGAGACAAGCTGACTAGGAAGTCAAAGAGAGGCAGGCCTAGTTGTGAGCTACATCTTCCAGTGATAAGAGTAGGCTCGCTCCGAAGCTTAGGAAGGTGCTGGGAACTGTCTGCCAACCATCCTACTCAAGCAGGAAAACCACCTCTCCACACTCAAGGCTTTTGTCCACTGCCTGGGAGCAATCCACATTTCACCACACGGGAGCTATTTACCAGTCAGATGACAGTGGACAATGGCAGAAAAGCCATTTCACTTAGGCAGGAAAATGACAATGTTCTCTAACTGTCATTTTCAAATAGTAATATAAAATCCTACTTTACCAGTAAGTTGGATGTTTAATTAATAAATGTGTCCTTGAGTCATTTTTCTAGCAGCTCCCAAACAGAAATGAAGAATTATAAGTTGTTATAATGCAACCCAGTGTTTTCCTATGGGAGAGCAAGCCTTGCTACAGAGAAAAACTACTTTGGAGGCTGTAGAGGCTGGCAGGGAACGAGAGTGGAGGGGGGCAGGAGGGGATCACAGGGGTGTACAAAATAAATTTTAAAAAACCTCTCACCTACTCCTCGCCACCGTTGTCGTCTCACTGTGGCTGCAGGAACCAGGAAGCACACAGACTCCCTCCCCTAAGCCAATCACAATGCTGCAATGCAGCGTTGTGATTGGTCTGAGCACCATGGCTTGACCCTCAGATAGGAAATGGGAGGCTGGGTATGTTCCCCACCAGGCTGTGTAATTCAGGCTGGTGGGGAACACGCAGAGTGCGCATGACTGTTTGGCGGGCCTGAGAGGGCCGGCCAAGCATTTATGCCCACTTTGGAGTGCAGCAGCCATTCCTCTTCCCGGATGACATGGGAGCCCAGCCCAGCCTGACTGATACTAAGAATAAAATGATATTAACAGAAATAACCTCTGTTATTATCATTTCATTTTTGCTTGTACACTGCTCCGAGAGCACTGGGGCGACGTTCCTCCTCCTTAGTCACTGGGAGTCACTGGAAATCCCTGCACCGTGTGGCAGGCACCTCACTGTGCCTGTCACATGGTACAGAGATTTACAGGGGGGCACCACAAGAGCCCCCCCAACAGGAGGCTGCTAGGGGCCCCCGAAGTCGCTTTCTGGCAGGCTTTCCATGTCGGAAAGTCTGACATGGAAAGCCTGTCAGAAACCGACATCATAATCCTGATGGCAAAAACGCCACCTCTAAGGAGATATGTTCAGTTTCTGACTGGCTGATGGGCACTTTGAGCCTGTCGAAAGCTAGCCGGAATAACTGGCCGGTTTGAATTCCGACTGCCGTAATTGTAATATGGCGGTCGTAATTCAAACCAAGGATGGCGGTCAGAAATCCTAATTAGGGCCTTAATATATATGTCCTACTTTTTAATTACCCTGCACCCCGCTGAGTGAGTATTTAGGGTCTACCTTAGGGATGATGTATGAGTATTCAAAAGGAAGGTTTAGGCCAGGCAAAAGGTATAAAATTGCACATATATGCTCCAAGGGCAGGCCTGGAGAATGTTTTAGAGCGCTACTTTAGTGGATGGCAGAATGGGTGATGCAGCCACTTTTAGCATTTAACCTACAGGCCCAAGTTATATGTAGTACCATATACTAAGGAATTATGAGTAAATTAAATGTTCAAATCTGCTGAATGTCAATTTTACAATGTTTAGAAAGGAGCACCAGCACCAGCTCTTTACCACTGGTTAGCAAGGAGTAAAGTGCACAGAGTTATAAGGTCAACAAAAACGGGTTCAGTTAAAGAAAGCAAAAACCAGGAGAAATGGGTAGCAAAAGCGGATCATTTGCAACAGGCAGCGACTTACATCTGTACTTGGAGGTTTTCTTTAACAAAATGTCCTTGTGGAAAAAAGATGCGCTAAACTCAGAATGTTTTTGCACTCCATATCCACACAACACTTCAAAACTGCATTTTGATGCTGGTATCAGCAAGCGGCTCATGCCCACTCAGCTTTTCATATGTCGCAGGTGCAGAGTAGATTGTGTTAGCACTTCAGCACTGATACCAGCGCAGCAAATAAGCTTTCAGAAACCAAACAATCTATGCACCTATTCCGGGAAGAGACATTGCCTCAAACAATGTAGAGCTTTCAAGAAAAGAAAAGCATTGCCTTTCCATCCCATTATTCTTACCCCACTCACCACCTCCAGTCTGCCACTTGAGAGTGAAACAGAAACTGGAGGGAGAAATAGAAGAATTTCCATTATTGTTCAAAGCCTGAACGTGAATGCAGGCACCAGAAAAAGAGATGTACTTTGAATTCTATGGCAGGACTCGGAGGCGAGGATTAGGCTTTTCTTTCTTCTATTTACTCAATAGTATCCGTAGAAAATGACAGTGAAAAACAATAGGACTTCATTTCCCATGAAGCCTATGGAAAAAACAACAATGTTATGCAACAGTCCATTGTCCAATCAGGCGCCTCCTGGGACCATAACAGCCCATGCTCTGTGCTAGACCTTCTCTTTCTTCGCTGCTAGCAGCCTCCCTCAGATAAGTGTCGTTCCTTCAGTCACGTTGGGGCTGGTGGTTCGGGGGCACTTTGTACTGTTTATTGTGTCAGGAACCTTTGCTCCGTTATACGGGGCTCATAATGCCGATAGCTCACTGTTTAATTTTCATTCATGGTATTTTCTGCTGTTTTGGTAAAATGCGTTAACTGTGCTTTGGAGCTTTCACTCCGTGTATTTCTGCTATTTGTTTTTGCCCCGCTTCAGTTTTGACAAGATAGGTACATGGGAGCCTCCGCTCCTTGAATGCGGCCGTGGGAATGTTTTGCCCGCTCCTACGTGGCCGCATAACGATTACCACACACCGCCGACCGCTAGAGGGCGCGCCTCCCTGTTTCTCTTCAGGCGCTGGTTTTTCCTTCCCAGCAGGACGCGAGCTGTCACGCCCCTAGCCGGTATTTGCCTGAGGTTGAACAACCCACGGGGGTAGGACTGTGGCAGAGTTGTGCCGTACAGCACTTTACGGTCCCAGGCATTGATTTGGCAGTTTGGCGGTTTGTGTGCTGCTGGTTGGGGCCTAACGCAGGAGCCTTTAGGTTGGCTGACCCTCTGTGAGTTTTCCTACCCGATTGGGGGGGTCTTGTTATTCCCTGTGGTTTGACCTGGGCACTGTCCCTTTCTTTTAGCACTCTTACCTGGTGGGTGGCCACCTGTCTATTTAGCTTACTTACCTGGGAGGAGTTTGAGGATTATTACAAGGAGGAGGAGGAATCGCAGTATTTCCCGGTGTTAGACGAATTCTGCAACGCGGTTGATTTCTCCATAGTCAGTGCGGTCTCAGAGGTGATGGCTCCTGTGGAGAAGAGGTTGGATGACCTGACGAAATGCCTTGAACCCCTCCTTGTGAGGTAAGACGCTCTGGGGCCTTCTGGCTCCCTACCTCCAAAGGCGAGCCCCGCTCCCCCGCCTGAGAAACCGCATAAACATCCCCACTCCGACAGGGTTGATCCCGATGCATTCGAGAGACTGCGGCATGCCTTTTTGGATGCCCAGACCCCCTCCTTGCCGGCAGATACTTAACCCTTTGACCCTCTGCCTGCAGAAGCCCCGGAGCCGGTGCCATCCCCGCCTCCTTCTGAGGACTCCCAGGGCGCTTCAGACGGCGATTCTGACCAGGGTAGATCATGGCGCCCCTCTCCCCCAGGTTCTGTGGAATGCTCCCAAGCCCCGGCTTCCTGGAGTGGCGCCCATTCAGACCACCTGGACCTGGAGGACCTCTTGCATCCCCGCTCTTCACAGTGGGTCCCCTGCGATAAGGTGGCCAAGTACATGGCGGGTCGTCTTCGGAAACCCCTCGATCAGGACGCCATCAGAAATGGGTCAGGTGCTGCAGGCTGGTCTTTTAGGGGACCCATTTGTCAAAGAACTTAGTAAGTTTGTGTCCACGTTTAAATCTCTGGACAAAGCGCAGTCCACGGTGAAGCGCATTTTTAATGCGCGGGTTTTCGGAGGGTCCGGACGTGGCAGTTCTCGCAGTCAGCCATTGGCAGAGGTCAGCAGTCCCAGAGGGGACAATACCAGGACTCCTCACGTTTTGGTGGCTTCTACCCCACCAGGGGCCGTTCCCGTTGCAGAGGCCAGCGCAATGGAGGGAGAGGCAGTGGTGCCCCAGCTAATCATGGTGAATTCCATAATTGTCTCATGTCATTGCTTGGGGGGCAGGTTGGCTCTTTTTCTGGACAATTGGCGGTCCCTGACATCTGATGTTTGGGTGATTCAGACCATGCAGGGGTTTCACATAGAGTTTTTTGGTTCCCCAGTTCAGAACTTTCCTCCTACTCTGATCAGGTTCTCCGACACAGAGGCGACCTTGATACACCACGAAGTCCAGGAACTTCTGAGCATGGGGGCAATTTTCCGCTCCAACCACCGGCCCGGGGCCTTTGTAAGCAACGTTTTTCTAGTTCAGAAACAGGATGGCGGACAGTGTCCGGTGATAAACCTTCGAGAGTTCAACAAATGGCTTGCCTACTGGTATTTCAAGATGGAGGGAATCCACCTCCTTCGAGATCTGTTGCGTCCCAATGACTGGATGGTCCGTTTGGACCTCAAGGACGCCTACCTGACGGTCCCTATCTTCCTGTCCCACCATCGGTTCCTGCAGTTCCAATGGGGCGGCCAAACTTTCGAGTTCATTTTGCTTCCCTTTGGCCTGTCGTCCGCCCCTTGGTGTTTCACCAAGGTTTTGCATCCAGTGGTGGAGGCTTTAAGGGCGCAGGGCATGAGGATGATTGTCTATCTGGACGACATGCTCTTCATGCACCAGTACCCTCAGACTCTCATGCTTCAGCTCCACTCGGCAGTGCTTCTTCTTCAATCCCTGGGGTTTGTCATAAACCACACAAAGTCTTGCCTCCATCCCACCCACTCGGTCACTTTCCTAGGCTTTGTGATCAATTTGGTAGAAGCAACTCTCAGCCTGCCTTCCAGGAAGATGGCGAAGATCCGCGATGAGATTCGGCAATTGCTTCGGAAACAACTAACATCCCTCCGCAGCATCGCCAGGGTGGTCGGCCGTCTGTCAGCCGCATTTCAGGCCATCTTTCCGGGTCTTTTGCACTTCTGGGCACTTCAGTGACTCAAAGCTTTCCATCTACGCAGGGGCTTGACTTACGCTCAGAAGGTGCCTCTCTCTGAGGAGGTCAGGGACAAGCTTCAGTGGTGGCTCTCCCACATGGAAGCGTGGACGATCAAGCCATTTTTGGTTCCGTTCCCGACTTGGTGATCGAGTCTGACGCCTGCGGCTCCGGTTGGGAAGCACATTGTGGCGAGTTCACCACAGGAGGAGGTTGGTCCGCCGAAGAAAGTTCCCTCCACATCAACTGTTTAGAGCTCATGGCGGGATCTTTCACGGTCCGTTCTTGGACAAAGGACAGAGCTCACTCGTGTGTCCTCCTCAAGATGGACAATGTAGCGGCAGTGCGCTACATAAATCATCTGGGAGGGATGCGTTCCAAAGCCCTGGCAGACTTGGCCAAGGACTTTTGGGAATACTGCCTGTCCCACCAAGTGTCAGTGATTGCGGAGCATCTACCGGGAGTGGCCAATCAAGTGGCCAATTGGCAGTCTCGGCATCTTCGAGACTCCAGCATGTGGAAGCTGTTCCATCCAGTGTTCCTGACCTTGCAGGAATGGTGGGGTCCTTTCTCTGTTGACCTCTTTGCCTCTCGCCTGGACTTCCAGATCCCAAGGTACTTCAGCTGGAGGCTGGATCCAGGGGTGGCAGCCACCAATGCCTTCCTTCAGGAATGGTCAATAGAGAAGGGGTATGCATTTCCCCCTTCGCCATAATCATGCGGCTGACAACCCAGGTCCATCGGCAGGGGGCGGATCTGGGGGTGATTACCCCGGTATGGAGAGCGCAAGCCTGGTTGCCAGTTCTGATGGAACTTTCCTGGGCTTCTCTAATCCGTTTACCTGGTTTCCTCATCTCCTGCTCAATCCATCGGGCAACCCTCATCCCCTGATAGTGAACGGCTCGTTGCCCTTGATGGCGTGGTGGATTACAGGGCTGAATGGCAAGTCCGTGCCACGCTGCAAAGCTCCTTTCCAGGGCGTGGGCCGATGGCTCTGTCAAACGCTACTGGTTGGCATGGTCTCAATGGATGGGTTGGTGTCTGCAACGGAGCACGGATCCCGTGGGGGCATCCTGAATTTTCTGGCCTCCCTGGCTTCGGAAGGGTTGGCTTACAGAACGAATAATACGTTCCGTTCTGCGATATCGGCAGGACACTTGGTGGTGGCAGATCATCCCGTGGGTGACCACCCTCTGGTGAGGAAGCGCCTTCAAGGTATTCACCTTTCCCTTCCCCCAGAACCGCGATACTCGGTGCTCTGGGATGTAAATAAAGTCTTGCACTTCTTGTCGGAATGTCCCAGCAACAAATACCTGTCACGGAAGCAGCTGTCTTCGAAGCTGGCTATGTTGTTGTGTTTGGTGTTCTGTAGACGGGTATCGGATGTACGGGCCCTGGATATTACAGGGAGATCCTTCATGCCGGAGGGAGTCACCTTCCATGTGTCCCGACGCACCAAAACCCAGTCTCGGGTTGTTTCTTATCCGGCTTTCCCTGACTGTCCCAAACTCTGCGTTGTCAGATGTATCAGAGCTTATGAAACCATGACTGATGACGTTCGCCCGCATGGGGAAAGTCAGCTCCTGATTGCCTTGCGGAACCCTTTTCGGGTGGTCTCCTTCCCAACGATTGCAAGATGGATTCGTTGGGTGATGGTTGAGGCCAGAATCGACACTAAGGTCTTCGGAGCACACTGCGAGAGGGGTGCTATGGCATCTAAGGCTTTTATGCTAGGAACACGCTTGGAGGACATGTTGAATGTGGCAGACTGGTCTTCTGACTCAACCAAAAGGTTTTACTCAAGACAGTCGCCTCCATTGCCTCTCTGGTGGTTGATACGTTTTTAACTAGCCTAATCGTCGCATGCGAGTCCTGCCATAGAATGAAACATTTCCTAGCTTTCGTAACGGAAAGTTTCAATTCTATTAGGCACTCGGAGGTTAGGATTAGCCTGCCCTCAGGATACTCCTGGACCCACCCGGGCTCATCAGGATGTGTCGTCAGGCGTAAGCAAAGCATTTTCCTGTTCGATTATGAGTGTGGTTTTGCTACTGTGCTGGTGACTTTGGTTTGCAGATTTTACTACTCCTTTTTCTGCCTGCAGGGACAGAATTGTCGAAGCAGGACTAGGAATTCTAGCGGTCGGCTTTGTCGCAGGAAGAAAAAGGACATCTAGCACAGAGCATGGGCTGTTATGGTCCCAGGAGGCGCCTGATTGGACAATGGACTGTTGCGTAACATTGTTGTTTTTTCCATAGGCTTCATGGGAAATGAAGTCCTATTGTTGTTCATTGTTATTTTTTAAGGCTGCTATTGAATAAGTAGAAGAAAGAAAAGCCTAATCCTCCCCTCCGAGTCTTTAATAGAATTGAAACTTTCCGTTACGAAAGCTAGTAAATTTTTCAGTCTCTTCAGAAAACTTGACGTTTTTGAGCTAAGAATTCACTTGTTCGAACTGCAACATAGCCTCCTCTGCTTAAGTGCCTTTCAGCTCGCTGTACATAATGATACTGTAGTGGGCTGGCCCCACATGTTCAGGTGATAAAGTGGATGTATGTCGTTACAACGCACACTTTTACAACGCATGCACTTACAACGCATTTTTTACAACGCAACATCCACTACAACGCATTCCATTACATAGCATGACACTACAACGCATGTTTAAAAACTACCTTTACAACGCATTCCATTACATCGCATACTACCTTTACAACGCATACCATTACAACGCATAGTATAGGGGTAAAAATTACTATTCTAACTCCAGGGGGTGCAACAGTAGGGTAAGTGTTGGATTGCGTTTTAATGGTATGCGTTGTAAAGGTAGTATGCGATGTAATGGAATGCGTTGTAAAGGTAGTTTTTAAACATGCGTTGTAGTGTCATGCTATGTAATGGAATGCGTTGAAGTGGATGTTGCGTTGTAAAAAATGCGTTGTAAGTGTAGTGCGTTGTAACAGTTGCGTTGTAAAGGTTGTTCACCCCTGCGAGGAGCAGCCTCCTAGCTGCTCACCCCATCTTCCAACTGACAATACTCACACACCAGGCACCCAAGCATTCCACTCATGTCACTCACGCCAACATTCTACATGGAACACTCACACTGGCTGAGCAGCTAGAGATAAGGTGAAAGGGAACATAACAGCATAACATGAGAATACTATATATCCTATCCCTTTTATATTGAAAAATAAATAGAACAACAATAAAAAGAAAACAACTATACACAGCAATGTACAAAAGATGTAAATAGTCCGTAAACCTGGGATGAATGGTAAAACCACATCACGAGAGGGAAAACAGACAAGCAGAGGAGGAAAGAAGGATGAAAGGATATGAACAATCACTAACACCATCCTCCTCCTTTAATAGTGAACAAAGAAAAGTTAAATAGCTTAAGAAGAGCTCACATAACAAGTGAGCAAGACACACGTGAAAAGATTAAAGGGAGAAATGTACCCCAAGACTCACACAGTGGGTGAACAGCACCCAAAGAAATACTCCTCAAGTAAGGAGAACGTGGCGAAGAGAAAGACACCACCCCTCATGTGAGGCACACTGACCCAAAACAGAAGCAGTGTAACACGTAGTGTTGCATGGGACTGACACCTAAGTGAAGCATAAAACGTTGCATGGGACTGACACCCAAGAACTTGTGCAGCAAAAGCAGCACAGTGTGGCACATGCACACATAACGTCAAGGTGAAGCACAAGGTGACTTACAAACACACATGACGACACATGGTGAGGCGCTAGGCGACTTACACACACATGACAACGTTGCCTGGGACTGACACCCAAAGACATGAACAGCACGAGAACAACACAGGTGCAGCACAGTGTGGCACATGCACACATTACGTTGAGGTGAAGCACAGGGTGACTTACACACACTACATTACCACGTAAAAACACGAGGTGAAGCAAAGGGCGGCTTACACACTGGACACAACAGGACGTTAAAACGTGTAAGTGGGACTAACACCCAAAACACACATCCAAAAGAAAGGATGTACATCAAACCCAAGTATTGTAAGGGATGACGTAAAAAGAGATATGTCCAACAGGGTACAGGGACCAATGACTTGGAAATGGGGCTAACACCCATACCAAAAATAACAAAGCAACTAAGTAACCCCAAATGTAAGGATACAACGACTTAGCATAAACTTTTGCGAGAACGTAAAGAAGGAAAATGGGACTGTAACCCACTTCCATCCCAATTATAGGGATAAAAGCATCTGAAACGTGAAAGTGCGTGAAAAAGAGACATGGGAATAGCACCCACTCCCATCCCGTAGGCAGGAATACAACATCTGAAACAAGAACATGCGTGAAGAAGAGACATGGGACTAAGACCTACTCCCCTCCCTTAGGCAGGGATACAACAACTGAAAAGAGAACATGCATAACTAATGAAAATACAGTTGTGAATAGACTACACATGAGCATATAACATGCCATTTGAAATACACAACTTTTTTTTTTAATGTTGAATGACCGCAACCAGAGACAAAACTAAAAATAAGCACTGTAAGATTAAAATGTCACTGGTGTGCCTGTCACCGCAAAGATGAGGGACAGGCATTCCTAGGAACCATTCAGAATTTTGCAGGAATGAAACAGCTCCACTAAACTTGTGACAGAGCAGTGCAATTCTTCAGAGACGACAACCACTGAAGATAGAAAGACACAATGACTTGTAATGCAACTTGAACTCACCAGCCAAACTTCCTGAAAAGTCCAGTGTCCTCGGAATGTTCAAAACAAAAGAAAAGTCAAACCGCAGCCCAAACCTAGAAACTGCCAAGAAGACCATTCCTGCCAGGATGACCATTGGGCACAAGAGTTGTAGGCAAAGTCCGGTGACCAAAAGAAGAACTCACTGCTCAAACGTCAAGACTGAAGAGGCAGACACTTGAGGGGCAGTATGACCATCTTGTAGAGACTGAATAGTGAAATCCATGCTGGGAGAGGAGAACCGCAAATCGCAAGGCTGCTGAGGACTTTCATTTTGCGATAATCTTTATTTTGAGAACAAAGCGTGGTTGAGGGTGAAAGCTGACCGGTATGGCTGGATCCGCCAACTCCAAGCCGGCAGCAAGCTCAGGAGATGCACGCCGAGTGGCTCACGGCACGCTCCTGCTGCAAAACGTCCATAGGCAGCGTTGATGACAAGCAAAGATCAGGATGTCACAAGAGTTTCTAGAGCTGTTCCGCGCGACACCAAGGACCAGGTGAGGTGCGCGAGCAATATGCTAAATTTGAAATATAGCGTAACTGTTTTTCTTGAGGCCAGGCAGCAGGGAAAACAGCGTGTACATGTTACAAAATGTAAATTTAAAGTCTCTCACCCAGTAGTTTCGCAATTCAGGCAGGCATTAATCCGAGGCGATATATATATATTTTTTTTAAAACAGTTCACTGACCATTGAAAAATGAACAGGCAAAAGTGAGGAGAGCAGGCACAAGTTTAACTCCTCAAGTCCTGGGCTTACACGGAGGAAATGCCATAAAATCAAAACCTGGAAACATCTTGAGCATGTGCACAGTCACACATAAAGTTAAAAAAATAATGACTTTGTAATATCCTGGCTTTGTGGTTATGCATTGCATCTCTTGCTTTGCCAGTGGAATGTTCATCCTATGATGTAGTACAGAATGTTGGGAGCCAGAGATGTCAGTTGAGAAGGGCTTAGCACTACACTGGCTGCTCCTGGTGGGGTCTATGATTGGTCTTGTATTGGATTGAACTGGATTACCTGTAACGTACTACTAATAAACATCTAAAGATCCTCTACACGTCTGGACTAAGTCACTACAGAATTTTGGCGACGATCTTCTAAAGAACCTGCTACTTCCACCTCTTCAATCTTCAATCAACTACTTCCACAGACTTATCAGCAACCTATCTCAACTGGCACCCTTGACCCCACCAGTGACCTCCCATCGGTCGCCCTGAACGCAAAGTGCCAGTTCCAGTCAAGTCTCTGCCTGCTGTTCCACAGCATCTCAAAAGATGAGCCCATGCTCCTTTCACAGTGCCAGAGGCTAGAAGACATACTTCAACTTTCTGACTACGCTAGCAGTGGGGGTATGCAGTGAGCAATTGTGTCCTCTCAACACTCAATAGGTCAATTTATGCTGCCCCTATCAACAAGCACATTGTCAAGTTTGACTGCGCTCTCAGTACACTGCGCACACCATCATGCTTCTACTCTCAAGTATGCTCAAGTCTCCTGCTGTGTCTACAGAGGTAGTTAGAGTCTGATTGGTAATCTGCTGTCACCTGGAAGACTCATACTGTCCAGGCTCATACCGTGGAACTCTTCATTTTTTTTTTTTCTTTCGAAGATTTTTGTGTCTCCATTTAGGTGCACCACTCTCGTGATCGCTACATGGACTTTGCTTGTTCCAGTTTACATTCATCTGCTGGTGTTTTGAAAGTAATGCATCTGACTTTCACCTATATGGATCTGTCTGTCTGACTGCCTGCTAAGGGATATGCCGTCAGGGTGAGTTTTGTGCAGGTTTTTTTTTGTATCTTTACAGTGATGCATCATAGGTCAACAGTTGCGGTGATATTCAAAATTCAAAAGCGGCTTGCGCATCTTACCTTGTCACGCGGAGCTGCTCGAGAACCCTTCATGACGTCTTTCTAGTTTTCAACTTGTCGTCTGGCGCTGTGCAGCAGGAGCGTGCCGTGAGCCTCTCGGCGTACGCCTTCTGTGCGTGCCGCCATATTGGGATTGGTGGATCTATTCTTACCGGTCAGCTTTAACCTTCAGTTGGTGCACGCTTTCTGCCTGTAAGTTGCCAACCATTTTTTTTTCTAAATAAAGTTGTTCACGAGTTGAAAATCTAACAACCTCGCTAGGTGAAAGACTCCAACCAACCGGCATTTTCCGTTTGTTGCTTTACTACACATGATTTTCGCCGTTTTGCCTAACTCATCCTAACTCGCAGCTGGAGTTTTCATTCTCAAGGGATTCCTGTGGGAAACGGAACGCTTGACTTTGGTAATGTCCTCGTTTTTTTTGGCATGACATTGGTCATTTTAGGTCTGCTTTACTGCCTAGCATTTCTTTATTGTACAAAGTTTTTATGTTTTTAAGCCAGTGTTGACATTATCTTTGGAAAAATCGGAGTGTGTCTTCACCTGTTCTTTATCGCCTCATCTTAAATCCACTGCTGTACCTCTTGTGAACATTATTCTGCAGCGCACTCGCCTGCCACTGAATTCCGGTGACAGGCACACCTGTGATTTCATGTTCGTTTCACATGTTTGTTTCATTTACAAGACGTCTCTGACCACCCATGGCATCAGTTTTTTTTATGTTGTAAAAGGCTGCATTCATGCATTACCACTATGATTTCCTGATTCATACCACTGCTTTTACTACTTGTCAACTTGGCATTCTGCTATTACCATTTTTTATTACAACTATAGATTTAGTGGTTTTGTTCTATTTGTTACAGTGCACATTTTACCCTGCACAGGGTGTCTAAGGTTTTATATTCACGCAGTGCACAATCTGTTCCTCATCACGAGGTATCTCGCAGGGGTTTTGAGTCCCGTCATTACAGTGCACAGGGGTTTTTAGTCCCGTCATTACTGTGCACATTGCTACCTCCACACGGGGTGTCATACAAGGGTTCTGAGGCCCGTCATTATCGTGCACATTTTCCTTACTTTGACACGTGGTGTTACGTAAGGGTTCTTGCTCTTCTACTGGTGCACAACTATGACCTCTACATGAGGTGTCTCATATGGGTTACATTCCCATTTTTACGGTACACATCATGTTTGCCTCTTCATGAGGTGTCTCATAAGGGTCACATTCCCATCTGCTCAGTGCACAAGAATTTACCTCCAGGGTATTTCTTTCCTTTCAGTGCACACTGTCACGGGTTCCTACCCATGTACTCGGGTTCCTACCTGATAAGCTAACTTTTATGTTGCTTTAGTGCACACTGTGGAAGCTCCACACTAGTTGTCCATACACGGACACATCTTGTCTCATTTGGTTACACTACACAAGTTGTATTTGATATTTTATTGAGATTTTCATGTAATGGAAATTCTGTGTGATTTATCTTAAATTGTCTCATCATTTCCCTTTACAGCTCAGTTTTCCTCTTGTTATCTTTTATTGATTTCATCTGTGAATTCTGGATTCTATTTTTCTTTGTTTTTCTCTCACTGTGGTGTTCTTTAGTTTTTTTGGAGGTTTTCTTCTCCGTTTTCTTTTTACTGTCTACTCTTGGTCTGTTGGTCATTGTGTTGTGTTTTGACTTGTCTATTTTTATACTTGCCTGGCCAGTAGGTATGTCTGGAGGTAGTCGTTTGGTACTTTCTCTTTTTGTTGTTGTTGTGAGGAAAAAGGGATGGTATTGTCACTTTTTGTCATTCTTATGGCATTCTCACCTTTTGTCTTTCTTCTCTGTTTTCTTCACTTATGTTTTCGTTTCTCCTTTTGGTTGTTCTGTTTTCTCAATGGTTTGCGAGGTTTCTGATTTACTCTGTGTTTCTTCTATCTTTTTGTTCTCTTTTCTTTCTTCATTGTTTTATATGGAAGAAAAGGTGATATGTAATATCCTGGCTTTGTGGTTATGCATTGCATCTCTTGCTTTGCCAGTGGAATGTTCATCCTCTGATGTAGTACAGAATGTTGGGAGCCAGAGATGTCAGTTGAGAAGGGCTGAGCACTACACTGGCTGCTCCTGGTGGGGTCTATGATTGGTCTTGTATTGGATTGAACTGGATTACCTGTAACTTACTACTAATAAACATCTAAAGATCCTCTACACGTCTGGACTAAGTCACTACAGACTTCACTCCGCACTGGAGGCAGAAACTAAGACAGCAACAGGTTAACTTTCTTCCTGAAGTGCTGTAGATATTTCATGTAGCGTAAGATGTCCATTTAAAATGTAGACAGCCTTAGTAACACAAATCCAGGAGATGAAAGAACAGCATGAGTTTACCTTGCTTCTTCAGGCACTGAATCTATTTCCTGTGGCACATTCGACATTTGTTGTCACTGAAGACGTTTGTTGTGGCACAGGACCTTCTGAAAGATGTAGGTAGCCTTTCTTGACTTATTTAAAGATGTTGTAGATGACAAGATCAAGGCACAGCACACCTTGCCTGGGTTGTCCTCTGTGGTGGACACTGGTGGGACTGCGAGGCGTGCTTGACTGGTTTCTTTTCGTTTTGCTACTTGATTCTTGTTGTTCTTGTTGCTCTTCATCGGTACACGTAGGAGGTCCTTTCCTACCCATAGTCCTGCTGTACTCCACATCTTTAGTTGGCATAAGACTACTTTTAGAGCGTGAGATGAGCTCCAGATCGTCGCCAAAAATGTAGTGGGCTGACCCAATGTGTTCAGGTGATAAACGTAGCCGAGTTGAGTTTCTTGTAGTTTATTAAGTCCTTAAATAGAGTAGATACAGAGTTACAGCAAGCCCCACGAGGATCAGCCTCCTAGCTGCTCAGCCCATCTTCCAACTGACAACACTCACACACCAGGTACCAAAGCATTCCACTCATGTCACTCACGCCAACATTCTACATGGAACACTCACACTGGCTGAGCAGCTAGAGATAAGGTGAAAGGGAACATAACAGCATAACATGAGAATACTACAGGTACATATATTATTCGGAATCAAAACATTACCTACAGATATCCAGACACTTTGCTGTGAATTTCTATTGTAGTGCTCGTGACCTACTCCTGAACTCTGGTAGTATTTACTCATATATTACTCCCAACCTACTCTTCTTGTATTCCCGACCGGTCCCTGTATTTTAAGAGATTTTACTATAGGAATTCAGAAGTAAGTACACCTGGATTCATAGAGATCTTTTCGTATTTATTAATACACTTGGAGTGCCCTTGAGGTACCCCTGAATTTTAGGAGTAAATACTCCTGACTTACTCCTGAATTCCAGAGAAGGTCAGGAGTAACACTCACACACATTGCCTTGTGCCATAAGCTACTTAGATTTGACTTAAATATAGACATTCATTAACTAATCAGATGTTGTTTGGCTACTGAGGAAGTCTCTTATCCCTGTGGCAGTGAAGCCAATAAGTCAGATGAGGCCATGGTGGGAACATGGGAGTCTGCACACGAGCCCCTGTACTTTATTGTAATAGCAATCGGTTCTAAGTGCCAGGTGTCGCAGATAGACCCTCATGAAAAGGATTTCTGTAATCCCGATTTGGCCCTAAAAGTTTGTTTATAGCAACATTAAGATTCTGAACTGTGCAGAAAGACCACACTACCAATATTGTTCGCCATAGGGCCTTAGTCAGGAAAACTTGGCGACATTTTCAATAGAAAAAGGGCCCACAATAGTGGAAAATGTTCAGGAATCAGCGTGCACGCACCAATTCCCAGCCTTATACCCCAGTCACTAGCGTGAAACGTTGTGACCCAATAATCCTGCATCCCAGAATTACTGTGCTCCTTGGTGCTGGTACTGCCGGGTGTGAGACTACGATGCAGTGTGTTTTTGCAGCGCCTGTAATAAGAGTCCCTGTGGGGGAGATTTACTAAGATTTTACGCCATGTTTGCATCACAAAAGTGATGCAAATTGCTGCAAAATCTTTTTTCCTAATTAACATTCCAGCGCTACTTTGCTCCATGAGGGAGTACCAAGGGTGGTGCATAGGCGTTACCATGCAACCACCCACGTTTTCTCACGCTAAACCCAATTTACTAAAAATAGTAGAAAACTGCTCCCTTTTAAACTAGGTGGAAGAAAGGAAAAATGCAAAGTGGGAAAAGCTTTGCATTGTGCCTAGAATAGTATTTTGTACCCTCCCTGTACAAAAACTATGCTACACTCGTACACACATCCTAGCTCTACCCATATCTTATTGAATATGGCTTTCTCGTGCTCCTTCCCTGTCGCACAACGCAGCGCAGCCTCCCTCTGTGTACAAACTTTAGGCCCTTAAAGCTCAGGGCATATCAGTAATGGGGCACGCTCTTACATCTGAGAAACTAGTCCTCACCACATTGAAACTGTTCAAAAAGGGTCTGGATGGAGAGCGGTTACTATTTTTCCCAGGATTTTCATGCAAAGAAGAAATGGTAATGTCAGTGTGCACACAAGTGAAATGGCAGACACAAATATTCAGCATGTCCCTCTATGAGTATCACTATCACGCCAAGCACAAATAATTGACCAAACCCTTGCAGAAGCTGATTAATGAGACCCAACAGGATACTGCCGGCTCAAAGGGCAAAATTTGTTACAGAAAGCTGCTTTTTTGTGCCATTTATGTGTCACTGTATTTTTTTCACATTTATTAAGTATAAATGCTTTAAAGTCTTTAAAAAATTCTATTTCAGCGGAGAATGCTGCATTTTCAGAGCCGCCTCTAAACAGAAACAGGAGTAGATTGTGACATATGTTTGTGGTAATATTGCAAAGCCTTGGCTTCTCTAAGCATAACAGTACTAGGCTGCTACCCACACAACAGCACCGCCTAGGCAGCTTGCAACTCTCCCAGCCATTCCTCCCAAGAATCTAATAAATGTGGTCCTGCCCTTTACTTCTGCCCACAAAAAACATTCCAGCTAACGTGCACTTCCGCAAGAGCATTAACCCAAGGTACTACCTAATCATCAGTGGCGGCTGGTGACATTTGAAAGTGGTGCGGTGTAAAAGTTACAGATGAGTGCCCTATGGTGAGGGAGTGTAGCAAGCGTGACTGACCGTCATAAGAGGCACATGGAGCTTAAGCCTCAGGTCACTCCTTCTCTGCCCCTCAAAGCTCCTGGTGATGGAACACTATGCTAAAGGCAGTGGAAAGGGATAACTAACAGTAAGGTAAAGGTAAACCATGCTAAAGGCAGTTGTAACATAAAATGCACTGTCTGGTGGTGGAAGTCCATGCAAAAAGGTTGTTTCATGTGAGCACAGTATAGTATGTGATGGAAGACTGTGCGAAAAGGTAGTTTCATGTCATAAGGCACAGTATAGTGATGAAGACCATGCGTAAGGCAGCTGTGAGGGGTACCATTCGATGGAAATGCTAAATGCAGCAGTAAGTGATTCAGAACAGTATGGTAATTGAAAGGTGTGGGAGCCGGCCTCGTGGCGTGGTCCTGTTTCCCCGCGCTAAGCAGCACGAGGTCCCATGCACCTCGGGGCTCCTCCATTTTGGATTATACGTCACTCCACGTGACCACCTGCGTAACCCCGCTTCCCCCGGCCTCTGTCCCAGCGAGGCCCGACATCAAGGCGCCAACCCCTGGCCCGGGGGATACCACGTGAACCCTTCCCACTCCCGGCGGAGGGCAGTATCGATGGGACCCCCAACCGTCCTTCCACACCTAGGTGCGATCGCCCCACAGCTCTCTGGGGCCTGGCGCCTCTCCTGCTGGGCGTCTGGCCGCTCCCTACTCGGCCTCTCCGCCCCCTCCGGGCGCAAGGGTCCGGACATCAAAGGGCTCCAGTCCTATATCTGGGGCGACCCGACAACAGGACAGCAGTTGTATCCTGGAGTCAAGAGCCCTGCTGATCGGATCGCGGCTGACCCTACGGAAGAAGACTCACCCTGAACCCACACTCTGAGCCTTGCTGATGACGTCGCGGCTCCACCGTGCTTAAAGACCTTCACGAACCTTTGGGGCCCTGCTGACGCTGTCGCGGCCCGACCTTGTTGAACATTACCATCAGAGCCCAGCTGACCTCATCGCGGCTCGACCGAAGCGGACCTACAACCGGAGCCCTGCTGACTGTGTCGCGGTTCGACCTAAGCGGAACTACCACCCGAGCCCTGCAGACGCCGTCGCGGCTCCCCACGTCCGAGCCGCTCTGAGACCAGCACTCAAGGTCTGGCGCAGAGCCCTCCTGTACCTGGCTGGTACTAAGACTGTCCCGCTACCCTATCCCTCTAACAGACATTGAGACTCTTACTGGATCCCTCGATCCCACTGTAAATATTGAACATACTACTGCTGATAAAGAACCAAGTCACGCAACTGATATTGAGTCCTGTGTGGTGGTATTACTGGGCCTAGTACGATCATAGGAGAAAGACCTCCCCGAGGGGGCTTCTCAGCGGCGCTCGGCTCTAACTTTGCGGTAGGAAGGTGCCCCGGAACAATCCCCCTGACTACCCGGTGGTCCTCCCTCCAACATTTGGTGGCCAGCGACGGGATCCGAGCCAGACGCAATCGTACAGGCAAGTAACGCACCCACTACCTGACCAGACGGAAAAAGAAAAAGGGAAACATGGACGGCCAAGAAGCAACCGTGGCCGCAACCTTCCAGTTGGAAAAACTGGAAGAATACACCCACAAAGAACTCAAACAATTCTGCAAGGACAAAGGGATCCCAACCACAGGATTGGGCACCAAGGAGGAAATGCAGAAGGCCATGAAAGCCTGGACAGAACCCGAGACTACTCCACCCCGAGCCGAAGGGACCTTGGCCCGGGACGGAAACCTGCCGACCCCAACCCCGACAGATGGGGAGCGAACCGTCCCAGAAACCAGCCTTTCCCACGAAGAAATGCGAGAACGGGAGAGGGTCCGGACACACGAAATGGACCTCGCCCGACTCCTGCTGGACGGTGAGCTCCTACTGGCGGAGAAGAAGATAGCCTTGGAGCAACTACGGCTGCAAGAGGAAATCGAGGAAAAGAAACGGCATCGGGAACTAGAGGAGAGACGGCTAACCCTCGAGCACAAGAGAAGCCTTAAGGAACTTGAACTAAAAGCTAAAACAGGGGAGACCAGCAACCCCGGAGCCCGGGACGCTCTGCCCCTGACCGAGCCAAAGGTTCACATCCCCAAGGATGTCATCAAGGAGTACTATAAAAATGACGACATCCAGCAATGGTTCCGAGCGTACGAGGTAGCCATGACCTCCCATCGGGTACCCCGGAAGGATTTGGGTGCCGGCCTATGGGGGAGGTTCCTCAGCGAGGGCCGGGATACCCTGCTGCAACTCCACCACGTGGTGATGACCTCATACGACCACATGAAAGAAGCCCTACTCACACGCTACGGACTATCAGCCGAGATGTACCGGCAGCGCTTCCGGAACTGCAAGAAGCTCCCCGGTACCACATGGGTCGATTACGTGGACTTCTTCAGCCGAGCGTTGGAAGGATGGATAAAAGGAAGCAAGGTCACCTCATATAATGAACTATTCGACCTCATTGTCTGGGAGCACCTCGCCAACAACTGCTTCGTTGAACTAAGGCAACACCTCCTGGACAGTAAACTGACCGAGCCCTGGAAGCTCGCCGCCGAAGCGGACCGATGGGTCAACACCCGGGTCCCCCGGAACCCCGTGGGGGACTACACACAGAGTACCACGGGACCTCCCCGCCAGCGAGACGGAGGAGGGGGGTCCCACCGCAGTCGAGAATTCCCGGCCGGGCCGCCCAGAAGCCCGCCATGAGGTCAAGCCACCAACCACACTTCCCCGACCGAGGGCCGAAGGGGGACCCCTATCGCACAGCCTGGACCACGACCGACAGTGACCTGCTTCGGCTGTCAGCAGACCGGCCACTATGCGAGCGACCCGGCCTGCCCCGTGAACCGACAGAACAGGACCGCTGGGCCCCCTCCCCGACAAATAGCCGCCGCAGCCCTGGGGGAGGGAGAAGACGAGGAGGAGAACCACGACGACGGGTCCCCCGAGTGGGAACCAGCTGCCATGTCGCTTGTGTGCCTGGGCTCCCGAGAAATGGTGCCCCGAGCCGCCATCCCAAGCAACACCCAGAAGTACCAACAGTGGGTCACGATCAATGGGCGACGGGCCGAGGCCCTCCGGGACACTGGGGCCAGTGTAACCGCTGTCCGCTGAACCCCGAACAAATCCTGCCGCATGTCCTATGCCCTGTCCGGACCGCGGACAACACCGAGAGCATGTGCCGGATGGCCAGGATCCCCTTCGAGTGGGGAGGAGTGTCCGGCACCCTAAAAGTAACTGTCCGCGACGACGCCCCCGTGGACTGCCTCCTGGGGAACGACCTCGAGAGCTCACCCTGGGCACAGTTGGAACGCCGAGAGCATCTGGGGATGCTGGGACTGCCCGAGTGGGCCTGCGCCACCACTTGGTCCATGACCGCCCAACCAGCCGCTGCCACGGCCCCCGACCAGCCGACGGGCCCCGAACTATCACCCTCCTCCGGCACGGAGGAACCTGATGAGGAGGCCGGGCCATCCGAACTTTCTCCCAACGGGGCCGCCTCCCTCAGCGAGATCCCCGAGCTGGCCCAGTGGCGCCACGACAGGGGCCCCACCCGCGAACAATTCCAGCAAGAGCAGAAGGCCTGCCCGTCCCTCGAGGGGGCCCGACAGCAAGCGGCCGCCCAGGCGGCGGGGGACCCCACGGGAACCCACTGGGTCTATTGGGACAATGACTTATTGTATAGCGAGCAGAAAGTCGCCGAACTAGGGGCCGGCCGGGTGCTGGTGGTCCCCCTCCGATTTCGAGAGTTCCTCCTGAACCTGGCACATGACGTGCCCCTCGCTGAAGTACTGGGTATTTTAGACCCAGCGGTGCAGGGGCACACACCCTATGACTTCTGGGTTCACCCTGTTCCGGACCTACAGAAACACAGAGTCTTCTGGGTGAAGTCAAAGAATCGTTTATTGGCTGCAGACCAATGACAGGTATCCTAGAAGTACAACAGCGTGTATGTTCTCAGGAGACTGCTGAAAATCATAGGAACGGACTTCATCTTAAATACGCTTTTCCTTGCCTCAAGCATACATTCCTAGGTTTTATGATACGGCAATATACAAGTGTACATTACAAAGAAAAGGCAGAGTCATGATGACCATCCCACATTCCAGTTCGGCCAGCCCACAATGATTTATACAGTAAGGTTCAGATCCCACGTTTGATGTAAACAGACCCCCCAATAAACATGAGCATCTCCTGTTTTGGGAAACAAGTCATAAAGCAGGAACAAGCAGGTGTAGAAGAGATTAGCCGGGGGATTGTGTAGAATGAAAGGGTTTTATGACGGGTCAAGCCCTGATGCTAATCACAGGTGGAAGGAGGAAGGGGAGCTTGTGAGACTGGTTTGACCCAGGGCAGCAGAGCCAGCTGCCCAGGTCACAGAGAAGTCAGAGGGAAAGCCCATGTACTGTGAGGCCCGTATTTACTCCATTATAGCCTATGTGAGGGCAATGACAAGATGGCCACTGCTTCCAAAATGGAACCCGCGTAGTGTAGCAGAATAACGTGTACACAGTGCATTCATAGCTAGAACGGTATATAAAGCACTCGTACATGCCGCATTTACCATTTGCGGTTTGCTAATACCAAGATAGACAGGGGTAGAGCCCCGTCCCCTACGCGGTCCCGAGTATTAAAGTACGACAGACCCTCCTTTTGCCCTTACATAGGCAATCACTATACTCATCTTAATCCGAGTCTAGGTCAATGTTCACAAAATCATGGAGATGTTGCTGTAGCATCATCCTATTACTTAGCTCGTCTCTCGATACAGGTTTCCTTACACATAAGGTAGCACAGAGGCCACATATCGTAGGAGCACACTGTATGCACAGACAGAACAGGAAAAGAATGGCTAAGATCATTCCAACGACCATCAGAACTTTCCAACCCCAGGCAGATATCAATTCCCAGAACCACCCCATCAGTGACCAATCTCCCTTATCCACGTGTATGGCTTCAGATATTTTATGGAGTTTGGAGATGGCTTGATACACTGTTGGAGCATTATCTGGTATGAAAATGCAGCAACTGGATTGGATGACCTTGCATACCCCACCGCGGTCTGCAAGAATAACGTCTAGAACCATGCGGTTCTGCAGAGTCATAAGGCGATCCGCTTGGAGCTCAGCTGTCAGATTACTAAGGGCACCAGCCGTTACATTGACAGTGGATTCAACCACACGCGTCAGCTGTCTCAGGTTCCTACTATTGACCATAGGTCCCCAAAACGGCAGGAAACCTAAGAAGAAGTCTCCTGCTTCCTGACCGGCAGTATCTTCCTTACTAATCACACCTCTCACAACTCTGGTCTTGTGATAGTCAGAGGCAGCAGTAAATGTCGGCGGTAGCAAGTTCGCAATATAACATGTGCCCGAGAAATCAGGGGGCAGCCATGTATATGCTCGGTCATGACAGATGAAATATGTGCCCTTAGCAGCTAGAAACGCAGGGGAAAACTGTGACGGGAAGGTGTACGTTTCAGTACAGTCACTTCTTCCCAGTTGAGCTCTAGGATTCTGACCATTGCCCTGTAAGCAGAACCGACCCATGTGGGGTACGACCCAGATTGGAGATGAGATTTTTCGCTGCCTTTCACCCAGACTAATGCTATACCCCGTCGCGTTCCATCCTACATAAGGTCTCAACTCTTCTTTGGGAATAGATGAGTATGTATTGATATCCCTACTCATATCAGCAACTCCTTTCATCAAAGCCTTATTATTGGTGATAGGTCTGATGGAACGCGGTTGGCGAGGGGAGTATGTATCTAGAGCATAGAGAAACATGGTTTGGAATGCCCATGACGATCCATTGTAACTGTACGGTAGCACTAGGTAGGGAATACCTTTGTTAATGGTATGTGGCATTAACCCACACACCCAGCAATTGGTCGTGTTCATTACCAGTTGGTGCTGGTGCAAGAGCTGGATAAACGAGTTATTTACGAACTCCGATCGTCTGGTCTGTTCGTGTTCAGGCAAAGGGTGAAAAGAGTGAGAGGAGGCAGTAGAAAGAGATATAGGCTGTTGAGTGGGTGCAATGGGCTTTTGAGCGGAGAAAAACACAAATCCTACAATAAACATTATGATACTACACAGTGTAAAAAGGCACAAAAAGACAAAACATTTACTTTTCACAATTCTACACATCCTTGCGTTAGAGTTCATTTCCTCAATCGGTCTCTCCATCTTAAAAAACTCCATCCTCTACTCGGGCCGCTCGCGGTGGATGAGTTTCTTCTGCTAAAGAGTACGCCTGTCAGTCCAGGGAAACGCCCTAGACCAACCAGAACCGTCGACCTAGCGTCTTCGGCCTGTACCCCAAAGTCTTGGCACCGCGACCCTGCGGCAGAACCCGGATGGTGGTTCGAAAAACAAAAATCAAGAAAGTCCTTCAGATGGGAGAGCAAAAATGTCAAAAGGGAAATAATGAGGAAATCTTTATTTGTCCATGGGCCTAGGTCTCAAATTATAGCGGAGACGGCCAGGTGCTGTTTGGTCTTGAAACAAAAGTTCAGGCTCAGTGGTGTCCAGTTGATTTGATGGTGGCACAGCTTCCTGCAGAATATTGTCACTCTCTTGGTCTGAAACTGTGCCTCTTAAGCGTGCGTCACTGAATGGTACAAAGCGAGGTACAATGTCTGTCTCTGAGTCGGCGATACTCTCCTTGACCCACTGGTCATATGGCAGAGGCAAGGGGACTACCTTGCAGTGACTACCATGAATCCAGTGCTTCTTCCCTTTCACTCGCACTGCTGATCTTGTCGAAAGAAGAACAAGATGAGGGCCGATCCAGCGAGGCTCGTCGTTGCCCTTACGCTGGAAATTCCGGACCAGGACCCACGAGCCAGGGTTGATAGGGTGTCCAGGAGGTTCAGAGGCTTGGGGAAGAGTATCATGTACCTGTTGGTGCAAAACACGCAGTTTAACAGTCAAATCATACAGGTAATCGAGCAGTACTGGATGTTCTATTTCGCTGAACTTCGTAGGCCTCGGTACACCCCATACGTTGGCGGGACGGCCAAAAACGACCTCGTAAGGACTAAGTCCCACCCGTGAGTGTATGGTCATTCTAGTGGACAGGAGTGCTAAGGGCAGAGCGTCAGGCCATTTAAGACCGGTGCTCGCCTGAATTTTGGCCAGCTTGAGCTTTAAGGCTCCATTGTAGCGTTCTACTAGTCCAGCTGATTGGGGGTGATTTGCAGCGTGGAACTTCTGCTTTATCCCTAGCCCTTCACATACATTCTTCATCACTTTGCCTACAAACTCACTTCCGTTATCACACCACACCATTCTTGGCATCCCAAACCTAGGGAAAAACTCCTTCACAAGGGCTTTGGCTGTGGATAGGGCAGTGTTATCTTTCAGAGGATAAGCCTCAATCCATTTTGAGAAAGCACAAACAACCACCAGTACATATTTCAGGTTGTTGCATCTTTCCATGTGAATAAAGTCCAGCTGCAAAACTTCGAATGGACATGATGGGGGTGCAAAGTGACCAGCTGGAGTTGGGGTTCCCCTACCAGGGTTGTACTTCAAGCATACTATGCAATTCTTGACCACATTCTCTGCACACTTGGGAATCCCAGCATTCTGCCATACTGGAGCCAACAACTTGCATATACCTTTCGTACTGATATGTGCCATTCCATGTGCCATAGTAACCACTGGAAGCACATATGCATCAGGCAACAACCATCGCCTATGTTCTGTCAGATCAATCCAACAACCATTCTCATCCAACTTACCCATACTTTCTCTCCACTTGCTTAACTCTTCCTCTGTGGCTTCAGCTTGAAGCGACTTCACACTCTCTATTGTGTTCTCACACATTCCCACATCATTAACCCATCTTGCGGGGCCTGCAACATACATTCTAGTCTTTACATTCTGTGCTGTTTCTTTCGCGGTCTCATCAGCAAACGCATTCCCACGTCCAACATCATCTGTAACTTTCCTGTGCGCACTGCATTTCATGATCGCAACTTGCAACGGTAGGGTCAGTGACTCAAGGAGATCATTCACCAACTTGCCATTCTGAATTTTAGCTCCATGCGACGTCAGGAACCCACGCTCCTTCCACAAACGCCCAAAATTATGAGCCACGCCAAAGGCGTACTGGCTATCTGTGTATATATTCACTCTCATTCCTTCAGACAACACACATGCTCTCGTGAGGGCGATTAATTCTGCTGCTTGGGCCGAATTATGTGGCACTCGTGCAGTTTCTACGACTGTGTGTAAAGTCGTGATAGCATATGCAGCAGTCGTGTCACCATTAGGGAGTTTGAAGCATGAACCATCTACCCATAAAGTGCCATCACACTCAGTCAGGGGAGTATCCTTTAAATCTACTCTCCCTTTCGTCTCTTCTTCTGTTCTGAACAGACAGTCATGTTGCTCAATCTCATCTGAGTCTGCTGGAATTGGCAACAATGTAGCTGGATTCAGCATATTGCATCTTTTTATGTGTATGTGATTAGCTAACAGTGTAAGTTCGTAGCCCGATAATCGTGCACTAGTCAAGTGTTGTGTCTTGGTCCTATTTAATAATGTGTCTACAGCATGTGGAACCATAACAATCAATGTATTGTCCATTACCAAACCAGCAGATTGTCGGATAGACATCGCTGCAGCAGCTGTCGCTCTCAGACAGCTTGGCAATGCCCTCGCTACAGGGTCCAAGGTTGATGAAAAATATGCGCATGGGCGCGGTCTGTCGCCAAAAGGCTGTGTTAACACTGACAACGCACATCCATCTTTCTCGTGAACATACAATGTAAAAGGCTTGCTATAGTCAGGAATGCCCAACACAGGTGCTGAACATAATGCATTACGCAATTCCACAAAACTTTTCTGGCACTCTTCAGACCATGGGATAGGATTCGGTGTGTCTTTGCATGTTAAGGCTAACAAAGGTTTTGCCAATAAAGAAAAACTAGGGATCCAATGCCTACAGTATGAAGTGATGCCCAAGAAAGCACGCACTTCTCTCTGTGTCTTTGGCACACTCAACTGTGCAATGGCTTGAATTCTTTCTGGGGTCAGTTTCCTTCCCTCCTTCGATAAGAGATGACCTAAGTAGGTCACTTCTTGTCGACAATATTGCAGCTTAGAGAGAGACACTTTGTGATGGTAAGCGGATAAATGGCGCAACAGTGACAATGTGGCTTCTTTACAGATCTTCTCAGTATCCGCTGCGATTAGTAAATCGTCCACGTACTGAATCAGGATAGCGCCACTGGGTAGAACAAGTGCATCAAGCTGCGCTTTCAAAGCTTGACTGTATATGGATGGACTCTCACAGTAGCCCTGGGGAGCGCGTTTGAAGCGGAAGCTTCGGCCTCCCAGACTAAAGCCAAAAATGTCTCTGCTCTCTTCTGCAATTGGGATGCTAAAGAAAGCATTCTTTAAATCGATCACTGAAAACCATGCAGCAGAGGCTGGAATCATCGTTAACAAGGCAGTTATATCGGGGACAACTGGAAACTGTGGCACAACAATCTTATTAACCTCTCTAAGATCAATCACAAATCTGTAAACAGTTGGCTGTGAAGGATCCGTTCGTTTTAAGACAGGTAAAACCGGACTATTGCAAACGTTGCCTCTTGTCTCTTCAATCACACCTTTATTAATCAGGTCGCTGACAATGTCTAACAATGCTTTCTGGCCTTCATTAGAGATTTTGTACTGGGGAATACGTGGCAGTCTAATATTAGCCTTTAAAGTCACCACATATGGCGGTATCTCCAAGAGGCCCACATCATTGGGACCAGTAGCCCAAAGGGCATCCGGAAGGGATGACAATTCAGGCGGCATTGTATTTTTAGACAAGTACATCGGGGAAATCACTTTCTTGCCTAATGTAAGTTGTACTCCTGAAGGAGAACAATACAGTGTAGCGTGCAATCTTTTCAACAAATCTAATCCCAGCAAATTCTCACCACAACCCGTTGTTAGGATCAGGGGTGCTTTCAGCTCACAAGGTCCAACAGAAAGTGACATGGGACTAGAAATCGGGTTCCTTACTGGGGCGCCAGAAAAACCTACTGAAACATTTATCTCGCCAGACAAAGGTGCGCCAGGGAGTTTTGAATGCATGATTGAACTCTTTGCAGCACCGGTGTCTAGCAGAAAAGGCTCCGTTACATTTGCTGTAGTCACCTCAACATACGGTCCACTCTGATCCACTGGCACTGAAACAACTCCCTCTCTCTGTCTATGGCTGTCCTAGTAATCATTACTGTCTGCATCACCGTCCTCTGCATAATAATCATTATTATAATACTGGGCCGTATTACTGATCGCGTTAGCTTGCTGATCAAAGCTATTGATGGTATTTTGAGGCGGCAGAGGACGCGCGTTCTGGGGAGCATTTCCACGCCCTCTGCCTCTAGGAGCTTGCTGACCACCCCTACCTCTTGCGCCATACATATTACCGTTCCGCTGCATTAATTTAGGGCAACTGTATTTAAAATGACCTTCCTCTTTACAGTATGAACATTGGTTGGGACCTACAGGGACACGTGGTTGATAATACCCGTTCATTTGCTGGTTGTTCTGAAACTGTTGGGGTTGGTGATAGACACCTTGGGGTTGCCTATAATTATTCTTACCTCCACGTGGTGGGTAAGCCTGCTGTAAAAGGACCTTCGTCTTTAATTCCTTAGTTTTCTTTTCTGTTCTATCTTTCTCGTCTTTATCTCTATTTTCATAATACTGTGCAGTAGCCAGTATTTGCGCTGAAGAAGAAACAGCCCAAGAACTTTCTGAATCTTTCAACTTCTTACACAGGTCAGGAAGTAAATTCTGCACAAACTTATCCACAAACAGCCGTTGGCCACCCTCAGTACTCATATCCTGCCCACTGTGGTCAATAAATGTTTCTTCAAACCTAGTAAAGAAGTCTGACACTGTCTCATCTTTCTTCTGCTTGCATGCAGATAACTTGTCCCAATTTACGCGCATTGCAGGCATTAGTGTCTTCATATACGTGATGATTCTACCAGGGAGTTCAGCTACTAAAGGTTCTGGTTTCGCGCCACCAGTTTGTCTAGCATCAGCAGCAACAATGTTAGCCCATGTATCCCCTAGTTCTGCATTGTGATCTACATTACGAATTGACCCCCATAGTGGCTGTGGAACAACATTACCAAACAACATGTCTATGTCGGCCAGATTCATAACGCATGACCCTGCCGTCTGTGACAACTCCTTATAATAACCTGCTGGGTTTTTACGGGGATCAGGTAAGGACTGCTTAAGTGCTAACACCTCAGAGCGCTTCCATGGAACATGCACCCAAACACGCTGGAAATGTGCTGGAGCAGCAGCAATACCTCGAGCGGCATCAGCCGCAACTGCTTCCTTCCATACCGGGGGAACTTCTCTCATGGGGTATTGTCGCGCTTTTACCTTTTTCCCCACAAGGACATCCCGTTCAAACAATGACTGTTGACAATCATCATTCCTGAAGGACAATACAACTGCAACTGCTTTATCTATATCGCGGTCCACAATTATACCAGTTCCAAAATCGAACCTCACTCTACACAATTCCTGCGGGCTCGGATTTTTACCACTATCCCCCAATTCTTCACAGAGAATTTCACACATTTTCTCAAACACATATCTCTGCTTTGGGGCATCCCACTGATGGAAAACGTTGACAACTGATTCCACATCATACAGTGAAGGGAAAACAATCCATCTACGCGCCATGCTATCTATTACCTTTTTCTCATCAGGGTTAGGCAACTGACTACGCAATTGCTTACGCTGCAAACCAGGAGTCGCACCAGATGACTCAAAGAGGGGCGACATTAATGTAGTAACCACATTAGCTAAGCGCTGTCGCGCTGAAGGAGAAGCGGAGGCGAAAACAGGGGGAAAAACAGAGGGAAGAAAAGAGGATGTAGAAACAGGTACTGGAGTGGTGCCAGGAAGAGTGTCAGGGGAGGCGGCTGCTGAATTAGGCAAAGTCGCAAGAAGTGCGGGGGCAGTTGGAAGCACAACTGGCGGCCCTTGAGAGGGTTGCGCTACAGGGATAAGAGCCGGCTGCAAAGCAACTGGCGGTTGCGGCCAGGCTTGCAGTATATTCACTGGAGGTGGCATATTTACAAGCTGGGGAAGCGCCGTGGCAGTTTGAGCATACGGGGGTGGCGAAATCAACAAATGTGACATCAGGGGATCTTTCTCCTTTTCTTCTAACTCATTCTGCTTAGAGTGTGGTAAAGCCGGGTAACATTTGTCAATCCCTAACTTGCGCTGCCTGTGCAGTTGCTCACTCATCTGCTCCTCTTCATTGTCTTTAAATTGTACAGCTGCTTGCATTACTGTCATACCTTTCTCTCTCTTATTCTTTTTTGCTAACTTAATTTCCTTTTGTTTGGCTTCCTTTCGCCATAAGCGGAAAGAGTCAAACATCGCCGGCCGGGCTTTCTTCTTAAACAATTTAATTTCCAGATTATCTAAAATATCGGTATCAAAACTACCATTTTGGGGCCATTTTAAAACACCATCTTTCCTGGTGTAGTGGATCCACACTTCGTTATATGCAATGGGGCCTACGCCATGTTTCACATAGAGCTCATAAGTTGGAGTTCCAACCGGAGGAACCGGACATGATTCCTCTAGCTGGAAATCTTTTCCACAACCCAAACAGAATAATCTACCAAATAGTCCAGAACCAGGCATCTTCGCTCACTAGTCTAGATCCAAACGTCAAAGGATTATCGAATACGATATTCTCGTGAATACACGAGTCCTCTGGTTTTGGCGTTTGCAAACTCCAAAATACCAATTCAAATGATCCTGAAGGATACCAAAACAAATGGGAGACGCTCCACTTATACTTAACTGAATATTGCTGATCGATGGCGTCACCAGAAGACTCTCTCGATTGTTTCGCTCTCTCAAACTCGTCAAGGGTCCAAAACAGGTCGATTAATCAGGGCAGCAGTCCTTCGTAGCCGTCGGGACGCGGAGAACCTCGCAGAAAAGACTTTCGGACCACGTCGACATGCAGGGGTCGATGAAGTGGCGGCCTTCCTCCGGAATTTCCACACGAAGCTCCTCACGAACCTCTGGCTTGGACTGGTACCGCTGAAATCGCCCCACGTTGGGCGCCAAACTGAAGTACTGGGTATTTTAGACCCAGCGGTGCAGGGGCACACACCCTATGACTTCTGGGTTCACCCTGTTCCGGACCTACAGAAACACAGAGTCTTCTGGGTGAAGTCAAAGAATCGTTTATTGGCTGCAGACCAATGACAGGTATCCTAGAAGTACAACAGCGTGTATGTTCTCAGGAGACTGCTGAAAATCATAGGAACGGACTTCATCTTAAATACGCTTTTCCTTGCCTCAAGCATACATTCCTAGGTTTTATGATACGGCAATATACAAGTGTACATTACAAAGAAAAGGCAGAGTCATGATGACCATCCCACATTCCAGTTCGGCCAGCCCACAATGATTTATACAGTAAGGTTCAGATCCCACGTTTGATGTAAACAGACCCCCCAATAAACATGAGCATCTCCTGTTTTGGGAAACAAGTCATAAAGCAGGAACAAGCAGGTGTAGAAGAGATTAGCCGGGGGATTGTGTAGAATGAAAGGGTTTTATGACGGGTCAAGCCCTGATGCTAATCACAGGTGGAAGGAGGAAGGGGAGCTCGTGAGACTGGTTTGACCCAGGGCAGCAGAGCCAGCTGCCCAGGTCACAGAGAAGTCAGAGGGAAAGCCCATGTACTGTGAGGCCCGTATTTACTCCATTATAGCCTATGTGAGGGCAATGACAAGATGGCACTGCTTCCAAAATGGAACCCGCGTAGTGTAGCAGAATAACGTGTACACAGCGCATTCATAGCTAGAACGGTATATAAAGCACTCGTACATGCCGCATTTACCATTTGCGGTTTGCTAATACCAAGATAGACAGGGGTAGAGCCCCGTCCCCTACGCGGTCCCGAGTATTAAAGTACGACATCGCCGGACACCTCAGGCGGGACAAGACTTACAGCCGCCTAGTGACCCATTTCTATTGGCCCCGAATGAGAAGAGACGTGGACCAGCACTGCCGGTCCTGCCCGACCTGCCAAGCTAGCGGGAAGACTGGGGGACGAGTGTAAGCCCCCCTCCAACCATTTCCAGCCATCCACACCCCGTTCGAACGAGTGGGAATCGACATCGTGGGGCCCCTCGACCCCCAAACTGCCCTGGGGCACCGCTTCATCCTGGTACTGGTCGACCACGCCACCCGGTACCCAGAGGCCATCCCCCTCCGAACTGTGACAGCTCCAGTGGTGGGCCGGGCCCTGATGGGCCTCTTCTCCAGGGTGGGGTTCCCCCGAGAAGTGGTGAGCGACAGGGGTACGAACTTTATTTCGAAGTACATGAGATCCCTCTGGCAACAATGTGGGGTCACCTATAAATTCACCACCCCTTACCACCCCCAGGGGAACGGACTGGTCGAGCGGTTCAACAGAACCCTGAAGGGGATGATCAAGGGCCTGGAAGAGCCCCTGAGGAGGAGATGGGATGTCCTGCTGCCCTGCCTCCTGTTCGCCTATCGGGAGGTACCACAGAAATCCCTGGGCTTCAGCCCCTTCGAAATGTTGTATGGGCACCCCGTACGAGGGCCCCTCAGCCTGGTCAAGGAGGGCTGGGAGGCGAACGTCCAAGATGCACCCCCCCGACGTCTACCGGTACCTCCTGACCCTGCGGAACCAGACTCGGAAGTTCCGGGCCCTGGCAGAAGCCAACCTCGAAGCCAGCCAAGAAGACATGAAACGCTGGTATGACGAAAATGCCTCAGCCATCGAGTTCGAGCCGGGCCAGCAAGTCTGGGTCATGTCACCCGTGGACCCCTGCGCCCTGCAGGACAAGTGGACCGGGCCCTTCAAGGTAGTTGAGAGGAAGAGCCCCGTCACATACCTGGTCGACATGGAGTCCCCGAGGAACCCCCTCCGGGTCCTGCACGCCAACCGGCTCAAGCCCCACTTTGCCCGAACCGAACTAAGCCTACTGCTGGCTACCGACGATGGGGGCGAAAGTGACTCCGAGCCCCTACCAGACCTCCTGGGGTCCTCGGGCCAAGACGGCTCCTTGGAGGGCGTCCGCCTCTCCGCCACACTGACACCAGAACAGCGCCATGACTGCCAGAAGCTGCTGCAACCCTTCGCTGCCCTCTTCTCTCTCACGCCCGGGGTAACCCCTGGTGCGTCCACGACGTGGACACGGGGGACAGCCACCCTGTACGACACCGCGCTTATAGAGTACCTGACCGAGTCCGAGCCTGCATACAGACCGAGGTCGCCAAGATGCTCGCCCTCGGAGTCATCGAGCCTTCCGACAGCCCGTGGGCCAGCCCGGTAGTCTTGGTGCCGAAGGCCGCCGCCCCTGGCACTGCCCCCGAACTCAGATTTTGTGTCGACTACCGGGGCCTGAACGCAGTCACCAAGACCGATGCCCACCCCTTGCCACGAGCAGACGAGCTGATCGATCGCTTAGGGGCCGCCCGCTACCTAAGCACCTTTGATCTCACCGCTGGGTACTGGCAGATCAAGCTCACTCCCGGCGCCCAAGAACGATCAGCCTTTTCCACCCCCGATGGGCACTACCACTTTCGGGTAATGCCCTTCGGTATGAAGAACGCCCCAGCGACCTTTCAGAGGCTGGTAAACAAGGTCCTGGCCGGACTAGAATCCTTCAGCGCGGCCTACCTCGACGACATTGCTGTCTTCAGCGACCACGGGGCCGCGCACCTAGGACACCTTGGGGAAGTCCTGGCCGCTCTCCAAAGGGCCGGGCTCACCATTAAGGCCAGTAAATGCCAGATCGGTCAAGGATCTGTGACCTATCTGGGCCACCAGGTGGGGAGTGGCCAGGTGGCGCCCCTCCAGTTAAAAGTCGACGCCATCCAGGCGTGGGAGCCCCCCGCGACCCAAACCGCTGTCCGGGCCTTCCTAGGCCTCACAGGCTACTACCGACGATTCATCAAGGATTATGGCAGCATTGTGGGCCCCCTTACGGAACTCAGTTCAAAGAAACAGCCCAAGGCGGTGCACTGGATGCCCCGCTGTCAGACCGCGTTTGATGCTCTCAAGGCGGCCATGTGCCCTGCCCCTGTGCTACAGGCCCCCGACTACAGCAAGGAATTTGTAGTCCAGACCGATGCATCAGAGTACGGGGTCGGGGCGGTCCTCTCCCAGCTGGACGCCAAGGGCCTTGACTGACCGGTGGCCTTTATCAGCCGCCGAGTGCTGCCACGAGAACAGAGGTGGAGCACCATCGAGCGGGAGGCCTTCGCTGTGGTATGGGCTCTCAAGAAGCTCCGGCCCTACCTTTTCGGCACCCACTTCAGGGTCCAGACTGACCACCGGCCCTTGCGGTGGCTCATGCAAATGCAGGGCGAGAACCCCAAGCTGTTGCGTTGGTCCATCTCGCTGCAAGGGATGGACTTCACTGTGGAACACCGGCCCGGCAACGACCACGCCAATGCTGACGGCCTGTCCCGATTCTTCCGCCTCGGCGAGGAGAACCCCCAAGGAGATTGGTGACTCTCCCTGCCTTCAGCTGGGGGGGGACGCATGTGGGAGCCGGCCTCGTGGCGTGGTCCTGTTTCCCCACGCTAAGCAGCACGAGGTCCCATGCACCTCGGGGCTCCTCCATTTTGGATTATACATCACTCCACGTGACCACCTGCGTGACCCCGCTTCACCCGGCCTCTGTCCCAGCGAGGCCCGACATCAAGGCGCCAACCCCTGGCCCGGGGGATACCACGTGAACCCTTCCCACTCCCGGCGGAGGGCAGTATCGATGGGACCCCCAACCGTCCTTCCACACCTAGGTGCGATCGCCCCACAGCTCTCTGGGGCCTGGCGCCTCTCCTGCTGGGCGTCTGGCCGCTCCCTACTCGGCCTCTCCGCCCCCTCCGGGCGCAAGGGTCCGGACATCAAAGGGCTCCAGTCCTATATCTGGGGCGACCCGACAACAGGACAGCAGTTGTATCCTGGAGTCAAGAGCCCTGCTGATCGGATCGCGGCTGACCCTACGGAAGAAGACTCACCCTGAACCCACACTCTGAGCCCTGCTGATGACGTCGCGGCTCCACCGTGCTTAAAGACCTTCACGAACCTTTGGGGCCCTGCTGACGCTGTCGCGGCCCGACCTTGTTGAACACTACCATCAGAGCCCAGCTGACCTCGTCGCGGCTCGACCGAAGCGGACCTACCACCGGAGCCCTGCTGACTGTGTCGCGGCTCGACCTAAGCGGAACTACCACCCGAGCCCTGCAGACGCCGTCACGGCTCCCCACGTCCGAGCCGCTCTGAGACCAGCACTCAAGGTCTGGCGCAGAGCCCTCCCGTACCTGGTTGGTACTAAGACTGTCCCGCTACCCTATCCCTCTAACAGACATTGAGACTCTTACAGGATCCCTCGATCCCACTGTAAATATTGAACGTACTACTGCTGATAAAGAACCAAGTCACGCAACTGATATTGAGTCCTGTGTGGTGGTATTACTGGGCCTAGTACGATCATAGGAGAAAGACCTCCCCGAGGGGGCTTCTCAGCGGCGCTCGGCTCTAACTTTGCGGTAGGAAGGTGCCCTGGAACAGTCCCCCCGACTACCCGGTGGTCCTCCCTCCAACAAAAGGCCATGCAAAAGACAGCTGTGAGGAATACTGCACAGTAGCGTCTTGTC
This sequence comes from Triturus cristatus, assembly GCF_964204655.1. Classification (NCBI taxonomy): domain Eukaryota; kingdom Metazoa; phylum Chordata; class Amphibia; order Caudata; family Salamandridae; genus Triturus; species Triturus cristatus. Next base: position 725,284,122 of record NC_140586.1, read on the forward strand.
AAATAAGACATAGCATGGCTATAACGAATCATCGAAGATACCACTCAGAGGCCCATGTAATAACTTGACACTAGACCTGGCTTTTGCACGAATAACACATTGCATGTTAGGACTTGCAGTTTCGTTTGGACATTATAAGAGGATTTAAAATTATAGCAGGCAAGGTGTTTGTAAAAATCACACGTCTAACTGCAGATACTACAGTACACATCAAGATATGGGAAATCTCTACATAGCAGGATTTATTAGCAATATGGCCATAAAAGCACACCGGTTCTTACCTGTCAGGAGGAGATGAAGGAAGGGCTTAATGGCAGGGTTCTGTAGGGTGCCTGTCCCCCATCAGCTGGTTGGTGCAGGCATCTCAGCCTTGGGCGTTGCTCCAGTCCCAGTGTGGGATGGTAAAGTTCTCATCCCTGGACACCTTCTGTTGTTCGCATTCCCAAAGGAGCAGGGAGATCCAGTGCCACGAGAGGAAGGCAGGCACTTTGTGGGCAAAGTCGATGTTTCTCGACACCACAGCCTCCTCCTCACTCTCCAAGAGCACCCATGTGTGCCGTGACGCTTAGTAGTCAATCCAGACAAAGAGGTCGTAGATACTGATATTGGCGAAGCACGGCCTGAGTGACATGGCAAAGAGCTGGTGGGGGCCTACACCATGTAGGCCCCCTGACAAAAATGCACCCTAGCTGCATAGCTAAGTTCCTGCCCTGCTCATGCCTGATGTAGACGCCCCTTAAACAAACCGAATAGCTGACGTAAGTAACATGACTCACCTGCCCCTCCTGCAAAGTGTGCATCTAGTCCAGGTTTCACCCCAACTTAGACAATACCCACCTCTAAGCCTAGGACAGGACTTTAAAGGACATCATTCCTGCAGAAAGAAAACATGACTGTATACCTTGCAAAGGGCATTCCCTTCCCAACAAATAGAAAAGGGTGCCTTTAATAACATAAGGCAACTTGCTGTTGTGTAGCTCCTTTAAAACCTATACAGGATCTGCACGTTTAGACAACATAAACTGCGGGCTTGGTGTCTGGTCTGATTCTAGACACCCCCACCGCGTATGTTGGCCTATATACAAGCTAGCTCACAGGGCCGTTACAAACTCCTCTTATCAGGGAGAGAATAGTTCTTGGCAACTATCGAACATGAAAACCCTGATCCCTCAGAATCGTGGAAACAGTGCAATACTTTTCGCTAAGAGAGATACACAGAATAAACTATATGGACGTTTTCAATAGGCATTTATTGAGCATTCGTCATTCTAGTGTAAAATAGGTGTGCTGAACAATTATTAGACAGTAACAGATATCAATGATTAGAAGCACTAAGAAAGTGAAAGGATGGTAGATCTCTACCATTTTGCTATAATCAAGAATATGGAAAAGTATATAAAATACATGACAATAAAATGCGTACTCCTACGATGCAATCCTAACTAGATGTACCTAAGTGTACCTAGCATGTGTGTATGTGCTAAGCCAAGAATCCCTCTAGATTAAATTCAACCCATTACCTGAAGTGAGAGAATGTGGGACCCCGTCTTGGTCTCGAGTTGGACACCCCGCAAAGGATGTTCAGACCACTGCGAGCTGGAGTGTCTTCATGCAGGAACCTCAGTGTCTCACATCAGTGTGTCGGCATGGCAGTCGTGATCTCCTCTGACTACCTCAGTAAGATGTGATGTTTATATACCCGAAGGTATCCCCAGGGATTCTACCTTGCTGTGCCACTGTCGGACTTAGGATGACGTTTGGAATGAACCTTGTACATAGTAATTATGTTTATATGTCCTGGCTCGTAGAGGCAACATCGCTGTTGTCTGCCTTCGTAGACGACGATCTCTGTACCACCTTGCAGATAACGTCAATTGAGCACAGATTATCTTCCCTGCAGCCGATACTGAGGCAGCCTGTGAACCATCCAAAGCCTGAGAGTTCGTGGAGGAGCCGGTGTTCCTATCAACAGCAGCAGACAGTTCCTGAGGTGGCTACAAGAATGCCGCCATCAACATAGGAATACGCTGGGGACACTGCAGAACATGGGCCGATATCTGATCCAGCAATACATCAACATCCGGTTGCGCAACTGATAGAAGTGTCAGACACAGATATAACACACATTCTTCTCCGCAGAACAGGCATCGGAGAACAGGTAAGATGAGGTCCATCCAGACTGGTCTATATGACAGGAACCAAGATGCACTTAGTTCCCGCAGGCAAGGTGTGCCCAGATGTTGTACCATGCGATCAAGGTATTTGTGCTCCAGGAGTGCCTTTTCCATCTCCTTGGTGACTGGGACATCCATTGTGTAGCAGAAAAAGTACAATCAGGATACCTACTATTAGAAACAGAATCAGCGGAAGTCCTCCAAAAATGCTTCCGAATACGGAGTGTATAAAGTTTGGTATAACTTCGAGGACTGTCTGAAAGGTGCTTAATGGTCCCAAACCTATGGTTTTAAATAGGTGGACTATACCCGTCGTATCAGACATGTTAAAGATACAATTTAACATTTCTGAGAAATGGAAAGTGCAGTTTCTACGTACTAGTGCCTGTATCTCGTCTAAGGGCCTTGCGATCTGCAGGTCAAAAGTCTACCAGGCGGAGGCCAAGGGCACGGTTTTCTGTAAAACCATTGCTTTCATTTTGCTCAGAGTATCAAACCGTATAAGATAAAAATTCAATGAAGGCCATAACAGCGCCTCCCTGACTGTATGTGTCAGTGGAAACAATACTTGCATACAGCAAGTAACCCTGGAGCTCACGTTTACTAGATATGCGATGCCCGGGAGAATACCACAACAACCTTGATCGTTCAGCATCAAGTAACTCCCATTTGAGAGAAGAATGAATACCGGAGTTATCACAGCTGTCGGGGTACCTTTCAAATGACAGGATAAGTTCACCACTGAACCATTACAAGCTCCGTGTGGCATAATATCCTGGCATATGAGAGATCCACTCAAAGCATTCTCACAGTTAGTACCACTTAGAACACTTCAAGATCCCCACTCCTGCATCAAAATCTGTATGGTAATTCCAAAGTTTCCTCGATGAATTACCTACCCATTTCTTCATATCTGCCTGCCTGTTGTTGTTCTAGGCAATATTGAAACTGGAAAGCTGTGACCGGTAAAGTTATGTGGCCAAGGATTAATCATTCTGTGGATGGTGACTCAGCCACAGTAAAAGGTAACCTGTCTAGTTTTTCAATACGCAGCATTGTTTATTTTGCTCCACTCTGTGCCATTTTCATCTGTTTTTCTGCTAGATTGTGTGCAGAAAACAGGGATGTACTGTTGATAAAATGCCAAGACACATAACCTGCGCGCAATGATTGCAACATCAAGCCTAATAACATAATAGAACATAGTTGTGATTGCTAATGCCTTTTCTAAGTTAGTCCTACCTATTTCTCAAAGTCTCTCTGCTGCTTCTTGTTGGGAGATTTTCCAAATGTCATCATATACAGCATAATAGAAACGTTTTTGAAGTGGCTGTCTGGGACCTAATGATAAATCCTGTAGGTCCACATCCTCTGTAAGTGTTGTTTCACCTGTGTCATTGTTGAGGTTCTTAGGCAATCGAGGCATAACTTCCCAACACTGTATGAGGTCACCACCCCTGGATGTTCTCTTTGTACGTAGTGTTGGTCTGGCCTATGGATACTAAACCCTTCGGTGGAGCCCCTAAATCTTTCTTGCCTTCTGTTAGTTTTTGTGGGTCAAACCAACCATCCCTTCCAATTGGGGTCTGGTCTATTGTAGTGTATGATGTCACCTATCATAGCTCCTTCTTCTGATGTATTATTTTTCTCTGTATGTGTTGGTGTGGGAATCCGAGGTGTGTTCAAGTCCTTGTTCTTGGCTATCCCAAGACAGGAATTTTGTTGCAGTTTCATTTCGAAAAATCATCTGCTGTGGAATGAGGCATGCTCTAAATAGCGCTTCTGTTCCCTGGACTTGCCAATCTCTAAGACCCTGACTGATTTTAAGTCTATAGTGTGGTTCCATAAGTTGGAACCCTGTTCAGACAGTTGGGAAATAAAGGAAGCAGAGTAAATCTGTTTGGTGTTTGTTAGCATATTATTCTGTGCTGATGTAGGTGCAATAATACCACACTTAGGATCCAGGGGGGGAATAACAAGGAACATATCACTCCCTATCTGCATCTAACAACTCACTAAGGATACGTCCTCCTAGTGATTGGTTTAAAGTGATGTATATGCGGGAAATAAATCTTCTTAACGGGCGAGAACCCTCACTCACCCAAAGGTGACATGCTTCATCATTGGGCTCCCTCTGCACATCGGGGTCAAATGATCTCAGATGTGGGATACAACTCCCCACCTAGAAAAGTGGTGTGGGGAGGAGGTGAGGTGGTTTCAGGCAAAGGGCTGCCACAAAGTGATTCTGGTGAGTGAAAAGTGCATGAAAGGTTAAAACTATCTCAAGGGCTCAAATAATTTTATTCAGTAGTGTCCTTGGATAGGATTAAAAAGAAGAGGACGGGGGTGTTCAAAACAAATATACGCCCTCAGAGGTCAACATGTTTCTGCATTCTTAGACTTCAAATGGAGTTCTTAGGCATTCCACCGGACCAAATCTAGATACAAGTCACTCTGTAAGAATGTATACCACACTCAATTGTAATGTAATAAGAGGGCTATACTGGTCATTTCAAATCAAATCAAATAGTCTTTATTTCGATTATTTCAATCATTAAAGACACATAAAACAATACAATACAGACTTCACAAGTACATATAATATCAATACAAAGGTACTTTAAAAAGTGTTTTAAAAAAATCATAAAAATATAAAAGCTAAAATCATTAAAAAGATTATAAAATTTTAAGTTTTGATTGTATATTACGGTCTTATTTCTCAATAACAATTTTATCGACCTGTATAATACACAATTACACAATCTCATTATCATATTGTATAAGAATGGAACGCAATCCTGTTACAAATCAGCAGCTACTCAATAAGTGTTTATATATATACTCAAACATTTCTAAGAGTTACAGTTACCACTCGTTGCACCTAAAATCTTCAAATTGTTTGTTTGGATGCCCCACGTCCAATTCAAGAACTTGGCTGTAGCTATTGCTACATGTTCATGCGTATTAGTCTTCAGAATACGAAGTGCATATTTGTTGGATCTGGTGCCCAGGCTTAGACATAGGTTTGGACTCTCCTTTTTTTCATGATTTCTCCCCGATGATTGCGAAAACATAGCAAAAACGCATAGTCAGGAATCTCGTTTTGAAAGAGAGGGAAAGGGTTAACAGATGCTAACCGTTCACAAGTATTCTGAATGAAAGACATTATTTCATTAGCCACCTTTTTCATGATCTTAGAGTGGAAAGATGAAGAGGTTGCCATTTTATAGTTGCTTTGTTGGAGAGTGGTGTAGCATTCTTGTGCTTAGTTTTTACCAATCTTATCATTGTCAAAACTATCCAGAAAGAGCTAAAACAACAATATAATCTATGGACTCAATTCACTGGTTTGTACATAGCTTTTTAATTATTTAAAACATTTACATTAGAAATCAAGATGTATATGGGAGTTTGATCAAAAAGAGTATCACAGTGATATGAAAAAAAATATCAGGTGAACTGTGTCTGACAGAGGGTATGTGTTTAATAAGTTAATACTGTTGAAAGTTACAATGAACAATGCCTTTAAAATTGCAATGTTTTAAATGCCTAAGCAGCATGTACAGAGCAGACAGATCTATGGTATTTATATTCTGTCAATTGTAGTACTTTTAGTCACATTATTAAACAGGAGTAGTGTAGTCATGAATAAAATATAAACAAATGTGCTGTGCCTATATGTGAATTATAAAGTATTAAGTTAGATATGTTTTAGGAAGTGTTTGTCAATGTGGTTTTTAACTTATATGACCGTTTTACATATGTTTAGATGGTGAGATATGGTTTTTATCGTTGCTGATAGTTATATGTATGATGAGACTCTTAAGTTTACTTAAAGATTTAGAGACCTATATATGTTTGGAAAGATGGCCTGAAAGTGTATATCTATTATGAAATCGCTTATATGTTTACATGGTGTTTGAAGTTGTTTGAGGGTGTGGAAAATTTCATGTATATGGTGAGGGTGGTTATTTCTTTAAACTTGCTGTGTTTAAAATTGAGGAGGGTTAATAGTGCAGAATGTCTCTTGAGAGTGCTTGTGCTAGCTTCACTTGATGTGTAACTTTTCTGTGAGATTTACTGAATATTTCTTTTAAAGACAGAAGAAATATTTGAGAAATTATGTAGGTATGCCATTAAGAAATGGTTTTGTGCTCTGAAAAAGTGAGAATTGTTATTTTCAGTTTTAGAATCTTACTGATGCATGTGCACGCAGAGTAACAGACCAATGTATGCTCCTACACAGCCATGTATCCAATTATATATCAAGTGTGATATCTAGAATTCACTCACAGATAGCTTAGTAGATAAGGAAAGCTACACTAAAACAGGTAGTTTGAGACTGACAGAAGGACTTAAACAATGAGTCACAGATATATTCACAACTGTTACTTATCCAACAGCAATGGAGGTACTTTCACAGTAAGCCAGGCACAAATCAGGCCCTCATCCAATCACCTAGCTACTACTCAGGCAGTCATTGAATCACTCAGGCAGTATTCACAGACGTATTCAATTACCCAGGCACTACACATACACTTTTGCAATCATGCAGGCCCTATGATATAGTCATTGAACTATGCTGGCACTATCCACACATTCATCCAATCGCCCAGGCACTAACCATTCACTTGTACAACCACCAAGACTGTATCTATACAGTCATTCAAACACCCAGTTACAAACCATGCACTTATTCAAACACCTACTTACAGCCCATGCACTCATCAAAATACTGAGGCACAACCCATGCCCTCAATCAAACACTCAGGCACTACTCATGCACTCACCTAATTATGCTTGGAGTACCATTGTAATGAACCTATCATACATCCAGTACCTACACGCTCATCCAATTACTGAGGCAATACTCTTGCACTAAAACTATCACCCCAGCTGTACACTTGCTTTCATCCAATCACTCAAGCTTTAACAATGGACTCATGCAATCACTCATACACTAGTCATGCACTCATCTAATCAGCCAGGCACTACTTATGCACTCACTCAATTAGCCAGGCACTACACATGGACTTATCTAAATACCCAGTCACTACCTGTTCCCTCAACCAAAAACACATGGGCAGCAGCCATGTACTCATTTAATCACTTAAACACTACTCATGCACTCATCCAATCTGCTAGATGCTATGCATGCACTTAAACAATCACTTATGCACTATCCATGCACTCTATAAATCACCTATATACTATATATACTCTCCTGCAATCATACAGGCACTAGAGTTGCTCTCATTTAATCATCAAACCACTATCTATGCTTGTATTGAATTATTGAGCCATTAATCTAATCATGCAGGCACTACTGATGTACTCATCCAGACTCACAGATGGTAGTGATATACTCATGACAACACGCAGGCAGTAACTATACAGATACTGTACGACCAATGGAGTTCTCACATACTCAGAGAATCATCCAGGTACTACCTATTCACTCATTCAATCATCCAGGGAGTATTGATGTACTTAACCACAAACACATATTATTTACAAGTTTTAGTAAGGAATATGTTGTCTTTGAACCATCTGGTGAAATATATATGCAACCTGTTACACACTCTTTGCATGTACTCAGAAGAATTAGTAAGCTATGTGCTCTGATAGAGATTAATGTGCACATGTTTATATGCAACGTTTCCCAACATTTTAATCTGATGCATCTAAGTAGAAAAGTACTGAGATACAAAATCCACCAGTGACATATTGGTAGAGGGGCACACAAATAGCTCCTATGTTGTGTTTTTGGATTACAGTATTGAGACACTGTATGCACTTCGACACTTTGGTTGATGTTCATTTTAAGATTTGCTACTAAAGGGATAATTTGGTTGTTTACCGTGTACTAGTAAGAACTAAGATATGATGTAGCTGTGTAGTAGGAGAGGGTGCTATAATGTTAAAAGGTAACTAATAAATTAAGTTATGCTTTGGATTTGGTATATTGAAGTAAGTGCACGTAGTTATATAACTAGGTCTATCTGTAGATTTAAAAGTGCAACATAACATAAAACAGTTTTTGTATTATGTGTAAGTCAGCAGTAAAGTAGTTGGTATATTGGCTAGAGTAAAAATTGAAAATATACTTTCTTTTTCATAGAACAATATCTACATAACTGCAGACAGTTAGAATGCCAACAAAAGCGTAGAAGAAAAACAGCTACAGAACTGCAGTATCTCTGCAGAACTGAGACATAAATGGGAGAAAATGTGGTGAAAGAGAAAAGAGCTACTGGTAAGAGGACAAATACATTTCTTAAAAATATATGTGGACATCTGCAAAGATTATAAAATAATGAATATAAAAAGCAAACTATGAGAAAGAATAAGAGTTGACATTACCTATGTTACAAGAGTAGGAATGAATGTAACAAAGATGGACACACCCTAACCAGGAGACAGAAACAGTTTAAGGAAATCAAAACAAGGATGTTTTATAGTAGAGTGGTTGTAAATGTACTGAGACATATGAAGAAGTATAGAAGAAGGAGGGAGGCATTGAAACAGAAAGAGCATGTTGAGGCAGTAGTTGATAAGGCCTTTGCTTTGAAGAGGAGAATTTCATTTTGATTATAAATAGAATGAAGACTCTTGACAAAATGGTGTGAGGAGACACAACCAGAGGAAAAGATTGATGAATAGAAGTAACTTTGGTACAGTTTAGAGTGGAGAATGGATACGTACTTCTACTATAGAGCCTTTCTTTAATGAAGAAAGCTATCTCCAGGATAACACATTAGTTCACACTATTGATGAAAGAGGACAGTGTTATGAAATGAAAAATGGCACTCCTGTAGCTAAACAGGTGATGGTACCTAGAAATGTAGCAGCAGAGGTACAATGAAGGCGTAGTCAAGCCCTGTATACAAATGGAATTCTGGTAGTGCTTGTAGTATTTGACAGCAATCCATTGATAAGCTAAAAACATTTCTATATACTTTTCCTAACGAAGTTTAAAACACAAAAGAAGTACTTTACAAGGATTGGATCCTTGCAAGGTTAGAAAGCATACAAATTTGGAGGGACATGAACTACCTTGTTTATCAAAGAAAGTGTGCCAACGCATCTTTCATCATTTCAGGATGTAAGCTGTATACCTCCCAACAATGTGAACTTTAGTTAGGAGGCAGTACTATGTGAAAACTCCTGCTTAATGGTTAGAAGAAATGAATAGAGCACTTTTGCATGGTACTGTGGCAGATTTATAAAAAGCTTCTTATGATGTGCAGTTTCATTTCTTTTGTCCAGAACAGGACTCTACAGAAAATGAAGAGTTGATAACAGGAGGAGTTGCAGAACATGACACAGGTATTATAGTTGATAGCTTTAAAGAAGGGTTTACAAAATGTATCACAGTGTGCTCTTAAAAATCCAGAGTATGTTTTTTATGGTGTTGACTCACTCACTACAATATTGAAACATAGACTGTTGACTTGCATTAAAAAAAGTGAAAAAGAAAATATTTATAAATAAGAAAAGTTTGCCGTGTACTTATTTGTAGACAAATGCTTTGTCTTGTCCATACAGCAGGTTGTATGTAAGTACTGTTACAATAAATTAGAGGATAATAAAATGCCTGCTAGAGCCGTGCATAACAAGTTAGTATTGGTTCCCATTCCAGAACCGCTTCAAGGTTTAAATGATTATGAGTTAATTCTTATCCAAAATATACGTCCATTTCAGGCTATAGTCCATATGGAGCAAAAGACAGGCAATATACCACCAACAGAGCTGCGGAAAGGTCTAAAAGGTAGAGTAGTGTACTGGGTTACAAGTGTTTTCTCAAAATTTTCAGCTGGATGCTCAAGAATTTTTATTGGCAATCCTACGACTATTAGAGGAAGAGGATGTGAATATCAATTAATTAGTTGCTTTAACTTAGAAATGGACCCATAACTGTGAACATTGTGAATTCACCTCTGGCACTGAAATTCATTCGGATTGATTTCTCTACTTGAAGTTACCAGACTGTAACGCTGTGGAATTTGAAAATGTAACCAAAAACGCCCATCATGATATGACCTGTCCAAACTGCAGATCAGAACTTAGATGCACATTGTTACTACAAAGTTATGGGAAATATTTCATAGTCATGCTGCAATGGTGCAGAGTGGAGGTTACTACATTTGAAACTGAAATTATAAACATTATAGCTGGACAAATTTCCATTTCATAAAGAAGTTCCACAACTATAGCAATCCTACTTCGTGAAGGAGTTAATATTACCTCTACACACTACACAATATATTTAAGATGTGAAAGAGGATGGACAGAGTGCACTGACATAGAAATGTCATTCAAATCAAGACTACATAAAAAGTAACCAAACTTATATCTGCTATTTCAAGAACCGTAGTTCTAAGGACAATTTAGGACAGCAAAATGTGGTATTGTGTTGACATGTATATGAATTATAAGTTTCTGAGACATTATTCAGCTTATTAGGGGTTTTATCTACAGCAAGTTGTTAGAAATGAAAGTCTTTTCTTAACTGGAGGTAACGAATTTATCAAACATTACAGGACTACATTCTGTTACTACAGATAAAAGCTAAATAGATGTACTATTATACTGGCATCTAAAAAGTCTCTTCTCCACTTCACCATTGTATATTGTTTTGGTTGTGTAATGTTTAAAATGCAATTCTAATACATTTTTGTTTGTTTATATTTTTTCACAGTGCTTGAACTGCTGTAATAAAAAAGGAAACACATTAACAAGTATGTTTTTTCACATTCTGCAACATTACATCCACAGACTGCTCCCCGGCTGTTACAATGGTGTTATAGTTCATGCAGAAGGTAGTAAAATGCTTTAGTTCTGGTCACATTTCATTGCTTCTTCTCTCCACTTAAGCTGGAACTTTGTCAGCAGGGGCTGGAGGTCTGGAGCCTGACGGGTGAGTTGATGTTTTACTGGATGTATGGATGAGTGATGAGATGTGTGAGTGTTTGTATGGGTTCTGTGAATGAGTTTGTTAGTGATTATATGGAAGTGGGTGTATGACATGTTTTATATGGGTGTAAATGGGCGTGTCAGTGTTTCTCTGGATGATGTCATCAGTGATGTCATTTTAGATGTCATTAATGATATCATTTGAGATGTCATCAGTGATGTCACTGACCATGTCACAAGTGATTTAATATGTGAGTTCATAGGCAGTGCATTGCTAGGGCGCGAGTTATAGTTAGCCCAGCTAACTATAACTACTGAATTTTTCTGGTTTTATATGAGTGAAATGTTAGCCATACTTATAACTTCCCTTTACCTTTGTTTTTTCTGTGAATTTCTAAGGTTTCTCAATTCTATTTCCGAACTATAACGACCCTTTAAGCGTTGTTTTGTTACATACGACACACCAAGTGGCTTTGCACAGTTTTATGTGCAAAAGGAACAACGCGTTTCAGCAGTTAGCCTTTGTCTAGTTAATGTCATATGCTCAACCCACCACAGTAGTACGTGAAGAACAGAAAAACATAAAAAAAGGCTACCACCAGTCCTGTAAGTTTCTATGTTGAAAACAATACAATTGCAAAAAACATTCCCAATTAAAAATAAAGATATTATTTAAATGTCACAAATATATATGAAATCCTTTCAATATTTAAGGCAATCATCAATGCAATGTATTTTTATATATATACATATATTCGGTTTCAACACAAAAAGTGTTAGATCTAACACTGCTGCCGCTCTTTTGGAGCGCCTCCTGGCTTACCCCTTCTTCATCCTCAGTTTACTATAGCAACTATGGGGATACAACTGGCGATATCTTTATTTTCGGTATGTTGTTTATCTAGGGGCACTTGCTCTAATTTTGGAAAATGTTTCCAAACTTATTTAATTCTCTTTAGCTTTGGGCTATTTTCCAGGCTAAAGCATGGTAAGCTGAGGATAGCCCACATGATAAGTTTAGGGATCTCTAACTGACAAAAGTCTTGATGCGTGTCTTTTTCATTGGAGACATGTGAGCTTGTGTATATCGTACAAATGCCTTTTTATGAATATTCACTATTAGGTGACTTTACACTTTTTGTGTTGAAACCAAATATACTTCTCCTGGGGCCCTGGGACCCTATCCCTTGGGGTACCCTTCCAATTAGTGTAAGGGGAGGCTGCATGCCCCCATCCCCGGGCCGATTTCAGCCCTGGGGACCCATTCCCTGTTGCCAACCCCCCATAGGCACTGTTGGAAAATGAGGCAGTAACTGTGAGGCCTGCACAAATAACAAGTCACATTTATCCTTCACTGGGAACCAAACACCCTATTGTAGTGCTTGACTCTCAGAGGGTAGCATTGCTGGGCAGTCTAAGGCTTACTCAAAGGAGATGGAGTAGGCTAGTAATCGCCATTTACCAGTCCGCAGAAATAACACTCAGTAATTGATTGTCCAGTCTGTACTTTACTTTATAAAAGGAAGAGTACATTTATTAAACATACACCCTAATAAATGCTAAGCAACAATTTACAAATATATATAAGCTGTTGGAATTACTTTGTGACATTGCATAACATCTCCACCCCTCCCGCAGGGTGGGTGGTGTCTAGTACCAACACTCCCATGTATGCACATCATCTTGCCCCCTAATGCAGTGGGTTGACATCACCTGGAGCGAGGGCCTTGCCCACTGGCACCATCCCAGTAGCGGCTCCTCGAGGGAGTGTCTCACCCGGGGACCCTGTGTCACTGGTACATGAGAGGGCAGCTCGAGGAGCCCACCCCAAGCTGCCCTCGCTGGCTCCCCGACTAGCCAGAACCCTTGTGTGCTGCCGCTGGAGCCGGCACCTCTCTTCTGGTCTGCCCGCTGCTGTGGGCAGACGCGGAGTCTCCCGCCAGTCCGGCTAGGCCTCAGGGGAGTGCGGTGGCACTCCCCCGTCCTCCTCCTTCACATAGGGGCCCGGAGTTGGGGTCCTGGGTCCCTGGGCATATCTTCACAGGGAGCGCGACGGCACTCCCCGACTTAGGCCTTTGCTTTGGGGACCAGAGTTGGGGCCCTGGTCCCCTGAAGAATCTTCTTGGGCAGCCCGACGGCGCTCCCCGGCTTATCTTCACCCGTGAGGGGGGTTGCACGACGGTGTGCCCCCCTCCTCTTTACCACCATCACCTGGGCCCGGAGTTGGGGCCCTCTGGCCCCTGAACTTTCTTTAAGGGGGTGTGGCAGCGCTTCCCCGATGTCACCGGGGGCCAGGTTGGGCTCCTGGCACCCCTCGTGGACATTCTCACAGTTTACTTCTTCTGGGGGCAGCCCCCAGTGCCTAACCTTGGACTGGCGTCGGAGCCCCACACGCTTCATCTTCGGTCCTCTCAGAGGTCAAAGGTCACCTACCTTCTGGGGGGTGTATCTCGGCCCCCAGCGGCTGATCTGCTCCATTTTTGCCTCTTCTTGCTCCTGGTGTCCCCATCCACTGGGAGCCACTTCTTTCGCCCTCCTGATCTCAAGGAGGGTGAATTCATCAGGGCACAGTCTTCACTAGCACCCTGCGCTAGCCTTTCACTGGGCTCTCCTCCTGGGCCCCTCTTCTCCTTAGGCAAAGGCCCAGGCTTCGGCTCTCTGGTCCCGGACTCCCCTTTTGGCACAAGTTAGGGTCTTGGGAATGTCTGGAGGTTTTTCTTTCAGCTGCCCATGGTGCCAGGCTCCAGCACCACTCTTCCTCAGCAGACCACACCCCAGAGAGAGCACCTCTTCTTGTGCAAGCTCCTTTAAAATAATTTGGTGGGGGCTGGCAGGAAGTCTCTGCTTGACCTGTCAAACAGCAACACATCACCTCTCTGCTCCTGCTCCCTCCTTCCTGCCCAGGCCTCTGGGTTAGATCAAAATGGCGTCGTCCAGGGATCTCATGCCACATGGTCTCTGAAATCCACTTCCCCCCTTTCTGCATTCTCTCCAGAGCAGCTTGGTGCCTGGCAGCAGGTGACATCTGCTGATGGATAACCGGGTAGCTCCATCCATCTTCTCCCCCTTTTGGAGAGGAGACCTTAGCCCTTGGAATGCTTGTCGTGAAGGGCTAGGCCTCTGATGCTACAGCTTGAGGAAGAAGGTCATTAATCCAGCCTCGCAGGGTCAGCCTCAACCAGGCTCTGATTATGATCTGAATCAGAGGATTATGACATTTCTGGATGACCCAAAAGCAGTAGAGATATGACTTTGGACTCTGCAGAATAGTACTTTTTACCAAAGTTACAGTTGAGTTCAGTGCATGTCTGGAATTTGTAGTCCCTGGGGAAGTGAAACTATCCCATGTGATCCCCATCCTCTTAGGAGAATAATGAAGTGGTCCTTCAGTGAAAACAGTAAAGCACACTGACTTTCCCTTACATGTTTCTTCCCATTGTATAAAGCCTATTCCATGTCACCACCCAGCTCTGCATAACTCCTGCCACGCCATTCAATTTGTAGCTGCTCCTGGGCTGCACACGCCAGGTATTTTCCCTACGCAGTCCCTACACGTGTGCACATGCATGTACACACGTGTCTGCATGTAATCAGTCAGGTGCCCATTACTACGGCTGCTTTGCAGTGGCCTACCCTCACCAGGGAGACACCGGTATAATCCACATGCAGTCTTTTTCATCATGAGTTCACTGTGGGTGAGTCTCAACTTATGAGGCTCTCCCACAGTTAAAGCTCACCAATTAGGTGTTCAAAAAATCAAGAAATCCAGGCAGCTCAGAGGGGCGAAACCACCTTCTAACAGGCACCCAACCCCATACCATGCACAGCTTTTGGCCATGCACAGAGGTTGGTCGGCTGCAAGGCCTGGCCTGTGTACAGGCCCTGAAGTTAATCCCCTGCACCACCCAACCCTGCACCTTGCAAAGCCTTCAGCCGTGCTCCTTGGGGGGTTGGCTGCAGTGTAGCAAGTTCCCGATATATAAGCAACTAGGAAGGGTGCCAGACAGCCACTTGCTTAGGGCCAATTATGGCCCATGTACCCCCATCCCGGCACACAGCCAATTATTACAAGGGGATGCAGTTTGCGTGGTCCCTTTCCCAAGAAAGATTTCAGCCCCGGCCAGAATCCCATACCCTAGGGTCTGGCCAATTATGGCAAGGGGAAGGGAGCTGTGCGGCACTTCTCCTCGGGCCCAGGGACCCCATCCCTTGGGGACCTGTCCAATTAATGCACGGGGAGGGGAGCTGCATGCCCCCATCCCTGGGCCGATTTCAGCCCTGGGGACCCCATCCCCTGGGGCCCAGCCAATTAGTAAATGGGGAGGGGGTTGTGTGCCTCCCCCTCTCCAAGGCGTTTTTTGCCAAAGAGATCCCATTCCGGGACACGGTTATTACTGCAAAGGGAAAGGTGCTGCAGAGCCCCCCTCTTTGGGCTGATTTTGGACCCAGGGACCCCATTTTCTGGGGCAGCACCAAATATTAAAATAAGAGGGGGCCATGCGTCCCCCCTTCTGTGGGTCAATTTTGCCCCCAAGGACCCCATCCCCTGGGGCCTGGCTAATTAGTTGAAAGGGAGAGGGGCCACTCCCTCCCTTGAGAAAGGCTCAATCGAGCCAAAACGTGTTAGTGATGCCTTTGTGCCGCTAAATAATATAACATTACCATGCTGCCATGGAATGCACGTCTCTCTTTGGCTCACCAAAGTTTCATGGTATATATATATATATATATATATATATATATATATTACCTACTGGCGGTCGCCAGTAGGTAGTTATAGTTAGGACCCTGTTTCCATAGGAAATCCGCAACATTCTATTTGGAATAACTTTGGCGCCGGTCGACGAATCCTCGCGAAATTTTCAAAATAGGTGGGGCGCTACGCTCCGCTCCTACCCTGAAAGTCTCGGGGGGATTCGTCAAGCAGGGGCCGAGAAAAAAGGGGGGTCCCAAAACGCGTTTTCCCCATGCATTTTTCCATAGGACCTTTAGACACAGCTACAGCCCGAACGGCTGAACAGAATTACTTGAAATTTGGCAGAGAGGTAGCCATAAGGTCAAGGAAGTGCCTTTTGCAGGTCTGGTGTAAATCTGTTCAGTATTTCCTGAGTAAATAGCATTTAAAAGCATATATATATGTGGGCGGAGCCTAACCACACATCTCATCCTGAGATCTGATTGGCTGTCAGCACTTCATCCAAGAAGTGTTGGCAGCCATCTTGGGACCAATATACATGATAGCACCTCATTAAAAAGCATTGCAGTTAATAGAAGGTTTTAAGACTTTAGTTACATTATAAATCATTTGTTGATGGTACCATACTCATTTTAGGAATTGTGGTATGTTCTAAGGTGATTTCACCATGTGAAAAAGCCTTCTGCTGGGATATCATGATTGAGAGAAAAATATTTTCTCATGCTTTTACCACAGAGGTTTGGAAGGTGATCTATAGGCTAAACTGAGAGCTTATTTTCTGTAAATTCACATTATCTTTCTCAGTCATGTGAGAATGAAGTCTGACATTCTCAGTAAAACATGTACATCCAACAAGGGCAGAGACTGTCAGTTGATTCCTTTGTGTTCTACTGCAGCTTCCCAGAGTGTTCCAAAGAACTACTAGAGCGCTAACAGTCCTACTTATGATAAACGTATGGCACACCTGAAGCCATCTTGCTTGGATTAAAGTGGTAACTCTTAAAACATTTAATTTAAAAAGGAACAAAATGAGGGGGTTCATTTTTCCATAAAAAGTATGATTAGTGCTGCAGAAAGAAAAATTAGGGCACATTTTGAGTGACTTCTCAAATCCTCTTCTATTTCATTAAAAAATTCTGACATGCAGACTGAAACATACACTTTCAATACCAGCAGCAGTTTTCCCTGGTGAGCAGTAGCTTTACTACAGTGATCTAATGAGCAAAAAGAGTGCTAACATTCTGAATTTAGGGCAAATGTGTGACACATCTGAATGCCTTCTTGATGGAATCAAAGTAAAAAACTGAAAGTATTTCCTACTGAGGAGACTGCAGTAAATGAGGAAATTAGGAAACTGCATAACAAATAAGTCTCCCAAGATGGCCACCAGAGACAAAAGAGCCCAAATGTAGCCCAAATATCACCCAGATGTAGCCCAAGAATAGCCCAATGACAGAATGTCCCAGAGTGTTCTTATGAACAACTAGAACGCTTACTGTCTTACTTATGACAAAACTATGGCACACCTGAAGCCATCTTGATTGGAATAAACTGGTAACACTTAAAACATTTAATTTAAAAAGGAACACAATGAGGAGGTTCATTTTGCCATAGAAATTATGATTAATGCTGAAGAAAGAAAATGAGGGCACATTTTGAGTGACTTCTCAAATCCTCTTCTATTTCATTAAAAAATTCTGACATGCAGACTGAAACATGCACTTTTAATACCAGGAGCAGACTTCCATGGTGGAGTAGTTTTACTACAGTGATCTAATGAGCAACTAGAGTGCTAACATTCAGAATTTATGGCAAATGTGTGACATATCTGAATACCTTCATGATGGAATCAAAGTAAAAAACTGAAAGCATTTCCTACTGAGGAGACTGCAGTACATGAGGAAATTAGGAAACTTCATAACAAATAAATCTCCCAAGATGGCCACCGTAGACAAAAGAGCCCAAATGTAGCCCAAAATCAACCAGATGTAGCCCAAATATAGCCCAATGACAGAAGTGTGCAAAACACTTATTATTTTGTGTTTTTGCAGTGTTATATAGTGCAGACTTGTCAGGTATTGGAGTGCTTTACATGAGCATTGGTTACATCACACAAGAACAAATTCATTTTGGTTGTAGACATGGGGAGACTAAGTGATTTGACCAGAATCACAGAATGTCGAGCTGAAGCAGAAACTTCAACCTGGTTCCCCAGTTGCAAAGTCTGCAGTTCTGGAAGTAACACCACATCCTCTCCCCTAAGTGCAACATTTAATCAAGTGGTCAACTGGATAAAAAAACATAAAGATAACAAATAATTTAAAAGTGCTTTGTCGCTATTTGAAAACTCAGAAAATATGTCCTTATTTTAGTCTTTTAGAGCACTAACCATAATTTTGATGCCAATAAGACCCTCTCATATATGTAATTTCTAAAGGAAATGCTCTAGGTATTACAGTTTTGATTACATCAAGATGATGTCAGGCGTTCCACACTTTTGTAATAAATATAGAATGTTAGCAATCTAGTTGTTCATTAGGATACTGTTGAGAGGCAGAGGCCAGGGGCACGGACTCTGAAAATTGAAGGCAGGTAGGAGGGTGCAAAGGCAACAATTTAACCACACTGAGCAGGCAGGAAGGGCCGTGGAAGCACAACAGACTATAGAGGGCAGTGGAAAGGGGGGCAGGGGCAACAAACCAACAATACAGGACTTGCAAGAGAGGCTGTTGGAGGGAAGATCTATTACGGGTCAAGGAAGCTAGGGGCGGTCCCCAGATCCCCGGGAGCCACCACAGAACTGAGCAGGAGAGTGAGTCAGGGACAAAAGGGGCACCTTAATTTGAGCCGGGGTGCCTAGGAACGCTTGCTCCAAAAATGAAGAAAACAGACATATGAGACATGGAATTGGAGGCAGAATACAATGGCAGTTTAATGAGAAGATGCAACTTCAAAGAAACCGCAGAATAGAGACATAAAGTACAAAATACAGAATCCAGATAATCATACAGCTGTCATAATATTCTCTGTATCTCAATTAATGTACTGACAGAGAGAGAGAGAAAACACATCTATAAATGCATCATGAGAAACAAGTTACACCAAGGAAAATGTTACCTAGGAACACTCACGTTTACTCTTAGAGCAAGCATTCCTGCAATTACAATACAAAATCTTTTAAATGCAAAAGTAAAGAGAACAATGGTTAAACATAACATGACATTTCATATAGGTAAAATAGAATAAGATACTTCAAGCAAAGCAGAGCAAGACATTTTAAGCAAAGGAAGACAAGAGCTCCCAGCTCTTGGGGAAAACCTGCACTGCCTGTTAACCTACATACAGACGGCGAGGTAGTCCGTCGATATCTGTGGGTGCTCCCTTTTTATATCATTTTGTGGGCTCCTTTGCACGCTACATCTACCTACGTATGCTACCCAAAAGCTTCGTCTGCAGATTTTACCAGACATTTCGTCATTTACCCACTTAATGCTGACAATGGACTGGGTGAAAAGGTCAGTCTCTCAGGCCAATCGCTTATCGTAAGTTCCATAGAGCAAGCAGAAAATAATGGGTATTGTACGGGAATTCAATATATTTATGTATAAAATCTCCTCAGTTCTCCTAACTTGACGCTCTGCGGTTGCCACTTCCTTAAAAGCGGGAAACCTGCCCAGGAAGCAAGTACCAGTCCAGGATGCAGCCTACTGTATGTCGACAGCTTCAGGGGGATGTTGAACTTTGATACCGAGCACGGAGCACTCGGGTAGGGTGGGGGCTACTAGTTTGGATCAGAAGGCCTCGCAGACCTGCCTTCAGACTGCTATACACTAAAATTGCAGAGCTATGGTCAATTTAACAAAGAGGCCTACATATTGAACAGAAGGGCCTACACAGGGGTTTTATGCTGGCTGAGTGGTAAGGATGTCTCAGGATAATTATATAGCAACACAGGACCCGCTGGTCAATTTAATACGGCCTACAAATGCAGCTGGCAGGGCAAGGACAAGGGTCTCATACTTCAGGTGTGGACAGAACGGGCCAGGGGCCCCCTGTGATACAAAATCTACCCTCCTTCAAGGCTGTGGCAATATAATAGACCATTGTGGGCAGAAG
The DNA here is from genome assembly GCF_964204655.1 of Triturus cristatus. Classification (NCBI taxonomy): domain Eukaryota; kingdom Metazoa; phylum Chordata; class Amphibia; order Caudata; family Salamandridae; genus Triturus; species Triturus cristatus. Next base: position 725,304,024 of record NC_140586.1, read on the forward strand.
GAAGAGGCAATGGTAGTACAACCATACATGCCAACAGACCCGATTCAGCCAGGAAACGTCCAATGTTTTTAAGCTCAAATGGGCTTTATTTGATCTGTCTCCTGTCTACAATATCCTCTTTTTCAATGTAACTCAAAGGGGAAAATCAATACCCCAGTTTTTTTTCAAAATCTGCCTCTTACCAAGTTCAAAATGTTCGCAAGTATGGTACATTGGATCATGGAAGGAAATGGGATAGGAACATGGACTTGGATAACAGAGGACAGGAGGGACATGGAGAGGTGCACCAAACTGACCCTGCAGGGCAGGCATCAGGGTTTGCAGCAGCACAATACACCACACAGGGCATGCAGGACGGGAGTGCAGCACAACAATCCATAGAAAGCAAGAGGGAGGGGGCAGGACCATGCACATGGACAACAGAGTACAGAGGGGCAAGAGGCAATGGTAGCTAGCTGACCATAATGGACAGACAGGAGAGAAAGCTGCAGCATAACAGACCATAAAGGGCAGGAGGGACGGATCAGGGGCATTACAATGGAACAGACAAGCCAGGAGGGAGGGAGTAGGGCTGGGGGCAAGGGGGCAGGGCAGGAGCAGCAAGATAGCCATGGAGGTCAGGCAGGAGGGGCACTAGAAGCAAGACACACCATGAAGAGCAACAGTGAGACTGTGATGGCATACACACAGACCATGGAGGGAAGGTGGGAGGGGGTCAGGGGCAGCTAACTGACCACACAGGGAAGGTGGGAGGGGCCATGGCAGCACAGAAGACCATGCATGGCAAGTGGGAGGGTTAGTGGCAGCACAATGGCTATGATGGGCAAGAAGGAGGGTGGAGGGGCATGCACAAAGGACAATGGAGGATAGAAGGGAGGGTCAGGACCTGTGCACAGACAAGAAAGTTCAGGGGAAGGGACCTCACAACAGACCACACGGGGCAGGCAGGAGGAGCAGTTGCAGCACAACAGACCAGGGAGGGCAGAAGGGTGTGGCAGTACAATGGACCATGTAGGACAGGAGGAAGAGGATAGGGGCATGGCATGTGGACAGGCAGGGTGGAGGTGGCAGGGACAGGTTACAGTCATCTGACAATGCTAGGCAGGTGGGAGGGGAGTGGCAGCTCAACAGAACACTCAGAGTAGATAGGAGTGGCAGGTCCATGGGACATGGTGGGCAAAAAGGATGGAGCAGGGGCATGCACAAAGACATCGGAGGGCAGGGGGAAGGAGAATAGGGGCAGCAAGCTAAGCACAGAGTTTAAGCAGGAGGTCAATGATGGGGCATAGAATTGGGCAATGGAGGGCAGGAGGAGTGGACTGGTACATCATACTAAATTGAGGGCAGTGGCAGCACATCAGACCATGCATGGCAGGAGGGAGGAGGCTAGTCCATGGATTCACACAACAGAGGATAGGGAGGAAGGGGATGGGGCAGCAAGCTAACTGTTCAGAGAAGGCGGGTATTAGGAACTTTATTGTTTTTAAAACATTGTGTCTGTGCGAACTACTTAAAATATGAACAAGTATGCAGCATAATCTCACTTTTATTCAGGAAGAAGAGGACGTTTGTGACTGTGACTCCGGGCTCACTTGGCAGAAACACCCCCTGACCCTCCACCCCCTATCGCAAAATGTAATGCCCGTGAAAAGGGTAGGTGAACACAGTGTTATATAGAACATAGTCCTGAGAGCACGATTGAAAATGAAAACTAGATATAGTGTATGGTATAAACTATGCACCAAAAAGTGTGATATAAGATGAACCGGGCGTGAAATATAATATGCAATACATTGTGCGCAATGACAGATTCATTGGAGAGCGCGAGATAGCACAGGCACTAGCGCGTGCTATGCGATATGCGCCTTGGAGTGTAATATGCACAGGGCAGTGTTGTGTAACCTAACTAGTCTCTAAAGTTGTAATATAAAATATGTGCTGGGGAGTGTAACGTTGCATATGCACTGTGACAAATATATGGATCCCAGATTGTAATATGTATGGCATAGCACTGTGCGTTATAACATAGGCATCGAGAAAGGCACGTTAGATGGGGCAATATAACCCGTGCGAAGACAAGTGTGGCATGACATATTCACGGGGTGGTGTTACAGTGCACATGGGCTAGAGAGTGTCATAGCATATGCACTAGCTAGTGGAATACAACACAGAGGTGTGTGGCACTCGGCAGGCAATGGTGGGTGTAACACAGCATTGGGCTCTGTCAGGAGCACGCTGTGACTCTCAAGTGATGTTCGTCCCCTTTCCAGACAGTAAAATAAAAAGTATTACACATCCGGCAGTGGATGTGTGTTTTATTAACCGTGAGGGGGGTTTCTTGCATAGTTTTGGTCGAATTTTTGTCGAATCCCCTTTGAATGGCTTGGTGTGCATGTGTATTAAATGTGCCCGTCAATAGCTACCCATGTTTGTATAAATAAACGACAAGGGTGTCTACCAGGATTAGGCACGGTAGGGCATCAGACATGTCAGAGCTTCACTAGTGGTGTAAATACATTCCACGTGGATTCATTGCATGCATAGTCGCCTTTTAATGAATATCACGCAAATCGTCATGGTGATAGGTACGTACGGTTTGTCCAGCATGTCCTAGGTGTGTCTATAAATATATATTTTTTCAAAATAATAAAAAACAGTGGCCGGCCCTGGGGATTGGGGTCAAAAAAATATAATTAGGAGACTGGCCCTGGGTTATGGGGTCATCAGGGCCAATAAATTAGAATAAGAAGGGGAACCAAACAGCCCCCCTTCTTAAAAAACTAAAATAAATAAAAGACTGGCATCGTGCCGGAGGCCATGCCCCCTCCATGCAGCACTCTGCAAACGCGCCCCCAACAGGCATCTCCAGTATGCGCCAGGGAGCTGCGCTGCAGCCAGGTGTTCTGAGGCCAAGCCCCTTTTTACACCTCTCTGCAACGCAGCTCTGTGGCGCTTACTGGAGGTACCTAGTGGTCTAGTTTGACCCTAGGGACCCTTAGGATTCAGGGGGACTTAATCTCTCAACTTAGAACAGCCACAGGGCGCGTTTACACAGTGGTGAAGGGAGGGGACGGGGCCTGAGGTGACGTGTGCAAACACGCACTATGGCATGTTTTAAATTGGGGATATAATTTCCCTTCAATACTGAGGGCCCCTGGGGGCTAACTAGCCCACCAAGTGCTTCCAGTAAGCGCCACTGAGCTGCATTGCAGAGAGGTGGTCCAGGCCGTGCCACTTTTTACACCTCTCTGCAACGCAGCTCTGTGGCACTTACTGGAGGTACCTAGTGGGCTAGTTGGACCCTAGGGACCCTCAGGATTCAAATGAACTTAATCTCCCAACTAAAAATGGACACAGGGCGTGTTTACACAGTGGTGAAGGGAGGGGACGGGGCCTGAGTTAACGTGTGCAAAAACGCCCTGTGGCCTGTTTTAAGAGGTAGTTTTAATCCCCATGCCCTATTATACACTAAGGGCTTACAGAGGAGGTCATGCTAATCACAGGGGGACCCCAACGCATAATGTTCCCTAGTGTATGTAGGTGTTTTCACTGTATTCTAAGTGTCTTTTAACATAGCACTGGCTCTAGGACTGGTTAGTCAGACTCAGTTACCACCAGTATCCGTCTGAAAAAGTTGAGGGTACAGGATGATTTTGCAACAAGGCTTCTTTCTGCTCTTCTTTTTGTTCTTTCTGCACGTTATCCTTCTTCCTGCACTTATCTTCGTATTTGAGGACTTCTGTTGCTTCTTTCTGCACTTCTTTTGTTTCTTTCTGTGCATTTTTTCTTCTTTCTTCACATGTCCTATCTCTGTAGGCATAGTTAGAAATTAGCATTTAAAAAACCTTTGAAATTCACAGAAAAAACCATAGGTTTCAGGCACGTTATAGTTAGGAATTAGCATTTAAAAAACCTCAGAAATTCACTGAAAAAACCATAGGTTTCAGGGGTGTTATAGTTAGCTGGACTTTTCACTTGTACAAAACCATTGAAATTCCCCCGTTATAGTTAGTTCAGCTAACTATAACTCGCGCGCCCGCAATGCACTGCTGATGACGTCACATATTACATCACTCATGACATGGTCAGTGACATCACTCATGACATCACTGATGACATCTCAAATGACATCACTGATGACATCACTGATGACATCATCCTTGTGATAGAGTGGCAGACCTCCTCTCACCCTAATATAACCTTTGATACACAAATTCAAAAATAGAGACTAAAATTTTCAAAACAATGGACATACCAATACCAGTTACAACAACCTCTTCAGTAATTCTAAGATCCACATACACATCCACTCATTCACCAACAGTCCTATACAGTCACTCATACATGTACTCACTCATCATATGTACTCATACACCTACACATCCTGTTACACAATGCCACTCATCCATAGAGTTACTCACACACATAGTCACTCATGCTAATAAAGAATCAAACATACATTTACTTGCATATACAGTTATACACACACCACCATACTTACTTCTACGGAAACTTACACATACTTAGTCTTTTAAACAATCACTTATAGAAACACATACTTATTCATACAGGAACTCTTTCAATCTCTCACTCTCACATATACTCACATATATACACCAATAGTCACATATACTAGTTTAAAACATATGTAGTTACTCATAAAGACACTATTGAGACAGTCATTCACTCACTAACACACCCATCCACACACTCATCCACCCATACAGTCCTGCACACATGCTGTGTTCAACACATACAAACAGTGAGTCACTCATTCATGCACCTATGCACTACATAATACCCCCCACCGAACCATGCAGACACTCAGACTGATACTCAAAAAACCAACTAATAACCTATATAGACACCCATGTAGCTACTCACCAACCCATGCAGCCACTTATACACAAAGTGAGAGACTGATACAGATATTTACATATTTAAACATTACTCACTAAGCCATGTATTCACTATGATACACTTAATCAGTCAGTTACACAATCAATTTTTCAAAAACAAATCATCCATTTAGACACTTATATACCCATTTATTCTTCCATTGACCTTGAGATATACATATATAAAACATATTTAATTTTCAGAAAAACACACATTCACTGGATGATGTCATCAGTGATGTCATCAGTGATGTCATTTGAGATGTCATCAGTGATGTCATGAGTGATGTCACTGACCATGTCATGAGTGATGTAATATGTGACGTCATCAGCAGTGCATTGCGGGCGCGCGAGTTATAGTTAGCTGAACTAACTATAACGGGGGAATTTCAATGGTTTTGTACAAGTGAAAAGTCCAGCTAACTATAACACCCCTGAAACCTATGGTTTTTTCAGTGAATTTCTGAGGTTTTTTAAATGCTAATTCCTAACTATAACGTGCCTGAAACCTATGGTTTTTTCTGTGAATATATATATATATATACATATATGAATATATATATATGTATATATAGGTAGGTAGTTATAGATAAGACCTAGTTTCCATAGGAAAAACATTATTTTTGCCAATAACCTTGGTGCTGTTTGACGATTTTCACAAAATTTTCAAATTTCGAATTATGCTCCGTTCAGCTGCTGTGTTCAACATTTTGGGGTGATTTGTCAAGCAGGGGCTTAGAAAAAAGGGGGCCCCAAAACCCTTTTCGCTATAGGGACCTTGAACACAACTACAGTCCAAACCGCTGGATGGAATTACACCAAGTTTGGCAGAAAGGTAGATATTGGTTCATAAAATGACCTTTTTGTTATTTGGTGTTAATTCGTTTAATAGTTTTTGAGAAATTTAAGGATAAAATATTATACATATCTAGGGATGCTGACCCTCCGCAGATCTACCCGCCGTGAATCCTCAGCTCCACGTGCCAGAGCAAGGTCAATCAATCACAGCATTTATATAGCGCACTACTCACCCGGAGGGTCTCAAGGCGCTGGGGGAGGGGGGTCCGCTACTGCTCGAACAGCCAGGTCTTGAGCTGCTTCCTGAAGGCGAGGTGGTCCTGGGTCAGGCGGAGGTGGGTCGGGAGGGAGTTCCACGTCTTGGCGGCCAGGTAGGAGAAGGACCTTCCTCCTGTGGTGGCTCTTCGGATCCGGGGGACAGCGGCGAGGGCGTGGTCGGTCGATCGAAGTTGGCGTGAGGGAGCGTAGAAGTTGAGGCGGCTGTTGAGGTATCCTGGGCCTTGGTTGTGTAGGGCCTTGTGTGCGTGGGTGAGGAGGCGGAAGGTGATTCTCTTGTTGACCGGGAGCCAGTGCAGATCTCTCAGGTGTCTGGAGATGTGGCTGCGACGGGGGATGTCCAGGATGAGTCGTGCTGAGGCGTTCTGGATCCGCTGGAGTCTCTTCTGGAGTTTGGCGGTGGTTCCGGCATAGAGAGAGTTGCCGTAGTCCAGACGGCTGGTGACGAGGGCCTGGGTGACCGTCTTCCTAGTCTCGTCGGGGATCCACCGGAAGATCTTGCGTAGCATGCGCAGGATGTTGAAGCATGACGAGGAGACGGCGTTGACTTGTCTGGTCATGGAGAGGGAGGAGTCTAGGATGAAGCCCAGGTTGCGTGCATGGTCTGTTGGTTTGGGTGCGCTGCCCAGGGCGGGGGGCCACCAGGAGTCGTCCCAGGCGGAGGGTGAAGATCCCAGGATGAGGACTTCCGTCTTGTCCGAGTTCAGTTTCAGGCGGCTGCTCATCATCCATTTGGCTACGTCTGTCATCATCCCTTCGTGTAGGTTGGCTCTGGCAGTGGTGGGGTCGTTGGTGAGGGAGAGGATCAGCTGGGTGTCGTCGGCGTAGGAGATGATGTTGAGGTTGTGTTGGCGTGCGATGGCTGCGAGGGGGCTCATGTAGACGTTGAAGAGGGTTGGGCTGAGCGAGGAGCCTTGAGGAACGCCGCAGAATACTTCGGTGGCTTCTGATCTGAACGGGGGAGGCGGACTCTCTGTGTCCTTCCGGCGAGGAACGAGGTGATCCATTCCAGTGCCTTCTCCTGGATTCCGACGTTGCTGAGGCGCTGCACTAGGGTTCGGTGGCAGACTGTGTCGAAGGCCGCGGAGAGGTCTAGGAGGATGAGGGACGCTGTTTCTCCGTTGTCGAGCAGGGCTCGGATGTCATCGGTAGCTGCGATCAGGGCGGTCTCTGTGCTGTGGTTGGCCCGGAAGCCAGACTGCGAGAGGTCGAGGGATCCGTTCGTCTCGAGGAAGGCGGCCAGCTGCTTGTTGATGGTCTTCTTGATGACTTTTGCAGGAAACGGGAGCAGCGAGATAGGGCGGTAGTTCTTGAGGTCGGTGGGGTCGGCTGATGGCTTCTTTACTAGGGCGCTGAGTTCGGCGTGCTTCCAGCTCTCCGGGAAGGTGGCGGTGTCGAAGGAGGTGTTGATGATGTCCCGCAGGTGGGGTGCGATGACAGTGTCGGCCTTGTTGAAGACGTGGTGAGGGCAGGGGTCGGTCGGAGATCCGGAGTGGATGGAGTTCATCGTGCGGACGGTGTCTTCGGTGCTGATCGGGGTCCAGGCGCGGAGGATGGTGGAGGAGGGTGGTGGTTCAGTCGTGGCGTGCGTCGGTTGAGGGCTGAAGCTGTTGTGTATGTCCGCGATCTTGTTGTGGAAGTAGGAGGCGAGGGAGTTGCAGAGGTCTTGCGAAGGGGTGATGTTGTTGTTTCCGGCGTTGGGGTTGGAGAGCTCTTTAACGATGTTGAAGAGTTCCTTGCTGTTGTGGGCGTTGTTGTCCAGTCGTTCCTTGAAGGCAGTTTTCTTGGTGGCGTGGATCAGTTGGTGGTGTTTTCGGGTGGCGAGCTTGAGGGCAGTCATGTTGTTCGGTGTTGGGTCTCTGCGCCAGGCTTTCTCGAGGGCTCGGCAGTTCTTCTTGGAGCTCTTCAGTTCGTCGGTGAACCATGGGGCTTTCTTGCTGCCGGGTCTGCTAGGCGGGGTCTTCAGGGGGGCGAGGTCATCTGCGCAGTTGCTGATCCACTTTGCGAGGTTGGCGGCCGCCTGGCTTGGGTTTGTTGCGCTGGTGGGAGGGTTCATGTTCAGGGAAGTCGCGAGCTGTTCGGCTGTGATCTTGTTCCAGCTTCTGCGTGCAGCCTGTTGCTGGTGGTGGTGGATCGTGGTCCTTCTGAAGCTGAAGTGGACGCAGCTGTGGTCCGTCCAGTGGAGTCCGGTGGCATGGCTGAAGGCGACGTCCTTGCTAGATGAGAAGACGGGGTCGAGTGTGTGTCCAGCGTAGTGGGTGGGGGTGGTCACCAGCTGCTTGAGACCGAGGTTGGCGAGGTTGTCCAGTAGGGTGGTGGTGTTGCGGTCGTTGTTGTTCTCCAGGTGGAAGTTGAGGTCCCCGAGGAGGATGTAGTCAGCGGAGGGGAGGGCGTGCGGGCTGATGAAGTCGGCGATGTCTTCGCTGAATTGGGTGCGTGGTCCCGGGGGTCTGTAGATGAGGGTGCCTCTGAGGGTGGTCTTGGGGTTGATGAGGATCTGGAAGTGCAGGTGTTCGGCGGGTGCGAGGGTGTCGTCGGTGTTGGTCGTGACGCGGATGGAGTTCCTGTGGATGATGGCGATGCCTCCTCCTGTCTGGTTGACGCGGTCCCTCCGGATGATCTTGTAGCCGTCCGGGATGGCGATGGCGATGTCGGGTGCTGAGGAGGCGTTCATCCAGGTTTCCGTGAGGAAGGCGACGTCTGGGGCTGTGGTGTCGAGCAGGTTCCAGAGCTCGACGGCGTGTCTGTGGACGGAGCGGATGTTGAGCAGGATGCACTTGAGGTGGTTGCTGCTGGAGTTCGGCTTGGTCGGTGCTGGAGTGGTGCAGGTCCGAATGCAGGTGAACTTGCAGGAGAGGCAGCAGAAGGGTCCGTGGGTGCGTCTCGGGGTGGCTCGATAGCAGCCTAGGATTCTGCCGGCGTTGAGTGCGTAGAGTTCGGTAGCGTCGTAGGTCCGGCGGGTGGGCTGGTGTCTGCGGGCGCCAGGGGTCCTGGCTCTGGGCGCGGTCCAGGCGCGGACGGGCGCATACGGGCTTACCTTTGGCGCACCTTTGGCGCTCAATCGGTGCTCCCGCTGCGCGCGTCCGCTGCGCGGTCGCTCTGGGGTCGTCATAAGAAGGGAGCGGTGAGGGAAGGTCCGCTGGGAGGCGGGAGCGTGGGAGCCAATCGGCTGGCGGGGGGGGCGGGGCCGCAGGCAGGCAGCGGCGGGAAAACCAGTGCGGGCTTGGCGGGCGGCCCTGCGGCGGCTAGGGCGCCGGAATCGGCGTCGGCGATCAGGCACAGGCAGCAGGTGAGGCTCAGGAGACAGGAGAGGCGAGGAGCGTGGGGGCGACCAGGCCGATGAAGGCGCAGTGGTCGCTCCCGAGCAGGAGTCTAGGTCCCCTTAAGAAGGGAGCGGTGAGGGAGGGTCCGCTGGGAGGTGGGAGCGTGGCAGCCAATCGGCTGGCGGGGGGGCGGGGCCACAGGCAGGCAGCGGCGGGAAAACCAGTGCGGGCTTGGCGGGCGGCCATGCGGCGGCTGGGGCGCCGGAATCGGCGTCGGCGATCAGGCACAGGCAGCAGGTGAGGCTCAGGAGGCAGGAGAGGCGAGGAGCGTGGGGGCGACCAGGCCGATGAAGGCACAGTGGCCGCTGGTTGGCTGGCTGCAACCTAAGAGAAAAGTTGTGGCTGCCATTTTATGTGCCGGGAAATGGTCCGTGGAGCTGAAAAGTAGTGTGTAAAATAGATGACGGGTTAGGGTAGAGGGTCCCTGACCCCATATTTCTGTAATAGTAGTAACAAAGTAGTTATTTCTGTAACAGTAGTAACAAAAGTAGTTATTTGCCACATGAGAGATCCGCTGAGCCCTCGCAACGTGCTCAGCGCAGGCTCCTGCGTAATGCCACAACATCCACAAATTTAAAATAAGATATATATGCTAGGCCTGGGCAAATTCCACTCTGCTTGTAGAGTTTGCAGGGTTTTTCCCACTCTGAGCCCTGAAAAACTCAGAGTAGTTGGTGAGCGCGAGTGAGGAAAATCTTGCTCCAGATTACTTCCTGGTAAGATTTCTCAAGGCAGGCAGTCACGGATGGTCGCTACCGCTTGCCTTGAGAAGCCTTCCATTTGGTTGAGGATGCTGCTGCTCGAGTACAACATCTACTTGAGCGGCAGAAAGACACAGTGCCCTCTTTCAATGCACGTGGTGACATTTGTGCTGTTTTTATAGCAGGGTACAAACACCAGGTGCCAAAAATGAATGTGAACACCATGACATTACGCACTCTGCTGCTTGCGGAACTCTGCACATCGCAGTGGAGTTTGGTCACTTAATGGAGTTCCACATAGCAGACCTCCACAAACTTTGCCCAGGCCTAATATATACTCGCACAGCCACTTACAGACTCACTCAAACACCCTCACACCCACTCACAGGACAGAGAACACACTGACATACCCAGTCACAGACCCACACAGCCACTCACAGACCCACAGAGACACACACACACACTCACAGAACCACACAGAAACTCACATACCTTCTCACATATGCACACAGACACTCTCACACCCATTCACAGGCCCAGAGAAACACTCACATACCCACTCATAGGCCCTCAGAGACACTCACACCCACTCACAAACTAACAGACATTCTCACACCCACTCACAGGCCCAGAGAGACATTATAAAATACCACTCACAAACCAAAAGAGACACACACCAGTCACACACCCACACAGCCACACACACACCCACTCACAAACCCATACAGAAACTCTCACACCCACTCCCAGGCCCAGAGAGTAGCTCACACACCCACTCACATGCTCACAGAGAAACTCACACACCAAGTCACATACCCACACAGCCACTTACACACCCTACTCATAGACCCACAGAGATACTATTACTCACACATCCACTCAAGGAACAACACAGAAACTCACACACCCAGTCTCACACTCACACACCCACACAGAAACGTACATCCCAGCTAACACACTTATGCATACACTAACACACAGGCACATACTGATACATACACTGACACACCCAGGAACACACTCAAGCACATACTACCACACCTAGGCACACACTCATGCATACCCTCACAAACCTACAGACACTGATTCATACACTGATACAACCAGGCACACACCAACACATGCACTAACTCACCCAGGCACACACTTGAGCATACACTAATACACCCAGGCACACAGTGATGCATGCACTTATACAGCCAGGCTGACACAGCCAGGCACACCCTTATGCATATGCTAACACAGCCAGGCACACACTAATACATATAGTAAGACACCCAGGCACACACTGATACATACACTGAGGCAACCTGACACACACTCATTCATACACTGACACACACCAGGCACACATGCATGCATACACAAACACACCTAGGCAGACACTGATGTATATACTGACACTCCCAGGCAGACACTAATGCATACACTGACTCACCTGTGCACACACAGATACATACACCAACACAGTCTAGCACATACTCATCCATACACTAAAACTGACAGGCAGACACGGATGCAAACACTACCACATCCATGCAGACACGGATGCATACACAGAGACAACCAGGCACTCACTCATGCATACACTGACGAACCCAGACCCACACTAATGCTTACACTGACACAAACCAGAACACACTCATGCATACTCTAACACACACACACCAGTGCATACATTGAGACATCCAGGCACACACTCGTGCATGCTCTGCCAGAGCCAGACATACACTAATGCATGCGCTCACACACCTATGCAGGCACTCATTCATACACTGACAAAGCCAGGCACACACTCGTGTATACTCTAACATAGCCAGACACACACTCATTCACCTACGCAAACACTGATGCATAGGCTGACACAGCCAGGCACACACTGACACATACACTGACACACCCAGGTGCACACTCATACATACACTGAGACAACCAGGCACATACTCATGCATTCACTACCAGACCCAGGCATGCACTGATGCATTGGCTCACACACTCAGGCACACACCGATGCATACAGTGACACAGCCAGGCAAAATACTCATGCATACACTGAGACAACCAGGCATTCACTCATGCATACAGTAACACTCAGGTACACACTAATGCATAGACTGACAAACTCAGGCACACACTTGCATACACTGACACACTCAGGAAGACAATGACTCACTCAGGCACACACTGAAACATACACTAACAGAGACTGGCACACAGTCATTCATATATTAACAGAGCGAGGCAGACACTGATGCATGCACATTCAGAGCTAGGTGCATACTTCTATATACACTGACAGTTAGGCAGGAGCTTATGTGTAAAGATCATATAAAACAATCAACACTTCGTTCTTCACTAATAATAAATATCAATAGAGAATCATTGATTAATTCACAACTTTTTCTATACATGTGTGTATAAGACACATTATTACAGAAGATTGAGGAAGGACACAACTGTGTTAGTAATCGCTATCGCAGAATATAACATCAATGTACAGTATACAAAGGATAAAAACAAGGAATAAACAAGATCTCATTGTCTCATTGCACAGAGATTAGACTTTCACCAGAAAAAGTGGAATAGACCAATCACCTGAACCCAAATTGTACAAACTGTTTAAATATTTACAAATCACCCGTGAGAAGTGAGTGAAAGTTGAGTGGTCCACTATATGTATCATCCATTTCGTTAATCCTGCCATGTAAGTATGTATAAAAAATACACTGTGAATGTGAGATAAAATACATCTCACCTCCAACACCGGATAATTCTACATCTATTGTCTCTCATCAAATATTCAATTTCTGGTTAGTTTATCATGATAATTCTGCAAGAAGATCCAAAGAATATTTGGATGAGAATTACCAATATAACCCTCCATATGGGAAAGTTTAAAACACAGGCGCAAGTCTAGAAAGATCAAATACAGTCAGTACCTTATCAATTCTGGATATTTAGTTCCATCTGTTGTCCAGCTTAAGATATGCATGTGAAATTGAAAAATCTCCTGTCATGATTGATGTATAGACATCATTCTTGGGACCATAATATGTCAAAACTGTTGAGAGAAACAAATATATCTCTATTCTTAAAACCATTATGTAACCTCCTCGAAATTAATGATTATATGTCATTAGATAGTAAAGAACAACATTGTCACTCCACGCTAGTATCACCATTCTTATAACATTTGAGGCAAAACTGTCCTGACCATTTTATTCAAAATACGTCCACACTTGTTGAGAGAAACAAATATATCTCTATTTTCAAAACTATTGCGTGACCGCCTCGAAATTGATGACTATATGTCATTGAATAGTAAAAAACAACATTGCCACTGCATGCTAGTATCGCCATTCTTATAACATTGAAGAAAAACTGTCCTAACCATTTTATTCATCAAGTAATTTCCCAATGATAGGGCATCTAATACTAACTCAACTCTTCCTCTTGGGACATTGAGTAAACGAGTACAGCGTATTACATCTCAAAGTTTCGCTTAGTTTGTATAAGAAATCCATATCATATGCTAAAGCCATGCGTCCCCGACCTTGTCATAGTACCCGTGCTTAACATAAAAATCTCACTTGATCAAATAGTTGGACAATGATTCTCTTACCCGTTGTCCAGAGTAGCGACCGTATATCGTTCGAGCTTGCAAACGTTGGCGTTTTCACCTCGCACCATTTGCAAGATTAAAACCACTCCCAGAGTACATAAAAATAAAAAAGGGACTTAAGAAGTGGTTTCGATACAATGTTCGTATTTGGCGGCCATCTTGTCAGGTGCAATAGCGTCGGTCCCATTGTGTATACACATAATACACATTGAAAATGCGAGCTCATACGACCGTTAAGTGTCCTATAGATTGGACATAATTCGAAGGCTCAGGCTCCATACAATCTGGAACATAAGAGGATCGCAAATATATAACGATGGAACTAAATTCAAATGTTTAAAAATAAGAAACCATGATGTTACTATGCCAATATAAAATGTTTGGGTAACCCTTGCTCAATATATTTGTTGAGCAGAGGGGAAATGTAAATGCAAAATGCAATTGTATTCGCTTATTTTATCAAAATGCACAAACCTCGTGGCCATGTTCTGGTATATACAGAAATATGCTCCAATTGCCTAATATTGAATAAAAAGTTTTTTTATATGTCATATGCGAATAGTATTCTAGATGGAATTGAAAAGTCCATATGCTGGTTAGTATTGCAAAAATATCTATTCATATGGTTAGAATATGCCTCATATATATATGTTGTGAGTAATGCTACAGCATGCAAAAAGCAAAGTTAGTATGTGTAAATTATCCCAACATGAAAAATCAACTTTTAGAACATGAAGATATGTTGATCACAAAATAATCACAGATTTACATCATAGAAATTCAAACATTTCCTTATCAAGTCAAGTCAAGTCAAGTCAAGCAGGCTTTATTCGACAATTGTCATAAAAGCACAATGCATACATTAATCATAAAAATTCATACCCTTGCTTTAAAAGAAAAACTTTAAAAGATTACACAATAAAAAATCTTATAGTCTTAAAATGCAGATGCAATATTTTCATAATAAATATAATACAAATAGGATATTTAAGAAAATCAGCCACTAATCATTTTTCTCCTTAGAGCCCAAGACCACCCAAGAAACTTTGCCACTGATATATAAACAAAAGGAATGGTACTTGTGCAGATAATTCTAGTTGCTAACACACCACTCCTAGTACCAAGTAGCTTGCACATAGGTCTCAACCATAGCCTGCGCAGAGTATGCCGGGCACTCAAATAGAATGTGAATAACTGATTCCACAGGTGCTAGGCAACTAGGACAGGTGGCCATTCCGCCTTGGGACCATCTCGATGTAAATGCTCTAATTGGCAAGCTTCCAATTCTAAGTTGAAAATAGAGCTTTCTATCAAGTGGCTTATTTATATCATCCCAGTATACTTCAAGGCCAATTTCATCTTTAAAATCTAAGAAAGTCCGTGTAAGCGAGAGTGGGGCACTTGTCCTAAAAGTCTTAGATGCTACCATCTCCCAGTATTTATCCTTGAGGGCCTTCTTAGATGGAAAACTAGCATTAAGAGGATCCTCCCATAGTGTTTCCATTCCCAGTTCTCTGAGAATGCCCCTGATGCCAACTAGCCATTTGATTTTGTGAAAGATATCATACTTTATAATATCCATAAGACCTGTGGCGTATGTTCTTAATTCAGGGGTTAACCACAGGCGCCTCCAATATAGCACCGGGCGCAATTTTGCTATGTAATTAGTTGGCTTCATTCCTAAATCATAAAAAAGGGGACTCATAGGAGTACTTTGTGGTAGATTAATAAGAATACGTAGGAACTTGTTCTCGGATACAGACATTTTTGTTAGATTCTCAAAACCCCAAATCTCAGCACTGTAGAGGGCAAAACTAACCACCTTCGCGTCATAGACTCGGAGGACTGGAGCAATTGGCTTAGTAAATGATTTAGCAAACTCAGAACATAGGGCTCCCGTCAGTTGGCGATGTTTAAGCGTTGCCAACTCTGTCTGTTGGTTCCAATGTAAATCATGTTGGACATTTACACCCAGATAGCTAAATGCCCTCACTTGGTCAAGCGGTAAGTTATTCATAAAAAGTTTAGCCTTGAAGGTTTTGTGCTGATTAAAAGATATAAATTTAGATTTTAGCACATTTACCTCAAGGCCTCGTGTGGTACAGAATTCTTCAAAAAAAACTAGTACTCTCTGTAACCCACTCGGGGTCTTGGAAACAATTAGGGTATCATCTGCAAACATTAAAATGGGTACTTTAACACCACCTAGAATTGGGGCATCTATATTGGCTCCAATCATTAGTTAGGCTATGCCATTAATATACAATGAAAACAAAGTGGGTGCCAGGACACATCCCTGGCGTACCCCTCTCTCTACTGGAAACTGGCTGGTAACATTTCCAGGGGAACCCCACCTAATTTGTGCGTAGTTATGCTCATGAAGTCTCATGACCAATGTTAAAAGGGCACAAGGCATGCCCAAGTCGTGCAAAACCGACCACAAAGTAGAGCGTGGAACAAGATCGAAAGCTGCCCTTAAATCAATAAAGGCAGCATATAGACTACCCTTTTCCAGTTGCACTGCCTTCCAGTGCAACATTGAAAAATGTAATACTTGGTCAATAGTGCTGGTGCAAGCCCTAAATCCTGCCTGGAGGTGTGATAGGATGTTCTGCTCTCGCTCCCAGGCATGGATTTTGTTTAAAATCATTCTACCTAAAATCTTTTGCATAGAATCTATCAGACTAATCGGACGGTAATTACCAGGGAGTGTCTTATCCCCCTTTTTGTAAACTGGTATAATTTCCGCACCATTTCATGAGGCCAGAATGGGCGCTCCTTTCGCCACTGCGTTCGCTAATAACAGTATATACCTACCCCAGGACATTTTATCATGCAAAAAAGTGTCTGCTGGGACACCGTCTATGCCCGGCGCCCTGCCAGCAACCACAGAATCCAGTGCCAAGTTTACGTCCCCTATATTAAATGCCTCATCTAAGAAGGGTGAGGAGGTAGGTTGATCCCTAATGCTTGCTGCCAAGCTTTTTGAATATTGGGGCTTAAAATAAACCACCCAGTCATCTTGTGCAACCCAGTTATGGGGTTTTTCTGGTTTCCCACCATATCCCCACTTAATTATGCTCCAAAAACACTTTGAGATTTTGAGGGCACTAGCCTTTTTGAGCTCTTGCCACCACTGTTCGTCCCATGCGCGTTTTGCTTTATTCATTGCTTTTTTGTAGTCAATCCTTGCACTGCGAACAGCACTACTAGTTCCTACTCTTATAGCCTGCCCCAAAGCAAAACGAGCTTGCCTACATTCTTGGTTATACCAGCATGGCGAGTTATTGGGCAATTCCTTACTTGGCTTTGCTGGTCTAATGAAGAGGTTTTTTAATTGTTGAAAGAACGTTTCGTGGACCTTGGTAAAAGACTCAAGGTCTGAGCTACTACTAAGGATGATACTCATCTCATGGGTTGCATGTGATAACTTACTAAGAATAAGGTCTACTTTCACCTGGTTATCTACCATTTGCACCCACTTCAAATGGCGCATATCATTTGTAGGAACTATATTTGGGGGGGACGATTCATTATACACACTTTCAGGTATGGTCAATACCCAGCAAGACAAAAACATACGTAGAGGGTTATGATCGCTCTCCAACCAATCAATAACCAACATATCCTCTAGGTAAACCCATAATCTTAGACTCACTAGGATATAATCTATTCTACTTTGGCCCAAACTACTCTTACAGGTACTTGCCCCCAACCTGTCCTGTGCAGTCCTACCATTGGCTGCCCTAAGGCCTTTGTTTAGACAAATTGAATTGATCTGGATAGCCACCTCGGACCATCTTTTAATTGGCTCAAGTTCCAGTTTTGGGATACCCCATTGAGCATCTTCTTCTATTGTGAGGTTCCAATCGTAGCTTAACAAGGGTTCGAATGTCACATTAAAATCACCAGCAACAATTATATGCAATTGTGTAGAATATCTTTCGATAAGTTCTTCTAAGGCAGCTATTGTCTCGGATTTCCTACCCCCTGTGCTCCTGGCATATACGTTGTAAATATCCACAGGTTTAGACTGCCCTTGTTTGAGACTGATGATCTGGATATCCCTATGGTTAGATGGAAGTGACTTCACACTAATTTCCAAATTCTGCTTTATCCAGATAGTCAATCCCTCTGAGGGACGCCCTTTTGCGCCCTTCTCTGCCGGTATATTAAAATTTAAATATCCTACGAGGAATTGTGGGTCGAGAAGCCATGTTTCCTGAAATATGCAAATACTGTACAAGTTAATAAAGGTGGTCCATTCCGGAATCAGTACTTTAGAGTTCAATCCTGCAATGTTCCAAGATAAGATTGAACCAGGTTTCTCTAAAGTATCAGGGGAATTAAAAGGCTCAATCTTGTTAGGATCATTTGGATAATTTCTTTGCCCAAGGGATGGTAAACCTTCCAATATACCTGAAATTTCTGAAGTGCTCATAATACCTAAATCAGGGTTCGCATGTTTACTTTGACTTTCTGCTGCCTTGCCCTGGAAAGGATTAAATAAGTCACTTGGCCCCCTAGTCAATCATTAAGTTCGAGGCCCGAGCAATCTTTGTCTTTCTCGGTTAACCATTTTATCTGGCTATCGTGCTATGAGCTTTCTCGACCCCCTTTTCACGTTTGACCACTTCGCTATATTGGACGGCAGTTTCAGGCTGTCCACTATCCCTACAAGTGCCATGCATGGTGGATTGCACTAGCTCTTTTACCGGGACTTTAGGTATGCCACTTGATTCCTTATTAGCTAGGCAAGATAGACAGTGGCCTTTATCTAATAGACTACTACTCACTACAGCGGTGAGGTTGTCAATCTTGGCTTTCATACATTCAACTGTCTCACATAATAATTGGACCATGGAGGTCAGGTCAATCCGACCATCCATTTTGGATGCATGAAGATCAGGAACATCACACAATAATATCTCTTTATCACCTCGGTAAGCATCAGACTTACACGAGCTAGCTAAGTGTAAATCATGACCTACCATGTGATTATCACTTACTGCATTTGCTAAAGCTGAGAATCTGTTTTTACATACTATAATAGGATCAACCATAAGAGGGCAGGTATCTCTTATCTCAGTATTGGTGTTCGAGGTTACGACCCACCCCATTTGTGTTGTTTAGCTCTTGGCCATTGTTAGGATAATCACTCTTGTTCCTAGCTACAAACATTTCGGGGACCACTGGGCCTTGATTTTTACCAACCCTCGATACTGAGACTGGATTTTTATACCCTTTTTCTACTGGCTTCCTTGAGACGGGGTTGGCTATAAGTAGGTCTCCACATTCCTCAATTAAGTCATCTATACGATTCATGACACAATTGTTCCCCGCATGTGAAGCTAGCTTCCTTGGCTTTCTAGCTTTTTTTACCTTGGTCAACACACTTGAACTCTCATCCCCTCCCTCAATGGTCTTCCTTTTCCCCATGATAGAGGTCTTATTTAAAGCAACTAGGCTTTTTCGGTCTGAAGGAGTCAATATCAGTTAAGTATCTTTGGGAAGGAAGAGTAGCACAACAACAGTACCTTTAGATCATGAAATAGGAGGTGGCCGAGCCCGGCCTCATCCGGTCACAGACGGGCTTCGGCCGGGCGCGGCCCGCACGCGTCCAGCGCTGCGGTGCTCGACGGCGCTTCTTAAGCGCAAGGGCAGTGATGGCTCCTCCCTCCTGGGAGCAAAGGACTCTGGTGCTGGTAGTCCCCCCTGCAGACAATCAGGCAAAGTACAGCGCGTCCCGCGCTGCGGTGCTCGACGGCGCTTCTTATGCGCAAGGGCAGTGATGGCTCCTCCCGCCTGGGAGCAAAGGACTCTGGTGCTGGTAGTCCCCCCTGCAGGCAATCAGGCAAAGTACAACGCGTCCCTTATCAATATTAATTCCCTGTTCTACCGCCCTCAGATTGATAATCCATTTACTTTCCATTTGGCGTAATCTGTTGATTCTGTTTCCCCCTCTTTTATTGGCAGGTACTGATTCCAAACCATGAAAGCCTAGCTTCATCATTTCTGTCTGGTTATGCATTGTATTAAAATGTGATGCCAGAGGATACTGAATGTTGTTATTGCGTATCGCCCTGATATGTTCTTGTACTCTTTCTTTTAGTGTTCTTATAGTACTGCCTATATAGATCTTGTCACAGATGCATTTGATACAGTAAATCACATATTTTGTGTTGCAGTTTATGAATTCATTCACTGTATATGTTCTCCCTGTGTTGTATTTGAAGGTTGTGTTTTTTTTTATTGCAAAACAGCACACACTACAGGAGCCACACTTGTAGAAACCTTTCGGTTTGGTAGAGAACCAGGTATTATTTGTCTTTGCTGGAATGAAGCTAGGCCATAGTGTTTGTACTATGACAAGGTCGGGGACGCATGGCTTTAGCATATGATATGGATTTCTTATACAAACTAAGCGAAACTTTGCGATGTAATACGCTGCACTCGTTTACTCAATGTCCCAAGAGGATGAGTTGAGTTAGTATTAGATGCCCTATCATTGGGAAATTACTTGATGAATAAAATGGTTAGGACAGTTTTTCTTCAATGTTATAAGAATGGCGATACTAGCGTGCAGTGGCAATGTTATTTTTTTACTATTTAATGACATATAGTCATCAATTTCGAGGCGGTCACGCAATAGTTTTGAAAATAGAGATATATTTGTTTCTCTCAACAAGTGTGGACGTATTTTGAATAAAATGGTCAGGACAGTTTTGCCTCAAATGTTATAAGAATGGTGATACTAGCGTGGAGTGACAATGTTGTTCTTTACTATCTAATGACATATAATCATTAATTTCGAGGAGGTTACATAATGGTTTTGAGAATAGAGATATTTGTGTTTCTCTCAACAGTTTGGACGTATTATTGTCCCAAGAATGATGTCTATACATCAATCATGACAGGAGATTTTTCAATTTCACATGCATATCTTAAGCTGGACAACAGATGGAACTAAATATCCAGAATTGATAAGGTACTGACTGTATTTGATCTTTCTAGACTTGCGCCTGTGTTTTAAACTTTCCCATATGGAGGGCTATATTGGTAATTCTCATCCAAATATTCTTTGGATCTTCTTGCAGAATTATCACGATAAACTAACCAGAAATTGGATATTTGATGAGAGACAATAGATGTAGAATTATCCGGTGGTGGAGGTGAGATGTATTTTATCTCACATTCACAGTGTGTTTTTTATACATACTTACATGGCAGGATTAACGAAATGGGTGATACATATAGTGGACCACTCAACTTTCACTCACTTCTCACGGGTGATTTGTAAATATTTAAACAGTTTGTACAATTTGGGTTCAGGTGATTGGTCTATTACACTTTTTCTGGTGAAGGTCTAATCTCTGTGCAATGAGACAATGAGATCTTGTTTATTCCTTGTTTTTATCCTTTGTATACTGTACATTGATGTTATATTCTGCGATAGCGATTACTGACACAGTTGTGTCCTTCCTCAATCTTCTGTAATAATGTGTCTTATACACACATGTATAGAAAAAGTTGTGAATTAATCAATGATTCTCTATTGATATTTATTATTAGTGAAGAACGAAGTGTTGATTGTTTTATATGATCTTTACAGCCTTGAGGAAGCCCGTTGGGCGAAACGCGCCTCGACTGGCTGTGAATTGAAAATGGCTGTTCTTATATGAATTTGGAATAAAAGTCAATAACAACTGGATGTGAATCAAATGAACTTGATGATACTAGATCAATAACCTTGTGTGGTGTGCTACAGTGTTCTTAGTTTTGGTATTGATTATTGAGAGTTAATTGTGATCTCAATACTTGGGATACTTGAGGTGGATAAGTATCAAACACTGTGTAGCACCCTATATATTATATCGTTCACACTATTTGTGATGAATCATGCTTTAGAACTTAGGATGATGTGCAGGTCAATATAGCATATCCACTTTGCCTGTTTTTGTATATAATATTTATATATATATAGATATATATATATTCACAGAAAAAACCATAGGTTTCAGGGGTGTTATAGTTAGCTGCCGATTTCACTCATACAAAACCATAGAAATTCCTCCGTTTTAGTTAGTTCTGCTAACTATAACTCACGCGCCCGCAACGCACTGCTGATGATGTCACATACTGCATCATTCATGACATGGTCAGTGACATCACTGATGACATCACTGATGACATCTCAAATGACATCACTGATGACATCACTGATGACATCATCCACTGAATGTGGTTTAGTTTGAAATTTAAATATGTATTATATATATACCAATCTGTATTGAAGATTGAGTGGATATATAACTGTCTGGATGGAGGATTTAGTAGCTGTCTGACTGTCTTTTTAAGTGAGTAATTAAAAGTGTCTCACTTAATATATGGATTAGTAACTAAACTATGTGAATGTGTGCAGCACTGTCTCTGTTGTTGTATAACATGCTGCATCAGTTGGTCACTAACTACATGAGTGTGTATATTAGTTATTGATTAGTTGGGTGAGTATTTGTATGGGACACTGAGTTTGTGTGTGGTTGGATGGGGTGTGTGTAACTCCATGCATAGATGAGTGAATGGTTGATTGACTAGGTGTATGGGTTTAAGAGTGCATGTGGAAACAGTTGTTTGGGTGACTGAGTGTATTTATTTGTGTGTTGGTGAGCGAATATATGTTTTAGTTGTACATCTTCAACAAAGTAAAAAAATAAAAGGCATTGTATGTGAGAGTTGGTGTATATAAATAAGTATGTGTAAGAGTCAGTGATTGTGAGAGTAACTATATGGATGAGTATATAATTGTAATGGTGCTTTTTTAACATATTAACGATGAGTTACTATGTGTTTGAATAAATGAGGTGTTGTTGGATAATTGTGTAAGTGAGTAAATTTAAGTGCGATACATTTTTTTCATGAGTGAGTAGGATGACTGCATAACCGACTAAGATGACTGCTGATGTGTCAATATCTATATATGTGTATAAGTGCATTTGATAGTGTTCTATTAATTAATGACTGCATGTATAGATGATTCTGTTGTTGAATGGGTAGTTGTGTGTGTAGACTTAGGAATCAGTGAGTGGGTATGTAGTGACTGGTATTGGTGTGTCAATGGTTTCAAATATGGTACACTGTATTTTACAGTGAGTGATGAAAGGTTATACTAGTGTATGATGAGGTGTATCAGATTGTCAAGTGGATGATGTCATCAGTGATGTCATTTGAGATGTTATCAGTGATGTCATCAGTGATGTCACTGATCATGTCATGAATGATGCAATATGTGACATCATCAGCAGTGCATTGCGGGCGCGTGAGTTATAGTTCACAGAACTAACTATAACGGAGGAATCTCTATGGTTTTGTATGAGTTAAATGGGCAGCTAACTATAACACCCCTGAAACCTACGTTTTTTTCTGTGAATTTCTAAGGTTTTTTTAAACGCTAATTTCTAACTATAACGTATCTGAAACCTATATTTTTTTCAGTGAATTTCAAAGGTTTTTAAAATGCTAACTTTTAAGTGTGATAGTAGTTATATCTATTTTTTTGTACTGATTTTCTACAGTTTTTTAACTGTTTATTTATAAATATTTTAATCATTAAATAACAATATATTTTTCTGAAAATTGCAAAAAAAAAATTTTTTTAATTAGAACTGAAATATTGATTATTTTCTTGTTTTCATTTTTTATCGCGCACTCAAAGTGTACACATTACGGTGGGTGTGCGCATTCTAGCCATCATTTTAGAAAAGTCATGAAGGATCCGCGTATGGTGTGCGACGGCTGCATGTTTTTCAGTTACATCACATACATTTAATATCACGTGATATGCACGATTGGTATGCGACCAGTCTGCGACTCCTGCTCCCGCGCATTTGCGACACATGCGCATTATGGTACGAGATGTTTGCGCGGTTGCGGGTCCCGCATGGCATCATATACGTGCTGGGGCGCGCTGGGTGCATGACTCCCGCAAACAAAAAATTATGTTCCAAAATGATATGTATGTGTCTTTCATATACATATTAAGGCAAGAGATTATGTAAGATATTCATCAAAATAATATATTTGTACTTATAATAAACTTATATTATTTTTAAATATATTTTCGCAAAGTCGGGTGCGTGCATCGTGAGTGCAGAAAACCAGGTCAGCAGAGCTGCTGTAGAGCCAGAGAAGCAGGTCAGCAGAGCTGCTCTAAAGCCTAAGAACTAGGTCAGCAGAGCTGCTCTAGAGCCAGAGAACCAGGTCAGCAGAGCTGCTGTAGAGCCAGAGAAACCAGGTCAGCTGAGCTACTTTAGAGGGAGAGAACCAGGTAAGCAGAGCTGCTTTAGAGCCAGAGAACCAGGCCAGCAGAGATGCTTTAAAGCCAGAGAAACCAGGTCAGTAGAGCTGCTCTAGAGCCTGAGAAACCAGGTCAGTAGAGTTGCGTTAGAGGGAGATAACCAGGTCAGCAGAGTTGCTCTAGAGCCAGAGAACCATGTCATGAGAGCTGCTTCAGAGCCATAGAACTGGGTCAGCGAAGCTGCTTTAGAGCCAGGGAATCAGGTCAGCAGAGCTGTTGTAGAGCCAGAGAACTAGATCAGCAGAGCTGCTCTGTAGCATAAGAACTAGGTCAGCAGAGCTGCTCTAGAGCCAGAGAACCCGGTTAGCAGACCTGCTGTAGAGCCAGAGAAACCAGGTCAGCAGAGCTGCTTTAGAGAGAGAGAACCAGGTCAGCAGAGCTGCTTTAGAGCCAGAGAACCAGGTCAGCAGAGCTGCTCTAGCTGACACTGACTGACTGACACTGACTGACACTGACTGATTGACACTGAATGACACAGATTGACTGACACTGACTGACACTGATTGACTGACACTGACTGACTGACACTGACTGACTGACTGACACTGACTGACACTGATTGACACTGACTGACACTGATTGACTGACACTGACTGACTGACACTGATTGACTGACACTGACTGACACTGATTGACTGACACTGACTGACTGACTGACACTGACTGACTGACACTGACTGACACTGACTGAAACTGACTGACTACTCTCTACTACTCTACTACTGACTCTCTACTACTCTCTACTACTCTCTCTCTACTACTCACTCTCTACTACTCACTCTCTACTACTCTCTACTACTCACTCTCTACTACTCTACTACTCTCTAATTCTCACTCTCTAATACTCACTCTCAACTACTCACTCTCTACTACTCTACTACTCACTCTCTACTACTCACTCGCTACAACTCTCTACTACTCACTCTCTACTACTCACTCTCTACTACTCTCTACTATTCACTCTCTACTACTCACTCTACTACTTTCTACTACTCTCTACCACTCACTCTCTACTACTCTACTAATCACTCTCTACTACTCTCTACTACTCACTCGCTACTAATCTCTACTACTACTCTCTACTATTCACTCTCTACTACTCACTCTCTACTACTCTCTACTACTCACTCTACTACTCTCTGCTGTTCTCTACCACTCACTCTCTACTACTCTACTACTCTCTCTCTACTACTCACTCTCTACTACTCTCTCTCTACTACTCTCTACTACTCACTCTCTACTACTCACTCTACTACTCTCTACTACTCACTCTCTACTACACACTCTCTACTACTCACTCTCTACTACTCGCTCTCTACTACTCACTCTCCACTACTCACTCTCTACTACTCGCTCTCTACTACTCTCTACTACTCACTCTCTACTACTCTCTCTGCTACTCACTCTCTACTACTCACTCTCTACTACTCTATTACTCTCTACTAGTCGCTCTACTACTCACTCTCTACTATTCTCTACTACTCACTCTACTACTCTCTCCTACTCTCTACCACTCACTCTCTACTACTCTACTGCTCACTCTCTACTACTCTCTCTCTACTACTCATTCTCTACTACTCACTCTACTACTCTCTACTACTCACTCTATACTACTCTCTACTACTCACCCTTTACTACTCACTCTGTGCTACTCACTCTCTACTACTCTCTACTGCTCACTCTCCACTACTCATTCTCTACTACTCGCTCTCAACTACTCTCTACTACTCACTCTACTACTCGCTCTCTACTACTCTACTACTCTCTCTACTCCTCACTCTCTACTACTCTCTCTCTACTACTCACTCTCTACTACTGTCTACTACTCACTCTCTACTACACACTCTCTACTACTTGCTCTCTGCTACTCGCTCTCTACTAATCTCTAGTACTCACTCTACTACTCACTCTCTACTACGCTCTACTACTCACTCTCTACTACTCCACTACTCTCTACTACTCTCTCTGTACTACTCACTCTCTACTACTCTCTACTACTCACTCTCTACTATACACTCTCTACTACTTGCTCTCTGCTACTCGCTGTCTTCTACTCTCTAGTACTCACTCTACTACTCACTCTCTACTACGCTCTACTACTCACTCTCTACTACTCCACTACTGTCTACTACTCACTGTCTACTACTCACTCTCTACTATTCTACTACTCTCTACTACTCTCTCTCTACTACTCACTCTCTACTACTCACTCTCTACAACTCTCTACAACTCTCTACTACTCATTCTCTACTACTCTCTATCTACTACTCTCTACTACTCACTCTCTACTACTCTCTCTCTACTACTCTCTACTACTCACTCTGCTACTCATTCTCTACTACTCTCTAATACTCTCTCTCTGCTACTCACTCTCTACCACTCTCTACTAATCACTCTCTACTACTCTCTACTACTCTCTACTACTCACTCTACTACTCACTCTCTACTACTCACTCTCTACTACTCTCTACTACTCACTCTCTACTACTCTCTACTACTCTCTACTACTCACTCTACTACTCACTCTCTACTACTCTCTACTACTCACTCTCTAATACTCACTCTCTACTACTCACTCTCTACTACTCACTCTCTACTACTCACTCTCTACTACTCACTATCTGATGCTTTCTCTACTACTCACTCTCTACTCTCTATTACTCGCTGTCTACTCTCTACCTCTCTCTACCGCTCTCTCTCTACTACTCTCTACCTCTCTACCTCTACCTCTCTACCTCTACACCTCTACCTATACACCTTTACCTCTCTAACTCTCTGTACATGCACATATATGCACATATATATATGCATATATATGCATATGCATTTATATATATGTATGTGTATATATATATATACATATATAAACATAAATATAATCTGCATATCTATATAAATATAAATGCATGCAAACATATACATATACATATATGCATACATATGCATGGTATGTACATGAAAGTTTGAAAAACTCTAATACAAGCAAAGCTAAAAAGCCACCTAATTACAAACAGAATTGCTTTAACTTAACCCCTTCAGTGCCCATGACGAGATGGTCTCGTCATGGGCCGCGGTTGCGCTGTGCCCATGACGAGACCATCTCGTCATGAACTCCGCCCGCTAATAGAAAGCCCGGCACAGGGCGGGGAAAGGGCGGGGCACTCAAGAGGTTAAACGAGGGCAAGACCTATTGCATTTTCAATGCTTGTTTCCTTTGATTCCATCAAGAAGGCATTCAGATGTGTGACACATTTTCCATAAATTCTGAATGGTAGCACTCTAGTTGGTCATTAGATCACTGTAGTGAAGCTACTGCTCACCAGGGAAGTCTGTTGCTGGTATTCAAAGTGCATGTTTCAGTCTGCATGTCAGAATTTTTCAATGAAATGGAAGAGGATTTGAGAAGCCAAAATGTGCCCTAATCTTTCTTTCTGCAGCACTAATCATAATTTCGATGGCAAAATGAACCCCCTCATTCTGTTCCTTTGCAAATTAAATGTTTTAAGTGTTACCACTTTATTCCAATCAAGATGGCATCAGGTGTGCCATACTTTTGTCATAAGTAAGACTGTTAGCGCTCTAGTTGTTCTTTAAAACACTCTGGGACATTCTGTCATTGGGCTATAATTGGGCTACATCGCGGTGATATTTGTGCTACATTTGGGCTCTTTTGTCTCTGGTGGCCATCTTGGGAGACTTATTTGTTTTGAAGTTTCCTAATTTCCTCATTTACAGCAGTCTCCTAAGTAGGAAATACTTTCAGGTTTTTTTCTTTCATTCCATCAAGAAGGCACTCAGATGTGTCACACATTGCCATAAATTCGGAATGTTAGCACTCTAGTTGCTTATTAGATCACTGTAGTAAAGCTACTGCTCACCAGGGAAGTCTGCTGCTGGTATTGAAAGTGCATGTTTCAGTCTGCATGTCAGAATTTTTTAATGAAAAAGAAGAGGATTTGAGAAGTCACTCAAAATGTGCCCTAATTTTCTTTTTTCCACACTAATCAGAATTTCTATGGCAAAATGAACCTCCTCATTGTGTTCCTTTTAAATTAAACTACTCACTCTCTACTACTCACTCGCTACTACTTTCTACTACTCACTCTCTACTACTACTCTCTACTACTCACTTTCTACTACTCTCTACTACTCACTCTACTGCTCTCTACTACTCTCTACCACTCACTCTCTACTACTCTACTACTCACTCTCTACTACTCTCTACTACTCTCTCTCTACTACTCCCTCTCTACTACTCACTCTACTACTCTCTACTACTCACTCTCTACTCACTCTCTACTACTCCACTACTCTCTACTACTCTCTACTACTCACTCTCCACTACTCACTCTCAACTACTCACTCTCTACTACTCTCTCTACTACTCACTCTCTACTACTCTCTACTACTCACTCTACTACTCTCTACCGCTCACTCTCTACTACTCTACTACTCACTCTCTACTACTCTCTACTACTCTCTCTACTACTCACTCTCTACTACTCACTCTACTACTCTCTACTACTCTCTCTCTACTACTCACTCTCTACTACTCACTCTCTACTACTCTACTACTCACTCTCCACTACTCACTCTCTACTACTCGCTCTCTACTACTCTCTACTACTCAATCTACTACTCACTCTCTACTACTCTACGACTCTCTACTACTATCTCTGCTACTCACTCTCTACTACTCTCTACTACTCACTCTCTACTACTCACTCTCTACTACTCTACTACTCTCTACTACTCTCTCTACTACTCTCTCTCTACTACTCACTCTCTACTACTCTCTACTATTCTCTCTCTACTACACACTCTCTACTACTTGCTCTCTACTACTCACTCTACTACTCACTCTACTACTCACTCTCTACTACTCCCTACTACTCACTCTACTACTCACTCTCTACTACTCTCTACTACTCACTCTCTACTACTCCACTACTCTCTACTAATCACTCTCTACTACTCACTCTCTACTACTCTCTACTACTCACTCTCTACTACTCTCTCTCTACTACTCACTCTTTACTACTCACTCTCTACTACTCTCTACTACTCACTCTCTACTACTCTCTCTCTACTACTCTCTACTACTCACTCTAATACTCATTCTCTACTACTCTCTCTCTGCTACTCAGTCTCCACTACTCACTCTCTACTACTCTCTACTACTCACTCTCTACTACTTATTCTCTACTACTCTCTACTACTCACTCTCTACTACTCTCTCCTACTCACTCTCTGCTACTCTCTCCACTACTCTCTACTACTCTCTCTCTACTCTCTACTCTCTATTACTCATCCTCTACTCTCTACCTCTCTACCTCTCTCTACCTCTCTCTCTACTACTCTCTATCTCTACCTCTCTACCTCTACGTCTCTACCTCTACACCTCTACCTCTCTCTACACGCACACATATGCACATATATGCATATGCGTTTATATATATGCATGTGTATATATATACATACATATATAAACATATATATAATCTGCATATCTATATAAATACAAATATAAATGCATGCATACATATACATATATGCATGTTATGTACATGAAATTGTGAAAAACACTAATAAAAGCAAAGCTAAAAAGCCACCTAATTACAAACAGAATTGCTTTAACTTAAACGAGGGCGAGACCTATTGCATTTTCTATGCTTGTTTACTTTGGTTCCATCAAGAAGCCATTCAGATGTGACACATTTGCCATAAATTCTGAATGGTAGCACTCTAGTTCCTCATTAGATCACTGTAGTAAAGCTACTGCTCACCAGGGAAGTCTGCGGCTGGTATTGAAAGTGCATGTTTCAGTCTGCATGTCAGAATTCTTTAATGAAATAGAAGAGGATTTGAGAAGTCTCTCAAAATGTGCCCTATTTTTTCTTTCTCCAGCACTAATCATACATTCTATGGCAAAATGAACCCCCTCATTTTGTTCCTTTTTAAATTAAATGTTTTAAGAGTTACCACTTTATTCCAATCAAGATGGCTTCAGGTGTGCCATACGTTTATCATAAGTAGGAGTGTTAGCGCTCTAGTTGTTCTTTGGAACACTCTGGGAAGCTGCAGTAGAACACAAAGGAATCAACTGACAGTCTCTGCCCTTTTTGGATGTACATGTTTTACTGAGAATGTCAGACTTCATTCTCACGTGACTAAGAAAGATAATGTGAATTTACAGAAAATATGCTCTCAGTTTAGCTTATAGATCACCTTCCAAACCTCTGTGGGAAAAGCATGTGAAAATAGTTTTCTCTCAAACATGATTCATGATATCCCAGCAGAAGGCTTTTTCACATGGTAAAATCACCTTAGAACATACCACAATTCCTAAAATGAGTATGGCACCATCAACAAATGATTTATAATGTAACTAAAGTCTTAAACCCTTCTATTAACTGCAATGCTTTTTAATGAGGTGCTATCATGTATATTGGTCCCAAGATGGCTGCCAACACTTCTTGGATGAAGTGCTGACAGCCAATCAGATCTCACGATGAGATGTGTGGTTAGGCTCCGCCCAGATATATATGTGATTTTACTTTTGATTATCTCAGGAACTACTGAACGGATTTACACCATTTAAGCAAAAGGCACGACTGCACCAAGGTCTACCTTTCGGCCAAATTTGGTGTAATTCAGTTCAGCAGTTCGGGCTGTAGCTGTGTCAACATGTCCTATGGGAAATTGCATGGGGAAAAATCATTTTGGGACCCCCCTTTACTTTCAGCCCCCGCTTGACGAATCACCATGAAACTTTCAGGATAGGAGCGGACCGGAGCTGGCTAAAAGTTTGGAAAATTTTGCGAAGATTCGTCAACCGACGCCAGACTTATTGGGAATAGAATGTTGCGGATTTCCTATGGAAAATAGGTCCTAACTATAACTACCTACTGGCGACCGCCAGTAGGTAATATATATATATATATATATATATATATATATATATATATATATATATATTCACTGAAAAAACCATAGGTTTCACACATGTTATAGTTAGCTGTGCATTTCACTCGTAAAAAAACAATGAAATTCCACGTTATAGTTAGATCAGGTAACTATAACTTGCGCGCCCACAATAAACTGCTGATGACGTCACATATTACATCACTCATGACATGGTCAGTGACATCACTCATGACATCAATGATGACATCTGAAATGACACATTGTGGATTGCGGTCGCGCAAGTTATAGTTACCTGATCTAACTATAACGTGGAATTTCATTGGTTTTTTACGAGTGAAATGTACAGCTAACTATAACATGTGTGAAACCTATGGTTTTTAAGTGAATTTGCAAGGTTTTTTAAATGCTAATTCCTAACTATAACGTGTGTGAAACCTATGGTTTTTTCAGTGAATTTGTACGGTTTTTTAAATGCTAAGTTATGTATTTTATTTTTATTTTTTTTTCTGGTTTTTCACCGTGCGCACACCCTGCGCGCACGGTGCGCTTCGCGCACCGAGCGCCCACGTTGCGCAGTTCATACCATGCGCGCCTTGCCTTTTATTACACAGTAAAAACAAATTTTTTCCCTTGCGGGTCCTTCAATTTATTTAATAAATGTGATTGTTATTTCGTTTTTTTTATTTTTTATTTTTTTTTGCCGTGCGCGTACGGTAAGCTTACCGTACGCGCACTCCGCGATTTTTGTAAAAAATTATTAAATGTATTTTTCGTACTTTTTGGTCCTTCGTGGACCCCCTGACAAACGCTAGGGGGTCTGCAACTCTCTTCGTTGCCCCCTTTTCACGTTATCCACCTTTGTTTTTCAGTGCGAGATACAGAAAATGGCGGCCGACACTTTCTGATTTCGACCGATTCGAATGTTTACAGTCATGTAACCAACAATCAGAATTGAGCTCGCGCACGGCACCGTGCGCGTACGGTAAGCTTACCGTAAGCGCACGGAGCGCGCTTACAGATATATATATTGATTTAAATGCTATTTTCTCAGGACCTACTGAACAGATTTACACCAGACCTGCAAAAGGCACATCTCTGACCTGAGGACTACCTCTCTGCCAAATTTCAAGTAATTCTGTTCAGCCGTTCGGGTTGTAGCTCGGACTTAAGGTCCTATGGGAAAATGCATGGGGAAAACGCGTTTTGGGACCCCCCTTTTTTCTCAGCCCCCACTTGACGAATCCCCCCGAGACTTTCAGGGTAGGAGCGGAGCGGAGCGCCCCACCTATTTTGAAAATTTCGCGAGGATTCGTCAACCGGCGCCAAAGTTATTCCAAATAGAATGTTGCGGATTTCCTATGGAAACACGGTCCTAACTATAACTATCTACTGGCGACCGCCAGTAGATAATATACATATATATATATATATTCTCTTCCAAGTGCTTCGGTATGCCTGCCACCTCCTAAGCAGAGGGCGCGTCGGCAAACGGACCGCCAAAGCCCGGCCCGAAAATATCAGGAAACAATTCCTTTTGAAAAAAGGAAAGCCGACGACTTGTCTGTTGCGCTCAGTTTTTTATTGTCAGCACAAACGTTAGACGCGTTTCGCCTGTGAAACAGGCTTGTTCACTAACAATTCACATAAAGTTTTCTCCCATTTTTAAACACAACATACCAATTAGTCTATTTTTGGCAATAGGTTAGCCCACAGGGGCTGGCCTGAGTATGATTGTTGACACACTTGACCATTGTTTACATCCGGATATACTAGCAAATTTTATTCAAGAATTTGAAGTGTCTGTTTAAATTTTAAAATCGTTACTTAATGACCGTATTTAATTTAAATTGGTTCCGAGACACGTAATAATCTGGATGGTACATTCATTGTTGTAATATTATTATGAGAACTGACGCGCGAGAAATTTTCGTAAAAAACTACTAGTCTGTTGTCACTATCCATTGTGGTGTAGTTCATCACGTGTCACGTTATCACTGTTGTGTTTAAAAATGGGAGAAAACTTTATGTGAATTGTTAGTGAACAAGCCTGTTTCACAGGCGAAACGCGTCTAACGTTTGTGCTGACAATAAAAAACTGAGCGCAACAGACAAGTCGTCGGCTTTCCTTTTTTCAAAAGGAATTGTTTCCTGATATATATATATATATATATAAATATATATATATAAAATATGCACACTGACCAGTCAAAAAAAGAGTTGTGTTTGTGTTTTTATTTCTTTAATGTGTATATATATATATATATACACATTAAAGAAATAAAAACACAAACACAACTCTTTTTTTGACTGGTTAGTGTGCATATTTTGGGTTGTAGTTTTATTTTTTAATGCACCTAGAAAATAAAGGTGTAAAACTGTTCAATTACAACTATAAAGAGAAACAACAGACTTTTAAACTAAAAAACGTGTGGATAAAAGTAAATGCAAACATTTTTTTTGACAAAGGTAATTGTTAATGGCATCCAAATATACAGTGGGCTGTCATATATCCTGGATTAGCACACACACCAGGAACATGGATTATGGCTGATACAGAGGGTGCAGAGTGCAGACACAGTGGCAGAAGATGTGGAAGCCCCAGCAGAAGTACACCTTTTGTGGACTATCCTTTAATGGGCTCTCTCGTTGATGGTTTTCATGTGCTTCCACATAGACCTTAAGCCCTGGGAGTTCTTTTTATTGATACCACCCAATAATTCCTTTTTAAAAAAAAAAAAAAATCTCTTTATTAAGTTTCAGAGTAAGACAAGAGACAGCATATATTCAGCCTCGCAGGGCGCATAAACCAAACAATCATAAGCAACAGGCTTGTGTCAAATCCATGTGAGTTACAGTACAGCTCAAGACATCCACGTCAGTTAAACCACAGTTCTGCATCTATCTCTACAAATTCATTGAGCAGGGCAGCACATAATATACAGTTCATGGCGGAGTAGCTTTGTTCATGGTGTGAGTCAGCAGATACTGCCTCAGCGGATCCCAGATATCTTTAGGCCTACATGTAACAGGCAGTTCCTCAGCGTGCAATGCAAGAGTTTCTTTTCAGTATATTAAATCTCTAATCCAATCCTTAATTTGAGGACTAAATCTGCTCTCCCAATTCATGGCTACCCGTCTTTTGGCCAGTAGAAGAGCAATTCGGATATATCTGCCTGTCACTCCTTTTAATTGTGATGCGTAGCAAAACAAACATGTGACCGGTGTACATTGAAGCGTGGTGCCTGTCATTTTGTGGATATGACTAAGTATCTCTTTCCAGTAAGTAAAGACTGCTGTACAATTCCACGCAAGGTGATAAAAGTCTGCTTCATCCTGCCCACTCCTCCTACACTGTGCTGAGTCGCGAAGTCCTATTTTGTGCAATTTGAGGGGAGTATGATACACTTGATGGATAAGCTTGAAATGAATAATTCTTAATTTGCATTGGGCGAAAGTCTCCCAGTCAGAGTGCATATTTGTTCCCATTCTTTCACCGTTATGGGGTTCTCTAACAAGGAGTTCCAGCGCTCAAGGTTTTGATCTGCCCCCGTCAGTGTTTCCTCCTGAACCGCTTTATATAGCCTAGTGATTAGCTTCTTTTTAGTGGGAGCTACAATCAATAGTTGCAGAGAAAGGAGAGTTGGTGGTTCTACAGGGAATGATGTATAGTGACTTCTCAAGGCGCGCTTTAGGCGATACGTAGTGTACAAAAAGAGCGGTGTGGGATTAGTGATAAAATCCAAATCAGTATCGTTCATGTATGTACCATCCGGGTATTGATCGCTCATGTGTGTAAGTCCTACATCCTTAAAAGCTTTAATTGGGCCAACCTCCTGTGTCACAGATAGTGCTGCATGTCCAGGCAACAGCAGCACCGGCGCATAAAAAAGAAGCTTGCCGGCCAAACAACCAATGGCCTGACACGCCTCCACTGTTATATCTATAGGGTTAATCTCTTGTTTAGGTGTACCATTGTTAACATGTGTGATTATTCCTGTCAATGGTATGGGATGCACATCGACGTCTTCCACTGCTATGTGCGGGGTAAAGTCATGTGGCTTGAACCAATAATAGGCGATTGAGCCTGCGCACATAAATATTAAATATACAAATCTGGCACCCCAAATCCCCCTCTGGCATATGTGAGCGTCAATGTGGACCAGCTGATTCTAGCCTGTTTGCCTCCCCACAATAGTTTTAACAGTTGTGTTTTAACCATGGCAAAGAAGTGTCTGGTGAGTAGAATCGGAATATTACAAAAAAGATACAAAAAGCGGGGTAAACTTCCATTTTGATCACCGCCACCCGGTCCGCCAAAGATAGAGGGAGATTAATACACTTTTCAACCTGCTTTTCCAAATTATTGTATGCTCTACCATAGTTTTCTTTAATAACTATCTCTGGATCCCGGTGCACCCAAATTCCCAGATATTTAACCCCTTCGCTGCTAGGCCTTTCCCACCCCTGTGCTACGCCTTTTTTTGGCTATTTGGGGTAGTGTGCGCTTAGGCCCCTGTAACTTTTTGACCACATAAGGTATCAACGCCAAATTTGCGTCCTTTTCTTCCAACTTCATGGGGATTGTAAAGGTACCCAGGGTTTGTGGATTCCCCTGCAAGGGGTCCCAGAAATTAGCCAAAATACAGCTAAATTTTGGGGTTTTGGGGAAAAATGGGAAAAAAAGGGCTGCAAATGAAAGCATCTGGGTTTTTCCCAGCTTTTAGGGAATGACAGACTTTTGCCAGAAAACCAACATTTTTTACACAGTTTTGGCAATGTTCTGGGACATAGCCTATTTCTGCTATTTTTTGTGTTTTCAACCTCCTTCCAGTTAATGGTAGAAATGGGTATGAAAGCAATAATGGATCCTGGAAAGCTATACATTTTAGAAAAGTAGACAAAATTCTGAATTCAGCAAGGGGTCATTTGTGTAGATCCTTCAAGGTTTCTTTATAGAAACTAACAGTTAAATATAGGAAAAAATGAAATTTAGTTGCAAAAAACAGCCTTTTGTGCCAACGTTTTCACCTGTAACTTCTTCTAATTATGACATCTCTTTTGAAAGCAATATACAGTTACATCCACTGGACCTTTCTGGTTGTGGGGATATATAGGACTTGTAGGTTCACCAAGAACCCGACAAACCCAGAGTCAAAAACTGAGCAGCAGTTTGCAATGGCTTTTTATTATGTACCCGGTATATAGCAATTATTGTGGAAAAATCGGTATGAAAGACACCTATGTATTTCTGAAATGGGAACAAATTATAGAGTTTAGAAACAGTACATATTTGCACATTTTCGAAATTGGGAATACTCATACTAGCATGAGAATTATCGGTCATTTTTCAAAATGACTTCTTTTTTATACAATGTCTTTCATTTGGAAGGCAGAAATGCATCAAAAATCAATAGGTAATAACAGTTGCTTTACAAATCTGAATTACCCTAAATCTCCCGATAAAAATGATACCTCACTTGTGTGGGTAGGCATAGTGCCCATGACAGGAAATGGCTCAAAGCCCAAAGTGAATACACCACATTTTCAGAAGGAAAATGTATCCTTTTTTTGCAAAGTGTCTAGCTGTAGTTTTTAAACACTAGCTCTGTCGGCACCTAGGGAAACCTAGCAAACCTATACATTTTTGAAAACTAGACACCCAGGGGAATCCAGGATGGGGTGACTTGACTGCCTCCCACCAGGTTCTGTTACCCAGAATCCCTTGCAAACCTAAACAATTGTCAAAAAAACACAGTTTCCCCACATTTCTGTGGTGGAAAGTTCTGGAAACTGTGTGGATCCTCAAATTTCCACCCAACCCGCGTTCCCCAAAGTCTTACGAGAAAAATGGTACCTCACTTGTGTGGGTCGGCCTAGTGGCGGCGACAGGAAACAGTGCAAAACGCAACGTGGTCACACCTCAATTTCGCAGTGAAAAATGACCCTTTTTTGGCAAAGTGCCTAGCTGTAGTTTTTGAACCCTAGCTCTGCCGACACCTAGGGAAACCTAGGAAACCTATAAATTTTTTAAAACTAGACACCCAGAGGAATCCAGGATGGGGTGACTTGACTGCCTCCCATCAGGTTCTGTTACCCAGAATCCCTTGCAAACATAAACAATTGTCAAAAAACCACATTTTCCCCACATTTCTGTGGTGGAAAGTTCTGGAATCTGTGTGGATCCACAAATTTCCACCCACCCCGCGTTCCCCAAAGTCTTCCCAGAAAAATGGTACCTCACTTGTGTGGGTCGGTCTAGTGCCTGCAACAGGAAACGGCGCAAAACGCAAGGTGGTCACACCTCAATTTCGCAGTGAAAAATTACCCTTTTTTGGCAAAGTGCCTAGCTGTAGTTTTTTAACCCTAGCTCTGCCGGCATCTAGAGAAACCTAGCAAACCTATATATTTTTAAAAACTAGACACCCAGGGGAATCCAGGATGGGGTGACTTGACTGCCTCCCACTAGGTTCCGTTACCCAGAATCCCTTGAAAACCTAAAAAATTGTCAAAAAAAGACATTTTCCCCCCATTTCTGTGGTGGAAAATTCTGGAATCTGCGTGGATCCACAAATTTCCACCCACCCCCGCGTTCCCCAAAGACTTCCGAGAAAAATGGTACCTCACTTGTGTGGGCCGGCCTGGTGTCCGCGATAGGAAACGGCGCAAAACTCAACGTGGTCACATCTCAATTTCGCAGTGAGAAATGACCCTTTTTTGGCAAAGTGCCTAGCTTCTGTTTTTGAACCTTAGCTCTTCCGGCACCTAAGGAAACCTAGCAAACCTATACATTTTTTAAAACTAGACACCCAGGGTAATCCAGGATGGGGTGACTTGACTGCCACCCACCATGTTCTGTTACCCAGAATCCCTTGCAAACCTAAAAAATTGTCTAAAAAAACCCCATTTTCACCACAATTCTGTGGTGGAAAGTTCTGGAATCTGCGTGCCTTCCGAGAAAAATGGTACCTCACTTGTGTGGGTCGGCCTAGTGTCCGCGACAGGAAATGGAGCAATACGCAACGTGGTCACACCTCAATTTTGCAGTGAAAAATGACCCTTTTTGGCAAAGTGCCTAGCTGTAGTTTTTTAACCCTAGCTCTGCTGGCACCTAGGGAAACCTAGCAAACCTATACATTTTTGAAAACTAGACATGCAGGGGAATCCAGGATGGGGTGACATGACTGCCTCCCACCAGGTTCCGTTACCCAGAATCCCTTGCAAACCTAAACAATTGTCAAAAAAACACAGTTTCCCCACATTTCTGTGGTGGAAAGTTCTGGAATCTGTGTGGATCCTCAAATTTCCACCCAACCCGCGTTCCCCAAAGTCTTCCGAGAAAAATGGTACCTCACTTGTGTGGGTCGGCCTAGTGGCTGCGACAGGAAACAGTGCAAAACGCAACGTGGTCACACCTCAATTTCGCAGTGAAAAATGACCCTTTTTTGGCAAAGTGCCTAGCTGTAGTTTTTGAACCCTAGCTCTGCCGGCACCTAGGGAAACCTAGGAAACCTATACATTTTTTAAAACTAGACACCCAGGGGAATCCAGGATGGGGTGACTTGACTGCCTCCCATCAGGTTCTGTTACCCAGAATCCCTTGCAAACATAAACAATTGTCAAAAAAACACATTTTCCCCACATTTCTGTGGTGGAAAGTTCTGGAATCTATGTGGATCCACAAATTTCCACCCACCCCGCGTTCCCCAAAGTCTTCCCAGAAAAATGGTACCTCACTTGTGTGGGTCGGCCTGGTGTCCGCGATAGGAAACGGCGCAAAACTCAACGTGGTCACATCTCAATTTCGCAGTGAGAAATGACCCTTTTTTGGCAAAGTGCCTAGCTTCAGTTTTTGAACCCTAGCTCTTCCGGCACCTAAGGAAACGTAGCAAACCTATACATTTTTTAAAACTAGACACCCAGGGTAATCCAGGATGGGGTGACTTGACTGCCACCCACCATGTTCTGTTACCCAGAATCCCTTGCAGACCTAAAAAATTGTCTAAAAAAACCCCATTTTCACCACAATTCTGTGGTGGAAAGTTCTGGAATCTGCGTGCCTTCCGAGAAAAATGGTACCTCACTTGTGTGGGTCGGCCTAGTGTCCGCGACAGGAAATGGAGCAATACGCAACGTGGTCACACCTCAATTTTGCAGTGAAAAATGACCCTTTTTGGCAAAGTGCCTAGCTGTAGTTTTTTAACCCTAGCTCTGCTGGCACCTAGGGAAACCTAGCAAACCTATACATTTTTGAAAACTAGACATGCAGGGGAATCCAGGATGGGGTGACATGACTGCCTCCCACCAGGTTCCATTACCCAGAATCCCTTGCAAACCTAAACAATTGTCAAAAAAACACAGTTTCCCCACATTTCTGTGGTGGAAAGTTCTGGAATCTGTGTGGATCCTCAAATTTCCACCCAACCCGCGTTCCCCAAAGTCTTCCGAGAAAAATGGTACCTCACTTGTGTGGGTCGGCCTAGTGGCTGCGACAGGAAACAGTGCAAAACGCAACGTGGTCACACCTCAATTTCGCAGTGAAAAATGACCCTTTTTTGGCAAAGTGCCTAGCTGTAGTTTTTGAACCCTAGCTCTGCCGGCACCTAGGGAAACCTAGGAAACCTATACATTTTTTAAAACTAGACACCCAGTGGAATCCAGGATGGGGTGACTTGACTGCCTCCCATCAGGTTCTGTTACCCAGAATCCCTTGCAAACATAAACAATTGTCAAAAAACCACATTTTCCCCACATTTCTGTGGTGGAAAGTTCTGGAATCTATGTGGATCCACAAATTTCCACCCACCCCGCGTTCCCCAAAGTCTTCCCAGAAAAATGGTACCTCACTTGTGTGGGTCGGTCTAGTGCCTGCAACAGGAAACGGCGCAAAACGCAAGGGGGTCACACCTCAATTTCGCAGTGAAAAATGACCCTTTTTTGGCAAAGTGCCTAGCTGTAGTTTTTTAACCCTAGCTCTGCCGGCATCTAGAGAAACCTAGCAAACCTATACATTTTTAAAAACTAGACACCCAGGGGAATCCAGGATGGGGTGACTTGACTGCCTCCCACCAGGTTCCGTTACCCAGAATCCCTTGAAAACCTAAAAAATTGTCCAAAAAAGACATTTTCCCCCCATATCTGTGGTGGAAAATTCTGGAATCTGCGTGGATCCACAAATTTCCACCCACCCCCGCGTTTCCCAAAGACTTCCGAGAAAAATGGTACCTCACTTGTGTGGGCCGGCCTGGTGTCCGCGATAGGAAACGGCGCAAAACTCAACGTGGTCACATCTCAATTTCGCAGTGAGAAATGACCCTTTTTTGGCAAAGTGCCTAGCTTTAGTTTTTGAACCCTAGCTCTTCCGGCACCTAGGGAAACCTAGCAAACCTATACATTTTTTAAAACTAGACACCCAGGGTAATCCAGGATGGGGTGACTTGACTGCCTCCCACCATGTTCTGTTACCCAGAATACCTTGCAAACCTAAAAAATTGTCCAAAAAAACCCCATTTTCAACACAATTCTGTGGTGGAAAGTTCTGAAATCTGCGTGCCTTCCGAGAAAAATGGTACCTCACTTGTGTGGGTCGGCCTAGTGTCCGCGACAGGAAATGGAGCAATACGCAACGTGGTCACACCTCAATATTGCAGTGAAAAATAACCCTTTTTGGCAAAGTGCCTAGCTGTAGTTTTTTAACCCAGGCTCTGCTGGCACCTAGGGAAACCTAGCAAACCTATACATTTTTGAAAACTAGACATGCAGGGGAATCCAGGATGGTGTGACTTGACTGTCTCCCACCAGGTTCTGTTACCCAGAATCCCTTGCAAACCTAAACAATTGTCAAAAAAACCAAAACATTTTCCCCACATTGCTGTGGTGGAAAGTTCTGGAATCTGCATGGATCCACACATTTCCACCCACCCCGCGTTCCCCAAAGTCTTCCCAGAAAAATGGTACCTCATTTGTGTAGGTCGGCCTAGTGCCCGCGATAGGAAACGGCGCAAAATGCAACGTGGTCACACCTCAATTTCGCAGTGAAAAATGACTCTTTTTTGGCAAAGTGCCTAGCTGTAGTTTTTAACCCTAGCTCTGCCGGCACCTAGGGAAACCTACCACACCCATGCATTTTTGAAAACTAGACACCCAGGGGAATCTAGGATGGGGTGACTTGACTGCCTCCCACCAGGTTCCGTTACCCAGAATCCCTTGAAAACCTAAAAAATTGTCAAAAAAAGACATTTTCCCCACATTTCTGTGGTGGAAAATTCTGGAATCTGCGTGGATCCACAAATTTCCACCCACCCCCGCGTTCCCCAAAGACTTCCGAGAAAAATGGTACCTCACTTGTGTGGGTCGGCCTAGTGTCCGCGACAGGAAATGGAGCAATACGCAACGTGGTCACACCTCAATTTTGCAGTGAAAAATGACCCTTTTTGGCAAAGTGCCTAGCTGTAGTTTTTTAACCCTAGCTCTGCTGGCACCTAGGGAAACCTAGCAAACCTATACATTTTTGAAAACTAGACATGCAGGGGAATCCAGGATGGTGTGACTTGACTGTCTCCCACCAGGTTCTGTTACCCAGAATCCCTTGCAAACCTAAACAATTGTCAAAAAAAACAAAACATTTTCCCCACATTGCTGTGGTGGAAAGTTCTGGAATCTGCATGGATCCACACATTTCCACCCACCCTGCATTCCCCAAAGTCTTCCCAGAAAAATGGTGCCTCACTTGTGTAGGTCGGCCTAGTGCCCGCGATAGGAAACGGCGCAAAATGCAACGTGGTCACACCTCAATTTCGCAGTGAAAAATGACCCTTTTTTGGCAAAGTGCCTAGCTGCAGTTTTTTAACCCTAGCTCTGCCGGCACCTAGGGAAACCTAGGAAACCTATACATTTTTCAAAACTAGACACCCAGAGGAATCCAGGATGGGATGACTTGACTGCCTCCCATCAGGTTCTGTTACCCAGAATCCCTTGCAAACATAAACAATTGTCAAAAAACCACATTTTCCCCACATTTCTGTGGTGGAAAGTTCTGGAATCTGTGTGGATCCACAAATTTCCACCCACCCCGCGTTCCCCAAAGTCTTCCCAGAAAAATGGTACCTCACTTGTGTGGGTCGGTCTAGTGCCTGCAACAGGAAACGGCGCAAAACGCAAGGTGGTCACACCTCAATTTCGCAGTGAAAAATTACCCTTTTTTGGCAAAGTGCCTAGCTGTAGTTTTTTAACCCTAGCTCTGCCGGCATCTAGAGAAACCTAGCAAACCTATACATTTTTAAAAACTAGACACCCAGGGGAATCCAGGATGGGGTGACTTGACTGCCTCCCACCAGGTTCCGTTACCCAGAATCCCTTGAAAACCTAAAAAATTGTCAAAAAAAGACATTTTCCCCCCATTTCTGTGGTGGAAAATTCTGGAATCTGCGTGGATCCACAAATTTCCACCCACCCCCGCGTTCCCCAAAGACTTCCGAGAAAAATGGTACCTCACTTGTGTGGGCCGGCCTGGTGTCCGCGATAGGAAACGGCGCAAAACTCAACGTGGTCACATCTCAATTTCGCAGTGAGAAATGACCCTTTTTTGGCAAAGTGCCTAGCTTCAGTTTTTGAACCCTAGCTCTTCCGGCACCTAAGGAAACCTAGCAAACCTATACATTTTTTAAAACTAGACACCCAGGGTAATCCAGGATGGGGTGACTTGACTGCCTCCCACCATGTTCTGTTACCCAGAATCCCTTGCAAACCTAAAAAATTGTCTAAAAAAACCCCATTTTCACCACAATTCTGTGGTGGAAAGTTTTGGAATCTGCGTGCCTTCCGAGAAAAATGGTACCTCACTTGTGTGGGTCGGCCTAGTGTCCGCGACAGGAAATGGAGCAATACGCAACGTGGTCACACCTCAATTTTGCAGTGAAAAATGACCCTTTTTGGCAAAGTGCCTAGCTGTAGTTTTTTAACCCTAGCTCTGCTGGCACCTAGGGAAACCTAGCAAACCTATACATTTTTGAAAACTAGACATGCAGGGGAATCCAGGATGGTGTGACTTGACTGTCTCCCACCAGGTTCTGTTACCCAGAATCCCTTGCAAACCTAAACAATTGTCAAAAAAACCAAAACATTTTCCCCACATTGCTGTGGTGGAAAGTTCTGGAATCTGCATGGATCCACACATTTCCACCCACCCCGCATTCCCCAAAGTCTTCCCAGAAAAATGGTACCTCACTTGTGTAGGTCGGCCTAGTGCCCGCGATAGGAAACGGCGCAAAATGCAACGTGGTCACACCTCAATTTCGCAGTGAAAAATGACCCTTTTTTGGCAAAGTGCCTAGCTGTAGTTTTTTAACCCTAGCTCTGCCAGCACCTAGGGAAACCTACCACACCCATGCATTTTTGAAAACTAGACACCCAGGGGAATCCAGGATGGGGTGACATGACTGCCTCCCACCAGGTTCCGTTACCCAGAATCCCTTGCAAACCTAAACAATTGTCAAAAAAACACAGTTTCCCCACATTTCTGTGGTGGAAAGTTCTGGAATCTGTGTGGATCCTCAAATTTCCACCCAACCCGCGTTCCCCAAAGTCTTCCGAGAAAAATGGTACCTCACTTGTGTGGGTCGGCCTAGTGGCTGCGACAGGAAACAGTGCAAA
Organism: Triturus cristatus; assembly: GCF_964204655.1. Lineage (NCBI taxonomy): Eukaryota > Metazoa > Chordata > Amphibia > Caudata > Salamandridae > Triturus > Triturus cristatus. The sequence continues at coordinate 725,347,571 of NC_140586.1, forward strand.
ACGCAACGTGGTCACACCTCAATTTCGCAGTGAAAAATGACCCTTTTTTGGCAAAGTGCCTAGCTGTAGTTTTTGAACCCTAGCTCTGCCGGCACCTAGGGAAACCTAGGAAACCTATACATTTTTTAAAACTAGACACCCAGGGGAATCCAGGATGGGGTGACTTGACTGCCTCCCATCAGGTTCTGTTACCCAGAATCCCTTGCAAACATAAACAATTGTCAAAAAACCACATTTTCCCCACATTTCTGTGGTGGAAAGTTCTGGAATCTATGTGGATCCACAAATTTGCACCCACCCCGCGTTCCCCAAAGTCTTCCCAGAAAAATGGTACCTCACTTGTGTGGGTCGGTCTAGTGCCTGCAACAGGAAACGGCGCAAAACGCAAGGGGGTCACACCTCAATTTCGCAGTGAAAAATTACCCTTTTTTGGCAAAGTGCCTAGCTGTAGTTTTTTAACCCTAGCTCTGCCGGCATCTAGAGAAACCTAGCAAACCTATACATTTTTAAAACTAGACACCCAGGGGAATCCAGGATGGGGTGACTTGACTGCCTCCCACCAGGTTCCGTTACCCAGAATCCCTTGAAAACCTAAAAAATTGTCAAAAAAAGACATTTTCCCCCCATATCTGTGGTGGAAAATTCTGGAATCTGTGTGGATCCACAAATTTCCACCCACCCCCGCGTTCCCCAAAGACTTCCGAGAAAAATGGTACCTCACTTGTGTGGGCCGGCCTGGTGTCCGCGATAGGAAACGGCGCAAAACTCAACGTGGTCACATCTCAATTTCGCAGTGAGAAATGACCCTTTTTTGGCAAAGTGCCTAGATTTAGTTTTTGAACCCTAGCTCTTCCGGCACCTAGGGAAACCTAGCAAACCTATACATTTTTTAAAACTAGACACCCAGGGTAATCCAGGATGGGGTGACTTGACTGCCTCCCACCATGTTCTGTTACCCAGAATCCCTTGCAAACCTAAAAAATTGTCCAAAAAAACCCCATTTTCAACACAATTCTGTGGTGGAAAGTTCTGGAATCTGCGTGCCTTCCGAGAAAAATGGTACCTCACTTGTGTGGGTCGGCCTAGTGTCCGCGACAGAAAATGGAGCAATACGCAACGTGGTCACACCTCAATATTGCGGTGAAAAATGACCCTTTTTGGCAAAGTGCCTAGCTGTAGTTTTTTAACCCTAGCTCTGCTGGCACCTAGGGAAACCTAGCAAACCTATACATTTTTGAAAACTAGACATGCAGGGGAATCCAGGATGGTGTGACTTGACTGTCTCCCACCAGGTTCTGTTACCCAGAATCCCTTGCAAACCTAAACAATTGTCAAAAAAACCAAAACATTTTCCCCACATTGCTGTGGTGGAAAGTTCTGGAATCTGCATGGATCCACACATTTCCACCCACCCCGCGTTCCCCAAAGTCTTCCCAGAAAAATGGTACCTCACTTGTGTAGGTCGGCCTAGTGCCCACGATAGGAAACGGCACAAAATGCAACGTGGTCACACCTCAATTTCGCAGTGAAAAATTACCCTTTTTTGGAAAAGTGCCTAGCTGTAGTTTTTTAACCCTAGCTCTGCCGGCACCTAGGGAAACCTACCACACCCATGCATTTTTGAAAACTAGACACCCAGGGGAATCTAGGATGGGGTGACTTGACTGCCTCCCACCAGGTTCCGTTACCCAGAATCCCTTGAAAACCTAAAAAATTGTCAAAAAAAGACATTTTCCCCACATTTCTGTGGTGGAAAATTCTGGAATCTGCGTGGATCCACAAATTTCCACCCACCCCCGCGTTCCCCAAAGACTTCCGAGAAAAATGGTACCTCACTTGTGTGGGTCGGCCTAGTGTCCGCGACAGGAAATGGAGCAATACGCAACGTGGTCACACCTCAATTTTGCAGTGAAAAATGACCCTTTTTGGCAAAGTGCCTAGCTGTAGTTTTTTAACCCTAGCTCTGCTGGCACCTAGGGAAACCTAGCAAACCTATACATTTTTGAAAACTAGACATGCAGGGGAATCCAGGATGGTGTGACTTGACTGTCTCCCACCAGGTTCTGTTACCCAGAATCCCTTGCAAACCTAAACAATTGTCAAAAAAACCAAAACATTTTCCCCACATTGCTGTGGTGGAAAGTTCTGGAATCTGCATGGATCCACACATTTCCACCCACCCCGCATTCCCCAAAGTCTTCCCAGAAAAATGGTACCTCACTTGTGTAGGTCAGCCTAGTGCCCGCGATAGGAAACGGCGCAAAATGCAACGTGGTCACACCTCAATTTCGCAGTGAAAAATGACCCTTTTTTGGCAAAGTGCCTAGCTGTAGTTTTTTAACCCTAGCTCTGCCGGCACCTAGGGAAACCTACCACACCCATGCATTTTTGAAAACTAGACACCCAGGGGAATCCAGGATGGGGTGACTTGACTGCCTCCCACCAGGTTCCGTTACCCAGAATCCCTTGCAAACCTAAACAATTGTCAAAAAAACACAGTTTCCCCACATTTCTGTGGTGGAAAGTTCTGGAATCTGTGTGGATCCTCAAATTTCCACCCAACCCGCGTTCCCCAAAGTCTTCCGAGAAAAATGGTACCTCACTTGTGTGGGTCGGCCTAGTGGCTGCGACAGGAAACAGTGCAAAACGCAACGTGGTCACACCTCAATTTCGCAGTGAAAAATGACCCTTTTTTGGCAAAGTGCCTAGCTGTAGTTTTTGAACCCTAGCTCTGCCGGCACCTAGGGAAACCTAGGAAACCTATACATTTTTTAAAACTAGACACCCAGGGGAATCCAGGATGGGGTGACTTGACTGCCTCCCATCAGGTTCTGTTACCCAGAATCCCTTGCAAACATAAACAATTGTCAAAAAACCACATTTTCCCCACATTTCTGTGGTGGAAAGTTCTGGAATCTATGTGGATCCACAAATTTCCACCCACCCCGCGTTCCCCAAAGTCTTCCCAGAAAAATGGTACCTCACCTGTGTAGGTCGGCCTAGTGCCCGCGATAGGAAACGGCGCAAAATGCAACGTGGTCACACCTCAATTTCGCAGTGAAAAATTACCCTTTTTTGGCAAAGTGCCTAGCTGTAGTTTTTTAACCCTAGCTCTGCCGGCACCTAGGGAAACCTACCACACCCATGCATTTTTGAAAACTAGACACCCAGGGGAATCTAGGATGGGGTGACTTGACTGCCTCCCACCAGGTTCCGTTACCCAGAATCCCTTGAAAACCTAAAAAATTGTCAAAAAAAGACATTTTCCCCACATTTCTGTGGTGGAAAATTCTGGAATCTGCGTGGATCCACAAATTTCCACCCACCCCCGCGTTCCCCAAAGACTTCCGAGAAAAATGGTACCTCACTTGTGTGGGTCGGCCTAGTGTCCGCGACAGGAAATGGAGCAATACGCAACGTGGTCACACCTCAATTTTGCAGTGAAAAATGACCCTTTTTGGCAAAGTGCCTAGCTGTAGTTTTTTAACCCTAGCTCTGCTGGCACCTAGGGAAACCTAGCAAACCTATACATTTTTGAAAACTAGACATGCAGGGGAATCCAGGATGGTGTGACTTGACTGTCTCCCACCAGGTTCTGTTACCCAGAATCCCTTGCAAACCTAAACAATTGTCAAAAAAACCAAAACATTTTCCCCACATTGCTGTGGTGGAAAGTTCTGGAATCTGCATGGATCCACACATTTCCACCCACCCCGCATTCCCCAAAGTCTTCCCAGAAAAATGGTACCTCACTTGTGTAGGTCAGCCTAGTGCCCGCGATAGGAAACGGCGCAAAATGCAACGTGGTCACACCTCAATTTCGCAGTGAAAAATGACCCTTTTTTGGCAAAGTGCCTAGCTGTAGTTTTTTAACCCTAGCTCTGCCGGCACCTAGGGAAACCTACCACACCCATGCATTTTTGAAAACTAGACACCCAGGGGAATCCAGGATGGGGTGACTTGACTGCCTCCCACCAGGTTCCGTTACCCAGAATCCCTTGCAAACCTAAACAATTGTCAAAAAAACACAGTTTCACCACATTTCTGTGGTGGAAAGTTCTGGAATCTGTGTGGATCCTCAAATTTCCACCCAACCCGCGTTCCCCAAAGTCTTCCGAGAAAAATGGTACCTCACTTGTGTGGGTCGGCCTAGTGGCTGCGACAGGAAACAGTGCAAAACGCAACGTGGTCACACCTCAATTTCGCAGTGAAAAATGACCCTTTTTTGGCAAAGTGCCTAGCTGTAGTTTTTGAACCCTAGCTCTGCCGGCACCTAGGGAAACCTAGGAAACCTATACATTTTTTAAAACTAGACACCCAGGGGAATCCAGGATGGGGTGACTTGACTGCCTCCCATCAGGTTCTGTTACCCAGAATCCCTTGCAAACATAAACAATTGTCAAAAAACCACATTTTCCCCACATTTCTGTGGTGGAAAGTTCTGGAATCTATGTGGATCCACAAATTTCCACCCACCCCGCGTTCCCCAAAGTCTTCCCAGAAAAATGGTACCTCACCTGTGTAGGTCGGCCTAGTGCCCGCGATAGGAAACGGCGCAAAATGCAACGTGGTCACACCTCAATTTCGCAGTGAAAAATTACCCTTTTTTGTCAAAGTGCCTAGCTGTAGTTTTTTAACCCTAGCTCTGCCGGCACCTAGGGAAACCTACCACACCCATGCATTTTTGAAAACTAGACACCCAGGGGAATCTAGGATGGGGTGACTTGACTGCCTCCCACCAGGTTCCGTTACCCAGAATCCCTTGAAAACCTAAAAAATTGTCAAAAAAAGACATTTTCCCCACATTTCTGTGGTGGAAAATTCTGGAATCTGCGTGGATCCACAAATTTCCACCCACCCCCGCGTTCCCCAAAGACTTCCGAGAAAAATGGTACCTCACTTGTGTGGGCCGGCCTAGTGTCCGCGACAGGAAACGGCGCAAAACTCAACGTGGTCACATCTCAATTTCGCAGTGAGAAATGACCCTTTTTTGGCAAAGTGCCTAGCTTTAGTTTTTGAACCCTAGCTCTTCCGGCACCTAGGGAAACCTAGCAAACCTACACATTTTTTAAAACTAGACACCCAGGGTAATCCAGGATGGGGTGACTTGACTGCCTCCCACCATGTTCTGTTACCCAGAATCCCTTGCAAACCTAAATAATTGTCCAAAAAAAAACCATTTTCCCCACAATTCTGTGGTGGAAAGTTCTGGAATCTGCGTGGATCCACAAATTCCCACCCCAACCCTGCGTTCCCCAAAGTCTTCCCAGAAAAATGGTACCTCACTTGTGTAGGTCGGCCTAGTGCCCGCAATAGGAAACGGCGCAAAATGCAACGTGGTCACACCTCAATTTTGCAGTGAAAAATGACCCTTTTTTGGCAAAGTGCCTAGCTGTAGTTTTTTAACCCTAGCTCTGCCGGAACCTAGGGAAACCTACCACACCCATGCATTTCTCAAAATTAGCACCCGGGTGCTTCCAGGGAGGTTTGGCTTGCGTGGATCCCCCAAAGTTTCAATCCCTTGCAAACCTCAATTTTTGCTGAAAAAAATCACTTTTTTCACACATTTTTGTGTGGGAAAGTGTGGCATCACCGGGCTCACACAAATTTCCCCCCACCCAGCATTCCCCCAGGTCTCCCGATAAAAATGGCGCCTCACTTGTGTGGGAGGCCCAAGTACCCGCGACAGGCAAGGGCCCAAAACTTAGTGAGGCGAAATCAAAACCACCTGGTTTTGTAAGGGGGTTACCTGGGTTTTTGGCCACACCCACACATTTCCGAAAACTAGACACCTGGGGGCTTCCAGGGAGGTATGGCTTGCATGGATCCCCAACGTTTCCTTACACAGAATCCCTTGCATACCTACATTTTTGCTGAAAAAAATCACTTTTTTTTACACATTTTTGTTTGGGAAAGTGTGGCATCACCGGGCTCATGTAAATTTCCTACCACCCAGCATTCAAATTTGCCTAAAAAAAATCCCTGACAACTAATGGGCTTTTTGCCCCCCCGGGGGTGCAGACTGGGGACTAATGCCCCCATCTGCCCCCAGGGGGAGCAGAAAGCCTACTAGGCGCCAGGGATTTTTTTGGGCAAATTTTAATTAGGGTGGGGGTTGCCAAAAACGGGCATGCCAATGCCCCCACCCTAATATAAATTTGTCCCAAAAATTCCCTGGCGTCTAGTGGGCTTTTTGCCCCCCGGGGGGCAGATTGAGGGCTACTGTCCCATCTGCCCCCAGGGGGAGCAGAAAGGCTGTAATGGTGGTGGGGGTGGGGGCATTGGCGTGCCCATTTTGGGCAGCCCCACCGTAAAAAAATGGTGCAAAAACAAAATCCCTGGCGTTTAGTGGGCTTTCTGCCCCCCCGGTGGGGCAGATTGGGGGCTTCTGCCCCATCTTCCCCCCAGGGGGGCAGAAAGACTCATTTTGTGCCCAGGGGGGTGGGGGCATGGGCATGTCCATTTTGGTCAGCCCCCACCCTAATTCAAATTTGCCCCAAACTAACCCTGGTGTCAAGTGGGCTTTTTACCCCCCGGGGGAGCAGAAAGGCTGTAATGGTGGTGGGGGTTTCAGGTAGCCCCACCCTAAAAGAGATTCTGCGAAAATTTTTTCCCTTTTATCAAGTGGGCTTTCTGCCCCCACCGGGGGGCAGATTGGGGACTACTAGCTGTAATGGTGGTGGTGGGTGGAGGCATTGGCGTGCCTATTTCGGGCAGCCCCCAACCTAAAAAAAAATGTGCAAAAACAAAATCCCTCGCATTTAGTGGGCTTTCTGCCCCCCCGGGGGGCATATTGGGGGCAAAAAGACGGTACTTTTGTGGCCGGGGGGGTGGGGGCATCGGCCCCCACCCCTAATAAATACCCCATAAGAAAATCCCTGGTGTCTAGTGGGCTTTCTACCCCCGGGGGGGCAGATTGGGGGCTACTGCCCCATCTACCCCCAGGGGGGCAGAAAGGCTGTAATGGTGGTGGGGGTGGGGGCATTGGTGTGCCCATTTCGGGCAGCCCCCACCCTAAAAAAAATTGTGCAAAAACAAAATCCCTGGTGTTTAGTGGGCTTTCTGTCCCCTCGGGGGCAGATTGGGGGCTACTGCCCCATCTTCCCCCGGGGGAGCAGAAAGACTAATTTTGTGCCCAGAGGGGTGGGGGCATTGGCATGCCCGTTTTGGGCAGCCCCCATCCCTAATGAATACCCCATAAGAACATCCTTGGTGTCTAGTGGCCTTTCTACCCCCTGGGGGGCAGATTGGGGGCTACTGCCCCCATCTACCCCCCGGGGGTCAGAAAGGCTGTAATGGGGGTGGGGGTGGGGGCAGTGGCGTGCCCGTTTCATGCAGCCCCATCCTAAAAAATGTTTTTGCAAAAACAAAATCCCTGGCGTTTAGTGGGCCTTCTGCCCCTCCGGGGGGCAGATTGGGGGCTACTGTCCCATCTGCCCCCCAGGATGGGCAGAAAGACTAATTTTGTGCCCAGGGGGGCATCGGCATGCCCGTTTTGGTCAGCCCCCACCCCTAATGAATACTCAATAACAAAATCCCTGGTGTCTAGTGGGCTTCTGCCCCCATCTACCCCCCGGGGAGGCAGAAAGACTAATGGTGCCAAAATAATTATGGGGGAGCAAAGGCCCTTGCCCAAGGAGCAGCTCCCCCCTCCCGGGTGCCTAGTGGGTGGATCCCTGCTTGGGGATCGCCCTCCTGGGGCGATCCCCAAGCAGGGATCCACTAGGGAGGGGTACCATTGGAACGATACCTCTCCTGAGTTTCTACGTGCTCAGGGGGCTGAGATAGCCCCCTGAGCACGTAGAAACTGAAACTGAAATGAGCCTCTTGGCTCATTTCAGTTTCGGTTTCACTGAAATGACGTCAGCCCGACGTGCGCGCCGATCGTCATTTCAGGGAAACCAGGGGGGGTCTCGGGAACTGGGGAAGCTCTTCCCCAGCTCCAGAGGCTCTTTTAGCATAAAGGGAATCCCTCTGGTGCCCGCACCAGAGGGATTTCCCACGTGATGTTTCATGACGAGCTGGACTCGTCATGAGCACACGACCACTGTGTGCCATGACGAGTCCAGCTCGTCATGATCATCGAAGGGGTTAACAGGCTCGGTTGTCCAAACCAAAGGATATTCTAAGGGGGGAGGTTGAGTGCATAACATTAATGGAATTACCAGAGACTTTTCCCAATTGATTGTGAGCCGGAAAAGTGACCAAATCTAATGTATTCCGCAGCACCGGTGCAAAATGGGTCTGTGGATCCCGTATGAAAAGAACCATATCGTCTGCGTACATAGAGATTTCGACCGGTCTATGATTAAAGTTAAGCGCAGTCTGTCTGTGACGTTGACGTATTATACAGACTAGAGGCTCCATCATTATGGCGAACAAGAGAGGCGATAACGGGCATCCTTGCCTGGTGCCCCGATCTATCCGGAGATGTAGAGTACTTGCAACCAGCGCAGTAGAACATTGGGAAATCCTATTTTCCTCAGGATATGAAACATATAGCTCCATTCAATGGAGTCAAATGCCTTTGCGGCATCAAGCATGATCGCCGCTGCTTGGAGATCAGGATTCAAAATATGATACATGGCAAATATTGTACAGAGGTTGTTGGATGTGGAGCGTCCCGGCACGAAGCTGGACTGGTCAGGTAGGACCATGATGGGAAGTAATGGTTGCAGTCTAGTGGCAAGTATCTTCGCCAATATTTTTGCATCCAGATTAATTAATGACAAAGGGCGGTATGATTCACACAATGTGGGATCCTTATCCTTCTTGAGGAGAGTGATGATGAGGGTCTGTCAAAGAGATGGTGGTAGGGTCCCAGAGTCATGAGCGTCCACATATACCTCTAATAAGTAAGTGGCAATGAGGTCTGCATATTGTTTATAAAATTCAGAAGTGAGCCTGTCAGGACCAGGGGCCTTATTATTACGTAATGGCATAATCGCCTCTTTGATATCAGTCTCCGCTATAGGTTGACTGAGGTACTCATGATGCCCATCCGCTAGCCACACACAAGAGACATTATCAAGATATTCAGCCAGGGCATTTTCGTCACATGTGCCACGCGTGGCATACAATTCACTGTAAAAAACCCTGAATTGCTCCACTATTTCTTGCGGCCTATAGTGTTCTACCCCTCCATCGTCCCCTATTTTACTAACATAATGGTGTTCGGTCCTGAATTGTGATGTCTCAGCTAGCCTCCTACCAGGGCGTCCGGCCTCTCCGTAAGCTCTAGCCATGTGTCGCCGTGACCTATATCATGTCTCGGAGTCCGCTAGCTCATCATACTCTTTTAATAAAATCTGAAGTCTGTCAAGGGGAGTTGCTGTCGGGTCAGTGATGTATTTTGTTTCCAGTTCACTCAATTGCTTTTCAAGCTTTGTTAGTTGACCTCTAATATCTTTCAAGACAACTGAAGTCATACTCATACAGACCCCTCGAATCGTGACCTTAAATGCCTCCCACAAGACAGCCAGGCTGTCCACCGTTCCCACATTTAATTCGAAACACTACATTATTGCCTGTCTGATAGTGTCTTCATACACGGGATCAAGTAAGGACTCAGATCTAAATCTCCATGTGAAAGGAAAGTGCATGTTAGTTGGTATTTGAAGTCCCAGCAGTAGCGGATTATGATCTGAAAGGGTGCGCGGCAAGTTATGCACATTTGTTACCCACCCATTAGCTTCTTCATATAATAACCAATAATCTAATCTCTACCAGCTATTATGCACTGGAGTTATATGCATGCCCATCTTATCAGAAGCATTTTGTAGTCGCCATGCATCAACCAAACTCAACTCCGACATAGCCTCACGAACACACTGCGCAATTCTGATGGTTCGCGCCCCTTGTGGGTTGGATTTATCAAGGCTCAAGCCAATATGCGTATTGAAGTCACCGCCCCATAGGGTTGCTGCTTCTGGCTATGTTCGTAGTATTCCCAGCAATTGTATAAAAGTTTGTGGCTCATCTACCACTGGACCATATACATTAATGAGTGTGACCAATGTATTGCCTAACTTGCCCTGTTCCAGAGCCCAGGACCCTCATTGTCAACATGCGATTGTATGGAGAGGAATGGTATACCTTTCTTTATTAAAATAAGGATACCTCTGGCGTATGTAGAGAACGATGACGCTATCTTATATCCCGACCATTTATGTGCTATATTGGGTTCTCTTTGCTTGCACAAATGCGTCTCCTGCAGGAAAGCAATTTGGATTTTGTGCCTATCAAGATTTGCTAGTACTTGCCTGACTTTTTTAGGGGTATTAAGGACACGAACATTCCACGTTACACAGTTGTATCGCTCACCCATCCCTGCTGTTGCAAAATGTGATTCTATACTGGGGTGGTAACTCACTCATGTTTAACAAAAGCATATATCGATCTGTGTCTATTTCTGATCTGCCCAACACCTAAAAAAGCCCCCAATACTGTGTAAGAAAATTCCCCCACCCCCCACCCACTTTGGCAGCCCCAATACGCCAAAGGCATTACCCTCGTCAACTTCCCCACCCAACAAAAAACTTTGTGCAACCAGAACATGATGGGGTACTCCCATAGAGGGGGAACGTAGTGACGCAAACCTCTCTCCCTTACTATAGGGAGGGGGCCGCCACCAGATGTATAGTTACTGTTACGACCCACCTGCGACCAGAAGGGACACATAACGTGTAATATTGTTTGATTTTCTAGAGCAGTCAAGCATACCCCTCCCATCAGAGGCCGTCCAGTTCAACATTGCAAACTCCATCTCGGCATCACTCAGCTGTCTATCACAAAGATTACTCCATTGAACCCTTATTTATACAGTCAACTATAATATAGTCTAGTCTTTAAATTGTATATGATCAATTTAGACAGCTCAATATGGTACTGAAAAGTATAACACAAGATCTGCGATCAGCCTGTGATTGCCGTACAGCTATGTCGCAAAGAATACTAGGAAGTCAAATATGGAGCACTGAGGTCCCTCAGATCCTACAAAGAAGGAAAAAAAGGAAAATACAAATATGCAATGTTACTCATCGCTGCCAGAAGTAGTGCCCGACGGCTGCTTCTTGCGCCGTAAAGTCTTTGCATAGTCCATAGCCAATTTCGGGTTGCTGAAGATCTTTGCCGCATTGTCAGCTCCAATTCGGAGGCACGTGGGATATAGCATAGCGTATGGAACCTGTTCCTTTAGCAAATTTTCTTGACGCCCTGGAACTCTTTTCTCGCAGCCTGAACCGAAGCTGTGAAATCGGGATAGAATGAGAGTTAATTTCCTTGATATTTTACTGTTTCTTTCTGGCGGGTAACACACAGCACTGTGTCTCTATCTCTGAAATGTAGGAGCCTTGCAATAATGGGCCTAGGTGGAGCGCCAGGAGGCGGTCGGGCCACTAGAAATCTGTGTGCACACTCTCCCACCAGCATATTCGAAAGAGTATCCGGACCGCATATTTCTCAAAAAAGAGCCTCAACATACTCCTCCAGCCGTCCCACATTTGTTGATTCCGGCAGACCCAAAATGTGCACATTATTGTGCCTTGAGGGTGCTTCAATGTCCTCATTCTTATCTCTGATAAGCGTTAGTATCTTCTCAATATTTGATGTCTTTGCAGCCACTTGTTGCAGACCATCCTCTGCATCCGATATCCTCTGTTCAGCCGCGCCCTGCCGTGCCGCCTGCTTATCCAATTTAGATGACATAGTGTCCATGCAGCCATTCAGCACCTCAATCTTGCCATCTATGGACTGCAGGCTGGCTTGAATTGCCGCCGCGGTCTTTTCTAGTGCGGTTGGTGCCTGCTCGGCAGAGTCGAATTCTGAATCTGATGCGGCATTTTGTACCGACTTGCCACTCTTTCGCAGTTCGAAATTTAGTCGAGGTTGGTTCTTATCGGCCTTTCCCATGATGAGCGGGTTAGGGGCCCTCAGAGTCAGCAAGCTCTTGGAGATAACAAAAAAATCCGGGTCTCAATGGTGGTCGTGCCACCAAAGCGCCAAGTCTGGCCTACTGCAACACACGTAGTTCAAGGCCGCCCGCCCAGCAACTGAAGAGCAGTTATATCTTCGTGTCACGCTCCTAGTTAACGCTCAAAGTTGTAGCTATGCACTTAGAGAACTCATCTCACCTCTCTAGCAGCCTCGGGCGATCTGGCCCTGCAGTCAGGCCGAATGTTCAGTCCAAAATCGGGCCTTCACACAAGTCTCGCCACCACCAGTTCGCACAGTTTCCAGCCACGTGCTTGCTGGGAAGCGCGCCAACGCTCTCAGTAGTTCATGTAGCGCACTGGGAAAGCTCTGCACGCACACAGCGATGTCTCAGTCCCTTTATATGCAATCCTCAACACGCGGTTAGTCTGAGGGTTTCTGCACCCTGGGGCTGTATGAAAAAGCCAAGGCCTCAGATATCGGGACTCAACTGCAAGGGCTTGGTGCTAGATAGCCCAGACAGGTCGACTGTTTCACATGTATGCCAGTCCATAAACACGCAATCCTAATATAAGGAGGAGAAAAGTACCTAAGTCCACAAGCAGGTCCTAAACTGCACCTAGCCGGCAATCCACTACACAAACGCTGCCTAACGAATCCCCGGGTACAGCTTTATACAGTGCCGGCGGCCATTTCCTTCAGCGAGGCCTAGTGCGTGAACTCAAGCTGGGCGTTGGTGTAGCACTCACCCCCCGGGGTCGTGACCAGCAGCATCTGGCAGCCCATGCGGTCGCAAGTGATCGTCCCAGTGCTCCTCAGCAGGATCTCTCCCAAATCCCTGCTTGTTCTCCATTTCACTCGCTACCCCCGGGGGGATCTGGTACAACTCTCTCAGTTCACCAGTAGCTCGAAGGGCTTCGTCTCGCGGTCACGGCTGCTCCCGCATCCATTCAGCTACCATTTTCAAGACCAGCAAGTTCCAGAGCTGTACGCTGGGCAAGCCAGAAGGACAGTCTCCGGCAAGCGAAAATGACATTGGAAGGTAGCCCAGTGCTCCAGTATCCCCTGCCTTCTTGCCGTGCGCCAAGCCACGCCCCCACCACCCAATAATTCCTTGCCACAAATCTTGCACTTTACAATTCTTGCTGTCATCTTTTTCTCACCAGAGGGAATTGTAAAAAATTGCCACATATTTATTTCCTTCTAGGGCCGAGGGTTCTCCTGTTCTTCATCCTCCTGGAGCAGCACAGGATCCTCTTATTCCCTGTAAGGGTTTAAATTAGCCATGATGGGTAGAAGTGCAGTTGTGAACAGGGCAAAAATGAGGAGATGTAAGAAAAGCTGTCCTTTTCTAGCCACTGTTCAAAATAAAGAAGCAGGTTTTGGGTGAAGATTATTTCAGAAAAAGGTGTGGGGCTTATATAGCCAATCAGAAGGCAACAATTGGGTGTATCGCCACGCAAATTTGCAGTTGCAGTCCATACATTTGTGACTTCCAGTAACATACAATTTGGGTGGGTCGTCTTAAAATCAAATATAGGGTGTAAATATTGTCTCAAACACGGTCACACTGATCTCATTCATCAAATTAGTGCGTTCTATATATGTAAAATAGTTTTGTAATTGTTAATCGAAACTGATTTTGAACTTGCAGATGCATTCCAATTATGTGATCGCAAATACAAACCATAGAGTTCTTATAGTCCAGTCTATTTTTAATGGTTTTACGGAGGAACCGTGGTACCCAATAGTTTCTTTTTTAAATGTGGGCACAATATAAGAATAAAGTTGATTACATTTTTAAAACCTATAAAAAATGTATTTTATTTGTATAACTATTTTCTAATTAATGAAAATAAACTACATTATAAAGCACAATCAAATACTATTAATGTTTTTTAACACCAAATAATGTAAAATATTTTCCAAATAAAGAATACATTACACAGACATAGAATATTAGTATAAATTACTTTTAAAAGTAAAAAACATTTAGAGTTAGGAAATTCAAATATAAAAAACTTTAAAAATCACAACAACAAAAAAACTAAAGGCTACATTGATATTATAGCTAGAAAAATATATCTTTGAAAATCCTTGCAAATTCACTGAAAACCAAACATTTTAAGAGCCATTATACTTTAGAAATGTAAATATAAAAAAACCTTAGAAATTTAATTAAAAAGCTAAAGGTTACAGGGACATTACAGTTAGGAAAAAATCCCATAGAAATGTACTGAAAAAAACTAAGGTTACAGAGATAATATAATTAGGCTCAGCTGTTATAGCTCCCTGACATAACTATAACTTACACCCCTGCAATGCACTGCTTGTGACCTCACATATGAAATCACTCATGACATGGCCAATGACATCACTGTTGATATCTCAATTAACATTCCTGCTGACATCACTGCTGCCATCATCTACAGGACCACTGATACACCCACTCACATAACCATGTAACCACTCATAAGCCCACTCACACACCCACACAATCACTCACGTACCTATTTACAGACCAATACAACCACTCATAGATCCACTCACTCATCCGTATTTGTACCCATTCACATATCCATACAAACAGTCACAGGACTACTCACTCACATATACAGCTACCCACACAGACACTTACTGTGCAATACAGCCACTCACACACCCACTCATTTACCCACACAACCTCTCACACAGCCAATCACTCAGCCATACACCATACATGCCATTTGACCATTTGAGATGTCATCAGTGATGTCACTAACCTTGTCATGAGTGAAGTAATATGTGAAGTCATAAGCAGTGCATTGCAGAGGCATATGTTACAGTTAACTGAGGTAACTATAACTGTTGAATCTATATGGCGATGTGCATATAAAAATTGGGCCTAGCTATAACATCCCTGTAACCTTTGTTTTTTTCAGTGAATTTCTAAGGTTTTTTATTTTATTTTCCTAACTATAACGTCCCAGTAACCTTTGTTTCTTTCAGTTAATATAAATATATATACATAAATAAATATATATATCGACGCCGGGTCACGGCCGAAGCGCATTGGGTTTGTTTCTTTGTCAAAATATCACTGCACAAGCGGATCTGGAGAAGGTGTGTGTGTTCTTGCCTGTAAAATATAGAAAATACTTGTAAAGTGTAAAATGGGGGTACCTCATGCCCCTGCTATGCACCTGTGACAAGAGGGCTGAGATGGGTCTTTGCTTGAAGATTTCTTGGTGTGTTAGATACTAACATATATATAGATATTGGAGCAGAGTAATGCAGAGTCCACCCTTTATACGTCACAAATCTACATTTATATACTCATATATGAGATTTATATTCAATGTGAGACTTACATTTTTTATTGTGTGTTATGCACAGAAGCCAATTAATAATATGTAATCATTGAAGTCATTAAGATTCCATACATACGTTTATTAGATTGTTCAATAAACTAAGGTAACCATGTCTTCTTAATGAAAAATATATATTACTTACTGGCGGTCGCCAGTTCGTAGTTATAGTTAGGGCCAAAGTTTCCAAAGGAAAAGCGTTTTTTTGTTTTGCCAATATCTTTGGCATCGCTTGAAGAATCTTCATGACATTTTCACAAAACTTTTTGGTTCAGCTGCTGTGTTGGGTTAGGGTGATGCATCAAGCGAGGCCCAAGAAAAAAGGGGGTCCCAAAATGTGTTTTCCCAATGTTATGTCTGCAATGAGTTTTCATGTTATATACATGACTACAACTCGAACTGCTGAATGGAATTACACCATGTTTGGCTGAAAGCTAGATGTTGGTCAAGAAAGCGTACTTTTTTTTATTTGCTCTGAATCCGTTCAGTAGTTTCAGAGATATTCAAGTTTTTCTGGGTTCCCAACAGCCTACTGAAACCCTAATGAAATTTGATTTACTGCCAACACTTTAACCAGGAAGTGTTGACAGCCATCTTGGGACTCGGTTGAACCACCTCCTTGGGGCTTCTTTAAAAAAATTAAAGTGGGGTAGGCCCGTATGACCTCCATGCTGCCCCGGGGACCACCATCTCCCCCGGGCTTATAGTTTTATAAATGGGGTCCTCTTGGACCCTCACCCACAGCCTCTACCTCCCTGGGGCTTTCAATTTAAATAATGTGGGGGCCACACAGACTGCCACTTCCCTTTGGCTTTAGCCAAAAGTAATGCTGGGGTCGCTCTTGTTACCTTCAGTAAGTCCAACACTGCATGATTGCTGTCAGGTCTTCGTGGCCATGCCCCATTTATCCCCCACTCTGCAAACATGCCTCCTGGTGCACTAATAGTTGAGGGATGAAGTCCCATTTGCATGCTGAGGGTCTTTGGGGAAAAACAACCCCTCCAGTAAAAAATGTAAATTGATACTTGTATAGCGCACTACTCACCCGCAAGGGTCTCAAGGCGCTTGTACGAATACCGCTGTGGAACCCATCCTGGCTTTTCCTGTGAGGTGTCCACTTCTGGGCACCCCCAAGGTGGAGGCCAGGCATCCTTAGCATTGTGGGGGCCGTTGTGGAGATTAAGCAAGCTATTGCCCAGAGTTGCAGAGTGGGACTCCATGATTGGAATAGGCACCGAGGCGAGAATTGTCAGGTCCGTGGAATTTTTTTGAGCCCAAGGCCCGCCGAGGCGGGCCTTGGGCTTAGGAGGATTGCAAAGAGGTCTTTGGAGGCCACACCCCCTTTCTCCACCACTCTGTAAACATGTTTACTGGCAGACTACTGGTTGGGGAATGAAGTCCTCTTGGAAGCTGAGGGACCTTGGGGCCAAGAAGCCCTCTGGGTACTTTCAGTAAGTCCTACACAGCGGGATTTCTGAGAACTGGTCAGAGCCACAGCCCCCTTTCTCCACTACTCTGCAAATACAATTATTACTTAAAAAAACATATAAATTCACTGAATAAAACAAAGGTTACAGGGACATTAAAATTTGGAAATGGGATAAAATTCACAGAAAAAACAAAGGTTACAGGGACATTATAGTAAGGATCAGGTTTCACAAAAACAGGTAAATTCACCAGTTACAGTTAGATGGGCTAACTATAACTGATGCTTCTGCAATGCACTGCTTATGACCTCACATATTACATCACTCATGACATGGTCAGTGACATATCAAATCACATCACTGATGACATCACTCAGTTATAGTTAGCTCAGCTAAGTATCACTGTTGAATTTCACCTGACCAAACTATAACGTGCCTACAACTTTTAGTTTTTTTCATTCTGTGTATATATATATATTCACTGAAATAACAATAGGTTTTAGGGGTGTTATAGTTAGCTGGACATTTCACTCGAACAAAACCTTTGAAATTCCTCCGATATAGTTATTTGTGCTAACTACATCTCGCGCGCCCGTAATCCACTGCTGATGATGTCACATGTTACATCATTCAGGACATGGTCAGTGACATCACTGATGACATCTCAAATGACATCACTGATGACATCATCTAGTGAATGTGGTTTGGTTCATTATTTAAATATGTATTATGTATATATCAATTTGCATTGAAGAATGAGTGGATATAAAATATAAATATCTGGATGGAGGATTTAGTAGCAGTGTTATTGACTGTTTACTTGACTAATTTACAGTGTCTCACTCAATATATTGGATAGTGACTAAACTGTGTGAATATCTGTATCACTTTGTCAATTGTTGTGTAAACTGCTGCACTAGTTGGTTACTAGCTACGTGAAAGTCTATATTATTTATTGATTAGGTAACTGAGTATTTGTATGGGAGAGTGAATGTGGGTGTGGTTCGGTGGGGGTGTGTGACTGCCCAAAGATGTGTGAATAGTTGATTCAGTAGGTATATGAAGTTAAAACTACATGTTATAACAGTTGGGTGAGTGAATATCTTTATGGGTGTGGCGATGAGCAAATATATGTCTCAATGGTACATGTCCAACAAACTAGAAAAATAAAAGCCAGCGTATGTGTCAGTTGTTTTATATAAATAAGTATACATAAGACTCAGTGATTGTATGAGTGACTGTATGGATAACTGTATAGTTGTAATAGTGTTTTTATAACACACTAAGTATGAGTTATTATCTATATGAATAGATGAAGTGGTGTTTTTATAAGTGTATAGCTAAGTAAAAGTAAGTATGATCCATTGTTTGGATAAGTGAGTAGGATGACTTCATAAGTGATTAGGATGTGTGCTGGTGAGTAATGTCGATATAGGTGTATAAGTATATTTGATAATGTTCTATTGATCATTGACAGCATGTATGAGTGAATCTATAGGTAAGTGATTAGATGTGTGTATAGATCTAGGAATCACTGAGTGTGGGTTTAGAAACTTGTATTGGTGTGTCAATGGTTTTAAATCTGACACTCTCTATTTTACAGTGAGTGATGAAAGGTTATACTAGTGTATGATGAGGTGTATCTGATTGTCACATGGATGATGTCATCAGTGATGTCATCAGTGATGTCATTTGAGATGTCATCAGTAATGTCACTGACCATGTCATGAATGATGTAATATGTGACTTCATCAGCAGTGGATTGCGGGCGCGCGAGATGTAGTTAGTACAACTAACTATATCGGAGGAATTTCAATGGTTTTGTTCGAGTGAAATGTCCAGCTAACTATAACACTCCTAAAACCTATTGTTTTTTCAGTGAATGTCTAAGTTTTTTTAAATGCTAATTCCTAACTATATCAGGCCTGAAACCTATGGTTTTTTCAGTGAATTTCAAAGGTTTTTTAAATGCTATTTCCTGACTATATCAGGCCTGAAACCTATGTTTTTTTCAGTGAATTTCAAAGGTTTTTTAAATGCTAATTCCTAACTATATCAGGCCTGAAACCTATGGTTTTTTCAGTGAATTTCAAAGGTTTTGTAAATTACAATTTTTTATGTATTAATTGTTATAATGATTTTTTTGATACTGATTTACTACATTTTGTAAACTGTTTATTTATAGATATTTTATTTTTTTAATTACATTATACATTACAATACAAAATATACTTTCTCAGAATGAATTTCTTCAGTTTAAATACTTTGCAAATAGGCAATAGACTTTTAAGTACAGTAGTTACAGTTGTTGCAAAGGGCAACACAATTTCGAACACAAAGCAAAATTGAGCTCAATGTGAATTTCTAGTCAAATGCAATTAGTTACATTATGGATTACTTTTCTAACCACAGGACTGGATCCTAGATTCAGTCCTTGGACATCTCCTGTAAACAGTTGAGTAAAAGCGTTTTGGTTACAGTAGTGATTTTTAAGGATTATTATTGTATTTTAAAAGTTGACACCGAAAAAATTTCACATAGAATCACCAATGTTATCCTATGGCAGAAAATTCACTTAGCAGGTAAGTAGTGTTATCGTTACTTTTTCTTACTCAGTGGTAGATCCTGGATCCAGCACTGGCCAATCTCCTGTAAACAGTTGAAAGAATGTGTTTAAGTCATACAGACGATTTTTTAGGAATATTTTATTTTGTGAAAATAGACACTTAGAAACTTTCCTGCTCAAAACCACACAATGGATTCCTATGGAAGGAAATGCAAGTTACTGGTAAGTACGCTTAGAATTACTTTTCATGGTCAGTGCTGGGCTAAAAGATGCAGCCCTGTGTTCTCTCCTGATAACAGGTGAGTAAATCGGAATTCGTAGTTTGGCTGATTTTAGAGGAATATTTGTACGTTTCAAAAATGGACACTTAGAAACTTTTCTGGTGAAAACCACACAATGGATTCCAATGGAAGGAAATACAAGTTACTGGTAAGTACGCTTAGAATTACTTTTCAGGGTCAGTGCTGCTCTAAAAGATGCAGCACTGGGTTCTCTCCTGATAACAGGTGAGTAAATCGAAATTCGTAGTTCGGCTGATTTTAGAGGAATATTTGTAAGTTTCAAAAATGGACACTTTGAAAATTTTCTGTTGAAAAGCACACACTGGATTCCTATGGAAGGAAATACAAGTTACTGGTAAGTACGCTTAGAATTACTTTTCAGGGTCAGTGCTGGGATAAAAGATGCAGCACTGGGTTCTCTCCTGATAACAGGTGAGTAAATCGGAATTCGTAGTTTGGCTGATTTTAGAGGAATATTTGTACGTTTCAAAAATGGACACTTAGAAACTTTTCTGGTGAAAACCACACAATGGATTCCAATGGAAGGAAATACAAGTTACTGGTAAGTACGCTTAGAATTACTTTTCAGGGTCAGTGCTGCTCTAAAAGATGCAGCACTGGGTTCTCTCCTGATAACAGGTGAGTAAATCGGAATTCGTAGTTGGGCTGATTTTAGAGGAATATTTGTACAATGGTGAAGGAAGGGGGCGGGGCCTAAGGTGACATGTGCAAACACGCCCTGTGGCGCGTTTTAAGTTGGGGAATTACTTCCTCTTCAATCCTGCGGTTCCCTGGGGGCCAACTAGCCCACCAGATACCTCCAGTATGCGCCAGGGAGCTGCGTTTCAGAGAGGTGTTCAGAGGCCACGCTCCTTTTTACAACACTCTGTAACGCAGCTCCGTGGCGCATACTGGAGGTACCTGGTGGGCTAGTTGGCCCCTAGGGGACCTCTGGATTGAAGAGGAATTAATTCCCCAACTTAAAATGCGCCACAGGGCGTGTTTGCACACATATCACCTCAGGCCCCGCCCCCTACCTTCACCACTGTGCAAACGCGCCCTGTGGCATGTTTGAAGTTGGGGGGTTGAGTCCCCTTGAATCCTGAGGTCCCCTGGTGGCCAACTAGCCCACCAGGTACCTCCAGTATGCGCCAGGGAGCTGCGTTGCAGAGAGATGTTCAGAGGCCATGCCCCTTTTTACAACACTCTGCAACGCAGCTCTGTGGCGCTTACTGGATGTACCTGGTGGGCTAGTTGGCCCCTAGGGGACCTCTGGTTAGAAGAGGGATGAATTCCCCAACTTAAAACGCGCCACAGGGCGTGTTTGCACAGTATCACCTCAGGCCCCGCCCCCTACCTTCACCACTGTGCAAACGTGCCCCATGGCGTGATTTAAGTTGGGGGATTAAGTCCCCTTGAATCCTGAGGTCCCCTGGCAGCCAACTAGGCCACCAGGTACCTCCAGTAAGCGCCACGGTGCTGCGTTGCAAAAATGTGTAAAAAGGGGCGTGGCCTCATTACACCTCTCTGCAACGCAGCCCCCTGGCGCATACTGGAGGTTCCTGGTGGGCTAGTTGGCCCCTAGGGACCCCCAGTATTCAAGGGGAATTAGTTCCCCTTCTGCAAACGCGCCAGGAGGTGCATTTGCAGGGCGGTGTAAGGAGGGGGCGTGGCCTCCGCCCAATCCCGTTTTTTTTTTCTTTCACATCAGCTGTGACACCACATGAAGAATCATATTCCAGCATTTATAAGGATTGTGTGAGGACTCAAACTGTAGCTTTTTCATTATCCACTGTAGGAAAGGTCCCCAATTTGATAAGATTACAGTTATTAATACATTAATGGCTTAACCCTAGAGGTTTAATGCTATGGCACATACTTCATTTAAGCACACATGCAAAATTGCTGAATTCAACAAATATATAAAAAACAAAATACGAGGATGCCAGGTGAAGGACTGATTTCTCGTTACGAGATGGTTACTCAAGCATTGAGCTTTTCATGTTCTCTATCGGTTTTCCCAACAGCATCAGGGTTGGATAAAGGGTCCAAGTCGACAAAGAGGTTAAACCATGGCGTCAGGTCCGTTGGATTTTTTGCAGCCTCTACAAAGAACAAAAGAGAGTTGTTGGCTTTACCAGTTTGTCCGTAGAATGTTTTGGAAACAATACTAGAGAGCATGAATGTGCTTAAAATGGTAATAAACATGTTCCAAAGGCCAAAGTGTCAAAAATTAATTGATTGGTACCAAGGCAACTCTTGTTTAATCACCAGCAATTTTCGCATTGACAAATACGTCCAGCCTGTGTATGCCTCGTTTCCAGGTGAAACTAAAGTTTACAAAAAAGGTTAAAGTTCAAGTCCTGGAGCGGAGCAGCAGTAGCAGGAGCACAATGGTAAAAGTATACGCTACAGTTATGGACAAAGGGTTAGTTCAGCCAGCAACATGTTTGTTTCTGTCTTATGCAGCTAAGACCCAATTTTTTTTAAAATTTTTAAAAAGCAGAATTCTTTTTTTGGGCTTGGGGGTCCTTGTGGGACCCCCTGAGCAGACCTAGTGGGTCAGGGTGTTTCTACCCTGCCCCCTTTTTGCATTTTTTGCGTTTGTTTTTTAGGTTTCTTGTACCTCGGTTCTACTGAGGCACAAGATGGCTGCCAACACTTCCTGATCTGGAGTGTTGACAGCCAATTAGAATACAGCTCGTGCATGGCAGGGTGCGCGCTGGGTGCGGGGAGGGTGCACGGATCCTCCGAGGCCATAGATATATCTATGATTTTACTTTTGATTTTCTCAGGAACTACTGAACGGATTTACACCATTTAAGCAGGAGGCATGAGTCTGAACTGAGGACTACCTCTTTGCCAAATTTGGTGTAATTCTGTTCAGCAGTTCGGGCTGTAGCTGCGTCAACAGGTCCTACGGGAAAATGCATTTTGGGATGCCCCTTTTTTCTTGGCCCCCGCTTAACGAATCACCGTGAAATTTTAAGGATAGGAGCAGACCGGAGCTGGCCAAAAGTTTGGAAAATGTCGCGAAGATTCGTTAATCGGCGCCAACGTTATTCCATATAGAATGTTGCGGATTTCCTATGGAAAGTAGGTCCTAACTATATGTAGGTAATATATAAATATATATATATATATATATTTATATATATATATAATATATATATATATATATATATATATATATATATATATATATATATATATATATATATATATATATATATATATATATATCAACGCTCTTGAGGTTTGCCACACAAGCAGGAAGCACTCGGACACCAGGTGTTCGTTTCTTGCGTGCTGAGTTCGTCTGTACCGAAGATTAAAGGTTGTGAGGTTAACCTTACCTGGTGTCCGAGTGCTTCCTGCTTGTGTGGCAAACCTCAAGAGCGTTGATATATATATATATATATATATATATATATATATATATATATCAGCAGATAGACTCCCTACTTCCTTTTATCTCGGAAAGAGAGTCACAGACCCGAACTTCATGCCAGAAACAGTTTATTTCTTCACAAGCCGTATGACACGTTTCGGCCAATGGAGTGCCCTTGATCACATTTATGTATATATATATATATATATATATATATATATATATATATATATATATATATATATATTCACTGAAAAACCCATAGGTTTCAGGAACGTTATAGTTAGGGATTAGCATTTAAGAAACCTTATAAATTCACTGAAAAACAGTGATGTCATTTGAGATGTAATTAGTGATGTCATGAGTGTTGTCACTGACCATGTCATGAGTGATGTAATCTGTGACGTCATCACCAGTGCATTGCGGGCGCGTGAGTTATAGTTAGCTCAACTAACTATAACGGGTGAATTTCTCTGGTTTTATATAAGTCAAATGTCCAACTAACTATAACGTCTCTGAAACCTATGTCTTTTTCAGTGAATTTCTATGGTTTTTTAAATGCTAATTCTTAACTATAACGTCTGTAAAACCTATGGTTTTTTCAGTGAATTTCAAAGGTTTTTTAAATATTGAACTACTATTGTGCTATTTGTCATTAGTACTGTTTTCTAACTTTTCAACTACATAAAATAAACTGCAAAACTGCTATGTAATGTAATATTTTTCACAAATTACAATGCGTTTTTAAAGAATACAAAATAATTTAACATTCAGAAAACAATTTTTCTCCCTTTTTTGCTCTCATCAGCTTCTACTTAACTTCACTATGTACAGTGATGTCAGTGTAGATTCATCAAAAACACCAGGGAAAAAAAAAACAATCAACTAGATTGTTAAAAAAAAGACATCCCTAATTCTCGCAAATATAATCCAAAATCAACACAAATAACACATCCAATACTATTTCCAATCTTCAAATCTTTCCTTTACTTTGTAGTTTCTGTTCACATTTTGCAATACGCCAAAAATGTATCAAAAATTTTGCTTTGAAATCATCCTGTAAGAATTCCTTAAAGTATCTTTACACCTTCCCACTAGGCCAAATGATGTATCTAAAATCTTTGTTTCAGAAATATCAAGTATGAGTTGGGTAATTCATAAGGCAATCTCGGTTTCATTTCCAAGTGTGTATCGTTGCAGTGACTCCAACCATTATTACACTTTAAATAAACTGTATAATGTCCAGCATAGAAAACAATAGCAACTGTTGCAAAAGTTCTTCCAGAAATAGATACTTGACTAGCAACAACGTTTTTAATTTTGGTTTCCACTTTTCTTCCTTTTGGTCTACAGGGTTGCAGCATTATAATAAAATATTTTCCATATCTTTGTAGGCATAATGTAGATAGCATTGTTGATTTACAACGAGAACAGATCATCTCGTGATCAGCTTCTTTTACTAATTTGGAAAATGGTACATATTTGTAGTCAAGGTATTGTCAAATATAGAAATCGTTCTCTGTCAACTATAGTGCTTAAAGTTAATGAACACTGTTCACATTTATGTTCCCATTTGTAACTGAGTCCAAATAAACTCTCAATCTGAATTCCTTCATCTTCTAGTACTCCAGGCATAACCATCAGAAATTCTTGTGCATCTTGTTGTATATTAGCACTGAACATTAATGATACAGTACATGTATCCAACAGTTAATGAATACCAGAAGAAGAATGGATCTTACTTCTATCAGTTCTCAATTCTTCAAATAAAGTATAAAGTGCTGAACATAATCTTTTTTCCTGACTTTCCATAATTTCACCATAAATAATTTCAAGATAAAATATAACGTTTAGAATAACATTACCATAGCAGTTGACACCAGAAGCATTTTCTAATTGGTATCCGACAACATCATCACTTGTTTGTATTTTCTGTTTCTTTACATCTTTTTTTTCTCTTGATTTTGGTTTCTGCTTTCCAACCATAGTTGATTCTTCAACATGTTTGCGTTTTGAACACACAACACGTTTCTCATAAATATGATATTCACCTAAACTTGGAGCATAAAGCCTTCTCAAACGATTATATTCTCTTACACAATTAACATCAGCACTAACCTTGTTCTCATCAAAATCAATTTAATACAAACCAGACAACGTTCTGACTCGAGATAATGCAACATATACCATTCCCTCGTTAAACACAGTTCTTCCTACATTTACCAAAGCCTTATCTACACTTAAACCTTGAGATTTATGAATAGTTATTGCATATGCTAAACAGAAGGGAAACTGTTTTCTACAAACATACAAGTCTTTTACATGCAAAAAACGTACAGCACAACGCACAATCTGTCTTACCTCTGTAATCTGATCCAATTTAACTTTAAAGAATTCAATTCCATTTCTATTTTGATATTTCACAAATTCAACAACTTTCCCCATTGCTCCATTCACTGAACCTTCTTCTACATTCAGATTACGCCTCAAAATTACCCGGCAGTTTAAACATACATCTAAAAAAAATTCTAAGCCAGCAGTTTTTGATACAGACTTTTCCAGAGAATCCAATTTAGTCCGTAGTTTTTCTGAAAAGAATTGTTATTCCTTGATGCTCGATTTTATCAATAGCTTCAATGTGAACTATTTCTTGATTTTCTAATTTCATAAGCTCTCTATTAAACGTATAATACTCTTCCACTGTAGCCATTAAGCAAACTACAGACTTTTTTCTTTAATTTTCTTGTACATTATTTCTGCTGGTGTGTTTTCATTTGCAAACAAGTTCTTTAGTAGACGACTTTGAAAAGATTCTTTACCATGTTTGCTTAGAACACCAATTCTTACATATTTTACAATATTTGCATAATCTTCATCTCTTGCTTGTCGCATATTCTGAGTGAGCTCTTTATATTCAAAATTTAACCACAGATTCACATTTCCAATACTTCCCAGAGATTTCTTTATGTCTTCATGTACAAGAGTTTTAAACACTGGTTCTCCTTTTTACAGGGGTTAGTTGTGGCAGATCTCAAAATACAATTAAATGTTTTCCTCCAAAGAGAACGTCATAATCTGTTTTTAATACCTGTTGCAATCTTAAGTGTACAAAAGCAAGCATTAAGTTTGAGACCATGCTCACCTCATCAATAATTAATAGTTTCATTTTCTTCAGCTCTTGACACTTCATCAGAAGCTTCTCCAGACAACTTCTGATATTGTAATTTATTATCATGCTGAACTGGTAACATCAGTAATCTATGCAAAGTAACTCCTTTAACATTGTGTGCAGCTAATCCAGTTGGAGCTGTTACCACAGAACATAAATGTGAACCAGTAGTTTTTTGAAGATAACTGGTCAAAACTTTAATAAAAAAACTTTTACCTGTCCCAGCTTGACCACTGATGTACATCAGAAGAGGTTTAAAAGATGAACACACACATTCTTATTTTTCATGCAACAAACCATGTTCTATCTGTTCTCTCACTTGTACATATATTTCTTTCTGTTCAACATGTAGGTGTTCTTCTAACTTTTCCAATGTAATTTTCTCCTCGTGTGCTTGTTGCATTGCAATTTCGACTTCATGCATAGCAATACCTGCTTCATTTTCCAGTATTGGTTGTCCAAGAGAATCTTGACTACATTGACCACTACTTTGACTATCTTGAGAACTTTCATTATCTATTTCAGCTGTAATAGTCTTATCCTGTTCAACTTCATCATTCAACATTTTTAAATATGTAGGGAAAACTGTAAATGCAATGCTATCTTTACATGCATTAAAAGAATCTTCGTAGCAGTCACAGTCTCCAAGTAATTCACTTTCGCTACGCCATGGTTTAAAGAGTTGGAGAAGTGCTAAATAGTAAACTTCTCGCTTATCTGGAGTTTCATAACTCTGGGGCATATCTACAAGGCGGCGATATAAAATTATCGCCGCTTTTGCGGCCGTTTACGGCCGAAAAGCGTCGATAATTTTATCGCTATATTAGCAAGGTCACGCTATCACGTGAACCCTTGCCTTAGCACCTGAATTCCCAACGCCCATCTTTGCATCTCTAATGAGATGCAAAGTGGGCGTTCCTCCCCAGGATAATGGGAGAAATGTCGCTAAGCAACATTTCTCCTATTATCAAGCCTCACGCAAAGCAGCCTAGCGACAACAAAAGTAGTGATAACCTCTGTTATCGCTACTTTCCTTACGCCTGCTTTGAAACTGACTTAGCCATGATATCCTATGGAAGGTGGATATCATGGCTAAGTATGTGAGGCCCTATCAGCAAGCTATCGCCAAACTTTGTGGGATTATCGCTGGGTTTCCAGCGATAATCTCACGTTTGCAAGTTAGCGCTAGGATTTTTATCGCTTTTGAGATAAGCGTTGCTAATAGCACGCTATTTCAGCGATGAAAATCCACGCTAGTTGGCGATAATTATCTGTGCTTAGCGATACTTATCGCCGGTTATTGCTGATATGCCACATTAAACTTTCCAATTTCTTCTTCAAACTGATCAGTGCTAATCACTTTCCCATCTCCTTCAACATCTGTAATTGGCAAACTTTCACTTTCTATGAGCTGCTCTTCTGAAGCAAAATATCACATTTCAATATCATCACACTTTTTTTGAACATCTGATAAAGAACCATGTAAAAGACCTGTATTCAGTTTACTTTAACAGAATGCAGGACTTTTTACATAGTAAAGTTTCCTTACAAACTTCCGCATTTCTGAATGGTGTACTGCTAACATCCTCAAGTGATGAAAAACACTTTTACACACTTTTCTTGAAAGACAAGCCAGAGAATACCCATGCGTCTCAGTATATTTTCTTACATTACATGGATCTAGTCCTTGCAACAACTTAATCTTCTGTTTAATACTTTTCTGTGTATATTCTTGTAGCAAATTTCGCATTATATCAATAGATTCCTGGTGAATACTACAAATACTGCTACAACCCCACTTATACACAGGAGCTTGTGTACGTTTCCCTTGCACTTCTTCAGCTATTAACTCTTCTACACTTTTACCAACCAATTCCTCTTTTGGAAGGGGACAACCATCCTGAACTTCGTAGCAACGACCTCCAGTATCAACTGCAAATGGTAAACTATTTTCCTGGAAGTAACTTTCCTCATTAAAAAAAGGCTCACTAGTAGAAGTATGTTTCCAATGTCCACTAAAGATTTGTAAAAGTTGGTTCTGTTCACAAGTCTTTTTCTTCTACTTTTCTCTTTCAACACTTTGATTACTTTATCCAACACTTTGATCCTCTTCAAAATCACAATGAATAACTTCTGTTTTAAAGTGAAAGCAGTATCCAATATACTTTCAATACGCTGCTTCTGTTTGAATTGCAGAACTTTCTTTTTATATTTGCAGCATGTTTTCATTAAATTCTAAATCACTCTAGTTCGAAAAAGTCTCTGATGAATTTCTTGAAATTGTTTTTGTCTCGGGGTAACAGATACTGTTTCTTTATCATGTTTTATTTTCCTGGTATTTGAAATTGAAGTCTCCGTCTCCTTACTTGAAAAATTCTTCTTTTTCCTTTGTGTGATGTTATTTTCATTAAATGTTCGTAATATTTTTTCAGAAATTGTCTAGTGTTTTTACCAGAAGAAACTGTTTGTGTAGTACTCTCTTTTTTTTCTAATTGAAAATCTTTCATTTTCTCCAAATATATATTTTTTCTCTTGTCTTTTTTTTCAGTTCTTCTAGGCATTTTCAAATTTTAATCCAAACGAAATAATTTTCTGAAAAAAAAATAGATTCAATTATTTTTTACATCAGTTCAATATATTAAAATAATAACATACAATTACATAAGTTCTACTGACGGCTTCCAGAGGCAGTGCTGCAACGTGATGGAGCAGGGCAGGAGAGCAGTAGGATGACGGGTAGTGTCTTAAAACATACAGCAAGTATTTATTTAATTATTTACATACACCTTTACAATTTACATGTAACTGCACTACCTCGTACTTTTCACCTCTCCACCGCACCCCACCACCCCACAGGACTCCCTCTGCAACCCACCGCACACAACTTTATAGATAGTATTTTTAAAAATTGTAATCTATGTACTTAGGATGATATTATCAACCAAAAAGCACACAGAAAAATTACCATTATTAGCCTAACAATTTTATCTACAACTTCGCCATCATAACACTGCACCCAAAGCTTTAAGTGGGGGGGGTCTCTGGGGGCAGTCCGTTGTTTTTTTTTTTTTATTGGACTGTAGTGAGACAGCGAGACCATGCACATTGCTCACTACTGAGAAGTGGAGACATCATGCCAGGTGAGTCGCGTTCTAGGAAAAAAGAAATCCTTTAAAGAGAGCCATTTTCTCTCACGATTTCCCTTCTCTTTTTGCAGCGCAGGAGCAACATCATCGTGGTGTGATTAGCAGAGAGACCACCAGGCACGCAACATCCATTGCCCCGGACTCCCGGAGACAGCTTCCCAATCGCACACAAAGAGCCGCACACGAGTACTTCACAGCTCTTCAAAAGACCATTTGCTTGTAAATGATGCTCTGTTCTTTTTCACCCCTTTTTTTGAGCCACTACATCCCCACAATGCCTATTGTTGAAAGAATAAGCCTCCTCTGAAATTTCACTCCGGTTGCGCCTTTGGAGACGACCACACACAGCCAACTCCAGCACAACCCTGCTCTCACCTTTCACAGTGTCTTGTTGTAGTGCTATGAAAACACACGCTTTGCCTGGCTCACTTAGGGGCATATTATCAAGAACGGAGTAAAAATTATCGCCGCTTTAGCGGTAGGAAACTGCAACTAAAGTGGCGATACTGAGCTTGATAATATGCCCTTGTGAATTCCCATAGAAGCCCAGCTTCACACCAGAACCTGGGCTGCTATGGGAATTCACAAGTGCATATTATCAAGCCCATTATCGCCGCTTTAGCGGCAGTTTCTTGCCGCTAAAGAGGAAATAATTTTAACGCCGTTCTTGATAATATGCCCCGTTCTGTTTCAAAATTAACGTATTACACTGAAAAGCTGCTTTACATTTCTTTTGCTGGATCAACCTTTGTTTAAAACACCACCAGAGAAGGGTGGTGAACTATGGTCCACAAAGAGCAACTCAAAACTTTCTTGTTCTTTATCAGAAACATCTACCTGTCAATGATTATCGCCAGCTTTTTTGGCCCCTTAAGAGGCTGGGTGGATGAGTATAATACACGGTATTTAGGATCGGGGGTGGAGGGTGCACGGAAATAAGGACAGACAGTTAAATAAAGTGCGAGTGGATGGATGGCCAAATGGATGAATGGATAGCTAGATGGATGGATTTATGGATTTATAAATGAATGGAAGGATGAATGGATGCATGGACCAGTACTTAGGATAGACGGGTAGGCTGATAGATGCATAGGATTGGTTCTGGGACAGATGTATGTATGGATATATGGGCATATGACTGGATGGATGGCACAGTGCTTACCATAGGCGAGTGGGCTGATAGATGCTTAGGATAAGTGCAGGGACAGATATATGTATGTATGTAGGTAGGAATGTATGAATGAATTGAAAGATGGTTGGATGGTGCAGTGCTTAGGATGGATGGATGCAGGGCTTTAAGTGGGCCGGCTCAGAGCACCGGCAGTTATTTTCAGAAGGCCTCGAAACGGGTCTCTATCGGGCTCTATTTCGACCCTCGCAAAAGTTGTCAGTTTTCTTTTTTTTCTTTTATTGGACTGCAGTGAGAACATGCACATCGATGTGCTCATGCTCATTTTGCTCGCTACTGAGAAGTGGAGACATCATGCTAGGTGAGCCACGTTGTAGGAGGAAGGGAAATCCTTTAAAGAGTGTGTTTTCCGAACGTAGGATAATTGGAGGGGATTTTCTTAAGCACACAATGCTAGTTATCTTGATGTAGACCACACCCCTACTTGGATAGCCTACACCTCTTTAACAGGTTTGCCCCGCCCCTTTTAGAGCACCCCCAGTTCTTTTCCCACTTAGAACCCTGACAGCACCATAGTAACAAAGAAATGGTCCAAGCTTCCATTTAAATGTACAATGGGACCAACTTGCAGCCTTCTACCACAGTGCAAAAGTGTCTATCAGCACGAAGATTTGTTATCCACAGAAATATTGTGTGATTTGCGTAGCTGTCTGCTGGAACACTCATCACCAAAAGGTATTAAAACATGCAAATTTGCGAGCAAAACATATCCCATACCATAAAGCGGTTCAGTCAGTCAAAAGTACTTTATTCGGTTCATATCAAAAACCATAAAAGTATAATACATAATACGACGATATCAGGTCCTGTTATTAAAATATGACAAGTCAATAATACAAATAATTATAAGCCATACATTACAGTCACTTATATACAAACATATTTAAAAAGAGAAGCAAGGGACTCGGTCAGAGTTCATAATATCCCACTATGTACTCTGTAACCAATTAATATTTTTCCTCAATCTCAGTGCTATTGATAACAAATTGACTATATTAAAAATCACCCAAGAATTTTGCAACAGCTGTAAATACAAAAGAGCAGGTTTAACTTGTTTAAAACCTCTATCTTTAATAAGAGGAATGATGAACTTTTTACGAATGGGGCATAGATGTTTACAAAAGAAGATAAAATGCACAGTATCTTTAATAGAAAAACTATCACAGGAACAAATCTCCAGATCCATTCCCTTCGTCCACCCTGGGCGATCAGTAAGCAGGAGATGGAATTTATTCAATCTAAACTTGGTTAACAAATATCTATGATTCATATTGTTAACAATTCTCAGATAGGGTTCTAAACTACTGGAGGTGATTAGCAACTGGTGAGCCCTTACTGTTGGTTTACATAATTCCATTTCCTCCCTTGCTAGATATGCCAACTGTTTAAATGTGTCTTTCACCCATTTCACATCCCCTTTTAATAAGTTTTGTGGGTGATTAAACAGTTCTGGGCGACCCATTTCTATAGTTAATTTTTTGACATAGTTCAACCAGGGAATAGTGTTACCATGCTCAAGGGCTAAACAATCCCTGAGAATCTCGTGATTCAACTCTAATTCAGGGTTTAACCATAATGAAATCCATTTTAATAGCGGGGCTAAAGCTATACGATCTGTAAGATAATCTACCCCGCACTCCTGGTGAGCAATATATCCAGGTGTTGACTGGGGAAGGGATAAAATAGATTTCAAGAACTTATCCTCTGCTACTTGCAAAGCCTTTACATTTTTCCACCCCCACAGGTCCGCTCCATACATAGCTATTGAAATACATTTAGCATCATATGTTTTCAATACAGCCTCTAAGGGCTTCGCCCCTAACTTACGGGCAAAGTCCAAAACAGCCAGGATGGACCTAGAAAAGTAGTTACGTTTAGCAGCTAATTGGGGCAACCAGGTGGACTTATCGTCAAAAATCACCCCCAAATATGGAAATCTTGAAACCCTAGATAGAGCGTTCCCTTCACAGTGCAAAGTCTTAAGTCTTTTAGGCATACTACCCACAATCACAACATGAGATTTTGAAAAGTTCACGCTTAAATCCAACGCTTTCATAAAATTAGCAAATGCATTGAAAAGACGTTGCAGCCCCACTGCTGTGCGTGCTATTAAGGCGGCATCGTCCGCATATAGTAATGCCGGAATAAAAAACTTGCCAGCCTTTGGAATATCTTGGCATGCCCCCATGAGAGCCGCACCCAAATCATTGATATAGAGAGTAAATAGCAAGGGGACTAAAATGCACCCCTGCCTAACCCCATTGATGATCCCAATCTTACACGTGCAGTTACCTAACCTGTCGTATCTAACTGTGGCTGTTAGGTCTCTATGCAAATCAGCCAGAAAATACACAATATTTTTATCTATGCCCAACTTAAGGAGTAATCCCCAAAGTTTAGACCTATTCACACGGTCGAAGGCCGAGGAAAGGTCCTTAAAAGCTAGGTATAGCGTACCCCTTTTGGCAATAGTGTATTTTCCAATTATTAGGTAGAGGTTGAGGCTTTGATCTATGGTCCCTCGCCCCTTCCTAAACCCGTATTACAGGCAGGAAAGGGTGTCTGTATCCTCCAACCAATCACTTATTTTGCTTAGAACCACTCGCCCCAACACCTTCACCGCAGAGTCAAAAAGCGAAATGGGGAGATAACAACTGGGATCCCCTCTATTCCCTTTCTTAAAAATGGGTATGATGACAGATTCAGACCAAGAGTCAGGAATCCCTACAATACATACCCTGTTAAAAACATTGGTTAAAACTGTAGACCAGGTCTTGATATCTGATTTAAAAAGATCAGCTGGGACGCTATCAGGTCCCGGAGCCTTATTACTCGTCAACTTGCCGATGGCGTCTGCCACCTCGTTCTCAGTAACTGTTAAAGTATAAGGGTCCAAAAAGGGGGTGGGCATGTCCACCTCCACAAAGTTGACCCCTTCATGGACTGACTTAAAATGAGAGCGCCACAACTGTTCCTGAATACCACAGTCTAAATGGTTATTACAATGGTCATGAAAAAAGGGTTTATTTAAAACAGCCCAAAATTTGGCACTATTCCTAAGCACGTCCACAGAGGTTAATTCTTCCCAGGCATCCTCGCGTATCTGCCTTCTTCTGGTTTCCAGAGCTTGGTTATAATTTTTCCTTAATAAGGCCACTGAGGCCCGATTCACTGGCTTACAATTCACAACTTACAATATTCGAAACAAAAGTTCCTCCGAGTAGGTATAACTACATGCTGACACTACTTGCACAGATGTGGCACAGCGGCCAGAGCACATGACTTCACAGCATAGGACACACAGTTTGGACTCATGCTTTCATTCCCGAGTCCGGCAGCAGCTCAGATTAGCAGCATGAGACTCTCGACAATACCTCACATATTTTCCGTACCCCAGCACTTTTAGCCCAGTAAGAGTCAGTAGTTCGTCCTAGTAGGTATAAACACATGCTGACACTACTTCCACAGGGGTGGTGCAACGGAGAGGGCACTTGACTTCACAACCAAAGACACACAGTTTGGGCTCACGCTTTAATCCCCGAGTCCCGCAACAGCTCACCTTAGCAGCATCAGACCCTACGCAATACCTAATTTAATTTCCATACCCAGCACTTTCAGACCAGTTGGTATGAGTAGTTTGCTTCACATCCCCTCTATAGCACACCCTAAACACCCCACAGAGGTTACAGTGCTCCTACCCTCCTCTTTCCTACTTTTTTCGCCCTTTTTTCCCCTTACTCGCTTCGACAGAATCACAAAATGGTGGGCAACACTTCCTAGTTGCAACCGCTCGCAGCGCTCCCAACCAATAAGCAGCAAGCTCACGCTCGTAACGCCTTAGCCAGTCAGATGCCAGAATTCCCAAATATCGATATCTGTAAATGTTGATATTTCTCAAAAACTACTGAACGAATTTACACCAAATAAACAAAAGCGTGCTTTCTAGACCAAGACCCTTCTACCTGCCAAATTTGGGGTAATTCCGTTCACCCTTTCGACCTGTAGCCTTGTCTAAAGTTTCCTATGGAAATTAACATGGAGAAAACACGTTTTGGGACCCCCCCTTTTTTCTCGGCCCCCCCCTTGACGAATCATCCCCAAACTTTTAACATCGGGTTGATATGAACAAAGAATTAGTTTGGAAAATTTCATGAAGATTCATCAAACACCAAAGTTATAAGCAAAACAATAAATACTCTTCCTATGGAAACTTGGTCCTAACTATAAATACCTACTGGCGACAACCAGTAGGTAATATACATATATATATCTTTGTATATCTATATATGTATTTTTTTTCTTTCACCTCAATTCCTCAGGTAGAGGAAAAACGGGAAGCACTCCTGTAATCTTCTCAGCATATGTTATTTATTTTTCTCCATATTTGCATTCAAGGACAAAAAGCGAGCTGATCTGCGCGTTTCGGTATCCCTGACACCTTGCTCACGATCAACTGACCGCTCGTTACCACAACGTTTAAATGCACTCTAAACATTCAATTACGTCATTTTCTGTCAAGTGGTTTGAGCATCAAAGTGCATTATGGGTGCTGTCATTTTTTATATATATATTAAAACAAACTGAAACCTATTGTGACTTAATAACACATAACTAATAAAGTGATTACTAATAATCTTTGAGGGAACCAACTTCTCCTTCCTGTGAATACCCCTATAAGAAACAAGTCCCTTTGTCCTTTATTCTTTTCCATTTCAATGCCCCCATTCCTTCCCCTCCAATGGGGCTTCATATTTCCTTTTTGTCCTTTTTTCCTTTTCCTTCATCCTTTGTCCACCCTCCAATAAGGCGTAATGTTTCATATTGTGAATATTCATGGGTGTCTTCACTCTCTATAATGGATCTCCCATTGTGCTTCCCTTTCCAAAGTCCTTTTTTCCTGTGTTCTTTAATTTCTTTGTTATCTCTTTGTGATTATTTTTTACACATCATTCCTATATTCAAGAAGCTCTTTATGTTTCATCTTACAAATGAATGTCTAAATCCTCTGACTGATTTAGACCGTGTGGACTCAATGTTCGCAGTTTTAAAATGTGGCGAGATTCTTTCAGACGTAAAAGTTTCTCCCTGTCCCCACCACGTTCTTTTTTGGGGACTGTCTCGATACCGTAAAACTTTAATAATTTCCAGTTACCGTTGTGATGTTGTTCCATATGCTTGGCAATCGCATTTGATCTATCCTTGTGGATTGTAGCTCTCACGTGCTCCATTACTTGTTTTTTAAGTTCACAGATGGTGCTTCCTACATACAGTAACGGGCACGGACATTCCACCACCTATACAGTATATTGTGTCTTGCAAGTTGACGAGTCTCCCACATTTTATTGTTGGCCATTTTGACTTCTTTTATCTGTTTGGCAATTTGACAAACTTTACATGCATGACATTTCAAAAATCCTCTCGTTTTCAGCCATGTTTCATTTAAAATGGCTGTGAATTAGATGGTCTTTTAAATTCTTTGCTCTCCGATAGGTTATTGTTGGATGTTTTCTTACTATTTTACTCACGGTGTCATCCAAATGCAAGATTTTCCAATTTGTTCTCAAAATCTGGACAATTTCTTTACTTTCCTGCGAGTAATCCGTTATTAACCTTATCGGCTCTGGGTCATTATTCCTTTCCTTACTTTGGGGAATTAGACATTCCTCTCGAGATTTTTCATTTGTTTTTGCCCAATATTTTTCAACAGTGCCTGTGTTATATTTCCCTTTCTTGAATCTTTTCACTGTTGCTTAGCTATGTTTCTGCCATTCTGTTTCTTCGCTACATATTCTTCGAATACGAAGAAATTCCCCATATGGGATGCTGGAGATAAGTGAGCGTTGATGGAAGCTAGTTGCTTTTAGGGTGGCATTTGCTGTAGTTCTTTTCCTGTGCAACGTTGTTTGGATTTGGTTTTCCTTGAGATAAATCTCTGTATCCAGGAAAATCACTTGTTGGTTACTTATTTCGTTAGTAAATTTCAATCCTGTCATGCTGTTATTGATGATTTCAAAATAGTCTTGGAATTCCAGAGTTGACCCATCCCAAATGATGAGCAGGTCATCAATAAATCGTATCCAACTAACGATTTTATCTGTCATTTGGTCATTTGCCGGGTTCCATGCCACCTCCTTCTCCCACCATCACATTGACAAACAGGCGTAACTGGGACTAAAAGAGAATCCCATAGCAGTTCCATTGTTTTGGCGATACACCTCTTCCCCAAATAAAAAAATATTTTTCGGCAGACACATTGAGATCATGTCTAATAACATTTGGTTGTGATTTGTATGTTGCATGTTCGTATCCTGTAAGAAAAAATTACATGCTTGTAGACCCATGTCATTCCCTATTTTGGTATATAGGGATATGACATCCATCGTAATGAATTGATAGGTTTCATGCCATGGTGTGTTTTGAAGTCGTCGTAGCAGGTCATTAGTGTCCTGTATGTAGGAGCTCAGTTGCACCACATATGTTCTCAAAAAATGGTCTACGTAGTTGGCGATTGGTTCTAAAACAGACCCCTTTGCCGACAGGATTGGTCTCCCCGGTGGTTTCTGTTGATCCTTATGCAGCTTTGGCAAAACATAAATTGTAGCTGTCACCGGATGGGGTACCATTAGGTATTTGTATTCCTCATCATCAATTAAGTTGTTCATTTTCCATTCCAGAAGTTTCTCGTCCAGATCTCTTTTTATTTCAGATGTAGGGTTTGTTTTCAATTTCACATAGTTACTGTATGTAGGAAGCATCATCTGTGAACTTAAAAAACGAGTAATGGAGCACGTGAGAGGTACAATCCACAAGGATAGGTCAGTTTATCGTGAGCAAGGTATCAGGGATACCGAAACGCGTACATCAGCTCGCTTTTTGTCCTTGAATGCAAATATGGAGAAAAATAAATAAAGTATGCTGAGAAGATTACAGGAGTGCGGCCCGTTTTTCCTCTACCTGAGGAATTTTGATGAAATAAATTGAGCGGTGTGGTTCTGCTGCAGGGAGCCGCACCTGTGGTGAGCGCTGCAATCTCCAGTGAAGTTGAACTGAGGTGGGGATCACCACAGGGTAGTTATAATTAAGATCCTCATGCTTTCTACTGCTCTGTAGAATCAGGAAATTGCTAAATAGCTTACTTCAGAAGCCTGAATTCAAGCTGTAACTGCTCTAGTCCTCACTAGAATAGACTATGTCAACTCTTTCTATGTGGGCCTCCCTAAATGCCTCAGTCATAGGCTTCAAAATGTTCTGAACCAGAGAGCCCGACTAACATTTTGATTACCCAGATATTGCCATATCAACCCCCAATGAAAGATCTCCCCTGGTTGCCTGTGGAACAAAGAACTATCTTTAAAACTGTTTGCATAGTTTTTAAAACTTTAAGGGGCCGATTATGATGTCGTTCGGAAACTCTTCCGCCTGAATTGGTTTCCGAATCATTTCTGACCGAATTGGGTTCTGTGATTTCAACCGATTATGATGCTTCCCAACATCTTTCAGTTGGACTCTCATTGACTACAACGGGAGCCTGTGTTCTGAACGAGAAAATAGGCTCCCATTGTAAAGAGGGGTGGTTGGGGAAAACATTGCACCCTGTGGCGGGCACCCAATGGCTCCTGCCACACTGTTCATGGTTTAACAGGGGGTCCCTTAAGTACCCCCACGGGCTCCAACCCGAGACCTGAGAGTGAGGGGGGCCTGCTATGGGCCCCCAAAGTCATATTCTGACAGTTGTTTCATGTTGGGCAGACCGAATCAGACCGGCTGTCTAAATCGGTCATCATAATTGCTCGCTCGGAAACCGTGTCCATAGAGCTGTACGATTCGGCTCCGAAAGACTTGTGCTGTCAGAATGCCTTTTGGAACCGATTCGGACAACCCGAATGGTTTCCGTGCATCGTAATCGGTTGGTTGGAAATGTGTACATTTCGGTCGGAAACATAGGTTCCTAATCGGATTCTGAGATTCCAAATCCTATTCGGAGCCTTTCCGAATGACATCATAATCGGCCCCTTAACGGTAAAAGTCGTGCCTTCATCACATCTCTAATCCAAAAATACATCCCCAAACAAACACTGCGGTCTTCTCTAATAAACTATCTGACAATATCTAAGTTCAAAATGAAGAGAACGGGTGCTTCCAGAGTCTCAGTCATTGCACCCGCACCTGAAACTCCTTCCCTCTTGAGATCAGAACTGCCCCAAGTTACATAAAATTTAAACAATCCTTAAAAACCTGTTTATTCAGGCAGGTACTCAATTAGTGCCCCACTTAGCAGCCTGTGATCAGCTCTATCCTACCCCAGCGCCAAGAAACCGCTTAGTAAATCCTGGTAATATATCATAACATTGTATTTCCACAGGAAATGCATTTTTTCTGTTGCTAATAACTGTGGCCCATTGAACGAATGGCCACAAAACCTAGTACTACGCTACGTGAGCATACATAGAGTGCGCTACTATAGCATAGCATAGAAGCAAAATCAACAACACCCACAAATGCTTTCATACAGCAATTTTACATGCTGAAAAGCATATAACCAATTCACAAAAGTGAACTTTGAGAATTAAAATATCAGGCAATGAGAGAGGTGATGATTTTGGGGTCCCCCCTAACCTAGGGGGAGGACCAAGCAGATGCCTTGAACACAAAGAGCATATCATGCTGGTGAACGATTCAGTGGTGGTCCCTTCCTCCTAGGACCACCCCAAGCACAGTTATGTTCAAAAATACAATCCCAACCAAAGGCCTTGAAAAGGATTATGGGATGAGATTAGCAGTGGGCACGGAATATTATAGTGTCCAATATCAAAATAATTCTACAAAGAGCTGCAGTTCAACTAGTCGTTACTAGATGTCCCTAGCGAGTCAAATGCAAAAGCATTGAAATTATTATTACATCAAGCTGCAGTTCCACTAGTCGTTACTAGATGTCCCTCACGAGTCAAATGCAAAAGCATTGAAACCCTTTCATGAAGCTGCAACTGTCAGTTTGTGTTGGAAGCAAACAATAAGATATTTTTAATATACCCTGAGAGTGCACAGCATTTCCTTTCTGGAAATTGTGTTCTGGCCAAGTATTTTATTGGGACAGCTTGGAAGGGCGCGTTTCGCCTGCCCAGCAGGCTTGTTCACCAATAGTTTAACCATTTTGAAATCGGCCATTTAAACCGCAGTGCATGAATACATTGACACGTGATACAACTACAATTGCAGTGTGTTAAACAACAGACTAGTAGTTCTTAATATCGAACACCTCTAGTTTCAACTGATTGTTTCGTGAAGAAATTGTTACATGTATTCGTACATTGGTTAGGTAGTTGTTTATACATCAACAAATGCAAGTTAAAATATTGAGCAGATCGCGAGACAAACTCTTGAAATTCATTTTTTTGGTTTCAATAAAACTTTATGCAACCGCATAAGTCACACGCACTCTTCTTATTGGATCACGCTGGCACAATAAATTCAACCCTAGTGGGTAACACTTGCAGAAACGAGTAAAAACATTTAAACCCTAGTGGGTATGACACATTCATTTATCAATGCAAACGTCAATTAAATTGTTACTGACGCGTAACAGAGATATCGTTCAATTTAGTTAAATTTAAATTGATGCAGCCCCTGTGGGCATGAACCCATTTTTTGCACGTTTTTTTTATATATAAAAACAGCTTATATCCAATTAACCATGCTGGCGTGTTCCTAATTAAATCAAAATGACATCTGCTCTTAATATCACTTTATTGTTAATGCTATACCCAACACAAACCTCTATATCCTAGACAAAGTTCTAGTCACAGTTCGGCCTTAATGGGCCACTGTGGCACGTGAATTATTGCGATCCTGCTACTAGCGTAAATGTATGTATCTCCCCGTGAAATAACTAATAAATGTGCAAAAAAAACCTTTGAAATAAAATTAAAGATACTAGGAAAATAGTTAAAACCAGAATCTAAAAGAGGTTTAGCATGTATCTCTTTTACTTGATTGAAAAATTCTGTGCCCACAGTTCTACAAATGTGTTATCAGATCCTCTTCCATATTTAGGCCCATAGGGGCTTTCGTGTTCAGTTCTATAATATAGTGCGATTCTAATCTCCTGAGCTTTCTTTCCCGGTTTCCGCCTCTGATATTAGGAGGCACGCAGTCTATCAGAAAGTAGCTTAACTCTTGTAGATTTTTAGCATGGTATAGATCAAAATACCGTGCCACTGGATATGACTTATCACCATTCCTAATAGCTCTCAGGTGTTGTAGGATTCTAACATGTGCTGGGTGAATTGTACTGCCCACGTACTGCAGGCCACATGGGCACTGCAAAACGTAGACAGCATATTCTGTCTTGCAAGATAACAGGCCTTCGTTTTTTTTCTCTCTTTTGGAGAGTCCAGGTTTGTAAGAGGAAGTATTTTTCCCATGGCTACATGCTTTGCATTTTGTGCATTTTAAAAACCCTTCTTTCCTTCTTAACCATGTGTGCATCTGTACAGTTTGTTGTTGTGGAATCATGTTACTGACTAGCATCTGCTTGAAAGATCGAGCTCTTCTAAAGGTAATTGCTGGTCTTTTTTGTACTAGCTTACCTAGCACTGTGTCATTCCTAATAAGGTGCCAGTGCTTGCTAAGAATATTCCTTACTTGACCATGTTGTCGGTTAAAGGAGGTAATCATTCTCACTTGATTATTCTGTGTTCTGTTTCTCTTGATCTTACTCTGGCTGTCATGAAACAGAATGTCCTCCATTGTTCTCTTTTTTGCATGTTCGATAGAAGCCTGAATATATTCCCTTTTGTAACCTCGTGATTGGAATCGTCGTTCCAAATTCACAAGTTCGTTTTCTAGGACTTGCTGGTCACAACAGTTACGAATGGTCCTAAGACACTCACCATACGGAATGCTTTTGATTAAATTTTGCGGATAGAAACTCGTTGCATGTAGCAACGTGTTCCCCACTGTCGGTTTCCGATACATCTTAGTGTGCACTTTGGAGTCTTCTATGTATACAGTCAGATCTAAAAAGTTGACCGAAGTACTGCTGATTGAACTTGTAAATTGTAAATTTAAAGAGTTTGTTTGTATTCTCTTAATAAAGATTTTTGCAGATTCCTCCGTTCCTCTCCAAATAATAAACAGGTCGTCAATGAAACGACTCCAATGTAGGACATTTTCCTCCCATTCTCGTTGGAATTCGACCCGGACCACCTGCTCCTCCCACCAGCCCATATGCAAATTAGCATAGCTGGGGGCGAAGCAGGTGCCCATCGCGGTGCCACAGATTTGATGGTATAAATCATTATTGAAGAGAAAATACTAGTTATTTTTCAGACACATAGAGACCATTTGGAGCAACATTTGGGTGTGTGACCAGAGTTTAATTGGTCGTCCACTCAAAAAATGTTTTATGGCCTTTAGGCCATCATCATGCCTAATGCTTGTATACAGCGTGGTTACATCAATAGTAACTAATAGCATATCATCCTCCCAGGGTATATCATATATTCTTTTTAAGAAATCACCCGTGTCCTGAATATGCGAGGGCAAAGATTTAGTCAGTGGACAAAGAAAAGAATCAATGTATTTAGAGGTGTTTTCTAGGGCCCCACCAATTGCAGAAATAATTGGTCGCCCTGGCGGGTTTTCTGCATTTTTGTGGACCTTTGGTATTAAGTAAAATACTGGTGTTGTAGGATTGGACACTTTTAAGAACAATTTTTCTTCTCTTGAAATTAGACATTTATTGTACCATTCATCAAGTTGTTCATTATATACATCAAAACTACCTTGCATCACTGACTGAGTTATTTTAACATAATTAGTACGGTTGTTGAGTTGTTTATGAGCTTCATTTAGATATATTGCCCTGTCCCAGAGGACAACATTTCCACCTTTATCTGCATTTCTCACAATACACTTACCTTTAGATTTTAATTTAGTAATTAATGCAGAGTATTCTATTTCATGCTGTGTGAAATTTTTATGTTGAACACTGGTACACTTTTCCAAATTTTTTAAGTCATTTATGACTAGCTCATTATACACATCAATTGAGTCCCTTGCAGTAGTAGGCATAAATTTCGAATTGAGCCGAAAATTAGTAGATATAGTTCCTTCATTATCTAGTTCTTGTTCTCTTGCCAGTTGCATTGCTTGACTGTTTGATAAAGAACAAATTTGATCTTGACTTGAATCCACTGGTGCATCTTGCAATTCTGTATTACTTCTAAGTTCTCGGTCCATATTTCCCAACTCAAACATTAAATCCATGTCGGATACCGCGAGACTGCTCGTTTGCATGGATGAATCTGACATCACTTGAATTTTGACATCTTTTTTAGTTTGACTTTGTGCAAAGAATTTCTTCAATTTTAAGGATCTTATAAATTTGAAAGTGTCTACCCTGGTTGCCACATAGTTGAACTCTGCTGGAGGGCAGTATGACAATCCCAGTCGCAAAATGTTCTCTTCTTTTTGTGTTAAGCTGACATCTGTTAAGTTTATGATAGAGCTTTCATTGGCCATTGATTCATTGCTTTCTATTTGTTCCCTTTGGCACTGGACATGCTGGCATTGTTTGGCCCCTTTGCGCCTCTGTTGCCTCTGCCTCTTCCTCTTGGTTTGTTTTCGTACTGAGGTTTGGGTCTGGGTCGAAGATTGAAGTTTTTTTCTTGTTCTAAAAAACTGAACTCTTTGATAACAGAAGGTGCAGCTTTCAATGGTTGACGACTTTGTCCTTCCTCTAAATCAGTGTCAATTTCTGAGCTCTGTATACTGATCACCTCTGATTGCACCTCTGCTCTTGCCTGCGACATCGGGTTCATTCTCTGTTTTCTCAAGGTGTTGAATTTTTTGGCAAAGGTGTAAATCTGCCCTCGATCGTAGTCGTTCTTATCTCTAATGAATTTTTGCGCTTTTCTTTCCTTGATTGTTGTTTCCAACTTCTTTAAATGTTCAGACATTTCTTTTGTAAATTTAATGATAAATTCTTGATCTCCTTCTTTAGACAGCATTTCAAGAATCTGGGCTATTTCTTCCAAGATTTTTTTCCGGTCAATATCAGCATATTTAATTAAAATTGCTAACATATT
This sequence comes from Triturus cristatus, assembly GCF_964204655.1. Classification (NCBI taxonomy): domain Eukaryota; kingdom Metazoa; phylum Chordata; class Amphibia; order Caudata; family Salamandridae; genus Triturus; species Triturus cristatus. The sequence continues at coordinate 725,391,106 of NC_140586.1, forward strand.
CCGTGATGCGTCCTGGTTATTTTCTGCCCATTCTAATAGCATGTTGGGATTAGGGTCTTCGTACGTTGGTGCTACTAAGATGCGTAGTCCCCGCGGGATTCGTTTCACCTAGAGGTAGCGTTGGAGGGATTTTGCCTCCCACCATTTCGAAAGTTCACTCCGCTTAAGTTTTTCTAAGCGCCTCAATCGCGTTAAGGTATCTGAAACTACTTCAGTAGCTTTTTGACTTCCTGTTTTTTTAGTAGATACACTTGTGTCATCAAAAATGGAGAGTGCAGCTTCCTCTCTTTCTTTTAATTCCGCCGCTGACATTATGTATTGCAAACCTAGGCGTTGATGCCTATGGCCAGAAACCGCCAGTCTCTATAAGCTATCTGCTGATAAAGAGTGTAAATATTATAACTGACTTCCCCGTTTCCCGCACTGTGCTCGTAGGCGCTTCCTACATGGGAATACTGTCGCGTCTCGTGCCGGTCCTCCGACTCAGCTGCGATCGTTACCAGATCCCAGGAGCTGTTCTGCCAAGTAATGGATGCTTGTAACCAGCTTCCTCCTTAATCCACAGTGCGGGGGGGCGGTGAGCACAAACATTCGCTATTCTTTTCCTCGGTACAGCCGCCGCTCACCAAATCAACGGGTGCGTCGTCGAAAAGGACCACCCAGGAAGGGTCCATAATATTTTCTCTTTCCTTCTCACAACGACAAAGATTGACGACGCTGTGTTCTGGCCAAGTATTTTATTGGGGCAGCTTGGAAGGACGCGTTTCGCCTGCCCAGCAGGCTTGTTCACCAATAGTTTAACCATTTTCAAATCGGCCATTTAAACCGCAGTGCATGAATACATTGTCACGTGATACAATACAGCTGTATCAATTTAAATTTAACTAAATTGAACGATATCTCTGTTACGCGTCAGTAACAATTTAATTGACGTTTTCATTGATAACTGAATGTGTCATACCCACTAGGGTTTAAATGTTTTTACTCGTTTCAGCCAATGTTTCCCACTAGGGTTGAATTTTTTGTGCCAGCGTGATCCAATAAGAAGAGTGCGTGTGACTTATTCGGTGGCATAAAGTTTTATTGAAGCCAAAAAATGAATTTCAAGAGTTTGTCTTGCGATCTGCTCAATATTTTAACTTGCATTTGTTGATGTATAAACAACTACCTAACCAATGTACGAATACATGTAACAATTTCTTCATGAAACGATCAGTTGAAACTAGAGGTGTTCGATATTAAGAACTACTAGTCTGTTGTTTAACACACTGCAATTGTAGTTGTATCACGTGCCAATGTATTCATGCACTGCGGTTTAAATGGCCGATTTCAAAATGGTTAAACTATTGGTGAACAAGCCTGCTGGGCAGGCGAAACGCGTCCTTCCAAGCTGTCCCAATAAAATACTTGGCCAGAACACAGCGTCGTCAATCTTTGTCGTTGTGAGAAGGAAAGAGAAAATATTACGGACCCTTCCTGGGTGGTCCTTTTCGACGACGCACCCGTTGATTTGGTGAGCGGCGGCTGTACCGAGGAAAAGAAAAGCGAATATATATATATATATATATATATATATATGTCACAGAAACCTGCTCTCGCTTCAATGAACCAAAGCAGAATTGCTTTTGAGCAAGGGGAGCTGCATATCAGCAGCTCCCCTTGCTCAAAAGCAATGCTGGCACCCGCAGGAGGCGGGGAGGCGGCGGGACTGTTGGGGCATTGGGGCTCCCCCACGGTCCCCAACAGAGAGGCCAGTCCCCAGGGCATGGGGTCCCCAGGGCCAGAAGTGGCCTTGGGGGACCCCTCCTAAATAATAAATACATTTTTTAAAAATGGAAAGGCCAGCCCCAGGGGATGGGGTCCCCGGGGCCTATTTTGGCCTCGGGAGGGGGGCCCACGTGGCCCCTTCACATTTTAAATATTTTTAACATAAATAGGGGTCAGGCCCTGGGGGATAGGGTCCCCAGGGCCCAAAAAATAGTAAAAGAATGGGGGTCACACATCTCCCCTTCTTAAAATTCAAATGAAGCCACATCTCTCCGGAGGCCCGCCCCCTCCCTACACCACTCTGCAAACGCGCCCCGTGGTGCGTTATGAGTTGGGGAATTAATTCCCCTTGAATCCTGGGGGATCCTGGGGGCCAACTAGCCCACCAGGTACCTCCCATATACCCCACAGAGCAGTGTTGCAGAGAGGTGGTCCGAGGCCATGCCACTTTTTACACCACTCTGCAAACGCGCCTCTTGGTGCACTGGTGGTGGGGCGATGAGGTCCTCTTGTGTCCTGAGGACCTTAGGACACAAGTGTACTTCATCCCCCGAGCAGTAGTGCACCAAGAGAGGCCTTTGCAGAGTGGTGTTAAAAGGGGGCATGGCCGCAGACCACCTCTCTGCAATCCAGCTGTGTGGTGCTTATTGGAGGTACCTGGTGTGCTAGTTGGCCCCCAGGGACCCTCAGTATTCAAGGGGACTTAATCCCCCAACTTAGAACGCGCCAGGGGGTGCGTTTACAGAGTGGTGGAGAAAAAAGTCGTAGCCTTTGTCCACCTCTCAGAAATCCCACTGTGTGGGGCTTACAGGAGATAAGAGGTAGGCTAGTTGGCCCCTAAAGGACCCCCAGCAGCTAAGGGGACTTCAATCCCCATCCAAGAGCACACCAGGGAGCGCGTTTGTAGAGTGGTAGGCAAAGGGGGCATGGCCTGCTCTTCGAACTTAGCAATGCTGTTGTGTGGGACTTAGTGGAGGTAATAGGAGGGGTAGTTGGCCCCCAAGGATGTCAGTGGGGGCCAACTACCCCTCGTGTTACCTCCAGTAAGTCCAGCACAGTTGGATTGCTAAGACGTCTTCTGAGGCCATGCCCCCCTTTCTCCATCATTCTGAAAATGCGCCTCTTGGCAGACTACGGGATGGGGGATGAAGTCCAAATTACCCCTGAGGGACTTTGGGGGCCAAGAAGCCCTACTGGTACCTCCTGTAAGCCCTACACACCGGAATTCATGAGCGCTGGTCAGAGGCCCAGCACCCTTTCTCCTTTCACATCTGTTGCCTCATTTGCTTCTTTCTGCACCCCTGTTGTCTTTCACTGCACTTGTCTTTCCTCTTTCTGCACTTTTCTTGCTTCTTTCTACACCCCTGTTACTTCTTTCAGCAATTCTTTTGCCTCTTTGTGCACTTCTCTTGCCTGATTCTGCACCGCTCTTGCCTCTCTTTGCACCTCTGATGGCTCTTTCTGCACCTCACTTGCTCCTTTCTACACTTCTCTTGCTTCTTTTCTTTCTGCACCCCTGTTTCTTCATTCTGCACTTTCCATGCTGCTTTCTGCACCTGTCTTGCTTCTTTCTGCACCCCTGTTGTCTCTTTATGTACCTCTTTTGCCTCTTTCTGCACTTTTCTTGCCTTTTTCTGCACCTCTCTTCCCTCTAATGCATGTCTGTTGCCTCTTTCTCCACCTCATTTGCTTCTTTCTGAACCCCTGATGCCTCTTTCTGCACTCGTCTTCCCTCTTTCTGTACCTTTCCTGCCTGTTTTTGCATCTCACGTGCCTCTTACTGCACTTTTCTTGCTTCTTTCTACACCTCTGTTGCTTCTTTCAGCAATTCTCTTGGCTCTTTGTGTACTTATCTTGAATCTTTCTGCACCTCTCTTGCCTCTTTTTGCACCTCTGTTGGCTCTTTCTGCACCACACTTCTCTTGCCTCTTTCTGCACCCCTGTTACTTCATTCTGCACTTTCCATGCTTCTTTCTGCACCTGTCTTGGTTCTTTCTGCACCCCTGTTGTCTCTTTATGTACCTCTTTTGCCTCTTTCTGCACCTTTCTTGCCTTTTTCTGCGCCCCTCTTCCCTCTCTATGCATGTCTGTTGCCTATTTCTGCACCTCACTTGTCTCTTTCTGCACTTCTCTGGCTTCTTTCTACTCCTCTTTTGCTTCTTTCAGCAATTCTCTTGCTTCTTTCTGCACTTCTCTTCCTTCTTTCTGCATGCCTCTTGTCTCTTTCAGCACCTTTGTTACTTCTTTCTGCTCTTCTCTTCCTTCTTTCTGCACCCCTCCTGCCTCTTTCTGTACCTCTCTTGCATCTTTGTGTACCCCTCCTACCTTTTTCTGCACCCCTTTTACCTCTCTCTCCATCCCTCTTCCCTCTTTCTGCACCTCTGCTGGTTATTTCTGCACTGCTCTTGCTTCTATGTGCACCTTACTTGCCTCTATCTGCACTTCTCTTCCTTCTTTCTGCACCCCTCCTGCCTCTTTCTGTACCTCTATAGCCTCTTTATGTACCTCTCCTACCCCTTTCTGCACCCCTTTTGCCTCTTTTTACACCTCTGTTGGTTCTTTCTGCACTGCTCTTGCTTCTTTCTGCACCTCACATGCCTCTTTCTGCACTTCACTTGCTTTTTTCTGCACCTCCCTTGCCTCTTTCGGAACCTCTGTTGCTTCTTTCTGCACTTCTCTTGCCTCCTTTGCACCTCTTAGTTAGAGGTTTTAATCCCCATGCCCATTTATATACTAAGGCAATACAGGGGAGGTCATGCCGATCACAGCGGTACCCCAACCCATAGTGTAGCCTAGTGTATGTAGGGGTTTTCACTGTATTCTAAGTCTCTTTCAGCATAGCACTGGCTCCGGGCCTGGTTAGTCAGAGTCAGTTACCACCAGTACCCATCAGCAAAAAGTTGGGGGCACAGGATGACTTTCCAACACAGCCTCTTTCTGCTTCCCTGTTGGTTCTTTCTGCAATTCTCTTGCTTCTTTCTGCGCCTTTCTTCCTCTTTCTGCACATGTCCTACCTCTGTAGGCATAGTTAGAAATTAGCATTTAAAAAACCTTTGAAATTCACTGAAAAAAACTAAGGTTTCAGGGCCGTTATTGTTAGAAATTTGCATTTAAAAAACCTTTGAAATTCACTGAAAAAAACATAGGTTTCAGGGATGATATGGTTAGAAATTAGCATTTTAAAAAAATGTAGAAATTCACTGAAAAAACCACAGGTTTCAGGGTTGTTATAGTTAGTTGGACATTTCACTTGTATAAAACCAGAGAAATTTGGCCGTTATAGTTAGTTCCGCTAACTATAACTTGTGCCCCCGCAATGCACTACTGATGACGTCACATTTTATATCATTTATGACATAGTCAGTGACCTCACTGATGACATCTCAAATGACATCACTGATGACATCACTGATGATATCATCCATGTGATAATCTGATGTTCCTCACACCCTAATAAAACTTTTTAAACACCCTCTCTACAGTACAGACTACCAATTTCGAAACCATGGACAAACCAATAGCAGTAAGTACATACCTGCTTAGTAATTCCAAGGTCTGCACACACATCCACTCATTTAGCCATACAGTAACTCATACATGCAGTCACTCATCAATAAAGCACTATCATATGCACTCATACACCTATATATACACTCACACACAGCCACTCATCCATAGACTTACTCATACACTTCCTCAGTCATGCAAAGAATCAATCACACCAATTTACTCACCTATATGGTTATACAGAGACCACCATACTTATTTATACAAATACTAACAGATACTTACTCTTTTATACAATCACTGATACAAGCACACACTCATCCATACAGCCGCTCTCACAATCACTCACTCTCATGTATAGTCATTTATAAACTCCAGCACTCACATATACGACATTTCACATATGTAGTTACTCACACATATACCACTGAGACATCCATTCACTCAGCAACAAACCCATACACACACACCCACCCATACAGCCCTTCACAGATGCACTCTTGAACCCATACACCCAGTGAATCACCCACTCACACATCTATGCACAGAGTCACCCACCCCCACCAACTCACACAGACACTCAGGCACCCATACAGATACTCAGACAACCAATCAATAACCCATATAGACAGTCATGGAGCTACTCACGCAACCCATGCAGCCACTTATACACCAACTAACAGACTGATACAGACATTTACACAGTTTACTCACTAGCCCATGCATTCAGTAAGATACACTTAATCAGTCACGCACCTACTAAATCATCTATTCAGACATGTATACACCCAGTCATTCTTCAATATACCTTGACATATATATATATATATATATATATCAAGCTCAATCCCCGCCTTAACTCCCTTGCACTCTCGATCGGGTGCTTTAGTGGTGCGGTGACGGAAACCGCACGGATCAGCAATCCATAGCTCACGGCACAAATAAATGGACCAAGCACTCACAGGAACGGATAACCCAAGGTTTATTAATGGGTTATTCACACGACCAGACGCGTTTCAGCTATCGCCTTTGTCAATGGTAGCCGGCGCCGGTCTGAGACACGCTTAAATCAATATCCACTGTTAAACATAAACAAAGGACACCAACCATACTTTGGTCATTGGTGTCGGCCATTACTGAACATGTTGTTTGTTACAACCAAACCAAATAGATGAATGAAAACGTAAATTAGTTTCAACAAACTTATAGCCCTGGATGGGCTTAATTGTGCAAACCACTATTTGTTTAAATAAACACAAGTTTCTACATGCATAACTATCTTGATTTCCGCCCTGAATGGGCTTGAATTCATTATGCTTTTCAGTACATTAATTAACAGTGATAATCAATAGTCACATGTATCAATATTGAAAGATTGATTCTACCCTAATAAGATACTAGTGACATTGATACAATGAAGACATATTTACATAAAGAACAAGCAGCATAGGTAAGTATAAACATATTTAACATTACAGATGCACTGCCATTTCCTCACCACTGTTGAGACCTCCCGGTTTTTTAGTCTGATTGTCAATAATATGTCTTGACTCTAACCTACATAATGACAGCTTCCTGTTCCCCCCTCTAACATTCAGAGGTACTTGATCAATACAGAAAAAACTTAACTGGTCCCTGTTGCTGTTGTGGCACTCCTCAAAGTGTCTGGCCACAGGATAAGTGGGATCCCTGTTCTGTATTGCCCTAAGGTGTTCCAGAATTCTTATCTTAGTGGGATGGATCGTGCTGCCGATGTACCGTAGGCCGCACGGACATACCAAGCAGTACACCGTGTGGCTGGTGTTACAGTTCATCAGGCTCTTGATTTTAATGGGTTCTTTAACTCCTGGTATTGAGTATTCTAGCATCTTTTTGCTGTTTTTGCATGCCCTACATTTAAGGCATGGAAAGAAACCCACCACTCCCCCAAAAGGTGGAATTCTACTCTCATTCCCACAGTGACTCTGGACTAGAGTATTTCTTAGGGATCTTGCTCTCCTGAATGTGATTAAGGGTACTCTAGGAAGATCCCTCCCTATTGTAGGATCTGACCTCAAGACATGCCAATTTGTTGCAAAGATTTTTCTTATAGCGAAGGCATCTTCTGTGTAATCAGTGATCATCCTAAGATTATTAGTTGCAACAGCCTTAGGTATTTTGCGATCACTACTCGCTATTAGATCTTTCCTAGATTTTTTGTCTGCTTTAGATTTGGCTTCCACCAATATGTCTTTGCAATAGCCTCGGGCCTTTAGTCTATTCATGCTTTCTGCTGCAGCCTTTTCAAAATCGCATTCGCGTGTGCAGTTCCTTTTTATCCTGAGCAGTTCGCCATACGGGATACTGCTGATAGTTTTCCCTGAATGGCAACTGCTAGCTTGTAGAATAGAATTTCCTGCAGTTGGTTTCCTGTGCAGAGATGTGCACAGTCTTCCATCTGCAGTAAAGACTTTGAGGTCTAAGAAATTGACAGTTTCCTTACTGACTTCGCCTGTAAATCTGAGATTCAAGTTATTGGTGTTCAGGATTTGGATATACTCTCTGGCTGACTGTTCTGTACCATTATAGATGATAAAAAGGTCATCTATATACCTACTCCAGCTTATTACATTGCTGGTCCAGGCCACATTGCTTTCTGCCCAGGCTACCTGCTTCTCCCACCAGCCCACGAACAAGTTCGCGTAACTGGGGGCGAAGCAGGTGCCCATCGCAGTACCATGGATTTGTTTAAATAGCTGTTCCTGGAAGAGAAAAATATTATTTCCCAGACAAAACTCCACAAATTCCAGTATCATTTTGTTGTGTTCAGCCATATTGATCGATCTTGTACCCAAAAACCATTTGACTGCTTCCATTCCCTGTAAGTGGTCAATGCTGGTGTATAAACTTGATATGTCAAGTGTGATCATTACATAATTCACATCCCAGATTAAGTTCTCCAATTTAATCAGAAAGTCTTTAGTGTCTCTGATGTAAGAAGACAATTTCTTTACAAAGTCAAAAAGAAAATAGTCCACAAACCTTGACATGTTCTCTGTGAGGCTTCCCAATGATGACACGATTGGGCGGCCTGGTGGACAGGTTGCATGTTTGTGCAGTTTTGGCAGATGGTAGAAAGTCGGTATGCGGGGGTATTTGCATTCTAGAAATGCATACTCCTGTTTCTTAAGCATGCCTCTGTGAAGCCACTTGTTCAGTAGTGACCGATGAGCGTGAACGCTCTCTTCAAAAATTCGTTTTGTCACCCTTACATAATTAGTTTCATCATTAAGTTGTGATAAGGCTTCCTTTATGTAGTAATCCATCGTCATTAGAACTACATTGCCACCCTTGTCCGATGGTTTGCAAATAATGGTCTTGTCCTCTTTCAGGTTCTTTATTGCTTGCCTTTGTAGTTCCGTTATATTGCTTTTATTTCTTCTTTTAGTGTTTGAATTACGAAGTTTTAGTAATTCCCTAGTCACACTGTCCATGAACACATCTATGGAGTCCGCTGGCATTAATGGACAGAATTTCGAGTTTGGTTTAAAGGGGCTGCCTGGATTAATTTGTATCACTCCTGTTTGATTGATGTTCAACATTGATGGTTGGACACATGTCGTAAGGTTACCTTCATCCGCCAAATCATTCAATACAGCCAAGGTCTCAATATCGTCAGCTGTGAGATTGTCCATGTTGGTTGTGTCTTCCGCTGCTCGTGTTGGGGCTAGGCGTTCTTTGCTTTTGAAGTATTTTAGCAACTTCATTTTCCTCCCAAATTTAAATAAGTCAATTTTGGTTTGTGTATATTCCGAGGTTTTGGTAGGACAGAAACTCAGACCCAGTTGTAAAACCTCTACTTCTGCCTTAGTAAGTCTTCTTGGCGTCAGATTTACAACTGTTAGTCTTTCCTCATCTAGCGTTTGTTCCATTGCTTTCTGCTCCGTGTCACTCTTGGGGAGGCGATTCTGGCGCTTGTGCCATCCACCTCTCCTCGTCCGGCGTTTGCCTTTTTCGTTCTTTGTTGCTGTTTCTCTGGTGGCTTGTCTCTCCCTCCTTTGCCCCATGTTATATATATATTCACTGAAAAAACCATAGGTTTCAGGGGCGTTATAGTTAGCTGGACTTTTCACTCGTACAAAACCATTGAAATTCCCCCGTTATAGTTAGTTCAGCTAACTATAACTTGCGTGCCCGCAATGCACTGCTGATGACGTCACATATTACATCACTCATGACATGGTCAGTGACATCACTCATGACATCACTGATGACATCTCAAATTACATCATCCAGTGAATGTGTGTTTTTCTGAAAATTACATATGTTTTATATATGTATATCTCAAGGTCGATGGAAGAATAAATGGGTATATAAGTGTCTAAATGGATGATTTGTTTTTGAAAAATTGATTGTATAACTGACTGATTAAGTGTATCTTAGTGAATACATGGCTTAGTGAGTAATGTTTAAATATGTAAATCTCTGTATCAGTCTCTCACTTTGTGTATAAGTGGCTGCATGGGTTAGTGAGTAGCTAAATGAGTGTCTATATAGGTTATTAGTTGGTTTTTTGAGTATCAGTATGAGTGTCTGAGTGTCTGTATGGTTCGGTGGGGGGTATTACGTAGTGCATAGGTGCATGAATGAGAGACTCACTGTTTGTATGTGTTGAAGACAGCATGTGTGCAGGACTGTATGGGTGGATGAGTGTGTTAGTGAGTGAATGACTGTCTCAATAGTGTCTTTATGAGTAACTACATATGTTTTAAACTAGTATATGTGACTATTGGTGTATATAAATGAGTATATGTGAGAGATTGGAAGAGTTCCTGTATGAATAAGTATGTGTTTCTATAAGTGATCATTTAAAAGACTAAGTATGTGTAAGTTTCTGTAGAAGTAAGTGTGGTGGTGTGTGTATAACTGTATATGCAAGTAAATGGATGTTTGATTCTTTATTAGCATGAGTGACTGTGTGTGAGTAACTCTATGGATGAGTGGCGTTGTGTAACAGGATGTATAGGTGCATGAGTACATATGATGAGTGAGTACATGTATGAGTGACTGTATAGGACTGTTGGTGAATGAGTGGATGTGTATGTGGATCTTAGAATTACTGAATAGGTTGTTGTAACTGGTATTGGTATGTCCATTGTTTTGGAAATTTTAGTTTCTATTTTTGAATGTGTGTATTAAAGGTTATATTAGGGGGAGAGGAGGTCTGCCACTCTATCACAAGGATGATGTCATGAGTGATGTCATGAGTGATGTCATCAGTGATGTAATGAGTGATGTCACTGACCATGTCATGAGTAGGGGTGGGCGGAATTTGCGAAATTAACTTTCGCAAATTATCGCGAAAATGTTTAAAATTATTGCAAACAAGCGGAAATATCGCGAAGATGCGTAAGTTTTTTTCCGGCACGTTCGCGAGATTTTCTGCATGGTTGCGGGTCGCCAACTTACCCATGTGGTTGCTTGCGGGCGCGGCCATCTTGTTTTGAGTTGTCTCGCGGTGCATGATCGCGAGAAGAAAGACGTGATCGCGCGACGCATGACGTCACTGCGGGCGCGAACTGTCGCGAGACAGCGCAAATGGCTAAAAACAATACAACATCTCATGGAGAACGCGACCGGATCAAGAAAACTTGTCGGCGAACGCAAGGATTCAGGTAAGGCGATCGCGCGCGCGAGAATGTATTATTGTACAGCGCGAGCAAGAAACAAATTATCGCCAAGCTGCGGAAACCGGAATTTTTGACATTTTCGCGCTCTCCGCGGAACGCGAAAATGTCAAATTATCGCAATTTCCGCGAACGGAACAAAATTTTCGCACAGGCCTAGTCATGAGGGATGTAATATGTGACGTCATCAGCAGTGCATTGCGGGCACGCGAGTTATAGTTAGCTGAACAAACTATCACGGGGGAATTTCAATGGTTTCGTACGAGTGAAAAGTCCAGCTAACTATAACGCCCCTGAAACCTATGGTTTTTTCAGTGAATTTCTAAGGTTTTTTAAATGCTAATTCCTAACTATAACGTGCCTGAAATCTATGGCTTTTTCAGTGAATTTCAAAGGTTTTTTAAATGCTAATTTCTATCTATGCCTACAGAGATAGGACATGTGAAGAAAGAAGAAAAAACGCACAGAAAGAAAAAAAAAGAAATGCAGAAAGAAGCAACAGAAGTCCTCAAAGCCTTGTTGCAAAATCATCCTGTACCCTCAACTTTTTCAGACGGATACTGGTGGTAACTGAGTCTGACTAACCAGTCCTAGAGCCAGTGCTATGTTAAAAGACACTCAGAATACAGTGAAAACACCTACATACACCAGGGAACACTATGCGTTGGGGTCCCCCTGTGATTAGCATGACCTCCTCTGTAAGCTCCTAGTATATAATAGGGCAGGGGATTAAAACTACCTCTTAAAACGCACCACAGGGCGTGTTTGCACACGTCACCTCAGGCCCGTCCCTTCCCTTCCCTACTGTGTAAACACGCCCTGTGGCTATCTTAAGTTAGGAGATTAAGTCCCCTTGGATCCTGAGGGTCCCTAGGGTCCAACTAGAACACTATGTACCTCCAGTAAGTGCCACAGAGCTGCGTTGCAGAGAGATGTAAAACGGGGCACGGCCTAGAACACCTCTCTGCAACGCAGCGCAGTGGTGCTTACTGGAAGCACCTGGTGGGCTAATTGGCCCCCAGGGTCCCTCAGGATTGAAGGGAAATTATTTCCCCAACTTAAAACGCGCCACAGGGCGTGTATGCACACGTTAACTCAGGCCCCGTCCCCTCCCTTCACCACTGTGTAAACACGCCCTGTGGCCGTTTTTAGTTGGGAGATTAAGTCCCCTTGAATCCTGAGGGTTCCTAGGGGCAAAATAGCCCACTAGGTACGTCCAGTAAGCGCCATTGCAGAGAGGTGTAAAAAGGGGCACGGCCTGCACCACCTCTCTGCAACGCAGAGCAGTGGCGCTTACTGGAAGCACCTGGTGGGCTAGTTGGCCCCCAGGGTCCTTCAGGATTGAAAGGGAATTATTTCCCCATCTTAAAACGTGCCACAGGGCGTGTTTGCACACGTCACCTCAGGCCCCGTCCCCTCCCTTCACCACTGTGCAAACGCCCCCTGTGGCCGTTTTAAGTTGAGAGATTAAGTCCCCTTGAATCGTAAGGATCCCTAGGGTCAAACTATCCCACTAGGTACCTCCAGTAAGCGCCACAGAGATGCGTTACAAAGAGGTGTAAAAAGGGACGTGGCCTCAGAACACCTGTCTGCAACGCAGCTCCCTGGCGCATACTGGAGATACCTGTTGGGCTAGTTGGCCCTCAGGGACCCTCAGTATTGAAAGGGAATTAATTCCTCAACCTACAACTGGCCAGGGGGTGCGTTTGCAGAGTGCTGCAAGGAGGGGGCGTGGCCTCTGGCACGATGCCGGTCTTTTATTTATTTTATTTTTTTAAGAAGGAGGGCTGTGTGGCCCCCCTTCTTCCTCTAATTTATTGGCCCTGGGGACCCCATTGTGGACCCCATCCCCCAGGGCCTGCACCCTAATTTTTTGTTGTTGAAAAAAATACATTTGGAAGGGAGCCGCGTGGCTCCCCTCCCAAGGCCTTAACCGGCCCCGGGGACCCCAACCCCCGGGTCATGGCCTATTTTTTTTAATTCTTTATGAGGGGGGCTGTGTTGCCTCCTCCTCAGGCCACTTATGGCCCCGGGGACCCCGTCCCCCAGTGCCAGCCTTTGTTTTTTATTATTTTAAAAAAATATATATTTATAGAAACACCTAGGACATGCTGGACAAACCGTATGTACCTATCACCATGATGATTTGCGTGATATTCATTAAAAGGCGACTATGCATACAATGAATCCACGTGGAATGTATTTACACCGCTAGTGAAGCTCTGAGGTGTCTGACGCCCTACCGTGCCTAATCCTGGCGCCCCCGCCGGTGGGTACTCTCCAAGTAGACACCCTTGTAGTTTATTTATACAAACATGGGTAGCTATTGACGGGCACATTTAATACACACGCACACCAAGACATTCAAAGGGGATTCGACAAAAATTCGACCAAACTATGCAAGAAACTGTTGCGAAAACCTGAATGCAGCAGAATGCAATCCCTGGTCAAGTTGGTATTGCATTCAGAATATAAAACTCCTCAAGTATACAACTGCGATTGGCATTATGTGCTTTATTTTCAGAGATTAATGTTGGTTGATTGGTTTTAATGGCAAACCTGTATTTATTGCGCTTCTTTACTTACTATTAGCATCATGTTGCAATTGCAGGTATCAATGTTTGTTTCCTAACCATGATGGCAAGGTGACACTCGTTTCACGAGTCATGGCACATGTTGTGCACGTGTTAAACGTTTTGTTATGCTGAAACTTCAAGACACATGCTTTGCACGTGTCAACTGTAGATCGCTCCGTGCGTATGCTAATTACGAAGGCACACCCAGGACACGTTTGAGGAGCCTTCGCATAATCCCAACCAAAGGTATTTAAGCCCCCACCCACTTATTCCCGATGCTTCGCTTCCTGCTGGCAGAACTCACCTGACTCCGTTCTCCGGATGCAGCTCCAGTCCCGCTTCGGTCCTGATCCTCCCACGTCTTCCGATCTGATTCCAGGGCTGCAACACTTCCTGATTCCTCGAGGGCGCTTCGGAATAGAAGGTCCGGCTGGATCTTCTTCCGCTCCCACGGCGCTCTTCAGTTTCTTCGACGCTCCGCTTGCGGTGACCTAAGAGAGGAAAAAACAACAGGGAAAAGATCAGTAAACAAACCGGCGCCCAGCAACCCTCACAAACCCGGGTAATTTGTAACGCAAGGTAAGAATCTTCATTCTGTTTTGACATTTAAAGAACCAAGGCACGTAACTGAGACAAAAGCAGCTTTCGAAGGCTGAAGGAGCCGTTTCAGGATAACGTGAAGTCTTTGACTGAATCTTTATTATTTATGACTCAAAGTTCAACAGCAGCTTTTACGAACATTTTCGCATTGAACTGGAAAGAAAAGACTTTAACATGGGAACAGTGTGTGCAATTATTTACATGTAAAAGAACTCACTATTAGTTAGTATAATTCTTTATTTTTTTTTAGAATCATTTTGAAAACAGCAGCATGATTGATATGTTGTTATTTAGAATATTGTTTTATGTATAAAAAGGCCCGGCATTGTTAAAGGCACCCAGAAGAAGGCACTTTTCCTGGAATAGAGAGTAACCTCTGGAAAAAGCTTAAATGGTATGTGAAGAAAAGAAGCAAACACATGAATCTAGTGCTTGAATTGTTTACTCAAGGTTATGTTAATGTTGTTGATGGCTTACATGTATCTCTGATCCTCCCCAGTAGATTCATCTCACAAGTTGCGTAGCTAACAAGAACCAGTTGAAGTTCCAAGTGGCGCAATTAGAGAGAACAAACATTCCGATCATCCCCCTGTCCCTGAAGAATACCCAGAAGAGGATCCTGACGCGAATCCAGTGTTTGTCTTCTTCTCTCTCTCTCTCTCCCAATTCCCCCCTTCCCCCTCGAGGGTCCATCTGGGTGACAAGTGCCAATACCTTGTTGCCTCGGTGGGCTTCAGAGGGAGTTGGGATCAAGCAGCATCGGAGAAGGAACAAACCGGAGCTCAGGTGGGTGACTTCATAACAGAAACGCCCCTCACGGTTAATAAAACACACATCCACCGCCGGATGTGTAATACTTTTTATTTTACTCTCTGGAAAGGAGACAAACCTCACTTGAGAGTCACAGCGTGCTCCTGGCTCAGGCCAATGCTGTGTTACACCCACCAGTGCCTGCCGAGTGCCACACACCTCTGTGTTGTATTCCACCAGCTAGTGCGTATGCTATGACACTCTCTAGCCCATGTGCACTGTAATACCACCCCGTGAATATGTCATGCCACACTTGCCTTCGCACGGATTATATTACCCCATCTAACGTGCCTTCCTCGAAGCCTATGTTATAACGCACAGCGCTATGCCATACATATTACAATCTGGGATCCATATCTTTGTCACAGTGCATATGCAACGTTACACTCCCCAGCACATATTTCATATTACAACTTTAGAGACTAGTTAGGTTACACAACACTGCCCTGTGCATATTACACGCCAAGGCGCATATCGCATAGCATGCGCTAGTGCCTGTGCTATCTCCCGCTCTCCAATGAATCTTTCATTGCGCACAATGTATTACATATTATATTTCACACCCCGGTTCATCTTATATCACACTTTTAGGTGCATAGTTTATACCAAATACTATATCTAGTTTTCATTTTCAATCGTGCTCTCAGGACTATGTTCTATATAACACTGAGTCCACCTACCCTTTTCACCGGCATTACATCTTGCGATGGGGGGTGGAGGGTCAGGGGGTGTTTCTGCCAAGTGAGCCCAGAGTCACAGTCACAAACGTCCTCTTCTTCCTGAATAAAAGTGAGATTATGCTGCATACTTGTTCATATTTTAAGTAGTTCGCACAGACACACATTTTAAAAACAATAAAGTTCCTAATACCCACCTTCTCTGAACAGTTAACTTGCTGCCCCATCCACCTCCTCCCTATCCTCTGTTGTCTGAATCCATGGACTAGCCTCCTCCCTCCTGCCATGCATGGTCTGATGTGCTGCCACTGCCCTCCATTTAGCATGATGTACCAGTCCACTCCTCCTGCCCTCCATTGCCCAATTCTATGCCCCATCATTGACCTCCTGCTTAGCCTCTGTGCTTAGCTTGCTGCCCCTATTCTCCTTCCCCCTGCCCTTCGATGTGTTTGTGCATGCCCCTGCTCCATCCTTTTTGCCCAATATGTTCCATGGACCTGCCACTCCTATCTACTCTGTGTGTTCTGTTGAGCTGACACTCCCCTCCCACCTGCATTGTCAGATGACTGTAACCTGTCCCTGCCACCTCCACCCTAATTTAATTTAATTTAATTTAACTGTGGGTTTATATAGCGCTAGAATCAACTCCCGGAGGAGTACCGCTGCGCTTCGACCGCTGGGGAACCCGTCCTGGCTCACCCTGAGAGATGGTCCCTAATGGGTATCTCTAAGGTGCGACCAAGCATCCCCGGCGGTCTGGGGGGGCCGTTGTGAAGATGAGGCAAGCTAATGCCCAGAGTTGCCGAGTGTGGTCCCTGACTGGAGTAGGCACCGAGGCGAGAATTATCGAGCCCGCTGACCCTGGTCCACGACCCTGCCGCGTCGGGAATCGAACCCTGGTCCCGGGCCGTCCTCTGCTTACGGGTCTGCCGCCTCTAACCAGTGAGCCACACCTCTCCACCCTGCCTGTCCACATGCCATGCCCCTATCCCCTTCCTCATGTCCTCCATGGTCCATTTTACTGCCACACCCTTCTGCCCTCCCTGGTCTGTTGTGCTGCAACTGCTCCTCCTGCCTGCCCCACGCGGTCTGTTGTGAGGCCCCTTCCCCTGAACTCTCTTGTCTGTGTCCAGGTCCTGACCCTCCCTTCTATCCTCCATGGTCCTTTGTGCATGCCCCTGCACCCTCCTTCTTGCCCATCATAGCCATTGTGCTGCCACTAAGCTTCCCGCTTGCCATGCATGCTCTTCTGTGCTGCCATGGCCCCTCCCACCTTCCCTGGGTGGTCAGCTAGCTGCCCCTGAACCCCTCCCACCTTCCCTCCATGGTCTGTGTGTATGCCATCATAGTCTCACAGTTGCTCTCCATGGTGTATCTTGTTTCTAGTGCCCATATTGCCTGACCTCCATGGTCATCTTGCTGCTCCTGCTATGCCCCCTTGCCCCCAGCCCTCCATGTGCAGACCCCTATTCCCTCCCTCCTGGCTTGTCTGTTCCATTGTAATGCCCCTGATCCGTCCCTCCGGCCCTTTATGGTCTGTTATGCTGCAGCTTTCTCTCCTGTATGTCCATTATGTTCAGCAAGCTACCATTGCCTCTTTCCCCTCTGTTCTCTGTTGTCCATGTGCATGGTCCTGTCCCCTCCCTATTGCTTTCTATGGATTGTTGTGCTACACTCCCGTCCCGCATGCCCTGTGTGGTGTATTGTGCTGCTGCAAACCCTGATGCCTGCCCTGTAGGGTCAGTTTGGTGCACCTCTCCATGTCCCTCCTGTCTTCTATTATCCGAGTCCAAGTCCCTACCCCAATTCCTCCTGC
This sequence comes from Triturus cristatus, assembly GCF_964204655.1. NCBI lineage: Eukaryota > Metazoa > Chordata > Amphibia > Caudata > Salamandridae > Triturus > Triturus cristatus. Next base: position 725,408,525 of record NC_140586.1, read on the forward strand.
CTACCATGATCCAATGTACCATACTTGCGAACATTTTGAACTTGGTAAGAGGGAGATTTTGAAAAAAAACTGGGGCATTGATTTTCCCTTTTGAGTTACATTGAAAAAGAGGAGATTGTAGACAGGAGACAGATCAAATAAAGCCCATTTGAGCTTAAAAACATTGGACGTTTCCTGGCTGAAACGGGTCTGTTGACATGTATGGTTGTACTACCACTGCCTCTTCCTTCTGCCCACAATGGTCTATTATATTGCCACAGCCTCTCTTGCCAGTCCTATATTGTTGGATTGTTGCCTCTGCACACCTTTCCACTGCCCTCTATAGTCTGTTGTGCTGCCATTGCCCTTCCTGCCTGCCCAGTGTGGTAAAATTGTTGCCTCTGCACTCTCCTACCTGCCTTCAATTTTCAGAGTCCGTGCCCCTGGCCTCTGCCTCTCAACAGTATCCCAATGAACAACTAGATTGCTAGCATTCTATATTTATTACAAAAGTGTGGAACGCCTGATGTCATCTTGATGTAATAAAAACTGTAATACCTAGAGCATTTCCTTTAGAAATTACATATATGAGAGGGTCTTATTTGCATCAAAATTATGGTTAGTGCTCTAAAAAACTAAAATGAGGACATATTTTCTGAGTTTTCAAATAGCGACAAAGAACTTTATGTTTTTTTATCCAGTTGACCACTTGATTAAATGTTGCACTTAGGGGAGAGGATGTGGTGTTACTTCCAGAGCTGCAGACTTTGCAACTGGGGAAGCAGGTTGGAGTTTCTGCTTCAGCTCAACATTCTGTGATTCTGGTCAAATCACTTAATCTCCCAATGTCTACAACCAAAATGAATTTGATCTTGTGTGATGTAACCAATGCTCATGTAAAGCACTCCAATACCTGACAAGTCTGCACTATATAAAACTGCAAATACACAAAAATAAGTGTTTTGCACACTTCTGTCATTGGGCTACATATGGGCTACATCTGGGTGATATTTGTGCTGCATTTGGGCTCTTTTGTTTCTGGTGGCCATCTTGGGAGATATATTTGTTATGAAGTTTACTAATTTCCTCATTTACTGCTGTCCTCTCAGTAGGAAATGCTTTCAGTTTTTTACTTTGATTCCATCAACAAGGTATTCAGATATGTCACACATTTGCCATAATTTCTGAATGTTAGCACTCTAGTTGCTCATTAGATCACTGTAGTAAAGCTACTGCTCACCACGGAAGTCTGCTGCTGGTATTAAAAGTGCATGTTTCAGTCTGCATATCAGAATTGTTTAATGAAATAGAAGAGGATTTGAGAAGTCACTCAAAATGTGCCCTAAATTTTCTTTCTTCAGCACTAATCATAATTTCTATGGCAAAATGAACCCCCTCATTGTGTTCCTTTTTGAATTAAATGTTTTAAGTGTTATCAGTTTATTCCAATCAAGATGGCTTCAGGTGTGCCATACTTTTGTCATAAGTAAGACAGTAAGCGCTCTAGTTGTTCTTAAGAACACTCTGGGGCATTCTGTCATTGGGCTATACTTGGGCTACATCTGGGTGATATTTGGGCTACATTTGGGCTCTTTTGTCTCTGGTGGCCATCTTGGGAGATTTATTTGTTATGAAGTTTCCCAATTTCCTCATTTACGGCATTCTCCTCTGTAGGAAATACTTTCAGTTTTTTACTTTGGTTCCATCAAGAAGGCATTCAGATGTGTCACACATTTGCCATAATTTCTGAATGTTAGCACTCTAGTTGCTCATTAGATCATTGTAGTAAAGCTACTGCTCACCAGGGAAGTCTGCTGCTGGTATTCAAAGTGCATGTTTCAGTCTGCATGTCAGAATTTTTTTATGAAATAGAAGAGGATTTAAGAAGTCAATACGTGCCCTAATTTTTATTTCTGCAGCACTAATCATAATTTCTATGGCAAAATGAACCCCCTCATTTTGTTCCTTTGTAAATTAAATGTTTTAAGTGTTACCACTTTATTCCAATCAAGATGGCTTTAGGTGTGCCATACGTTTGTCATAAGTAGGACTGTTAGCGCTCTAGTTGTTCTTTAGAACACTCTGGGAAGCTGCAGTAGAACAGAAAGGAATCAACTGACAGTCTCTGCCCTTGTTGGATGTACATGTTTTACTGAGAATGTCAGACTTCATTCTCACATGACTGAGAAAGATAATGTGAATTTACAGAAAATATGCTCTCAGTTTCGCTTATAGATGACCTTCCAAACCTCTGTGGGAACAGCATGAGAAAATATTTTTCTCTCAAACATGATTCATGATATCACAGCAGAAGGCTTTTTCACATGGTAAAATCACCTTAGAACACACCACAATTCCTAAAATGAGTATGGTACCATCAACAAATGATTTATAATGTAACTAAAGTCTTAAAACCGTCTATTAACTGCAGTGCTTTTTAATGAGGTGCTATCATGTATATTGGTCCCAAGATGACTGCTAACACTTCTTGGATGAAGTACTGACAGCCAATCAGATCTCACGATGAGATGTGTGGTTAGGCTCCGCCCAGATATCACTAACTTTTTTACCCTAATTTTCTCAGGAACTACTGATGGATTTACACCATTTAAGCAAAAGGCATGAGTCTGAACTGAGGACTACCTCTTTGCCAAATTTGGTGTAATTCCGTTCAGCAGTTTGGGCTGTAGCTGCGTCAACAGGTCCTATGGGAAACAGCTTGGGGAAAATGCGTTTTGGGACCCCCCTTTTTTCTCGGCCCCCGCTAGACGAATCACCGTGAAATTTTCAGGATAGGAGCGGACCGGAGCTCGCCAAAAGTTTGGAAAATTTCGCGAAGATTCCTTAATCGGCGCCAACGTTATTCCAAATAGAATGTTGTGGATTTCCTATGGAAAATAGGTCCATCAGTGATGTCATTTGAGATGTCATCAGTGATGTCACTGACCATGTCATGAATGATGTAATATGTGACATCATCAGCAGTGGATTGCGGGTGCGCGAGATGTAGTTAGTACAACTAACTATATCGGAGGAATTTCAATGGTTTTGTTCGAGTGAAATGTCCAGCTAACTATAACACCCCTAAAACCCATTGTTTTTTCAGTGAATTTCTAAGGTTTTTTAAATGCTAATTCCTAACTATATCAGGCCTGAAACCTATTGTTTTTTCAGTGAATTTCAAAGGTTTTTTAAATGCTAATGCCTAACTGTATCAGGCCTGAAACCTATGGTTTTTTCAGTGAATTTCAAAGGTTTTTTAAATGCTAATTCCTAAGTATATCAGGCCTGAAACCTATGGTTTTTTCAGTGAGTTTCAAAGGTTTTGTAAATGACAATTTTTAATGTATTAATTGTTATACTGATTTTTTTATACTGATTTACTACATTGTTTAAACTGTTTACTTTTAGATATTTTATTTTTTTATTTACATTATACATTACAATACAAAATATACTTTCTCAGAATGAATTACTTTAGTTTAAATACTTTGCAAATAGGCAATAGACTTTTAAGTACAGTAGTTACAGTTGTTGCAATGGGCAAAACAATTTCAAACACAAAGCAACATTGAGCTCAATGTGAATTTCTAGTCAAATGCAATTAGTTACTTTATGGATTACTTTTCTAACCACAGGACTGGATGCTAGATTCAGTCCTTGGACATCTCCTGTAAACAGTTGAGTAAAAGCGTTTTGGTTACAGTAGTGATATTTAAGGATTATTATTGTCTTTTAAAAGTTGACACTTAAAACATTTTTCACATAGAATCACCAAAGATATCCTATGGCAGAAAATTCACTTAGCAGGTAAGTAGTGTTATCGTTACTTTTTCTTACTCAGTGGTGGATCCTGGATCCAGCATAGGTGAATCTCCTGCAAACAGTTGAAAGAATGTGTTTAAGTCATACAGACGATTTTTCAGGAATATTTGTAGTTTTGTGAAAATAGACACTTAGAAACTTTTCTGCTGAAAACCACACAATGGATTCCTATGGAAGGAAATACAAGTTAATGGTAAGTACGCTTAAAATTATTTTTCAGGGTCAGTGCTGGGCTAAAAGATGCACCACTGGGTTCTCTCCTGAGAACAGTTGAGTAAATCGGAATTCGTAGTTCAGCTGATTTTAGAGGAATATTTGTACGTTTCAAAAACGGACACTTAGAAACTTTTCTGCTGAAAACCACACGATGGATTCCTATGGAAGGAAATACAAGTTACTGGTAAGTACACTTAGAATTACTTTTCAGGGTCAGTGCTGGTCTAAAAGATGGAGCCCTGGGTTCTTTCCTGATAACAGGTGAGTAAATCGGAATTCGTAGTTCGGCTGATTTTAGAGGAATATTTGTACAATGGTAAAGGAAGGGGCGGGGCCTGAGGTGATGTGTGCAAACACGCCAATTTTTAAGTTGGGGAATTAATTCCTCTTCAATCCTGTGGTCCCCTGGGGGCCAACTAGCCCACCAGGTACCTCCAGTATGCATCAGGGAGCTGGGTTGCAGAGCGTTGTTCAGAGGCCATGCCCCTTTTTACAACACTCTGCAACGCAGCTCTGTGGCACTTCCTGGAGGTACCTGGTGGGCTAGTTGGCCCCTAGGGGACCTCTGGATTGAAGAGGAATTAATTCCCCAACTTAAAACGCGCCACAGTGCATGTTTGCACACAAATCTCCTCAGGCCCCGCCCCCTACCTTCACCACTGTGCAAACGCACCCCGTGGCATGTTTTAAGTTGGGGGATTAAGTCCCATTGAATCCTGAGGTCCCCTGGCGGCCAACTTGCCCACCAGGTACCTCCAGTATGCGCCAGGGAGCTGCGTTGCAGAGAGGTGTTCAGAGGCCACACCCCTTTTTACAACACTCTGCAACGCAGCTCTGTGGCGCTTTCTGGAGGTACCTGGTGGGCTAGTTGGCCCCTAGGGGACCTCTCGATTGAAGAGGAATAAATTCCCCAACTTAAAACGCGCCACAGGGCGTGTTTGCACAGTATCACCTCAGGCCCGCCCTCTACCTTCACCACTGTGGCGCGTTTTAAGTTGGGGGATTAAGTCCCCTTGAATCCTGAGGTCCCCTAGTGGCCAACTAGGCTACCAGGTACCTCCAGTAAGTGCCACGGAGCTGCGTTGCAGAGAGGTGTAAAAAGGGGTGTGGCCTCATTTCACCCCTCTGCAACGCAGCCCCCTGGTGCATACTGGAGGTTCCTGGTGGGCTAGTTGGCCCCCAGGGACCCACAGTATTCAAGGGGAATTAGTTCCCCCTCTGCAAACGCGCCAGGGGGGTGGCGGTCCCCGGGGCAATGTGGAGGGAATTGGGTCCCCCACACTTTTTTTATTACTGCCCCCGGGATTTGGCCCCCCAGGGGGCCAATTATCAAAGAAGTGCGGGAGCCCCGCACTTCTTTTTTTTTACATTTTCGGCCGAAATTTGCGCTGCGTGCGCGAATCTTGCCGTTTTTAAAAAAAAATGCTTTTTTTGGCCCTGGGGGTCCTTGTGGGACCTTCTGAGCAGGCCTAGGGGGTCAGGGTGTTTCTACACTGCCCCCTTGTCGCGTTTTTCATGTTTGTTTTATAGGTTTCTTGTGCCTCGGTAGACTTCCTGATCTGGAGTGTTGACAGCCAATTAGAATACAGCTCGTGCACGGCAGGGTGCGCGCTGGGTGCGGGGAGGGTGTGCGGATCCTCCGAGGCCATAGATATATATCTATCTTTTTAACTCTAATTTTCTCAGGAACTACTAAACGGATTTACACCATTTAAGCAAATGGCACGAGTCTGAACTGAGGACAACCACTTTGCCAAATTTGGTGTAATTCGTTCAGCAATTCGGGCTGTAGCTGCGTCAACAGGTCCTATGGGAAAATGCATGGGGAAAACGCGTTTTGGGACCCCCCTCTTTTCTCGGCCCCCGCTTGACGAATCACCGTGAAATTTTCAGGATAGGAGCAGACCGGAGCTGGCCAAAAGTTTGGAAAATTTCGTGAAGATTGAATGTTGCGGATTTCCTATGGAAAATAGGTCCTAACTATATCTACCTACTGGCGACCGCCAGTAGGTAATATATATAAATATATATATATATATATATATATATATATATATATACATGGATTGCACAGCGCGTCGCCCCCCCAGCCTGGATTGTGGTGTAGGCACTGGGGAAAGAGCAGCAGCTGGTCTGCTGATAGAGTTGATCAGCAGCGACGAAGTCAGCCATCGACCACGCCAGTTTGAAGGAACAAGTAGAACAAAGGCTCACTAAGTCAGGGCACAGTTGTATGCACGGGCGGATTATTATACCGCGCTCGCAATTTTGGACCTGCTTGTTCCTTTTGGCGAGATCGTCGCACTGGGTTTATTGAGAGGAACCGTGACTGACATATTGGGAGAGGAAAAGTACTGACTTTTGGGAACGTTCGCTGTCCGTTCTTGATAGCTACGCCAGTCAGCCAATGAGATTCCTCCCCACAGACATTTAAACACCACCCTGCCAAAATCCTCACTTTTGGACTATCCAGCTGAAAAACGGCATTGATAAAGGCATCCACCGAAACGCGTCTGCCAGGAGCTGGTATATGAGGACAACACGTTGTTATTTAAGTGGTAATGGTGGCATTAAAGCTTACTGCAGAGCATCTCCACCATGTGTCTGACCCGGCACTGGTATTGTAGATATATATATATATTCCGATTCTCGCTTGCTACTTCTCCTTCGAACTAGAAAACCAAGCGTAGGCCCAAATAGGTGTAGAGTTTCTTTATCGCCACCAAGTTAGTCCAACATGACGCGTTTCGGCCGCTCTATATATATCGCTCAAACGCTTGGCAAAGAGAATCCTTAGAGACAAACTGAGCCAACTTCAAATGACATATTCTTCATTTCTTTTTATTTTTTAGCACATCAGCCATGATGCGTTTCAGCCGACACAGCGGCCTTGTTCACACAGTTTTGCATCATCAATGTCAATGGCCCTTACATATCATGTTCTTAACTGCCAACGAAAACAGACTCACATTTATTTTCCCCTTCTTACATTTCATTTCATTTGACATTTTGTCCTGACGAGTAAAATTTTCACTCATGAGTATTGAAGGAGGCTAGATATTTAGTGAGCAGCCTGTGAAACTGTTGCACTTTTAACTTTTTCCTCAGGGCTGATATCATATAACATGTTGTCGCTGCATTGATACAATTTCAGACACAACTAGTGCCATTATTTCATCAAGGTTACACATTCCCTGTGTACAGCAAGGATTACATTTCATACTCCATACCGCATGTTCACTTCTTGACAAGTGTCTGAACACAACCTTTTCTGAATAAAGGCGCATCACTGTTCCAGAATATTTGTTTCCATGGTAAGTACCCATTAAATCACAAATCTTTTTGTCATCCTCCCATCATCAAACAATTCCCGGCAAGTGCCTGAAAATAAAAATTCCTCAATATATGCATGACATATGCCAGCTTTACAAGGAGTTGTTTTTCGCACATAGTTGTTTTGGGTAAATATTAAAACCAATACATATCAACAATCATATTCTTATTCTTTTTTAAAGCCTTTTCCACTACAACGTCAATTTACAGACATGAGTGAAACTCTTCTTCGTGATTAAGCCCTTGTGGTATTGTACTGTCAAGTAACAGGGTGTACCTTGTCCAAGGCTCACGTAATGCTCTAACTCTGTCTCCCCCTCTTCTGTTCAGTGGGATTGCATCTATTACAAAGTGAGTGACTTGTGTGGGATCTTTGGAGTGTGTTATTTCACAATGATGGGCTAGAGGATATGATCTATCCGCATTGGTTATAGCTCTCATATGCTGTAAGATACTCTTGTGTACTTAAAGTGTAGTAATACCTACGTACTGAAGATTGCAAGTCCAGGTCCTTGTAGTTGTATGTACCTCTAATCTTCATCTCCCTGCCACTGAAAAGGGTGGAGTATACTGTTGTGTGTTTGCCTATACTACAGGCTCTACACTTATTAAATCTTTTAAACCCAGGGGAAGGTCTTAACCATCCTGGGTCCTTGTCATTTTCTTGGCTTGCCTTGACCACGGCATCTCTAAGCGAGGGTGCCCTGCGGTATGTGAGTGATTGTTAATTAGGGCACAACTTCCCAATCACCGGGTCAGTCTTAAGGATATGCCAGTATTTTGGAGCAGATCCCTAAATTCCTTGTTCTGGCAGTTGCATGTAGTCAGGAAACACATCTGGGGCTCCGCTTTTTCTTTCTTAGCATTATTTTAAGAAATAAGAGTTCCACGCATTTCTTTGTATTTGCCGCATGCCTTTCGGTCTCAGTGGTTGCTCCACTTTTGATTCTCATAGAATCTTTTGCTCATTTCACTCTGGCATTTTGACAGCTCCTTAGATGTGCTGCAATTTCTCTTGGCTCGTAGCATCTCACCGTAGGGCATGCTTTGTTTGGTATGGATTGGGTGGAAGCTTGAGGTGTGCAACATAGTATTGCCCGCCGTTGACTTCCTGAATAGTCTAGTTTCACGTTTTTCTGCTTCTACATATACCTCTACATCTACAAATTTCACATTCTGTGTGCTTATTGTCTGTGTGAACTTTAAGTTTATATCATTACAATTTAGACGATTTACAAAAAGTTCTGCAAATTCTGTTGTTCCCTTCCAGATTACAAATAAATCTTAAATGAACCTAGTCCACAATATTATGTTATTTTCCCAGTTGGGTGCATATTCTTTGCTAATACATGCTTCACCCACCAGCCTACATGCAAGCATGCATAGCTGGGGATGAAGCATGTGCCCATCGCAGTCCCTCTCTAACGTCCCATCAAACAGAAAGAAATTGTCTTCCAAACATCTTTTTCCCATACTCATCAACATTAACCCTGGGTGTAGCGGGCGTGGTGGGGCTACATGGAGGGCCACGGAGGCACGAACAAACTCTTTGGTCCTCGTGGCCCTCCACGTAGCCCCGCTACGCCACCCACCTCCACCCCCTATATTATTAACAATAAATTACACAAATAATTAGTAAATTTAAACCACTTACCTGAGCTGTGGCATTCCCGGCCTGCCCTCCTCCTCTTCATTGCCGTTTCATCTAATTCTTGCAAAATCTGCGCATACGTGTGTGCCCATGCATGCGCATTTCTTGCAAGAATTAGCAGAAATGGCGATGAAGAGGAGGAGCGTAGCCTGGGGATGCCGCAGTTCAGGTAAGTGGTTTAAATATACTTATTAGTTGTGTAATTTATTGTTAATAATATGGGGTGGAGTCGAGGGATGGTCAACTCTGCTACGCTGCAGAGTATGCAGAGATTTGCCTTCTCCACGGAACGGGAAGGAGGCAAATCTCCACACACTCAGCGGGCGGAGCGGAGGTCTCTTCCCTGGGCTAATCAGCATCTGGGTGTGTCTCCACAAGTCGACTGATCTGTCGCTCAGGAAGAATTCCTTTGCTCTCAGTCCATCGTTGTGGGCTATGCTTGTGTAAAGAGTAGTGATACCTAGTGCAATTAGAACACAGCCCTGCTCCATTGGTATATCATATACCATTTTCAGGAGGTCACTGCTGTCTCTTATGCATGATGGGAGCTTGTCAACATAGGATTTATGGAAAAAATCAATATACTTGGAACAGTTCTCCATCATGCTTCCATTGGCCAAAATGATTAGGCGACCGGGTGGGCAAGTTATGTTTTTGTGTACCTGCAGAATTAAATATAGCACAGGAGTTCTTGGGGTATCATTCCTCACAAATTTGTATTCGTCATGCGAGAGCAGGTTGTCATGAAGCCAATGTTCCAAACCAGTAGCGAAATCAGCTTGCGTTTGATCATTGTCTCCTGATTGCATTTTCTGTAACAATCTCTTTGATTGAGTTGATTACGTGCCTATTGTAGATACATTTTCATAGGCTAGAGAACCACATTGCCTCCTTTATCGGACTTACGGACCACAACCTGTTTATTTTTTCTGAGTTTGGCCACCAATTCAAATTACTTTTTTTTCTCCTTAGCGGTGTGTTTCATGTTTTTCGCATTCATTTCCTTATTGATTGTTTTGGGACCATCAATAATTACCTCATGAAATGTATCAATATTATCCTTTATTGTCGTTGGAGTTTCCCTTGATCGTGGTCTAAATGGCGTGACTACAGTGTCCTCAGTTTGTACATTTTGCTCTGAAATGATGTCCTGTATGGATATTATGGCATCTTGGGACTCATTCTCCAGTTCTAATTCCCTCATGGTACTGATAGATCTGCAATAGTGGTACCCGCCATTGTAAGTGGTTATTGGTTTAGTTGCTCCATGATGCTGCCTTGTCTGTTGTTAGAGATACGAATTTTTTGTAGTTTACATTTTCTGATGTATTTAAATATATCAATTCTTGCCTGAGGCTAGTTCATGGTATTTTCAGGGTCAAAATGAGGGTCCCAGCAATAACATTTATTTATCGGCTTTGGATAACTTTAACTCTGTAAGATTGATAGTAGACTTTTCCAGTTCTTCTTTGCTTTCAACTACTTGTGTTTTCATATTTGTTTCATATTTGTGTTTCTGTTTTGTTTTCCAGTCTCTTTTCCGCTGTCTATAATATTATGAGTTTTTGTTGCCATGGTGACAAAGATTGAGAACACAATACACTCATGGAAAGCTTTTCTTTGCTTTATTTTATTTTATTCAGGTACAACGCCCAGTGCATTTCAGTCTGTACTGGGACCTTGATCACAGGTTAAATTAGTTTTTTCCCTCACCACTGTTTATTCCCATTTGGAATAGGACATTCCACAGGTGTTATGGGAGATGAAGTTCATTCAATGTCCTTAAAGGGGCTTTGATACAAAGTTCTCCTGTTCTTCCATGCAAATATCATCACAACATTATGTTAATTGAAAGTGTTTGTGCTTAGTGCATTTAGGTGAAAGTTTTTTTTAAAACAAATTGAGAGGCTCAATTGCACGCTTTCCATTCCATTTTTAAAGGGGCATATTGTGTAAAATGTTGTCATTCTGAGGCTGTTGAACACAGGTGTTTCTTTTTACATTATGGCCATGTAGAGAATCTTCTTGATCAATGTGATATTTCAGGTTTACGTGATTTGCAACTTAAGGTAAAAACCATAACCCTGATGTGATGCATCTCCAAACTCGCCTCGCAAAAATAATTTTCCCTCCAGTGAGCATAATATTGAGTTCGGTTTTGGTTAAATCTCATGCCCTCTTCAAATTGCCTCTGTATATGCCCAAGATTAATTCATTAAGTCTGGCACAAATGTTTAAACAAATAAAACAGATTTTAGCGCTTTCTTGCCCTTCAGTGGGCAGCAGTTATGCATGGTTTAAATAATATCAAGTTGCCGATTATCTTTATTTTTGATCATAAATGATTTAATTGGATATTTCTTTTAGTTTGTTGGGATTGTGTCCCTCCATTGGGTTTCCAGATTCTTAAATTCTCTATTTTATTCCTGTAATTTATGATAATGCCTGCTGGTCAGCCTACTATAAATTTCAAGGTGTGCAATATGGTTCTTTATGATTCTTTCTGATGTTCCTGCTATTGTTTCTCACTGTTCAGTGGGTTTACTCATATGTTTGAGTATTTCTATTTAATGTATATTTATTCTTCTGCTCATTTTTCGATGGACTCTTCTGAATTGTTACTAGGTGCATTGATATTTTTCCTTTACTCTGTATCAAATGCATCTGAGCCTCTGGTATGACCTCATTAATTTCACAATTCATTGATATTGCAAGCCAGGCAATTGATTTCCATGTTGTATTCCTCCATGCTTGTACACTCTTACTTTCTTCTTGTTACTCTTTTTCCTTTTTTTTCTGTATCTTGAGTTATGTTCTATCATTTTACTGTTTTCAAGAGATACTTGTTGTTTGGAAGTGTTCATAGATGTACATAGAGCTCCTCATCCTGATTCAAGCCATTTGGTGTTAAGAATCTTAAAGATAATGTATATCTGGATTCTCTTTGGTGAAAGGAGTTTTGCCCTGTTGCCCCCTCTTTCTGATGGCTGCATTTGCTCAAGTGCATAATAGCATAGTGTAGTATTCTGATGTTATGGTTTCTCTCCTATGTTATCCTCTTCCCTAGCTGCTCAGCCTGTGTGAGTGTTTTGAGTAGAACATTGGTGTGTGGCCTATGTGTGGAATGCCTCTGTGACTGGATGAGTGATAATAATAATAATCCACATTTGTAAAGCGCGAACAATCACCCGTAAGGGTCTCTAGGCGCTGGGGGCCGTCGGGAAGATTAAGCAAGCTAGTGCCCAGAGTCACATGGTGCTGGGCTAAGCTGCCTCCGGCGCCGGGTATCGAACCATGATCCCCAGATTCCGAAGTCAGTCGCCCTGGCCGCGGCACCACACATCTTGATGACAGTTGGTGAGAGGGGCTGAGCAGCTAGAAGGCTGCTCCTGGTGGGGCTGTTGATATGAGCATACAGGCTGTTCTACAGGACTTATATACCTGTTAATGATGACCTATCTACTTACCTGAATAAACCTACTTGGATTACATCATACCACCGTGTCATCATTACTACATTAATTATCTTCCCAGTTGCTGTTATGTTTCAGCTCCAGGGCTAGGTCTCCCGAGGTGCTATTTTCTTTCAACTTCATATGTTTAGAAACAGCATTGCTGCAGTAATTATATATATGGACAGAGAGAGATAGATATATAGATAGATAGATAGATAGATAGATAGATAGATAGATAGATAGATAGATAGATAGATAGATAGATAGATAGATAGATAGATAGATAGATAGATAGATAGATAGATAGATAGATAGATAGATAGATAGATAGATAGATAGATAGATAGATAGATAGATAGATAGATAGATAGATAGACAGATAGACAGACAGATAGACAGACAGACAATTGTGTAAATTCATTTTGATTCTCAAGTTAACTTAGCCTGACTTCAGGTCTCAACTGAAATATGTGTCTTAACCTGGCCAGTAGGCTGTTTTCTTTGTGTTACAAGTGTGTTATCATGTTTACAGTTGGTTAGAGGAAGGCTTATTGATAGTAAGGCCTGCAGGGAGGAAGCTGGCAACTTACTCTGAGAAATAATGTTCAAAGGAGACCTTCTGTTTATCTTGTTACAGTAAGTTGGGCTGCTTAAGGTTAACCACTGCAGTCCCAGTTTCAATGAGATGTGAATTTAAGGGAGTATGTTGACTCCGCTCACATTTAGCAATTTGGTTGGTTCTTGGTGGTGAGAAGAGAGATATGGTGTCTTTGAAGCTACTGTTATATTTAAATGGTGTTTCCATAGTTAGTGAGGCAGACGTTCCTCTTACTCTAAGAGGGAACACATTACTCTCTTGCTGGGCTCTTAAGCACTTCTTTTAATTTTTGGAACTTCAACAGAAGTTTCACTCTATTCGGGGACCCTCCATGCTCTGTGGATAAAAATCCCTATTAGATTCTTTAGTACACAACTTAGGTTTAGATTTTGAAAGCAAAGTTTCTTTATGGAACACAACAGTTTGCTTTATTTGCATTGTGGAAGTTACCATTTTGTATCTGATATTATTACCTGCTCAATTTATTGGCCCATTGAGCTTCAAGTCAACTAACAAAAGGTCCATAGAACCAATGGGGAAATATATTTGATGATTTTACAAAGAGATTAAGGTGCATGTACCGGTGCACATTAGATAGATAGATAGATAGATAGATAGATAGATAGATAGATAGATAGATAGATAGATAGATAGATAGATAGATAGATAGATAGATAGATAGATAGATAGATAGATAGATAGATAGATAGATAGATAGATAGATAGATAGATAGATAGATATTTGCATGCAGTCGGATTTGTCCTCCATCTGTGTAAATAGAAAGAGTGAGTGAGAAAGATATGTGTTAGTTAATAGAAAAATACATTAATGAGAGACCTTTCATTTTTTGTATTTCTGGTCAAAAATGTATTCCCTCTTTGGGATTTGATGTAGGTACAGTTTCCCGCTGTTAAAGTATATTCCATTATATATGCAATGTACTTTTTAATTTCTAAGTACAACTAAATAATGTTGTTTATTTATTACAGTTTCACTTCTGTATAATTGTCTCTCTTTCAAAAGGTTTCCTTTAATCTCAATATTTAGGGTTTTTCTTAAAATTGTCTTTCCTTAAAATTAGCTTTCCATGATTTGGTTTCCGTCAGATGTTTTCTCAGTTTTTGTTTTTCCTTTAACGATCATACATTAGGACAGGGTAATTAGGGAGAATTAAAAGGTCAATAGGACTTTGGGGTTCTTTAATCTCAGTAGAGAGGTTGTAAAGATTCTGAGGTCACGAGGCCAATCAAGTATGAGTCATATTCTGCTCCTCCCAAACCCATAAACTCTGTCTACGTCATTTTCATGCAATCGAGCACCTGGTACAGGCATGATATGATGTTGGTCTGCTTTGCTGACCAGTATACTGAATGGCTGGCCTGCAATCACTCCTTTGAGTAGGGTGGCTTTAATCATGGATGTAAGGATGACTTCAAGAATGGGTTCATACGACCTGTTATGTTCTGTTTAAAAAACAATAAAAAAGATTCTTTAAAAAAAAAAAAAAAAAAAAAGAATGGGTTCATACAATTGAAAATAACTTTGGCCGCCAGTAGGACATTTTAGAATTCTGGGCTAGTTTTAACACCTCTTCTTTTTTCACCGAAAAGAATGGATGAACTTTGTTAATCAGTGGATTTGGCACGGTTTCTGAGATAGGGGGAGATATAATTGTTAATTTCAGGAAGTTCCTTTTGGTGATCTTGTGTGGTATCTTCGAGTGCATGTATGTGGTATGGAGAGAGACAAGTAGTGGGGGAGGGTTTGAAGAGAAGTTGATTAGCTAAGGACTGAGTATAAAGCAGTGGGAGAATAGGAAGGATGGGCTAGCACTAGAGTAGAACAGTATTCAAGCCTAGAAAGAATGAGATGCTGTATTTTGGTGATTTGAAAGGTCACTAAAAGCAGATGTTATGATGGTTTTAGAACTGGTAGTGGCAAGACAGGGAGACAGTAGAGATAAGAAAAGGAAATCAGAGACTGGAATACAAAATAACACAATTTAATGGGCTTCAGAGGACAGAGAAAAATGAGAGGGAGGAGAGGATATAGGAATGTGGTAAATAGGAATAAAGAGAAGTACCTGGGAGGAACGGTGAAGATTTAGGTGGAATGTATTAGAAGACATCCATGAACTTGCAGCCAAAAAACATGAAGAGGTTCTATCATGAACAGATCAGGTAACAGAGACACAAGGGATGAAGTGCTAGGATTCATTGTGACAGAGGTGATAGGAGAGGCTAAAAGCAGTGATGAACCCAAAAGGAGCTGAAGTATAGATAGAGGGCAAGAGAGGTCGAGGACTGAGCCCTGAAGCACACCATTATTTAAATGGGAAAGAGAAAAAGATGATACTATTTCTAGATCTTGTGGTAACTGTGGGCCAGTTGTATGAAGGCCCTGTTTTGCGATTTCTTATTTGCGAATTCTTGCGATTCGCAATTAGGAAATCGCAAAACGGTATCCATAAAAGTGTTCCGAACACTTTCTGCAATTCCTAGGGGATCACAATTGACCTACCTCATGAATATTAATGAGGTGGGTCGCAATTTGCGACCCCCTAGGAATCGCAAAATCACAGGGATGGTGACCTGCTGGGCTCAGAAGACCACCATGTCTGTGATTGCTTTCAAATAAAGCAATCTTTTTTTTTTGTAAAGCAGCCCGTTTTCCTTAAAGGAAAATGAGATGCGTTACATTTTATTTTATTTTTTTAAGTTTTCCTTTAATTTTCAAGAGCAGGCAGTGGTCCGTGCAATACCATATTTCCTGGTTCGGGAAGTAAACCAATTTACCAATTTGAAAGAACTTTGGTTAATTGGATTACTTCCCGAACCAGGGAATACAATAGTGCAGCAAGGGGACACTTCTCATGGACTGGTGGTGGGGGGTGCAACCCATTCATTCACTGTTTACTTATCATGTAGATTAATGAAACAGACCTCTTGGATACTACTTGACAGGTGAGGGGAGACACAAAAGGAATAGGCTACTGAACTCTATTGAAGAAGGTGGTTGTTACCAGGATTTCAGTTTTGGATGTGAACATACCTGTAATACAGTGGCAGTCGCGGCCGTCATGGCCTATGGGTGGGGGCGCCGGCACGGGATTGTGCGGGGTGAGGGGAAAGGCGTGTGGTCACGAAGGAAGGGGGTCGCGTGGGGATGGGGGGGTTAAATAATAATAAAATAATCAAATAAACCTTACCTAATCCGGGTTCCGCGTATTCAGTCTGCTTCTGCTTTCTTGCCTCCGCAGGAACAGGAAGCAGGCAGTCTCCCTCCCCTCCCCTAAGACAATCACAACACTGCAATGGCAGCATTGTGATTGGTTGTGACGCCGACCACACAGGCGTCTATGGGTAGGCCATTTGCTCCATGTAGGCTGCATGCAGCCTGCATTGAGAAAAGGGACAGTTCTCATGACTGGTTTGGTCAGCCCCAGAGGGCCGACCAAACAGTCAGGGCCCGCAATATTAGGCAAGCTACTCCTCCCCTGCCCTCGAGCAGACCTGCCCACCCGCCCACCCCCAACCAAACCCCACTGCTTTCTCGCAGTACGAGAAGCAGAAACATAAAATGGTATTTATAATACCATTATAATACCATTTTATTTTTCTGCTTCTCACACTGCGAAAAAGCAGTGGGCGACGCTCCTCCGCCCACGTGGAGGTGCTGCCGCTGTGCAGTGGACTGAAATATGACATAAATGCAGCTACAAAACCGGGACAGAATTAGCCATAATCATTAAAGAATTCCTGTTTATTTTCACATTATTAGTATTGTTGAGAAAGATCCACCTTACTGAGCGGCATACATTTAGCACCGTGCATGAATAATTTATTTAAGACAATACAAGAACCTTATCAATTTTAGCAGTGAGCCCAACTGTATTCATCTATGCAATAAATATTTCATCTTCTAAATGAGCAAACACCACACAGAAAGCAAAACCATCATCGCTGAAATTCAAACCGATCATGCCTTCTAGGGCCTATTCCTTTTCCTTTAAGCAAAACAAATATCAAAGAGATTATGCCTCTGTATCCTCATCTCTCAATCTAATTGACTTCATCATGAGTCAGCATGGAGAAAGTCTGGGTCGGAGATTCACAAACTCTGAGGGGGAGACTGCCATATCGGGGCACTTGAAACACAAAAAGTCGAAACCTTGGCCCAGCAGTGTTACTCCTAAATTGAAGCAAATGTCCTGTCTCTTTGAGAACCACAAAGGGCCCTATTCACGAAACTATTTTTGCACCTGAGTTACCCTGAGGTTTTCGCCTACCAGGGTTTAGGAGTGTATTCAATTTTACGATTTACAAAACTTGATCTTGCTTTTCATTCTCCTAATTCCTATCTTTCTCCCCGTCCTTACTGAAATGTGTTCGTTTCCACTACATTGAGAACACATCTTCCACTTTTTCGAATTATGCAAAGTGTGACATTGCACTGTGACTGTCCCTTCTTGCTTGAGGTACTCAAGTGCATAGACATCTACACTTTTGAAAGTGTAGTGTATACTCATTCACCCACCTGATTGTGGTCATTTACTGGTCATCCGACATTCTGACACGCTCTAAAACATTCCCTGTTCTGCTAGCCTTACCTTTCTCTCTGCTTTGTTTTCTCTTTGCTGGAATGACACCCTTGTTGATTTTTGGTTTGCTGGTGTCTTCTTTCTCTGGTTTCCTGCGATAAGATGCCCAGGTATGTAGGCACCGTATTCTATATATAAATAAACGCACAAATAAATATATAACAATCATTGAAATGGCAGGCACCCATATTGGTAAAACTGTCTTGAGGGAAATGTTCTTATTGTTAGGGAGGGTGAAAACCTACTCAAGCAGCAACCACATTTTTTATTAGGGTGAAACACAAGCTAACCCCAAATTAACCTGTGTTTAGCCCTCTGATAGCTCGGCACAGAAGCAGTCAGTAAGTAGAAAGTATTTATGTAGCACTTCAAACAGTAAAGAAGTGAAAACACAACACTAAAAAAATCCAACACCAGTTAAGAAAAATTCAGTGGCGTTTAATAAATTCTTAGAGACAAAAAGCCATTCAGTAGAATCTGAGATATGCAATTTTAAATATTTAAGTGAAAACTGCTTAGAAGCACAAAACACCATTTGTGGGTGCCTGGTCACGCCAGACTGGGACAAAGTCACAAGTTTAGGCTGACCGTGATGGGCCGGATATAGTTAGGCCCTCTGATCAAATTACCTTAAGTCTGGGTTGCGGAGTGATGCAAGGTCATGTGCAGAGGATGTATCTCGCATCGGCGATTCCGATGGGCCGAATAGGAGCGATGCTGTCCTGTGTCTAGATGTGTTGTGCAACTGCAGGGGATGTGTCGCACTATCTCCGTTCTGCAGGGACCATGGCTCGGCTGATAGGGCACCTTCAGGGTAACTTTCAAGGGTCCAGGACAGGGGTCCAGGACTAGGGTGGCAACACTTGTGGGTCAGACTCTCAACAGTCTTAGTCCACGTGCTGGGTTCAAGGTAGTTGGAGCCTCAGAAGGCCAGCCAACTAGCTCTTGGGGTCACTCTGTTGGCCCTGGGGTCACGATGCAAGTCCTGTCCTTTTCAATCAGGTAGCAGGGCAGCAGGGCAGCAGGGCAGAGGAGTAGCAGTCCTTTTTGCAGAGTAGCACAGCAGTCCTTCTGAATCTACGACGGGTGTAAAGTTGTACTGAAGAGCTAGATCTGAGGATTCATTATTTAGACATGGTGCCAACTTTGAGGTAGGAGAGGGTTCTGGAATTTTCCACCCCCAGAGGTGGTTGGAATTTCCTGCCTCCTTGCCCTGGCTCCAGCTTGTTTGGGGCGACAAAAGACTAGTGACAAACATTTGCGAGTGCTCAGGCAGAGGCTTTGTGAAGTGCAAGTGTGGGAGGCGACCACTCCCCCCCCTCATCAAGTCATCCTGCCAACACCTATTCCCCCTTTGTCTCACTGTCTGGGAGCAATACACAAACACCAACTACCAGCTACACATAGTCATGTGATCCAGGATACAGGCTGCTGTCAACAAATGGTTAGGGCAAGAAAATGCCAACTTTCTTAAAGAGGCCTTTTCAGAATAGTGACTTGAAAGCTAACTTTATCATTAAACGGGGGCTTAAATTATAATTCCATAGACATCAAACTTGATATTACTATCTGCTTCCAATTCAAAGTTACCAACTATTAATTGTAATAATGGAACCAAATGTTATCCTATGGGAGAGGTAGGCCTCACAGTGGTGAAAAACAAATGTAGGGGTTTTTCACTATGAGGACATGTAAAACTTAAGATGACATATCCAGCTTTTTTAAATATGCTGCACCCTGCCCTCTGGGCTGTGTAGTGCCTTCCCCACATGTGACTTATACTGTTACTATTGGAAATTTGTAAAGTGTCTGGTTACTCCAGTACGGATTGTCCCTACGCTGGGATTTCTCCTAACCATTGATCAAGTGTCCCACAAGCAAGTCAAAGTCATTAAATGACCGTGGATTGCCTGAAGAACCAGGCCTTCAAATCTGTACGCACCAGCACTTCTGAGGGCTGCATTCGGAGGTACAGGAGGAGAAGGTTCCAAATTTTATTAGCAAGCAGACTAAAAGATCTGCCACCAGGACAAGCTCTTTGAACTTTAGGAAATGTCAACTTAGCTGTTCCTGATGATCTAAGACTATGATTTGGCCGGTAGACTTTAATCAGGGAAACAAGTATTGAGGACCTTTTCATGTTTATGATTCTGTGACAGTAACATAAGGCTTTGAATGCAACACTGGCCTGCTTAGGGAGCCAGTGGAGTTTTACTAAAGCCGAACCCAGAGGGGAGCACCTAGTAATATTAAGAAGCATACAGGCAGAGGTATCCTGTACCTTCTGCAACATTCTAATTATGCCCTTGGAGACACCAAGATAAAGAACATTACAATAGTCCAGGCGAGATTCTATCAGAGCCTGGATGATTGTTTTCTTAGCTGACTCTGGCAGCAGCTCTAAGATTTTGCGAAGCATCTTCAAGATGCCAAAACAAATGCCAGCTAGAGAAGAAATCTGGTAATCAAAGGACAGCGCTGTGTCAAACCAAACCCACACATTTTTAATTTTAGATTTGGGAACAGGAACCATCCCCAGTTCAGGAGGCCACCAGACAGAAGACCAAATGGATGGTTGCTTACAAACCATGAGAATATCAGTCTTTCCAGCATCTAGCTGTAGGCAACTAGAAGTCATCCACTTTGACAAGTCCGCCAGGCACTCTGAACTTAGGAGTGCCATACTCTTCGTCCTGTGCCAGGGTAATAATCAGCTGATTATCATCCACATATGAAACCATCTTCACCCCATGGCGTTCAACTACATCTGCCAAAGGATGCATATAGACATGTGGGGCACACCTTGCAGCAAGGAACAGGACTCAAATTTATAGGACTGTTGGATGACCTGAAAAGACTGGCCATGAAGAAAATCCATGATCTAGTCAAGTGCGCAGCCCCTAACTCCGAAATCCCACAGACATTCCAAAAGTACACAGTGGGAAACTGTATCAAAAGCTGCGCTTAGATCCAAGAGGATTGTTTCTTAAGTAAGGGGGCCACCATAGCATGTTCCCGGTCCAACAGGACGACGCCAGAGGCAAAGGAAAGATTCAGAAGCTTACAAAGAACAGGTGAAATTTAATTTTTCCCTTGTAGCAACATAGTTGTGGGAATGGGCTCAGCAGAAGAGCCCGATTTTACAGCAGAAAGAAGACCTAGAGTATCCAACACGGTTGGAGCTTCAAGGATAAAGAGACAATCGGGAGGAATTTTAAATTCATGCTAGCTTCAGGAAAGGAAGCATAGATAGTATCTATCTTTCCGGTAAAATACCGGGCCACTAAGTTGCAGTGTTCTGTAGAAGGAATGGACAAAGCAACTCACTCAAGAGAAGAGAGATTTTTGGCAATCTGAACGATCTTCCTGGTGAACCTCCCAAGGATTCGATTTTGAAGGTGTTAAATTTAATATGTGTTCTCTTGATCTGTTTATGGTAATTTTCTTAATGCTTTTAAGTATACATTTTTGGCATTGAGATTGTAGTCTCTTCTTCAGAGGCATTCTAATCTTTTATGGTCCTTTTAAGGCCCAGAACTTCCTCAGTAAACCATTCTGCTTTTGGTTTGCGACAGGTGCTGTTACATGTCTTCAGCGGAGCTAGAGTGTTCAAAGCCCTGATTATCCAGGAGGATATTTGTTTATTGGCATTCTGCGGACAAGTATCAAGTACAGGGGGACTTTTAGGTAGTTTGGCAGTAAAAGCAGCAGAGGTAACTAGAGACCATTTACGTGATTCTTTATATGAGGGAGAGCAGGTAGAAAGACCTAATACAGTCCAGGAATCAGTGATCTGAAAAGGAAGAATGGAATGGTCAGACCAGGCAACGGGGACCGGAGACTAAACTTTTATCGAAGTACTATTTGGAAAGCTGGGGTCCAGGGTATGACCCCCGGTATGGGTAGGAGAGTGGACCAACTTAACCAATTACAAAGCCTCACGATCCTTTACTAAAGCTGATGCTATGAGGCACCAACTATCTTCAAAATGTAGGTTAAGGTCGCCTAGGATCATTATAGTCGGGTAATGAATGACATAGGATGGAAGAAGATCCACCAGAGCGTTTAGGAAAGCCTTGGCCTGTCCCGGGGGTCGATAGAGTTCAGAGTGCGAACAAGTAAGAGCTAAGGAAAATAAAGCTGCCTCTCAGCCGGGAATAGTGATTCCCATCAATTTGAGTTGAAGGTCTCTCTTAAAAATTGCTGCTAGCCCACCACCCTTTTATTGAACCCTATCAATACTCAGTATTGAATAGCTGTCAGTGAACGCATCCAGAACATCTGGTGCAGACTGAGCACAGAGCCAGGTTTCCACTAGAAACATGGCTACTGGCTGTTGACTGATTACCAGTTCTGAAATTTCAAACGTATGCTTGCTAAGGGACCTACAATTCAGAATTAAGAGAGACTAATGCTGGGCTAGCCACAAGCTGCAACTCCTACCAACAGGGTTGGGGTATCACAGAAAAAGTTACACTTACCACAACCGTTTTCCCCAGAACCAAGATCAATTGAATTGAGGCATTTCTTAGCCACTGTGGGTCAAAGGAACAAGATCTCGGAGGCTTGGTATCGAACTGGACCCGCACTGGAATGGGCAGGGGGTCTGGCCCCTGGCGCCGTCCATGCACGGACGGGCGCAGACAGACTTGCCTTTGGCATGCCCGCTGTGCGCGGCTGTACAGCTGCCATCATTTTACAGCCCGCCTCTGAGGGTGATGCTAGGCACCGAATAGGAGAATGGAGGGGAGTCAGACAACAGAACTGAAAGCCCTGTTACCCACTTCACAACTGGGATTGAAGCAAAACAAGGTAAGCAGGAGTAGATACAAAAGTACAAAAAAATATCTTTAAAAACAGTGGCATATATAGTACTAAAAAGACAAGTTGAAGACCGCTTGGTATTGCCACCAACCGGTACCGAGAGCCAGGCACTTCCCACTGCTTAGCGAGATACAAGGAAATAAAATGAGGTGGGGACGTGATTCAGGACCCAGGCACATCCTCGCACCTAGAGAGCTACAAGGAAAGAAAGCAGCTCGTAGAATGGATTTTCAGAGCCCAAAAGAAGCCGTGTGTGTCTCTCACAATGGAGGTAAAATCCCCAGAGGCCGCGCAGCTTCCATAATTGTATAGCCCGTATCTAAGGTCGTGGCTAGGAGTAAAAGAGGAGAATGGAGGGGAGGCAGACAACACAACTGAAAGCCGTGTGACCCACTCCACAACTAGGAAGGAAGCAAAACAAGGTAAGTAGGAGTAAATACAAAAGTACAAAATAATATATTTTAAAACAGTGGCATATATAGTACTAAAAAGACAAGTTAAAAACCACCTAGTATGGCCGCCAACTTATATGTATTCAAAAGAGAGGTTTGGAAGTGGCAAAAGGTTTATCCTGCCAGGTTGAAATGGCAGTTTACATCTGCACACACAGGCAATAGGGGCAGGTCTGGCACATATTTAAAGAGGAATTTAAGTGGGCGGCACTTGAGGTATCAGTCTGCACGATGAACTCCTTGAAGAAATCAGGGGCCTAGAGGACAGATGCCTACACATGGTCTTCTTGAAGGTGTCTGGAAAGCCTCTGTCCAGCTCACTCTGTGAAGGGAGCAACAATGGTGCCGTACCCCTTGACATGTGTAAGAAACTGGGTTACTGGTTGAGGATGGTTTTCAAGCAGCAACCACAATTCATCTCAGGGTGAAGTCCCAAGCAACCGTAAATGAACCTTTATTCACCCTTTCGTAGCTTGGCACAGATCAGTCAGGCTTAACTCAGAGGCCATGTGTAAAGTATTTGTACAACACTTCAAACAGTAACACAGTGAAAAAACACAACTAAGGGGCATATTATCAAGGCAGGCGATAAAATTATCGCTGCTTTAGCGGCAGAAAACTGCCGCTAAAACGGCGATAATGGGCTTGATAATATGCTCTATGGAATTCCAATTGAAGCCCATGTTAGATGTGAAGGACGTCTAACCTGGGCTTCAATTGGAATTCCATAGAGCATATTATCAAGCCCATTATCGCCGTTTTAGCGGCAGTTTTCTGCCGCTAAAGCGGCGATAATGTTATCGCCTGTCTTGATAATATGCCCCTATATGAGCCCACAACAGAGTTAGAAATACAGAGATAACAAGACCAAAACAACAGAAATCCAATCAGTAGGACTGGAGACATTCAATTTTAAAGGTTTTAGTAAAAATAGCACAAAAAGGTGTAAAGCGCAAACTGAGGCTATCTGGTGGCATCGGATCGAGACAAAGTCACGAGTTCAGACTGACTGCGAAGGAGCATGGGCTGCCTACAGGGACTCAGTTAGGCCCACTGAACGGGAAATGTCTGTAACAACGAGGCCAGAGCTATGAGTTCCGGAAGCCCGCAAGTGTAACCACACTTGCCCGAACAATGACTTTGCTTTAAACATGCACATGCGTGGTTATGTCAAATGAGCTGTAGTGTTCGGAATGGACAGGGAAAGAGGAACGTCGGGAAGTGGACATGGACAGGTGAATGGGGCTTGGGCAGGGTCTGGGGGGGGTTTGTGGTAGTTTTCAGGGGTGGTGGAGAATCAAGATATTTTTATGGGGTGGTGGGGGTTTGGGGTAGTTTTAAGGGGTGGTGGGGTTTGGGGTAGTTTTCAGGGGTGGGGGTTTGGGGTAGTTTTCAGGGGTGGGGGTTTGGGGTAGTTTTTAGGTGTAGGGGCTTGGGTTAGTTTTTAGGGTTAAAGGGGGGTTAGGGTAGTTTTCAGGGGTGGGGGTTTGGGGTAGTTATTAGGGGTGGGGGATTTGGGGTAGTTTTTAGGGGTGGGGGATTCAGGGTTGTTTTTAGGGGTGGGGGTTCAGGGTAGTTTTCAGGAGTGGTGGGGGTTTAGGGTAGTTTTCAGGGGTGTGGGGGTCAGGGTTACTTTTAGGGGTAGGGGTTTGGGGTAGTGTTTAGGGGTGGGGATTCAGTGTGGTTTTCAGGGGGTGTTCTGGGTATTTTCTAGGGGTTGTTTTTAGGCCTCAGGGAGGGGGTCATTTTTTAGGGATTAGGGGAGAGGGGTAGTTTTTAGGGCTCAGTGGGAGGGGGAAGAGGGTGGTAACCTTAGCCATGCATACCCCTTTACCATGCATGCCCTCCCCATGAAAAAGCCTGGTAAAGGCATGCATGATAAAGCAATACGTGGTTAAGACGTGGTCGTTATATAGACCGTGTTGTCTAGGTATGTGGGGTTGAAGTACTCATTGTTCCATCATACAACCCCACTGAACAAAGTACCGTTACTCCTGGTTCGCGTAGCATTGCGAGGATCTGCGCCAAAGATGCGTTGCACTCCTGAAGCGATGCGTTGGTTCTGAGATGCAGGGAGGCTGCGTGCATCGGCATAGCAGGTTCCATTGATGCAGCCTTGCGATGCGAAGTCCGGATTAGGGGATGCGTTGCTCAGTTGGACCAATGCATCGGTTCCAAGGAGCCGAAAGGCTGCAATGCGGAGTCCGGCGTGGTTATCGAGGATACCGTCAATGAGGGATGCGAGGGCCTGCACCGAGGATGTGTCATGCAAAAGCTCTTCTGAATGCAATGCGGGCTGCGGCAGTGATGCTGCCCTTTTCGACAGGTCTACCACCACACAACAGTTGAGATCTGTTGGTTCTGCTATGGGTGCTTTCTCTTGGCACTACTGTTCATCAAAGGAACACAGAGCTGAAGTCTTTAATCCTTGTGACATGACAGTTCTAGCACCAACGTTGTAGGATGAGTCCAGAGTATAAATACAAAAGAAACAGTGGAATAAATCACACAGTGAGCATGGAGGAAAAGTCTATAGTCTTTGAAGACATGGATATTCGGTCCAGCTTACTACTATAGAGAGGATTAGTGCACACTTACCTGATATCAAATTACTAAGCCTATTTCTTCCACTTGAATGAAGATTCAAAAAAGATCTTGAGGCTTTGGCTCAAGGAGTCATGGGGGCCAGAGTAGCTGTGCAGGAGGGAGCGAGGAGGAGGCGGTCAAGGGAGCTTGAGCCACAGGATCCACAGGTTCAGATCGACTTGAAGAAGACTGGAGCACTTCTTGGTTCTGGCAGGGTTCTTCAGGTGAGTGGTAAGGGCAAAGCTTGTTCCGCAAACAGCAAGGCCATGCCACAATTTGGGGATGGGCGGGATTTATATATCATCTCGAAGCCTCAGCGGCTGTAGCTACATAACGTGTGACACATGGAGCACATCAACATCTGGGGGGTTCTTGAACCTTGAAGAAAATACATTTTAGTGCACTCACCTTGAGATTACAGAATAGGCAGGTGAAAGTTATTGACCGAACCAAATAACAGGAAATAAATGTATTGTTTATGTTCAAACGTGCATAGTGGAATACACCAACAAGGCCCCAGTAACAGAAGAAGCAAGGCTTGTTATTGACTTATGGGATATTGGAGGAAGCTTGCCGCGATTCAATGGAAAACCACACCAAGGCACTAGTAACAGTGGGTACGAATGGTCTATTGGTTCACGGGTTCTGGAGAACGCTGGCAGGGAATCAAGGGCGGTGGTATTATGGACTTTTGGGAACGCTTGCAAATACTCACGTCCAATGGAATTATGGTTCTGGGGGATGCTTGCAAACACTCAAGCGCAAAGGAATCACAGGGTTTGGTGAACACAAGTCATGGTATCATAGCACGCCATAAAGTGCCACAAGGATAAAGCACCACGTGCCCTGTGCACTAGGCCTACTACACAGAGGATGCATGAGCGGGTAAAGACAGCCCAAAGGGGCTGTCCATTGCACCTCCAACCTGGTGACCCAAAAAGACCACAGAACCCTTCCCTATCTGGCACTTGCTTGTCTCTATAGTCATGCCTGCTTACCGCAGAGCCTGCAGCACTACTCTGAGATGGCAGAGGTGGTCTTCCCAGCTATAGCTGAAGACTGAAATGTCATCTATGTAGGTGGCACTGAAGTTCTCCAACCCAGCTAGGATCTAGTTGACGAACCAGTCGAAGGTTGCAGGGGCATTCTTCAACCCGAAGGGCATCACTCAAAATTGAAGTTGGTCTTTTGGGGTACAGAATGCAGACCTCTATTTGGCCCCCTCAGTTAAGGTTATCTGTCAGTAACCAGTTGTCAGATCAAATATGCTGAGAAACTTGACAGCTCCTGACCAATCAATGAGCTTATCAACTCGGGGGATGGGGTGACCGCCAGTCTTTGTGACTGGATTGAGCCCCCTGTGATCTACAGAGAATGAGAGTTCAGGGGTGGTACCTGGAGGGGCAGCCTTGGGGCTGCCGGAAGCAGTGGCAGAGTGTGGGGGGGGCAGAGGAGTGGTTGCCCCAGGCACAAAACGTTTAGGGGGCATTCTTAGGGGTGCAAAACTTTAAAAGAAAAGTGGAAGAATACATGACTGCCCCGGTGCTTGCAACCCATGCTACACTACTGGCTTACAGGCTAGAGGGTTCAATTACCACTAGCTCCAGCATTTTGGAGACTCCCTCCTTTATACTGGTTCTCTCCCTTTCATATCGCCTGTATATGTTATTCTTCATAGGCATATGGTCCCCAGTGTCAATATCAGGGGTACACTATGCAGTAATTCCTGGGGTTAGGAAGAAGAGAGAGGCAAACTGCCTAAACACTTGGCGGCAAAAGTCCCTCTAATGATCTAGGCTCAGTGTGTGACAAAGGTTGAGACCCTCCACTGGCCCACCCTACTACTTTCAAGAAAGGAGGTCGGGGTGAGGTTCAATCTCCTCTTCTACTCCATCATCCGTGGCCAGGAGCATGGTAACCTCCGATTTCTCAAAGTGTGGATTGAGGTAATTGACATGCAGAACCCATAAAGGATTCCTGAAGGTCTTGAGGTCTTCCTTCAACTCATACAATCAAGACCATTGACCTTGTAGGGCCCTGGACTCCACATGCTTTATCACCCACACCTTTTGGCCAGGATGAAACTTGACCAAGGTGGCCTTTTGGTCATACCACTGCTTCATAACCTCCTGACTGGATTTAGGATTCTCCTTTGCCTTCTTCCGGAAGCACTTCATCTGGGTGCAAGGGCCAGCTCTTGGCTGACTCCACCCGGAGGGGCTTTCTTGGTAGCACTCTCCCAACCCTTTTTCACCAGGTTGTGAGCCCCTCTGACAGGGTGCCCATGCTGAAGTTCAAAGGGGCTGAATCCAACCCCCTACTGCAGTACCTCTGTATACACAAAAAACAGCATGGCAAGAGGATGTCCCACTTACTCAAGGGCTCTGACAGGCTCATGATCATGCCTGTAAGGGGCTTGTTGAATCTCTCAATGAGCCCATTGGTTTAGAGATGATAGGGGTGGAGAACTTGCAGGTTACCCCATACTCGTTCCACTTGGACTCCATGTATGCAGATCTGAAGTTGGGTCCCCAGTCAGATACTGCCTACTTGGGAAACCCCACATGGGTAAATATACCCATTAGTGCCCTTGCCACTGCAGGCACAGTAACTATCCTCAGGGTGATATCTTTCAGGTACCGAGTGGCATGTTCCACCAAGGTTAGGATGAATTTGTTACCAAGAGCTGTCTTGGGGTCTAGAGGCCCAGCAGTATTGATACCCGGCCCTCTGAAAGGGGGTGCAAATGACTGGAAGGGGAAGCAGGATAGCCTTATGCTTCCCTCCTGGCTTCCCAATGACCTGGCAGGTGGGACAAGACCTGCAGAGCACATCTTAGACCATCTTCATCTGGGGCCAATTAAAGTGGGTGTCAAGCCTGCCAAATACCTTATCTTGCTGGAGATCACCTGCTAGGGGAACATCTTGAACCAGATCCAGTATAAAAGCCCCATAGCACTAGGGGACCACCAACACATGGGTTGTGCCAGGCTCAGGAACCTTAGGCTTTCTATATAGGAGACCATTCTCTCCGTAAACCAGGGGGTCACTAGAGGTATCTTGAGCCTTGACCTGCCACCGTAGGCTCTCCAGAGTAGGGCACTCCTTCTGCACTCTGCAGAACTCCTGTCTGGTAGGACCTCCTTCCTTCTGTCAACTGGTCAGCTCAGGTAGGTTCCCCAGGGTGTCAATGTCCTCCCCTGTAGGTTCTGGGGTCTCACCCTCAGGTTCCGTGATCTTCTAGACTGTGGGAGTTTCAGGAGCTAGTTTTCAGCACCCATGCTCTCATTGACAGGTACCTCAGCAATTTTTCCAGGCTCCAGGTCCCCCTGACTCACATTTCCGGTGGTCATGGATCATGCGGTGATGCACTCCCGCTCAGACAACCTCATCATCTCCAGATGAGAGTGAAGATCCAGATGGTGTGCTCCAGGTCATAACTGTAACAAAAAACAAAGGCAGCTCTACTCAAGAAGAACCCCAACATTTAAACAATATCATAAAGATCAATTTTGTTTATTGCAATAATATATGTGTCCTATTTTAAAATCTTTTTATTAAATGTTTTCATCATAATCAACAAACATAACATTATGT
Organism: Triturus cristatus; assembly: GCF_964204655.1. Classification (NCBI taxonomy): domain Eukaryota; kingdom Metazoa; phylum Chordata; class Amphibia; order Caudata; family Salamandridae; genus Triturus; species Triturus cristatus. Next base: position 725,437,642 of record NC_140586.1, read on the forward strand.
CATCAATTGTCATACATTTTGTTACAAATCACAAGTTTTGTACAATTGTAGAAATGCAATCACATATAGATATGGCTAATTCCAAATTTTTGGAATTGTTAGAGTACCTCAAGCCACTAGGGCTCATGAAGGAAGTGATAGAAGATAGGCAGAAACCAGGCTCCAAATATCTTTTAGCTGTCAAAGTTCTTCAGCATACAGCTCCAGCTGATCACTAGTGCCATATCACAGAGTCATTGCTTCATTTTGGGGACTGACTTTTTCCCCAATGTATGGCCACCGTCCTTTTTGCCATTAGTGGGGCCACTGCCACCAGTTTGCGAATGATCGGTTGCAAAGGTTTGATGAGACCAAGGAGACACATATGGGGAGTGCATTACACTGGCTCCATCACCACTTCTGTGAGAGTTTTTGCCACTTGCTCCCAGTACTGTCGGACCTGACCACATACCAAAGATAGATGAATAAAGTCCTCTCCCAGAGCCCTACACCACATACATTTTGCATCTGGTCAGAGCCCATATCTAAACAATCTCATAGGAGTATGGTATTTTAAGTTACTAATACATAAATTGCAGTTAAATTAGAGCATACCCGTCAGTGCACAACAGAAGCTCAAATCTGACAGACTCAATTGAGGATCAAGGATGACATTCCATTTGTCCAAGAGTGTGTTGGGGGTTCCTATCCTATCTTTCTGAGAAGCTTTATAATATAAAGTGATGAGATTCCTTTGGGTAGCGCTAGTAAGCAGGGTCTCAGAGTAAAAGGTTCAGCAGGGAACTGAGGATATAATTCTCGCAGGACAGACCGAAGATGGTAACATGTGAAGGTCATGAGTGGGATCTTGCAATGTGTTTGAATCACATTGGCCAAAGCTATGAAGTTCACTGTAGAAAGACATCACCTATTGTCTTCAACTAACCCTCCTCAAGCATAGTTATAGCTCCAGTTTGATGTGTGACTGAAGTGGCCGGGTGATATAGCTGCGGTAGCACTGGTACGTATAACAGTGTTTTAGCTGCTAGCCCTCCAAGTGCCTTCCAGGCTCTTGTGGTGCAATTTACGTTGTTGATATCCACCTGAGTGGAAGGCAGTATAGCTTTAAGGGGGGTAAGGTATGCTTCATCATTTTCAAATGCCAGCTGTGGTGTGTATGCTGGAGCATAGTACCAGTAGTAAGCAAACTGTGCCTCAGCACACAGGTAATATGGATACGCTAAGTTCTCCCTGATCATATGGTAGTGCGAGTGTATCCTAGCTAATCCTTGGCTGCTTCTCTGCCCAGGCTATGGTTATCAGATGTTGTATGAGTGTCTTAAAGAGGGCCTGTGTCAAACTGATTGGTATCTTGGTAAACAGAAAAAGATATTTGGGAGTACTATTATTTTCATGACTGCAACTCTATCTGCTAATGGCAGGGGTTGTCAAGACCATCGCTTCACCTGGTCTTCAAGTTTTGAAACCACTCTCCCATAGTTATATCTAATAACCTGGTGTGGGTCTCTATGTAACCAAACCCTTAGATATTTGACAGGATCTGTGCTCAACTCCAGAGGGGGGGTCCAGTGTATGTGGCATAGTGTCCAAGGTCTCTGGAGGAGAATAGTCAACTTCAACCAGTTTATGCTTAAACCTGAAAAGCCTTCATATCGTAGATATTCATGTATTCACAAATGATCGTGCAAGATGAATGGTCCAGTCACGGACATAGAGCATCATGTCATCTGCATACAACGATTTGGCCAAGAGCCGCAGGCAGAGGTGCAGCACAGTGGCGGCATGCCGTTGGCGGATCACACAATCCAGTGATTCTAGAGCCAGCTTAAATAGGATTGGTGACAACCGACACCCCTTCCATGTGCTTTGGTGAACTTGCAAGGTATCAGATGTGCCGATGGTTGGGTGTTCAGCAAGCGTATCCATCACAGGAACGGCTGGAGGATTCCCATTTGGTGCATGGTTGCAAACATGTAGGTCCACTTGATGAAATTGAAGGCTTTAGATGGATCCAAAAGGACCTACGCTGCTTGCATGGAGTGATCTAGTTGGTGTGATAATGCAAAAAGAGTGCACACATTTCGCTCAGTAGAGCGAATGGGTAGGACTAAATTGGTGAGCAGCGGTTGGAGTCTGGTGGTAAAGACCTTAGCCAGTATTCTGGCATCGGTATTTATTAAGGATAATGGTCTATAAGATTCAGATCGCTCAAGTTGCATGTCAGGCTTCAGCAATGCTATATTATGGGCTTCCTTGAGAGTGGGCGTCAATATCTGTTTAACACATATGCCTCCTCAAGCATAGCATGAAGACGCAATGCCAAAATTTCAGCAAACCCTTTATTAAAAATTAGCTTGGTAGGCCATCTGTACCTGGGGACTTGCCATTAGGGAGCATGTGTATTGCCAAGGGTATGTCATCCAAGTACTCTGCTATCTCTGTCTCGGACACTGAGTCTCGGGCTTTATACAGCTGTGTGGAGAAATCCTTCAAATGCAGATAGAACTGCATGGGTAACATAGCAGTTAGCACCAGATGAATCAGTGATGCTAACTATATGTTCATTTGACCATGGCTCCTTTAGTTTGGTGCCAAAATATGACCCGGTCGCCAGCCTCTCCATATGTCCTCGCAATGCTTCAGCATGAGCCGTGGGGTACTTCTTGTGCTGCTGTATCAGTATACATAGTGATCTGATCCCTGATGACAGACACTGTGCTGGGGCTGGGGTTCGACTCATAGTCACATTCCAGGTTCTGCAGGGTTTATTCTATCTTCTGCAGGTGTGAGCATATTTCCCACAACACACCTGCTTACGCACCTATATACACACCTCAAATGGTTAATTAAAATGCCTCCCATAAAGTATCCATCCCTGTTACAGTGGCCTTATTCTTTTCAAGGTATTGAAGGATAGCTGTATGCAGTTCTTACCGGAGTACCGGATCTAATATGGCTTTGACGTGTAACCTCCATTGAAATCAGGTGGGGGTGTGTGTGTATGTAGGAATTGAAACCATCCACTGAACTAGTGCATGTCGGTCAATGTTCTGGGCATGTGTTGTATATCTACCACCCAAGAGCATACCTCACGGGACCCTAACCAATAGTCCAATCATCCAATAATAATCCAATCTGGATCTTGAGCCAAGCACCGAAAAGGTGAAAGTGCCCTCTCTTCTCTGGGTTCCAGAAATGCCATATGTCAATGAGGCAATAATCTACAATTCCTGTGCGAGTAAGTTGGGAATAGTGATTGTACTGCCAGTATGGCATGACAGACCAGTCGAGCATCAGGTCCAGGCATGTGTTGAGGTCACCTCCTCATATAATGGGCAAGCCCTGTATTGTATGCAGGCGTCGCCAGATTTTGGGAAAGAATTCAGGGTCTCAATTTTAGGCCTGTAGGAATTAGCAATGGTTACTAGGGTGCCATATAGACTCTCCTTTAGTATCGCATAGAGGCCCTGATCATCGGTCTCTGAGTGAATGACAGTGAATGGGACATCATTTTTTATGAACATGAGTACTCCGCTAGAGTTTGAAGAGTAGGATGAGACCACACGGAACCCAGCCTATCGAGCACAACTGCACTCTCTGTGTAATGTGTGAGATGTGTTTCCTGCAGGAGTGGAATTTGCACATGGTGCCTATCTAATTAAGCAAGTACTTGGCATGTTTGCTTGGGGTTGTTGAGCACCCGAACATTTCACGTGAGGCAAGATATATGACTAGGTGCTGGGGTCATATCAACAGCATTCGATCCTGCAATGTGTTATGCAATGTGTTATGTATCTGCATTATCATTACACAGATATTTCTCTGGTAGCAACAGCTATTAGCATATTATTGGAATTTCAAAGAATAAACATAAACCACATCCCCCACCCACTTCAGCATCCTAAACATGCCAAAGACATCCCTGTAGCCTGAAATAAAAAAAGACACATGCACTAACAAAACAAAATAGTGCGCAACATCAAGCATGCCATTACGTCGTAAAGGTTTGTGTGGTGTACCCTCAGAGGGCGGCTAGAGGTCTGAGTTCTCTCCAGTTGGTTGGAGCTGATCAGGAGGCCATGAAAGTGTCAGCTTAGCTACTGTAACAGTAGCACATATTAGGAGTATGCATGTGGCTCCACTGAGGTGGACCACGGTGACCCCCATAGTCTCCCTGTCAGTGTAGTCCCACTCATAAAAGTGGCAGGTACTGAATGAGGTCACGGGATAGGCTAGTTTAAACAAGGGCAGCCCCAGTTTAGTGTTCCACCGGCAAGGATGAGGGGGTGCTCCTCCTTGAATTTGTAACATCACATAGCTTGTTCTTTATTCTCTGGATGCCACAGATCACCATCTGGTCCTTCCGGATGTCTTCGTCAGTACGGCAAATCAGTTACCACTGTCTTCTAGTTTAGATTTTGAATGTGCATGGCAGGTTGAGGCAATTTCTTTGATGAAGTCCATTTCTGCCATGGGTGTGGTGAATATTTTCTGTGCTCCATAGTGATCAATGTATAGTCTGGCCAGGTACGGCATGGCATATGCTGTTTCCACTTGTTGTAGTCTCTTTTTTACAGGGAGAAATTCCTTGTGAGCAGCCTGCACTGCTGCTGTAAACTCAGGAAAGAAGGCAATGTTGTTGTTCTGATTTTGGATGGATTTCTTCTCCAGGGAAAGATGGAGCACAGTGTCTCAGTCTCGACAATTAAGTAACTTGAGTGACAGGGGGGCCTAGCCATGACAGGCTCTCTGCTTCAAATATTTCCCCTCAACATGGCTTCAACATAGTGCTCCATCTTGCCGGTGTTGGTAGACTTTTCGATGCTAGTAATTCGCAAGTTGTTCAGGAGAGAGTGCGCCCCTAAGTCCTGATTCTTGCTAATGCTTGTATCACCTCGAGTACCTTTCCCATGTTCACTACTTCACATTTACTGACTACAGGTCATCTTCAGTAATTGATATCCACTGTTCCACAGCCATGAGATGTGCCGTCTGTTTATCCAATTTAGTAACCATGTGATCAATGCTCAGGTTCAGTGTATCGATCTTGCCATCTATAAGATGTAGGCTCTGTTGCACTTGTAAAAGTGTGGTTCCTAGCCCTGAGGCACCTTGAGATTGCAGGTCTCGCTCAGGGTCTGAAAGGAGATCTTGCTGGAGTTTAATGGGATGTTTAAATTCAAATGTGAGGCAGATTTAGTTCCTTTCTGCTTTCCCCATAAGTTTCAATTGCATTCAGTTCAGTAGGACAGGGTACGTAGCTGCCACTAACCTCCACCCAGAAAGATGTACTACGCTATTCTTATGTGAGCAAATGCACAGTATCACAGGGAAGTCTTATCTGGCATGGGCTGTTATATATCTTAACAGTGCTCCCTTTGCCCTCCCCAGAGAAGGATATGTTCTCGAAGGCACTGTTAACAATTGAATATAAAGTGCAGGGTTGGGTTTGATCTCTTCACACTCTGCTCACTGGTATTTACCCGCTATCTTTTTCATGGGTAGGATGGCAGGTCTGCATGTGCTTTTTCGCTCCTTAGGGACAGGCAGTAAAAGGAGAAGGTGCGGTACCGCACCACGATGTGAGTAGAATGTGTTCACAAATGCATTATTAACCTTACATATTGGTATGGTAAAATACAGCTTACTATTTCTTTTGTCACAACCAGTGTTTGACTATTTTGTGTTGCTTCTTCTATTTGCATCCTTCAAACAGTTACACCTCCTCAGATCCACTCGAGTAACAGCATTTGTCTGAGAATGAGTTCTGCACATGCAGCTTGCAAAGTTGTAACAAATTTTGTTACACACATCTTACATTTTATCAGCCTCCATTCCAATGGGCATTGAACACAGTTTATTTAACCTTCTAATGTTAAATGTTTCATCGAATAAACAATGAAATATGCTAAAGAAGAGAAACACCAGCTTACAAACAAGAAATAATGAGCAACTATTCTATCCGAGCATTCTGTAAAATATGTGGTAAATAGGAAGTTTCGTTATCACAATCTGATGTTTTTAACAAAATGTAATGCATTTGTTAAACTTGAACATTCTGCAGTTATGATGACTATTTCTAAGCATGTCACATTAAGGTCAAATTCTAAATTGCATTGTTCATATTTTAGAAATATCAATTTCACTTCTAGTTTAAAGAAAACTTGTATTTAAGCATATCTGTGGCCTATACTAATAACTATGGCTGCCTGGTGCATCTTGCACTTATAAATTGTATGTCATTTTATCTTCATATGCACATTAATCATTGCACATATAGCCGTTAATTTTAAAAAATTGCGCTTTCATTAATTATCCTTTTCAATCCTGCATCTGATGGCTATCTTAACCATCACATTATATTGATTTCACATATTAGCTCCACTCAAAGGGTGCTTTCATTGCCAGTTGAAGCTTGTCTTTTTCGTTTTAAACTTTGGAATTTTAATGACTTCCTGTAGTCATCATTTATGAGATCATTTTGTTCTAATTCTCTTTCAAATCGTGTATTTCTTTCACAGCCCTTTCTATTTTGTGAGAATTATCTGCAGCCTTTAAATAAAGCAAATATGAATAATATGCAAGGCCCTATAATTAGTATTGGCATAGCTATAGCTTTCAAAATACCTCCTCCTGCTGTTGTAATTTAATTTTCAACTGTAGGAACTCCTTTTCCAAAATGTCTAAAATGTTAGGGGTTCACAACAATTCTAATTCAGGTTTCAAGTTTGAAATGTTCTTTGCAAATTCCTCTATGTTCTTACTCTCATGAAGTATGTATGACCAACAGTAAGTTAATTTTAGCATCTTGCAGGCTCCGCCTTGGTCTCCAAGTAAAATGCCTAATGCTAAACTATCCTGTAAAACCATGGATCTGATTTCTATAAGTTTAGTGTTTACTACAAGTAGAGCTCCGGAAGTACTGGTTGCCATCAGTGGAAACAATCCTACAGCTGTCTTTTGTTATCGTTTTTAAATTCCATTCATCATTATGAGTCTTGAATTCGATAACGTCCAGTTTAAAATTAATTGTATAATTTAACTTGCACAACACATCTCTCCCTAACAGATTTAGAGGACTTGTATCACACACAAAAAACTGGTCACTTTCGTCAAATGATCCTATTTTTACAGGAACCTTTTCTGAGACTGGATTTGTAATTTGTTTATTAGAAACTCCTACAACTTAAATCTTCTTTCCCAAGAGGTGTAGGTCTGGCATTTCCACAGGTATAACAGTGGATCTGATAGCACCTGTAACTATAAGGGATGATACCGGGTGGCCATTCACCTCTCCTTGTACAAATGGCCCATTGTGGACTACCTCTAAGACTGTGCCAAGCACACAATCTTCCTACAACCTCAGGCACAGTCATTAAGAAATACTGAAACCCTGAACTGTCATTATTGAAAACAGGAAATTGCTGAAATATATTTGGGCTTTGTTTCTGGAAAGGGTTTAAATTGGCTTTCGGCATCTGATCAGAATTCAATCTGGGGTTTCCATATTTTGCTGGATCATTTGGGCTTGGGCGCTTGTAGGACCTGTATCTGTGGAATGTGTTTTTAATGGGGATTTGAATATGTTTTACTGGCATGTTCTGGTCCTGCACTCTTCTCTGCATCTGCACATTTCCATTAGTATTATCAGAATGAAACCTGCACTCCCTCTTCCAATGCCTAACCATGTTAGCAATGTGACAAGGGGTCATTTTCTTGCAACATACATTCCTGAACCTGGATCAATTGGAAAACCTCTGCCTCTAATTTGTGTCACACCAAAACCTCCTTCTGGATTACCCTGAAAAGCTGCTTGTGGAACAACAACTCCTTGCATACCTCCTGATTTCCTGCAAAAGAAGAATTCTGAAAACATTTCTGAGCAAGCTTTGTCTGAGCCGACATGAATTTCTCTTTAATCTTTGTCTGCTTCATCTCTTGCTCATCACTACAATATTTCGCAAAACTCAGGATTTCATCAAGTGACTTAATGTGCCTGCAGATTACACTTTGTTGTATCTGCACACTAATCTCTGTTCTCAATACAAGTACAAACAAAGATACAAATATCCCCATGACATTCTCATCCAGATTTTCTAGTCTACTGTGCTGCTGAAACACCTGCAACAAACGCTCATAGAACTCTGTAGAGAATATTTTGTTTCTTGTGTAGTTTGTTTAATTTTTAAGCAATCAAAGTCTTTCTGGGGCCCTTTGCCTCACAGGAAAGTAATCGCTGCTTCATTTTTCTCCATTATTAAAGGAGATGGTGCATTAGTGCATACCATTCTCATTGGCTCTTCACAAGACCATTGTACAGCAATTTTACATTCAGCCCACAGATCACTTGGCACTACAGTATCTAAGAACGTCTTCAAATCAATACACATCACCTTTGAAATTTTCACCAATCTTTTAACTTGTGTGTACCACTGTACAGACTTGTCTCTTACTTTTGGGAAATTGTCAATAAAAGCTGCAAGATCACCTCTGCTCCAAGGCACTTGAGCATACATTCCTCCCACTAATTCTCTCAATGGATAAGCTGAAGCTCCTTCCTCATCTTGTTCATCATTTTCCCTACTAACTCAGGTTATTTCTTTTCTTGTCATGTTTTCTTTCCCATTTGTTCTCTAATTTTTCAAAATTGCACTTTTTATTGACTCTGTAAAGTGTACCCGCATTCCTGAAGAACACATTGTTTCAATTGCATCATCATCTAATCTAATTGAACCCTGTAACTTCTTTGCAAATTATAATTTTTAGAAAGATCATCCTCATATTTTCATGCCAACTTGGTCAATTTATCATGTGTAATTGCTGCTCAACTTGTAATTTCTTTACACAGGTAAATCTATTATTTTTCTTGATACAGATTCAAATATTCTAAATCTAAACATCTCTTACTGATCTCTTCTAGTTCCGTTTTTAATTTGGGACTATTTAGTGGCCTCTCTTTCTCAGGTTCTGTGCTAGCCATCTGCACAGTGTTCTCTGTCTCTTTAATCCCTGCAGCTTCCTCAAACCATGGTGGACAAATTCCATATTCAAACAAATGTGCTTACCTGGGATGTGGTAAAAACAATCCTTCTACTATCTCACTGTCTGAGGTGGTCACCAAAGCAACAAACTGTAAATTCTGAGATATTGGAATGAATCCTGACGTAGGTAAACCTCTAGTAGGTCCATGAGCCTTTGGAGTCAGGTTAACATTTACTGGGGCATTTGTAATTGTTTTAGGCACTGTGTGCACAGTTGTCATTTGTGGTACATGCTCCGAACCAGCCATTACAGATGTAGTCATCACAGGTGAAATAGCAATTTATGGCTGAGCAACACATGGTGGGACAATCTCAAGTATTTGAATGGGTCTTTCAACTTGCACGATATTGGCTTCTACAGGGGCAGTAGCTATTGTGGGGCAGTAGCTATTGTACTGCTCATAATGGCATTAATTTCAGGACCAACAGTTACTATTGCATAAGGTGGGGGTCATGCAGCTAACATTTCCTCTAAAATATAATCCCCTGAATCACTATCTGTCGCATTTTATTTTTCCTTTTTCTCTTTATCTTTTTCCTGTGTCTTTGTCTTCTTACCTTTTTCTGGTATTTCAGTGGAAATAGCTGGATACAATTTAGTCCCTTTTACTATGGCCTTCCTCCATCTCTACTGTTCTTCATCACATCGAGCATCTGCATAATCACACATTGCTCTTTTTCTGATATTTTTTCCTTTCCTTCACTCTTCCTATTCAGTAATCCTGCACCATTGACAAAGCCATAAACATGTATGCAATCCTAATTCAGATGTCATGTAATATGCATGCGTATCCCCAGAAGGTTCCTCTTCACCTTCCCATGTCAGAATAGTAACATCACCCTTCACAAAACTCTTAAATTACTAAAAGCATTTCATCATTCTCAAAAATTCGAAAGGAAAAACAAATCACAATTCAATATTTTGATTCTGTTCCGTAAACGTTAGATTTCTTTTGCTCCAATCCTGTCATAGTTCATATTTATCAAAATTCTGTTAAAAAAATCCCAACGAAATATTAACACAACCGCTGACCTATCACAGCATGACACTCTGACATCACTAATGCATCAAAGCACAAATATACACCAACCAACCAATCCTAGCACAAACACTATGACGCATGCTCTCACTCCTTGCAGTGGCTCACCATCCTTTACAATTTTCTCTAGTACTTGCCCCTTTTCTTATTTGGGGATTATCACTGGCTAAACGTAGGATTGCGATAGGATGGCTGTCCCCCAGGTGCCCAAAAGTGAGTGACTGGTTGAAGGATATGGCAGAATGGGTCACTGTGGAGGGATGCCACATGAGGCTGACGCGCAGGGATCAGAAGCTGGAAGATGACATGAGAGCATGGACAGCAATGCTTACAGAACTGTTGATGCCTCTGGATGCATTGCTGCCATAGATTATAATGTCTTGCACGTTGAGAATGACTTTGGTAGGGCCGGAGTGATTGGACAGTATATTATTAGCAATTCCCAGAGGGTAAAGGGGGGTGGCCCTGTCCTGTGCTGGCACATGCAAACTGACTTCACAAAATACCATTGTAAAACATCAGATCCGAATACTCTGAGACCCTGGCTGGGGGTGGGGTGGAGTAGGTGGGAAGGGATGGAGGGAGAGCTGAAAGAAGAAGGAAGATACTATTCAGAATTGAGGTTATATGAGGCTCGAGTTTGTCGTATGCTGTTCAAGTCTTGAAAAATCAATGCAAAATATATTTTAATAAGATAATTTAGTAAGTTTCCTTTTATTCCGATTAGTCAATAAAATTCAGTAGGTTTAGAGAAATCTCATAAAAATATGGTTAGAACAAATCATCAAATAATGCATCAAGTGTAGTAGTTTCTTATAAGAATGTTGTTCTTACATACTCGTAGTCCTATGATCATATTCTTAGCCCTATGATGTCGCTGTCATGGCAATAGAATGTTACTGTTTGAATCCAGGAGATTGTCAGTTCCTGGAAGCTGTGGAGACAAACAGTCAATAAAGTACATGCTCTTACACTTACTTGTCTGGTGTAATCACCACAACAAGAGTGAGATAAAGAGAGCTTGTAGCTCACAATTCAATTAAAGCAGTCAAACTTCCCATTAAGAGTAGTTCATGAAACTAAGCTAAGTCTCGATTGATTTGAGCAAAAGTATACAGTTGCAGTATCAATCTGTCAAAATGGGTCCTCAATAATATGGCAAAGGAAGAACAGTAACATCGGTAGCCACAATTGTTAAAAAGGTCAAGGGAATGAGTCACTGGGAACAAATGTGTAGGAAAGCATTTAGTCTGAGTGGCTCGCTTCTAACTAGGAATACGCACTAATATAAAAGGCAAAAATAATGTTGCAAAATGTGTAGCAGGTCTCTCCTCCTTGTATCCAATAAGGTAACCGCATTCGTCTGAGAGTGAGTTCAACTCTTCCTCTCCCACAAAATAACATGGAGCTTGCAAAGTTTTATCTCAAAGTTTGTTACAGACATCTTACATGTGTAGCATCTTGTTTTATCAGCCTCCATTTTCGTAGACATCAAACACAGTTTAACCTTCTAATATTAAATGGTTTAGCACTTAAACAATGAACTATGCTAAAGAGAAACATCAGCTTACAAAATCCGTTTAGTAATGCATTTCATTAACACACACAAGAAATACTATTTTAAAATGTGCAACTATTCTATTCAAGCATTATGTGAAATATGGAGTAAGCATGAACTTTAATGATAACAATTGGATGTTTCTTAATAAAATTGAATACATTTATTAAGCTGGAACATTCTGTAGTTATGACGAATATTTCTAAGCTTGTCACATTAAGGTCAAATTTCTAAATTGCATTGTGTATATTTCAGCAATATCGAGTAGACTTCTAATTAAAAGAAAACTTTAATTTAAGTTTTCTGCAGCCTATACTAATTACTAAAGCTGCTTAGTACCATGACCTATCCCACTTATCTTATCTAGCACGTCCTGTATGCTTTACTGTAAACTATCCCATATTGACTTTCTCTACCTAAATCCAACAAGGCAGAGCCATTTTCACCTGGTCAAAGCTCCTTGTGCCCACCCGGACGTGTGGGTATAATAATGTGCAAACAATCCTATGTGATCACTACAAACGACCACTGGAGGGGGGAACTGTCTGCCAAGCTGCCAATGAAGACAGCAGGGCAGGTATTCAATTGAGCTACAGCTGCCATTGACAAGGGTACACACTTTTTGAAGCTCTAGAAGGTGCTGTGCTCAACCCTCCAGGCCATTCTGCTCAAGGAAGAAAAACACCTAAGCCTGTTTGGTAGCAGTCCACATCTCACCGTAGGGGAGCTATTAACCAGTACTGTGATACTGGACACTGGCAGAAAGTCAGATTTGACTTAGGGTGGAAATGGCAACTTTCTAAAAGTGTAATTTTCCAAATAGTACAATAGAATTTACCATTAAGTTGGATTTTAAATTACTATTATAATAAGTCTTAAAATCACTTTTCAAGCTGCTTACTAACCGAAATTAAGCTTTATAAGTTATATGCAACACAGTGTTTTCCTGTAGGGAAGCCAGGCTTGCTTCAGTGAAAAACAACATTGGAATTTCTTCACTGGCATTAAAAATATATGTCCTACTTTTTAAATACCATGTGTGCTACATTATGGGTATTAACAGCCTACATTATAGGTGACTTAAAAGTATTATGAAGGGAGGTTTGGGCAAGGCGAAAGGTTCATTATGCCAAGTAAAAATGGCAATTCTGTCAAACACTTAAACACAATAAATAGAGAGATTGAGAGGTACTGAGACCTTCGCATATTCTCCCTTTCAAATCCAACTAAACACAACAAAAATGCAAAAGCCTAAGAAATGTCTGACAATATCCTATGTGACCTCCAATAAGAATATTAAAATATTAAGTAAAAATGTCTCACCTACCAAATGGTGGCATGCTTTATCATTGGCGTTTTTCTCACTCTGGTAGGACAGTACCACTAGGGTGGGCTCAACCACTTTCAGGAGCTCTTAAATATTTAATTATTTGGGACATTCTTTGAGGTTCAGTTTAAATTAAAAAGTGGTTACAGATTTATCCCAATAATTATTCAGTGGGAACCAGTACCATGATTAAAAACATGCAGATGACAATCAGAAAGCCAATGGTTCCGGCATCTCCAATATGCCAACATATTTCTGTCAATTTCTGTGTCCTCAAAGTCACACAGCTTTCTTCAGGCCACCTGGACCTTCATACCTACCCTAGATTATCTGTAGGGGGGTGGTGAATATGGGGAGGCATTAGGCTCTCCTACCTGAGTGTTCATAAACCTGTATGACACCGTAAACTAATTGTTCTTCATTAGTCAATTAACAAAAATGTTTGGGGGGACATTACACCTCACTTGTGTTTATGTAAAATAAATACACACTCTTGTGCATAATGACATGAGACTCACTTCCAGTCCAACAGCACACATCCAGTTTTTCTTATAATTGGTTTAAATACTTTTTAAATAAACGTAGGTTGAATATTTGTTTTTGAAAGTTTTTTTGTTTTCTTTTTCTGAAATACATGTTTGCCTTTCCATTGATAATTCTGTAAAATTTGAGGAGGAGATTTTTGCTTTTATACTGTTATTGTTTTACTTTTGAAATAGTAACTTGGCAGGGATATGCTGTACTGTTTTGTAACACAGCAATGTCTTAATTTGGAATATTGACCTAATGCAGTCTAGGATTCTGCTTTTAGTTTGTTCTGTTTTTTTAACTTACGATTTGCATGGAGTTTTACTTAAAATTAAATTAACAGCGTTTATGATGCCTTTTATTCTGGAATGTTCCTTTCGATCCAACTAGAACGTACTTTGAAAAATCATATAGTTTCACTTCTTTGACCGCTTGCCAGAGTCCATAATGTGTAGACTGAAGAAGTGTGACCTACTTTAAAATGCTTGTCTGACTGTTATATGTGCAGACAAATCCTGGTCAGTCACTTCTTTCACAGTTTCTCTTATTTAAGTTGCAGTGGGAGTAGGCACGCAAGGTGACGCTTTGGTTATTTCTTGTCCACTTTCTTCTTTGAATTCACCCTATGCTGTTAGGCTCCGTGAATCACTATAAAGTGCTAGGCTTTCTTGTTTTGAGATGGCAGTTAGCAAAGGTACAGAGTTGGACTGTTTTTCTTTTTAAAATGCTATGTTTTAGTGTGAAATTACCCGCGCCGGGTCTTTGCAGTGCAAACGCGGATGGCTGATTGAACTGTAATGGCGGTCAACTGTCCATTGAGTGACCTAGATGAACTGTAGTGCGTCACAGCAGTGGTTTATACATTTTGTTAACCACCAGTGTGATGCATTATCAGTGGGTTATCGCTTTTAGAAAACCCTGTTCACACTAGTGACAGGGCATTAAAACTATATTTAACAGATAGAATTATAGATGGGTAGCCATCAGTTATGGGTATGTTTTTCAACCTAGGATTTTGAGTGACTTTATCGACAACAAGAGTAGAACAAGAGAAACGCATACATTGTGCATGTCAGTGGCATATTAGCAGCTGAATGGTGATGCAGAAGCGATTTGTTGTTAATTTTTAGACATGCTAATATTTCATCTGTTGAAAGATATATATTTAGAAGCTCTATATGTGAAGGAAGGGAGGTGTCTATAAAGTAAAATCCCACCCTTCCTGGACACATCTGTTCTGCAAGCTGATTGGACAATTTCCTGACATCATATTCATCAATAGGAAAACTTATGTGAAGGGGTTCCATGACTATATATTGGAAATAGGTTGAATGCTGGGTACCTCTTCAAGGTCATCGAGCTCTGAGATGGCTTGCAATATATTTTTTAAATATAATGCACAGGGCATTTTATTCCTTATAATTCATTGTAACACTATCACCCTTCCATCAATTTGTTCTAATCCTTGGTGCTCTTTTCATAACTTTTGCAATAAGATATTGTTTGGACAGTTTCCTTTAATCGTATTCAGCAATAAGATCACTTATATGATTGAAAGAAGACAATACATTAATTTCACGGTCATTCACTGAGACACTACAAATGGATTATAGACAGTGGTGACTACTTTCATTATTTCAATGTATTATTTTAAGAACTTGAAGACATTTTATTGTGTTTATTGTTTGTACATACATTCTGGATATGTTTGTACCCTGACATTTCTCATGTTTGGGGCACTGTTAATACATTTTTCTAGAAGTTACATTGTAGTACTTTGTGTAACATTGACGTACAATGCAGTCTATTCCTGCTCCACCCACTGTTCTAGCCAGCTCAGGTGACCTGCTGATGTTATGGGGAGATTTGCAGAAAGTATTTTAGACATGCCTAGAGGCAATAAATGGTGATGTGTTTATTATTGCTGGCTACTACATCTTCATTTTTTCAGCAAGTTGTGCAAACGTTGTTGGGTAAGTTGACACAAGTAAGGTTTTTCCAGAATGCTGTACTGGTTTGGGTGACAAACAAGCAAGAATATGATGAATTTTTAAGAAAGGTGCTTAGGATATTCGAAGCAGCTGGGTTGACAATGGGAATAGATAGGTTCAAGTTTGCAGTTAATTAAGTTGAGTATTTAGGACATGCATTGTGAGGTTATAAAACCCAAACTAAATTTGGCGGAGGCCATTTAGAAAGCTCCTTGCCCTCAAGGGCCAACGTGGATCTTTCCTAGGAACTAGGATCTATGCTTAATGTTTGTATCATCTTCCAGACAGAGTGCAACCAATGAGAGACTTAATGAAGAAAGGGCAATGGAATGCATTGTCACCAGAATGTAAAAAAGCATTTCAGGATGTCATGAAGTATATAATTAATGCTGTGGATTTAAAATCATTTGACACAAAAGACCACACAGTCACTGGGATGAATGTCAGCATGCATGGACTAGGGGCTTTACTAATGAAGTCTACAGAGGGGCAATAAACAGTAATGGATGTTTAGATGTTGCTTGCAGGTGCTGAAGTTAACTACTCCAAGACATAGAAGAAAACTTTAGCTTTTTGGTATGTGTTTACCATTTTAGAAATTATGTGTGGGGCACTGAATTTGAGTTAAAAACTAATGGCAAGCCCTTAGTTGATTTATTAAGGAAGAAGGGTGCAGGAAAGGTGACTCCACATATAGCTAAGTGGTTGTTCAGCTTGCTGGTTACCACTAAACATGTGCCTGGTGTGAAGAATGATAATGGCGACGGTTTATTGTACTTACCATTACAAAGCAAGGAAGAAGAGAAGGAGGATGATTGGTTGGTTGCTGGGGTGGAATAGGACAGTCTTAAAGTAGTTTTGGAGCACAATGGAAAAGTGAGTTGAACAGGGATGAAGTTCTTCAGAAAATAATTGAGTTTCTACCAATGTGTTGGGCAACAGTTTGTAGGACATCTTGGAAATAACGAATTATAAGTCTGCATGGTCAGAAATGTCATTCTTAGATTGTATTCATAGAAGAGGGGGCTTGTACCATTTAGACTGTGGAAAACAAGTGGCATCTGTTCTACATGAAGGACATTGTGGAATATCTGCTTTTGTAGGAAGTAATAAGTTGCATGGTGTGAAGGAAACCCCTGTGGTACCAATAACATTTCCTGAACGAGAATGGCAGAAACTAGGAACAGATGTGTCTGGTCAAAGAAGAGAAAGTATCATGTAACAAGTACGCTATTGTATTGATGGACAATTACTCAAAATGACCCGAAGTGAAATGAGTGAATAGAGTGAAAGCAAAGTTAGTGATTACGTTTTGTAAGGAAGTTTTTATAAGGGAAGTGTATCTGGAAGAATTGATCATAGATAATGGTCCTCAATTTGTGTCAAAAGAATTTGAGTAATTTTTAGAACAATTTGGTGCGTCCTCTAAAATAACAGTGGTTTACCCTCCTCAAGAGAATGGTCTTGTTGAAAGATTTAACAAGTAGTTGGTAGAGAATGTACAATTATCTGTATAAAATTGTCTTGATTAGAAGGAGGAAACTAAGAAGATGGTGTGGAATTATAGAATAACCTCAATCTCAAGAAACTCCGTTTTTGTTAGTAAAAGACTGAATAAGTTGCACTGTGGCACTGCCAGCTTGGATGGCCAATAGGAAGATGCAGAAAGTAGGTGATAAAGATTTGAGGGAAAGAGTTTGAGAAACAGAAGAAACATGAAACTGGTGAGGAGTATAGAGTTGCAAGTGTGACAAGTCTGAATCTAGGCAATATGGTGCAAGTGAGAAGGGTTACTGGTGTAAATAGGGAAGATCAAAAATGTCAGTACAAAAAAAGGGTGCAGGACGTAAAAAAATAAACTGTGGTAACAGAACCCTGGAAACAATTGTATATGAGGAATAAAACAAAGTGTGGGGAGATGGAATTAAAAAATTGGAAAGAGAATATGAAAGTGTTTTGTTAAGTAATTTTTATTGAAGATAGAAATGCAGAGTATTACAAAGAAGTATTGAGCCAGGAAGAATAAATATTACAGAGAAAAAAAAAACAGGAAACAAAAGCAAGGCAAATTATACATCAGTGAATTACAAGTATTCTAAATAAATAGTTAAAATAAGTAGAATATTTAAATAGGAGAAACATTTTAATCTAAGAGGGAAGAGAAAGAAGAAAGAAGAAGAGGAAGTGAGGGGAAGGAAAGAAAAAGGAGAAGAAAGGAAGAGGACAAAAAAGTAAAGAAAAAGAACAAGATACTAAGAGTAGGTAAAGATTATGATGTTGATGATAGAAAAGAAGTAAAGGGTAGCCAACGTAAGTCAGATTTAATATGTAGGTGAATGGAGGATTGAGGAAGAGAGGCAATTCTATGTTCATCACATACAAAGTTCCACCAATGAAAAAAGCACAATTTAGAATTGTCCTTCCAGCAAGTGAGTATAACTTTAAAAGCAACAGCAAGAAATAAATCCAATAATGGTGAAACGGGAGGAAATAGATCAAAATCTGGCGATACAGTGCCTAAAAATACATTATGAATATTAAGTTGTACATTAAGAGAAAAAATCAATGAACATTTTGACCATATATTATTCCAAAAAGCATAAACCTTAGGACAGTAGAATAATAAATGTACTAAAGAACCTTCAGCATTAGAGGAAGACCAGCAAGATGATGTAACAGAGTGATTGAATTTATGTAACATAAGGGGAGTAATGACAACTCTATTATAAATAAAAAATAGGGATTGAGTAATATGAGCAGCTTTGGAAGTCTTGAATAATTTCTGCCAAAACTTATCCCATTGTGATAACGTTAAAGTCAAAAAGAGGTCTTGTTCCCACTCCAATTCCACCTTAGATTTGAACCGTTTACAGATAGGAGTAGATAAAGATTTATAGATAAAAGAGGCACCGGGGATAACATCAGAAGAAATATGAAATAATGAAGAATCAGAGAAAAATGAGGTAGGAGTTGGAAGAGAAAGGAAGTTCTGGAGACACCCCTGTAGTATTGGAACTAAAGTATCATATTGCTGAATACAGGAATCAGAGAGGTGAAAAAATTCTTGCAACTGCTGGAAAGAAATAATCACATTATTAACAATCAGTTGATGTACATAAATAAGGCCCTTCTCTTTCCAATGTTTGTAGTAGAAAGATTTGTGGCGAAATTTAATATACTTGTTAAACCAAATTGATGACGCTAGAAAGGATTGGTAGTTATCCAACTCCCCAAAGAAGAGTGTGTGTAACAAAGCTTGAGAATGTTTCAAAATGGGATATTTGGAAATAAAAGTACAATTAGACATGTGAACAACATCACGTATTGAAAAGTCATTTAACAATGAACATTCAACATTAACCCAAGAAGGTAGGTCATGATAATCCTTGGACAAGGCAAAAAATTGACGAATCAAAAATGCATTATGGTATAAATTAAAATCAGGAAATCTAACCCCCCCTTCATTCTTAGGTCGAATCAGTTTAGACAAAGAAATACGTGCATGTTTGTTATTCCATAGAAATTTGGTGCATAACGAGTTAATCTGAGAGAAATAATATTTAGGAATTTTAAAAGGCAACATAGATAAAATGAACAGTATCTGAGGGACAATCGTCATTTTAATTGTATCATGTCTACCCTACCAAGAGAGGAACAAGGGAGACCAGAGAGTTAACAAATTAGTGATTTTAAGTTTTAAGGCAGAGAAATTATGAGATAATGTATCACGAATATTGGGGGAGAACAAAATGCAGAGATATTTAATTTTTTGAGGACACCATGTGAAATTAGATGATTCAAACATATACTGATAACATGAAGGGTTTAAGGGTAAAATCTCCGTTTTAGAGAAGTTTCATTTGTAACCTGAAACCTTAGCGTAGGATGCGATTTCCTGCAAAAAGGGGGGCAAGGAAGATACAGGGTTAGACATATAAATAAGAACATCATCAGCATATGCAGACAACTTAATTTGGTGAGACTTAAGAGTAAAACCAGTAATAAGAGGATTATTTCTGATACGCTCCAGAAATGGTTCTAAACAAAACAGGAAAAGTAATGGAGAGAGGGGGCAGCCCTGACGCGTACCTCTTTGAAGGGAGAAATAAGGGGAAAAAAGACCATTATTAAAAATACATGCTTTAGGATTGGTGTATAACAATTTAACATATGAAATAAATTTTGGCCCAAAACCAAACCATCTAAAAGTATGAATCAAAAACTCCCAATTAACACGGTCAAAGGCTTTTTCAGCATCCAAGGATAAAGCAGCTCATGGGGAAGGATATTTTGTACTAAGAGCAAGGACATTGGAAAACATTCTGGCCTTATCAGAGGCCAAGCGACCTTTAACAAAACCAACTTGGTCTTGGTTAATAAGCAAAGAGATAATTTTCTCTAAACGGGAGGCCAATATTGTTGCAAAAATTTTACAATCGTAATTAATGAGTGAAATAGGATGAAAAGTTTTACAATAGGAGGAATCCTTATCTGGTTTGGGGATTACAATGATAAGGGCTTCCAAAAAAGAACCACAAGCTTGGGAATTGGATATAAAAGAATTAAAAAGTTCTAATAATTTGGGCGCAAAGATTGAAGAGAAAGCAGAAAGCAATTCAATCGAAAAGCCATCAGGGCCGGGTGCTTTTGCTTTCTTCAAAGCTTTAAGAGCATCAGTTAATTCTTGTAAAGAAATATCTTCTTCAAGAGAATGGAGAATGTCTTGGTAAGTTTTGGGCTTAGGGATATCTCGGAAAAAAGAAGCAAAATCTTCTTCAGAGGGCTTGATAGTTTCTGTGTATAAGAGATTGTAATATGATTGAAATGTGGCAGCAATATCAGAATCAGACGAAAGGAGTGAATCATCCGACTCTGAATGAATGGGGCCAATGGCTTTACGTTCTGATTTAACTTTTAGATAATTTGCTAACAATTTCCCAGCTTTGTTTTGGCCCCCGTGATATTTTGACTTAATCTTGAGGAGAATATTACAGGCATCGGTTGTTACAATCTTATTCAGGGAGGATTTAGCTTTGATTAAGTCTTGTAATGATTTGGAGGAATAATACTGATGTTCTAATGATTTTATATGGGTTAAAGTTTCTTTATATTTAGTATGCAGCAACTTCTTCTTCCTTGAGGAATAGGCAATAGTGAAGGCTCTGAAAGATGCTTTAAAGGCATCCCAATTGTTGTGTAGGGAGGTATCTGAAGAATTATTGAAAGAAAAGAATTCCTTAATAAAAGAGGTCGCTTCTAAAATAAAGGTATGATCTGATAAAAGGAAGTTATTAAATCGCCATCTGCCCTGTTTGCAAGTGTTGAGAGATAAGTCAATATGGGTAGAGACAGGGGCATGATCAGATATAAAAATAGACCCAATGTCAGAGGACTTTAGACATGGTAGCAGTGATTTGGAAACAAGGATATAATCAATACGAGATCTAGTATGGTGTACAGGTGAAAAGAAAGTAAATTCGGAGGAATCAGGGTTACATGTTTTCCAGGAATCAAATAGTGGGCGAGAATAAATGGCTGTTTGAAAAGACTTATGGGTTTTGTCAGGTTTGAATTTGCATTTAGATTGCCTATCCGTGAACGGGTCCAACCAATTATTAAAATCACCACCAACCACAATATTAGGATTGGAAATTGACAATATTTTCAGTTTTATAGATTGCCAAAATACAGTGTCTGGTTTATTTATTTATTTATTTATGATAACCTCAGTTAATACCCAACGACCATTCGGATCACATTCAGAAGATATAATCTGTACATTAATAGATTTGTGAAACAAAATAGCGACACCACCATGACGATCAATAGCAGGAGAGAAAACAATCTGATTGACCCATTGACGTTTAAGTTTAAGTGATTCTTTATCATTGCAGTGGGTTTCCTGTAAAAAAGCAACCTGGGTGTTGAGTTTAGCAAGATGAGACAATACCTTCTGACGCTTGACGGGGTGACCCAGACCACGAACATTCCACGAAACGACATTAACCATACTTCTGGATATAGGGGAACGTACAGGAATAGGACCACAAAACTGCAGGAATGGCAAAAGGAAAGTAGGAGGAACATTTTACAGTGAGTAAAACAAAAGACCGAAACTTAAAAGATAAATCCGTACATGGAAAGAAGATTGAAAATTAGAGAAAACAAAGAGAAGGAAGATAAAAGTAAAGAAGAGGAAGAGGAGAGAAAAGGACAAGGGAGAAATGAAGAAAAGTAAACAGATCAAGGAAAAACATCCAGACCTGTAAAGAGAGAGAAGATCTGAGAGCGGGGAACGTAGTGACACCGAAGGACGCGGACCACAATGAAAGGAGATGCAGAAAAAACTGAAAGGGCTATGAGCCCAACAAGAGTAGAAAGGGACAGAAAATCAATATAAGTAAACAGGTAAGTCAGCAAAACAAATAAAGAAGAAACAATCCAACATTATGACTGAAATCAAGAGCCAGTATCCATGCCATGTGAGGAGAAATTATGAAGAAAGAGTTTGAGCTTATCCGGATCCTCAAAGGAACGTGTGCGACCCTCATGAGTAATCTTGCAGAGGCAGGGAAGAAGAATTCCATATTGAATATTGAGCTGACGCAGTTGAGGCCGAAGAGCAAGGAATTCTTTGCGTCTGGCGTTGGTAGCAGTAGATATATCTTGGGATATAAAAATGTTATGGCCAGACCAGATAAGACGACGTTTGATTCTCACAGCCTTCAAAACTTGCATAAGCTTGGTGAATTCCAAAAACAACATTATAATACCACGTGGCTTGGTAGAAGATGGCTGAAGCCGACCTAACCGGTGCGCTCTTTGTATGTTGAGAGGAGTAGATGTAGATTGAAGATCTAGAAGCTCTGGCAGAATTTTTTTTAGGAATGAGACTAGGTCAGCCCCTTCAACATTTTCCGGCAGGCCAAAAAGGCGTAAGTTATTTCTACGATTGCGATTTTCAAGATCCTCTGTGTGAAGTTTTAGTTTAAGAATTTCCTGCTCGAGGAAAGGAATCTTAGCAGAGACATCTTGTATGTCACTAACCCGTTGCTCAAGGTCTAGTACCTTACTTTCCATAACAATCCATCTCTCCTCAATTTGTTTAAGCTTGTCGTTGGTAGCAGACATGAAGGGCTGAAGCCCTCGAACCTCATCCAAAATGGAGTCCAGAACAGGATTTTGTGATGATAGGATTGGCGAAGGAGGGTCATTCTTGTGCCTTTTCGGTTTTGTACCAGAGACCGATGGCCTGGACACGTGGGGATCACTAGCCATCATTAAAAAGCAAAAAGGCAGACACACAACAATCGCCAAAGATACAAAAATCGCCAAAGATATGAAAGCTTGACGACACTGTACTGAAGATAGATAGCAACACCACTCCAACAGGGGTACTGCGTCAAATCAAGGAGAGGCAGCTGGACATGAAAGTAATCCGAGACACGTAGGAGGCAAATTCCAACCCAGGGTGATTATACCGCCGGGGCACAGTCACAAAATCCAGTGGAAACACACCTTAGCTGAAAGTGGCACAGCGACGGTAGGCAGAAAGTGGAACAGTATTGGCAAATCATGCTGTGAAGAGCAGGAGAGGAGAAGCATATGAGCCGCACCAAGCGCCAAGTCGATGCATAGTTATAACAGGAAATGTTGACAATCCGGTGTTAATGACAGTAATAATGCCCCTGTCAGACTTCAGGCAGTAGAAAAAATCATATTAGAGGCAACAAAAAAAAAAAAAAAGCCTCAAAGCAGATGCCAAGTCGAGCTGACGTAAATGGGAGAGGTAGATGCGAGCACCGTGAAAGTGCGCCTCAAGATGGCGGCCGCTCGCATCTCTGAGGGGAGAGAAACGTCGCTACGGTAAAAACCGTTGAAAACAAAGAAATGCAGGTAAAAAGGCGGCCAGCGGACTCACGGCGACATCATATTGCAAGGCAGTCCCTCCTGGCAGTAAAAACTGCAAAAATGAAGTTGAAGAGAAGGCTCCGAGTCCCGCGACGGAGCGGAGCTCACTCGGGATCCGCCATGACACTTCGGCGGTCAAGCCACGCCCCCCCCCCGAATATGAAAGTGTTAACAGTCGCAGATCAGTTGTTACAATAGTTGCCACAAAAAAGGAGCAGGTACTATATAATCCCACCATAGTAAATAAGGGATTGTATATAAATGGGGTTGTATTTTTAAAGTGATTTCTGTTAGGTTAACTATTTTGATATATGTGTTTATTCCTGGTTGTAACACATGTGAATTTACCATCTTAAATCACTTGCCCTCTGCCATACGTTATAGATACATTATAAGTCACTGAGGAGTTCCATGACCATATATTGGAAATATGTTGAGGTCTCTATAAGGTCATAGAATTTGAGATTACTTGCAATACACTTTTATATATGGCACAGGGCATTTTATTCCATATGATACATGTCAACACTTTGACCCTTCCCTTGAACTGTTTAAATCTTTAGTGCTCTTTCATAAGTTTTGTAATAAGATATTTGAATCAGTTTAATATAAATCAGATTAACAAAATGCTGTACCTCAGAAAGTGTGGAGTGGCTTGGCACTGCTACGGGATAGCCGCCTTTCTATCAGCTCCATGATGGCCTGCGGTGAGGAGACGAGTCACATTCTACATGGAACCTCTTCCCATGTAAAAATGACGAGACAAGCAGGGGGAATCATATGGATGCTACAGTTTCATGGGGTGGCTTTTTTACAGCCATTTCACATCCATACTTTGCAAAATATGGCAGGCACACCGACGAGAAAGTCGTGCCTTCGATTTTGTTCTGCTCTCTGGTGCCTCATAAAGTTTGCACTCTGCCTCTACGGTCTCAAATTACCTGCAGCATTTTGCCTAAATTTTATGGACTCTCTGCTGTAATGCCTACACTACAATTTTTTCGTTTTCTTGGGTATTACTGCAGTGTGTAAGGAGCGACTTTGTTAATTTTCGTCCACCATATATTCCTGCCATCTTTAATTGATACTGAGCACCTTTTGCTTATTGATTATTTGTATCACATGTGGGTAGGTAGGTCTAGGAATCTTTAACTCAGCACCAGTAAACCACTGGCAAAAATACCTCTAAAACTTCTACTCTCACCCCCCTTTCTCTGTTCTAGAAGATATGGATGATACTGGGGGGGGGGGGGGTTGTCAAGACTCTTTCTCTAGCTTGACTGATTCTCACTCCACCTCTGCAAACAAAATGGCTTCTAAGCTACCTACAACCTCTAATGCCTCAAAGCATGACAGAGTTCAATTAGACCCTCCCTCTCCCATAAAATCCTCTACTAAAATCTCAATGGAAGATACTAATAAATAGGCCTGGACAGTGAACTCTGCTCTGTTCGTGTTTTCTGCACTCCACGGAGCATGCGGAGTTCTGAAAAAAGAAATTTTTACTCACTCACCAATGTTAACTTGGCGAGCAAGGAAAATCAAACACTAGACCACCTCCCAGCGAGATTTCTCAATGCAGGCGGTCGTGGATGGTCGCGACTGCTTGCATTGAGAAACCTTCCGGTTGTGTTGAGGAAGCTGCAGCTTGAGAATAACATCTACTCAAGCGGCAGAAAGAAGCAGCGTCCTCTTGAGCTGGGCATGGTGCAGTTTGCGCTGATTTTACATTGCGGGACAAACACCTGGTGCTAAAAATCAGCATGAACGGCCAGACATAATTCCCGCCGCTTGTGAAACTCCGCATAGTGCAGCAGAGTTTTCCGGTCAACTCCGCCCAGGCCTACTAATAAAAAATTTCAACCTCAGGGTGAAAAATGATCTTCTGTGGTTGGCAGAGTTACTCAGATGGCACGATGGGTTGAGGTACGTAAAGACACAGATCTGGAAGTAAAAATGCTTCACTGAGGCCTAGAAGGGTAATTATCTACTTTTTAGAATACCTGGATTGTACTTAAAGTTATCGAGGCTCCCAAAGGTCATATTTCATGGTTTGGATCCAACCGCTTTTTTGCGCAGGTTTATGCCAAATGTACAGGAGACCGATAGAAGGAAATTTCTTGAAATGTGCAACCATTTGGGGGAGAAGAGGGGGGGAAAAATCATCATCAGAAAAAGAAAGGAAACAGAATTGGGGGGAAAAAAGAAAAATGATGTGCATAGTCACAATTAATGTATGTGGTTTAAATGATGCAAGAAAAGAAGGTATTTGAAAGAATATTTTAGAACACTGCAAGCTGACTTAATCTGTGTTCAGGAGACGCATATAGAGATCTCGCAGAAATATCTACTGGAACAACTGGGGTATAAAGTATTGACTTGCACGACTCAGGGCACTAGAACACAAGGGGTTGCAATATTAGCACGTGGAAAAAAGATTACATTAAAAAAACAACAGGCAGATAGACATGGTCAGTGGGTCTTAGCGGAGTGCCAGATTCAAAATTTTAACTTTACTTTATGCTCTATTTATGCACCAACAGTTGATCACCCGGAAACTTTTATCCATGTAAATTCTCAATTACCCAACTGGCCTCTCCCCATAATATTATGTGGCGATTTAAATATAAATGGCCTTAACGGGTTGTGGAAAGACAATCCTGCAAGATTTATTGGTAAAAAGAAGAAAACCCACAGAGCGCTGATACAGCTCATGCAGGACAATGGGTTGATCGATATTTGGGAACATATAAACGGAGGGGGAGGCTGCACATACTATTCTGCCCCCCATAACACTCTAGCCCGCTTAGATTATTTTTTGATTTCCCCCTCGATGATACCGATGGTGAAAGTTAAAAAAATGCCTAGATTGATGTCAGATCACAACCCGCTCTCCATGGAGTTCTCTATACCATATTCACAGAATAGTATAAATAGCTGGACCTTTGAGAGAGCTTTGCTACATGATGTAAATTATGTTACTCACATGGAAATTTGGTTAAAAGAATTTCTGGAACACAATAGGGGCACAGCGTCACCGCAAATAGTGTGGGATGCTATGAAGGCAGGTATTAGGGGGGAAGCCTTAAGCTATTCTCTAAGACGGAGTAAGCGGGAAAAAGAAGCTATAGAGAAGAAGATAAATCTAGTAGCAAAGCTAGAGGAAGAACTGGTAAGAAGTATAACAGAGAAAGAGGATGTGACAAAAGTAACGCAAAAATTAGCTCTAGCTAAAGCAGCAGTGGGTGAAGTATATGCTTAAAAGGCAGCTGGTAAATATTTGGCTAGGAGGGAAGAGCAGCATGAATATAGCGAACAGGTAGGACGAATCCTAGCGACTAGAACCCGGCAGGCGGCCACTCAGGGGCAGATAACAGAAATTACTACGGAGGCAGGGGCAAAAGTAAAAACACCAAAGGAAATCTGTGCTGTATTTCAGAATTTTTCTAAGAAATTATACAGCCAGAATAATGGGGATCCAGATGTAGCGGAAATTGAGGAATATTTAGATTCTGCCTCCCTAGATAAGCTTACAGAGAAGGACAATAACTACCTTGAGATCAACTTTACCCCAGAAGAAGTACAAAGAGCCTTTCAGGATCTCCCATCAGGGAAAGCAGTGGGACCTGACTTAATACCGTTAGAATTTTATAAGAAGTTTTTTCTAACCTTAGAAGCAGACATTAATCGACTCATGGTTTTAATACAGAACGGTGCTGCCCCTCCGGAGTCTTGGGGAGAAGCTTCAATGGTGGTGTTTCTAAAAAAGAATAAAAGCTCTACGGATCCTGGGTCATATAGACCAATCAGCTTAATGAATAGTGATACTAAGGCCTATTCTAAAATCTTGGCAAACAGGCTGAGCTTCTTAATTGGGAAGATAGTTTCACCCTGGCAGGATGGGTTTATACTGGGGAGGGGCACTGCCGATCATATCAGAAGGGTATTCGCGCTGCTGGACGGTACTACTGCCTCACGAGACCCTATGTCCTTAATATTGCTGGACGCTGAAAAAGCTTTCGATAGGGTCTCGTGGGGTTTTCTTTGGGCAACAATGTATAAATATAATTTTGGGAAAATATGCATAGGAGCATTAAAAGCCCTTTATAGAAGTCCGAGCATCAGACTGAGAGTGGGGGGGGGGAGTTGAGCGAGGCAATAAAAATTGAGCGTGGGACTAGGCAAGGATGCCCCTGCTCCCCTTTACTATTCGCCTGTTATATAGACTCATTTATTAGACACATAGAAAAAAATAAAAACATCTGTCCAAGAGTGCTGAATGGATATGAGACTAAAATATTGGGATACGCAGATGACTTAGCAATTACATCATCAATACCAAAATTAGCGATAGGGGAAATCGAGAATGAGGCTAAAAAATACGGACTTCTGTCAGGGTATAAATTAAATCAAGGAAAAACACAAATAGTTGTAAATCAATTTGCTGCGATTAACGATGAGAGAGTTGTAGAGTCCTTGGTTTATTTGGGAGTTACTATAACATCCGACCTATCTAAGGTTGTGGAGGAAAATCTGACCCCAGTAATCAAAAAGGTAAAATTAGACTTAGATAGGATGGACAATTTATGCTTAACAATCATAGGCTGCTGCAATGTTATAAAGATGCTGTTTTTGCCCAAGATGTTATATTTAATTCCTTTATCATTTTCTAATAATTGGTTTAAGGAAATAGAGGGGATTTGTAATCGCTTCATATGGGCTAAGGGCAGAACTCGCAGAGCCATAAAGATGATGGCACTTTCTAAAGACCGGGGGGGCCTTGCAGTACCTGACTTTAAGGCATATTATTTTGCGTCAGTCCTTCAGTATTGTAAAGGAATCCTTGGCGGGAATACGAAAGACATCTGGAGGGGTAGTGTTGGCATTCCGGATATATATGATCTCCTGGTTTTGGACTCTAATAAGGGACTTCTCACATTCAAGGAGTTAAACTACTACAAAAGAACAAAGTTCAAGCTGTTGGGGGCGGCCATCTCAGTTTGGTCAATAGTCCGGAAGAAAATTAAATTAGGGAGAATTAATTTCTATACCCCTTTATATATGAATGAACTCCTCCCGGAAGTATTCCATGATCAAGTGATGAGGCGGTTGGATAATCTCGGGGTTGGTACAATTGGAGATATCACGGATCAATCAGGATTAATATCATTTGAAAGGGCGCAACAGCTATATAATTTGGATTGGAGAGATTTTTTTAAATACTTACAGATGAGATCAGTTTTGCAGAGGAAAGTATACTAGGGTAGATCTGTTGGAATTTGTTCGAGATGATGAGGGATGCTCAATCTCTCAACTTTATGGTGCATTGTGCGAGTATAATGAGGATGATAGAGGAAAGGTATTTGATAAATGGAGAACTAAATTAGATCTAGTCGGGAATGAGGGCGAAAAATCACTTTGGCTTGGAAATTCTATCTTGAAGGTTGCAAACCTGCAAGCACAATACTATAAGACCTTGCATGAACTATATTATACACCATATAGAATAGCTCGCTGGGGTGGTACGATTAGGATCTCCTGCCCAAGATGTCAGAGTTTGGAGGCAGACACGATACATATGTTTGCAGCTTGCCCTAATTTAGATCCCTTTAAATTAGCTATGGAAAATTTCTTTAAAGATGAATTGGAGATTTCGATTAAGTTAACTAATGAGATTATGGTTCTTGGGGTGGCGAAGGAGGGACAGGAGGTACCCCATCAAGAATTTTTGTTTATTGCAATGACGCTGAGCCGGCTTTGTATCGCAACGGTATGGAAAGACTCTAACCCCCCTTCGTTTCAACAATGGCTCTCAAATTTATTAGCTATCTACACCCTAGAGAAATCTTTATATGAAAAAAAAGGAGTGAATGCAAGACAGCTTGGGAAACGGGTATGGGTCCCAGTTGAAAAATGGAAACTTAAATTAGATGGTTAATCTAAAAGTGGATAGGTATATGCTCACTTTGTCAGGATTAAAGTTGGCGGTGTTAAAATTGCTCGACTTTTACTTTTATGTTTCTTTACTTTTATTTATTTATTTTTTCTTTCATTTTCAGATCTTTCAATTTTTCTTTTTTTGGTAATTATAATAACATTATGTATTGTATCATGCTGTTTATTTTAAGAGACTAAGCCTTAATTGAAGGATTTCTGTTGTATTAGATATATATGTCAAAGCAACTAGTTGTTTACACTTCATTTTTCTGATGATGAACAATAAAAAATTTAAAAAGAAAAGAAAAAAAAAAATGAAATGTGCAACCATCTCTCTGCTCTCTCAATGCAAGATTTGGGTTTATCCCACCCTTGTCTTTTCAAAGTAATACACACAACAAAACTACTACTTATGAAAACCCCTACCCTCCAGCAGAAATTCATCGCTAATTGTAGGGAAGAGGCGATGGATACTTCCAAATTTAATGTTACCTGATTTATGGAATCGGAATCTTTTTAATGCCTACCTCGCTGTCAAATCTCTAATCACAGTTATATACTATGTTCATTATTTTTCACATCATAGTTTTTCTAGTTTGTAGTTACTATAATGGTATCTTTTATTTTAGGTATTTTCCATGTCTCCTCCAGTTTATAAGGATATGGTTGTATGTGGTTTGGTTTCCCTCCTTTTATCGGCTGTTCAGAGTTTGGTTGTATCATCCCCTCTTTCATGGTTCCACCACCCTCAACTTTTTGTTTGTTGTATATGTATGGCCTTTTTATTATTCTTTTCAGTATGTTTTCTGTTTTCTTTCCTTTCTCTCTCTTTCTCCCTACTTCATCTTTTAATTTTTTACTCTACATATTTCTCTTCCCAGGAAACATCCAGTTCTTCTTGTATTATCCATTTATGTTGTTGTTTTATTGCTATACACTAACAGAAGGTCTTAAGTCCAAAGAAAAACAAAACGCCGCATGATGCTGTATATACTGTGCACACCTCTTCAAAGAATTAGTGCATCACTAGGCAGGGAGATTAAGAGTCCATCAGCCCACCCTTATTGGCGGAGCTTCGTCATGTGAGACCCTAGGGGGTCAAAGTCAGGGCCCCCACACTCTCGAGCCACCCGGCTCTACTGGGTACCCGTCCCAATGATCCCCAAAGAGAAAAATCTCCTGCCAAAGTGTGCAATAATATTTCAAAGAATTCAAAGAAATGCAGTGCTGTAACGTGATAGTGCTCTAAAAATAACTACGTGGTCAAAAAATATGTTTATTGTGAATTGACCAGGTGTCATGTCTAAAAAACCAAATTAGTCTGAAAAATACGACTAATTCCTGACTTGGTCTCTTAAGGTCGACATGTTTCAGCCGATCTGGTTGTTTCACCCGGCTTTCTTCAGGACCTAATAGTGATGGTATCAAAGGCTACTGCAGGATAGATTTGGTAAAATGGTGTATACAAACAGTGAAACTAAAAATCATAATATTAGTGATATAATTATGTGGCCATTTCCACCCTACCAGACTAGCATTGTTTATGCTTTGCTTAGGTGTTATCACCTTATCTTCTTTCCTAAAAGAGAAGATAATGAAGGTCAAAACAGTTTTGTCGGGTTAGTACAGACATAAACAGCATCAGCGACTAATGTTCAATAGTGCCCTTCTCATGCACTATATTATTTAGAGAATGGCCAACCCGTGGTCCATAATGCAAGAACATTCTCTTTGAAAACAAGGGATTGTAACTCACCCAACGTTCTGTGGGAGAAAAGCCTCACCTCACCCGGCAGATTGCTCGGTGTAGGAGGCACCGCTCTGTTAAAAGATAGGGACACAAGAGGACGAGTTGTGTATATATACTGGTACTCAAAAGGTCCCTACATAAAAGTCAACAAAATCAACCAATCAACCCTTGACTCTAACACACACGCACCAAATAAATGGCAGATCAACTGTGCCAGGCAAACGGTTTAATTCTTGGCCAGCTCTATTGTAAAACCTCATACAATATGGTCAAAGTAGAGGTTGTAGATTGAGCCGCCCTATGCAATCACATCAGTGTATGAATATATCCCTCCGCTCCCTAACCGGGATGTACAAGTGATGTTAAAATGATGTTGCCACCCTCCATTCAGACCAAGTAATCATACATCTAATATACATCTAGGGATTTAGAACTCTTTAGTTAACTCACAGTTGGACCAATAGCTGTATCTGGTCATATATTACAACCGTTCAGTCAAACCAGATACCTCGATCAAGGCAAAAAATCTTCAGTATCTTTCAGCTTACCTATCCGTCGAGACCTCGAGCCTGACTCCGAGCAGTCTGGGAGGTGTCGACAGCAAGGCACGGAGTCTTTAAATAGCCGCTCTGATTAGTCAGAACGGACGCCGGAGTATCAGGTGTTGCCAATTGCACTCGCCCTGGATGTGCAGTTGAACACGCGCATGCGCGAAAGCAGAGTCGCCATTCTGAATGCGCGTGCGCAGCCCTGGATGTACCATAGAACACACGCATGCGCGGAGGCAGAGTCGCTGTTCTAGATG
The DNA here is from genome assembly GCF_964204655.1 of Triturus cristatus. NCBI lineage: Eukaryota > Metazoa > Chordata > Amphibia > Caudata > Salamandridae > Triturus > Triturus cristatus. Next base: position 725,469,530 of record NC_140586.1, read on the forward strand.
CGCATGCGTAGTACGATGTTCAAGAAATGCTCAAACCGGACAGTGCAAAATCAAGGGTACCCATTGGTCCTTAGCCCCCAAAGTGCATTAGTATAGCCGCGTCCACGAACACCAAAACATTACACAACGCGTGCATGCGCCGTACTAGATGTTCATGAACAGATCGTGTTGGCATACCTTTCCAATAGCGAACTGTGTCAGAAGGTTAAAGAGTGCCTCTTTCGATGCATGCACAAATGTGTACATGTTACTTCTTGTCAAGGTCTATAAGGGAGAGTAAGCGAGCCTGTCTGTCTCTCTATAATCTATATCTATAATTACGCTCCCCATGCCAAACATGACATAGCATATCACGTCGAAAACAAGGGGTGTGATATAAAACAGGGGATCAACACCCATATTTGGCATGAAACAAAACTGCCACCAAAAGAATTGTATGTGGCTGCCACTTTTACCCATCTGGTGAGAGAGTAAAATTACGATATGCCGATAAAACTCGTCTCGATCGTTGGGTTGGTAAAAACATGAATATGGAACCAGGGGAGAGAAATATATGTGTATACCCACCTCTCGGGGTGAGTTAAATCGATCTCAGAACAGGCTAAGTATCTCACGAGATAACCCAAACCTTGGTCCATTTCCATACCTGGATCGACGTATGGAGAAGTATATGATAGCAATATTACCCTTCAAACATCATGAGGCTGTGTAACAAGATATAGGATAGCATGAAGAAGTCAGGTCTACTTGCTATGTGATCCAAGTTACTGCAAATACAGTAGATGTCATATGGATCAGGGAACAGTGGAGATACTCATGATGCATTGAGTAGTGAAAAACATGCATCACATATCAGGAGAGAGTACAATTCAGATGGAGGTCCAAGGGATGCTGTCATTGAGACCATGTGTGTCCGTTTTCATTTTGAAAATCCACCTTTATTCTCTCACGAACAGAAACTTAGAGGTGTCACTTACATGTTGAGGAATGAGTGGTCGTTCGAGCACGATCCATCTCATGCCGTCAGCTCTGTGATGTTTTGCCAGGAAGTGATCTGTGAGACATGTAGACTGTTTTTTACAACGAATCGTGCTCTTATGCTCACTGATTCGGAGCTTGATTTTCCTTGTCGTGTAACCGATGTAACGCAGAGAGCAAGGACACGTGATCATATAGATCACGCTCTCTGAGTTACAGTTCGTGTGACTGTTCAGTATCCACGGACGATTCGTTCCTATGTCAACAAAAGTAGTTTTGGTGGTCTGAGGGCAGACACTACATGACCCACACGGGTAGTGTCCCCGTACTGGTGGTAGTGACCACAGCGTGTCGACAATATGTGTATGTTCAGTCCGTGGTCGTGTGTGCACTAGGCTGTTACGCAAACTAGGACCCTTTCTAAATGCAAAAAGAGGAGATGGAATGTTCTCAGCGGCCACATTCAAAATGTGCCAATGCTTCCGTATCGTCTTCTGTAGTTTATTTGAGAGGGTGCAAAAGGTGGTTACAAAAGTGAGCCTCTCATTGGGGGTCCTCATAATGCTGTTGTCCAAAAGAGCATCCCGATGATTATTGGATGCTCTTTTCCAAGCCTGACGCACTAGTCTTTTTGGGTACTGGCGTGACCGCAACTGGTGTGCCAGTACCCCTGCGTGTTTGTGAAAAAGGTCCTTAGTGGAACAGTTCCTCCTAATACGCAGGAACTGGCCCACCGGAAGATTCTCTCTTAAGGCCCTCGGGTGATGACTGTCGAATGACAAGAGAGAATTTCTGGACATTGGTTTCTTGAACAGTTCACAGTGTAGTGAATTGCCGATGGGAAAAATTGAAATATCAAGGAAAGACAGACGCTGTTGATCAAACTCCATCGTGAATTTCAAGAAGGCATTCTGCTCGTTGAGCCAGGCATGAAAGGCCTGAATCTCATGACTGGAGCCTCGCCAAACCACCAAAATATCGTCTATGTACCTCTTCCACAACACCAGATGTTTGAAAAATGGGTTGTTGTGGTTCAGTACATGATGTTGTTCGAAAAGATGGACATAGAGGTTGGCGAGGCTCGGCGCAAAAACACTCCCCATCGAGGTACCAGAAATTTGTAGGAAGATCTGGTCCTCAAAGCGAAAAAAGTTTTCGGTCATCGCTATTCTTGCGCCCTCCATAATGAAATGGACCGGGGTTATGCTATCCAGGTCCCGCCCTTCCAGAAGCCTCCTGATGGACTCAAGGGTCTCTAGTTGCGGGATGCATGTGTAGAGAGACTCTACATCAAAACTTGCCAGAATGTCAGTATCGGAGTTGAACTCAATGTCTGGCAACAGCTTCAGAACATCAGAGGTGTCTTTAAGATAGGTAGGCATCTCTGACACCATGGGCCGTAAAAAGACATCCACAAACTTAGAGAGGGGCTCTAGGAGTGAGCCTATCCCAGAGATGATGGGACGTCCCGGAGGGGGTCTTTGGCTTTTATGTATTTTGGGGAGGCAGTAGAAGTAGGGCATCACTGGATTACTTGTCACCAGAAATCGAGCCTCTTGCGACGTAATCCATCCTTCTGCCTCCCCTTCCTCAACCAGATGTTTAATCTCCAAGGCTAGCCTGGGTGTCGGGTCTATTTCCAAAATTCGATAGAATTTGTCATCTGTGAGTTGCCGAAGGCATTCTCTCCGGTAAGTGACAGTGTCTTGTAGGACAGTAGCACCCCCCTTGTCCGCTGGCTTGATAATAACGGACTTGTCTGTGCCAAGGTTTTGAAGAGCTACTCTGTCCTCTCTGGAAAAATTGCAGAAACTTGTGGGCCGTGTGTCACATAATGCCATCATATAAAACGTCACAGCTTTTTTAAAGGTGCACACCTGAGACGGGACTTGGTGTGCCATAGGTGTGAAATTACTCTTGGGTCGTAGCCCAGTGTTAGTAGTATGAACATCTAGTACAGCGCATGCACGCGTTGTGTAATGTTTTGGTGTTCGTGGACGCGGCTATACTAATGCACTTTGGGGGCTAAGGACCAATGGGTACCCTTGATTTTGCACTGTCCGGTTTGAGCATTTCTTGAACATCGTACTACGCATGCGCATCTAGAACAGCGACTCTGCCTCCGCGCATGCGTGTGTTCTATGGTACATCCAGGGCTGCGCACGCGCATTCAGAATGGCGACTCTGCTTTCGCGCATGCGCGTGCTTGCACATCCAGGGCGAGTGCAATTGGCAACACCTGATACTCCGGCGTCCGTTCTGACTAATCAGAGCGGCTATTTAAAGACTCCGTGCCTTGCTGTCGACACCTCCCAGACTGCTCGAAGTCAGGCTCGAGGTCTCGACGGATAGGTAAGCTGAAAGATACTGAAGATTTTTTGCCTTGATCGAGGTATCTGGTTTGACTGAACGGTTGTAATATATGACCAGATACAGCTATTGGTCCAACTGTGGGTTAACTAAAGAGTTCTAAATCCCTAGATGTATATTAGATGTATGATTACTTGGTCTGAATGGAGGGTGGCAACATCATTTTAACATCACTTGTACATCCCGGTTAGGGAGCGGAGGGATATATATATATATATTCATACACTGATGTGATTGCATAGGGCGGCTCAATCTACAACCTCTACTTTGACCATATTGTATGAGGTTTTACAATAGAGCTGGCCAAGAATTAAACCGTTTGCCTGGCACAGTTGATCTGCCATTTATTTGGTGCGTGTGTGTTAGAGTCAAGGGTTGATTGGTTGATTTTGTTGACTTTTATGTAGGGACCTTTTGAGTACCAGTATATATACACAACTCGTCCTCTTGTGTCCCTATCTTTTAACAGAGCGGTGCCTCCTACACCGAGCAATCTGCCGGGTGAGGTGAGGCTTTTCTCCCACAGAACGTTGGGTGAGTTACAATCCCTTGTTTTCAAAGAGAATGTTCTTGCATTATGGACCACGGGTTGGCCATTCTCTAAATAATATAGTGCATGAGAAGGGCACTATTGAACATTAGTCGCTGATGCTGTTTATGTCTGTACTAACCCGACAAAACTGTTTTGACCTTCATTATCTTCTCTTTTAGGAAAGAAGATAAGGTGATAACACCTAAGCAAAGCATAAACAATGCTAGTCTGGTAGGGTGGCAATGGCCACATAATTATATCACTAATATTATGATTTTTAGTTTCACTGTTTGTATACACCATTTTACCAAATCTATCCTGCAGTAGCATTTGATACCATCACTATTAGGTCCTGAAGAAAGCCGGGTGAAACAACCAGATCGGCTGAAACGTGTCGACCTTAAGAGACCAAGTCAGGAATTAGTCGTATTTTTCAGACTAATTTGGTTTTTTAGACATGACACCTGGTCAATTCACAATAAACATATTTTTTGACCACGTAGTTATTTTTAGAGCACTATCACGTTACAGCACTGCATTTCTTTGAATTCTTTGAAATATTATTGCACACTTTGGCAGGAGATTTTTCTCTTTGGGGATCATTGGGACGGGTACCCAGTAGAGCCGGGTGGCTCGAGAGTGTGGGGGCCCTGACTTTGACCCCCTAGGGTCTCACATGACGAAGCTCCGCCAATAAGGGTGGGCTGATGGACTCTTAATCTCCCTGCCTAGTGATGCACTAATTCTTTGAAGAGGTGTGCACAGTATATACAGCATCATGCGGCGTTTTGTTTTTCTTTGGACTTAAGACCTTCTGTTAGTGTATGTCAATATGTTCTGGGGATTGAAGGTATTGTAGTCCGTAAACTAGTCCCCCTAGGACCCTTTTGTAGATTTTTTGTGAAGTTGTTTTATTGCTTACTCTTTGATCACTTAGTTATCTATATATTGTTGTTGCTTTTTATTGTTATCATTATATATCAAAGGATATAAAGATTTTGTTACACTTTTTTCCCTGCCTGCTTGTTTAAAAAACTCTTGCACAACATATTATACATTCAGAAACTGGTCCCATATTAATCTATGATCATGTCCTTGTCACACTAGATTTAGATCTTATTCCAGATACACCTGGCAGTAAATGATGGAGATTTAATAACTCCCTTCTCCCTCATTCTAATTTTACACAAAACTTTGAGGGTTTTGCAAACATTTTTTATTAATAACGAAAGACTGGATATTTCCACTCAGATTATTTGGGACACCTTTAAAGCTGCATTTTGAGATGTGATCCCTTACTTTGTTGCCCACAAGAAGAAGTATGCTTCGAAGAGTTTAAATAAAATTCTGAATCATATTAAACATTTGGAACATGCTTATTACCTTTCTAAATCTTGTCTGGAGGAATTAATTCAAACTAAATTTACCTTCATTAAAATCTAATTCATACCTCCTTAATCCAGTTCCAAGTATTACGGAGGACAAATAAAGATGGGAAACTTCTTGCTAATTACCTCAACATTAAAACAGATCGGACCAAAGTAGACTGAATATTGTCCATCACACTGTCTATAACAACGGATATATACTAGCTGAATTTGCTATTTTGTTCCAGCAATATACACTCTGGAATCTCATGCTAAACAATAAGATACACTTAGGTATATATTCTCTATAAATACATCCCCAGATCCTGATGCGGATTTTTCTTCATTAGATGGTTATATTCACATAGATGACTTACTCTCTGTTATACATTCCATAAAAAAGGGCACAGCTCCAGTAACTGATGGATTCACTGTTGAATTTTATTCACATTTCTAGAAAATTGTTACCTCCACATTACATCAACCTTTTACTAATTTTATTCCTCCAACTCTACTGGGGGTTCTATTCAGGATGATTTAATATGTCTTATTCTCAAAGAGAACAAAGTCCCAATGCTCTGTAAAAATTACAGACCCATGCTCTTTGTTAATCTGCATTATAAAGTTTTTGCTAAAATTCTTGTACTTTATCTTGACCCTTCATTGAGGTAATAGGAAGGGAACAATGTGGCTTTATTAAAGTCTGACGTATTTCTGATAAGACTAGACTATTTTTAGGTCTCGGCCTAGGCAGCGCATGCGCTGTCTCGTCGAGAGATGCTGAATACAGTATAGTGGGGGAAGCTCCGCCCACTTTCCGGCTATCTTTTTAATTGGCCGAAATCGTAAATGGCGCATTCTCATTGGTATTCTGCAAGTTAGTCCCGCCTCCTGACGGCCATGACGTCATTTTTGTCGCTCTATGGCTATCGGCCCCTTTACTTTCAAAACAGTTCTGTTCCCCTGCCTCCCCCTATTCCCTCCCGTAGTCCGTCACTTCTCTGCCCACCACAACCCCCCCACCCACTCCCGTTCCTGCCTTCTTGCACGACCGCAGTTTTGTTTACAATGTAATAGGGCTCGCGTAAATACGAGTCCTATTGCATTTGAAAATGCTTGTCTTCTCCTCGGAGTGGATTTGCACTCTTATTTGCCTGACCTGTCCAGTCTCTGGTTTAAGTCATGATTCACACGGCTCTGTTACCCGGAAGCACGGCGGCTGTAATGCAAATGCGCATCCTGCGATGCGCTTCACCGAGGGCAGGCAGGAGCTCGCGGCAGCTAGAAGTGGAGCTCCGTACTGCCATATTCTCAGAAATGGGCCCAGGAAAATCAGGCCCCAGGGGCTCTGGTAAAGCCCACCTCCACATACATGCTGCAGGCCCCTAGTACAAGAAGGACCGGGGTAGAGAGCATAGAGGCGGATCCAGCGTGAAGGTAAATACTGACGCCCAACTGCTACCACTCAAACTGTTGAATAAACTGTAATATTTTCATGTTACGTGTCATCTGCAGTTCTGTCCGTGAGAGGGGGCGGAAGATAACACGGGCACCACGTGAGGCAACAAGAGGGCAGAATCCAGTCAAAGCATGTCCGTCCCTCACAGGGTGTTTGTCGGTAAAATGTTACATGCAGGTCACACAGAAACAGATGAAGGGAGATCAGTGTTTCCTGTAGAAGGAAATGTGTTTGTGTGTATAATGCAGTGTTAGTGTCTGTTCATGATGTATGTACATTTGTGTATCTGCTCGTGTGTGTTGCATGTACTATTTATTGCCTTCTCTATGTGAGCGTGTGCATTACTGCCTCCAGTCAGTGTGTGTTTTTGGAATTACATAAGTGCACCCCTGTGCGATTTTGTGTGCATGCATCTTTTTCCGACCTCGATTGCTTTTACGATGTATGCGCTGACCTCTGTTAATGTTTCCTACCAGGTTGCCATAGCACTTATGCTTTGGCATCTGCTACCATCCCTTGACCTCCCTGTTTTTGCCCATCTGTCCTTGTGTCCTGCACTCCCATTTTAATTTGCCAGGGTTCACACCGTGGGACTGCATACTCACTATGGCATTTATAATCTCATTAAAGTGACCCATTGGCCACACTTTGATTTTTACAAACTGCTGTCTTGCTCTGCCTTTCAGCTACACTTAAATGTTTGTGTCCTGCGTACCAATTGGGATTAGTTCCTGTGTTGAAGGTTTTTTGTCTTTAACCCCACATGTATTCAGTGCTTTTCTCTTTACACCACCCACAGACCCAACATAGCACAGTCATGGTGCATGGCGTACTTATGTGAGCTTATTTAGTTTTTACCTCCTCACACAATTAATGCCTCTTATTCACAGAAATGAGCCTTTACGTGGTCGTGTTTCACACTAGCAGACCTCTGTTAATGTTTCCTACCAGGTTGCCATAGCGCTTATGCTTTTGGCAATCTGCTACCATCTCCTGACCTCCCTGTTTTTGCCCATCTGTCCTCGCGTCCTGCACTCCCATTTTAATTTGCCACGGTTCACACCGTGGGACTGCGTACTCACTATGGCATTAATAATCTCATTAACATGACTCATTGGCCACACTTTGATTTTTACAAACTGCTGTCTTGCTCTGCCTTTCAGCTACACTTAAATGTTTGTGTCCTGTGTACCAATTGAGATTTGTTCCGGTCTTGAAGGTTCTTTGTCTTAAACCCCACATGCATTCAGTGCTTTTCTCTTTACACCACCCACAGACCCAACATAGAACAGTCATGGTGCATGGCGTGCTTATGTGAGCTTATTTAGTTTTTACCTCCTCACTCAATTAATGCCTCTTATTGACAGAAATCAGCCTTTACGTGGTCGTGTTTCACACTATGTTTATGTAGGATTTCCCTGGCATTTTTTCACCTTCAGGAGGGTCTGATCTTTGGACGGCAGGATTTTGTTAGCATCAATATTGTATTTTCCAAACCAGTTACCTAACTCCCCCCATTGTTTTAAGGCTCCCACCCATCCTGTTTGTTTCTTCTTCCCCCACACAAGGGCCTGTGTATTTGCTCAATCTTCTCCATCTTCTGCAGCAATCTGCTGTTGCAATTTCAAAGGGGGCAACTTCTCTCACTTACTGTTTTTGCCAGACTCTTCCCCATCACTAAAGCAAAGCACCCCTCTGTCTCTGTCTCTGTCTCCATTGATGCTGAACAAGTGTCAGGCGCTGTTTTAAAACTTTTACTGGCTGGGCAAAGGTTGCAGCTTTTTGAGCCCCATCTTTTTTTCTTCTTTATCTCGTGTAACATAGACCTGGTGAAACACAGTTGAGTATAGTGATGTGCATCATTCTTGGTATTTCCGCTACACGCTTCTATAGATGAGTTAATTATCCTGCTGCTGATATGCGTAACTTGCATGTCAGGGCTTCAATCGTCATCAGAGTTACCATTAGCCTTACTCCACCTTTATTGATTATATAACAAGAGATATTGTTAGGCACACATTTAATTTAAACTTTATTTATAATGTTTTGTCAAACATCCAAATAAACCATAGCTTCAGCATTAATCAGACTTTGCACAGTACAACAGGAGATCAGAAGGAAGTTACACGCGTGGAAAACCTCATTTACGGGCTTGCGCGGTACAGTCACAACAGCACAGATCGTTGAATTAACACGCTCTTACACCACAGCGCATAGCCCATCTGGGCTTGTGGAGAGCTGGACGATAAAGAAATGTCCAGTGTCCCACACAGTTTACACAATCCAGCTATATATAACGTTCTCATTATAGAGTTCCCATGCATTAAACTGCTATTTACACTTCAGTGGTGCTTCCCTGGGTTACCTCTGAGGGGGGGTTCCTCAGTACGCTCACTGTGTGCCTGTAGATATGAAATTCACTACATATTCTAAAGGTAAGTTTGTTGTTCATAAGACGTCACATATGTGTTAAAAGGAAGTGCCATTTCCTCGCAGCCTGCCCTGGGATGAATGCAATGCACTATTACCAGCCAGTTATACAAAAATAACTCTTTTAATTAATACTTCTCAATGCAGTTCGATAATATGCCTATGTGTCCTTGTATAATGTAACAGAGGCTCATGTTAAGCACCTCAAAACCCTTGTGTCTAGTTTGCGCTATATAAAAGTATTTAAAAAAAACAAAATTGAAGGTTAAAGAACACTAGCTGTTGTAATACCCAGGATAATGTGCTGCATAGCTAAAAACGTATACGTTTCCAAAGGCGAGACCGATTGCATTGCAAATGCTTGTGACCCTTCATTGAGTTAATAGGAAGGGAACAATGTGGCTTTATTAAAGTCTGACTTATTTCTGATAAGACTAGACTATTTCTTTAAATGTTTTAAGTAAGTCCAAATCATATAAATATTCTTTAGCAGCTATTTCTCTGGATGTCGAAAAATTGTTTGACCGAGTTAGTTGGCCCTTTTTTATTTTTTCAACTCTTTCTTGGTTCGGCTTTATTCCTAAATGTATTAATCTCATGTCTCTACTATATTTTTCTTCCAAGGCATCCATCATTGTCAATGGTCTTATTTCTCTGCCATTTTCACTCCATCAAGTTATTCGGCCAGGATGCCCTCTTTCTCCCCTATTATTTGTATTTACCCTAGAGCCCTATCTATCAAAAAGTTGTATAAACTCAGACATTAAGGCTTTTCAATATGGGGACAAACAGCTAACATTTTATGTATATGCAAATTGCATTCTCCTCTTTATCTCACAGCCGCACACCTCTTTGCCAGCCTTCTAGAAGGAAGTTGTGACTTTTGCTTTCATCCAACTATATAAACTAGATGGACACAAATGCAAATATTTTCCTTTAAATAAATGATGTTTTCATGCTGACTTTGCCTCATATTGGAATCAATACAAAATTAAATACTTTGGTCTATGGTTCAGTGCTTTTGAAAATGAGACCGTTTCTCTCAATCTGAAAGAGGTGATCACAACACTAACATCTCTTACATCTAGATGGAATCCTTTCTTCTTATCTTGTTGGGGATGCTTAGATACCACAAAAATTATGCTAGCTCCTCTTATACTAGTTTATCTTTCTAGCATTCTTACAAGTATCCCCAATACTTATTTAAAATAATCTACTCTATTTTAGCCATATTTCTATGAACAACAAGAAGTACTGCAGCGGACTAGCGCAGCGGGCGCGCCTAAGGCAAGCCCGACTGCGCACCAAGTCAGCGGCCAGGGCCAGTTATGCTGCCTGAGTTGGGTCCCCCGCTGGTAATGCTTTGCAGCTATCGAGTGAGTTTTTGAAATCACTGCGGCCTCCCTTATGCCCTTCAATTAGTGCTTGCACCTTGTCTTTCAATCAGGATTCCGTTTGCTTGGACTGTGGTTTCACTTCAACGCCGGTGCGCCACTCTAGCAATTTACTTACTGAACCCTTGAGGGCCATGTCCATTAGAGCTGCCATCATTAATGCTAGATCATTGAGGAAGCACTATATGGACGTGTTCAACCTGGTCTCTGACAATTCTTTGGACTTGCTGTTTATCACCAAGACCTGGCTGGACTCCACATCTGACCCCATTGTTGTGCTGGCGACTCCTGCTGGCTTTAAGATTCATCATGTGGACCGACCAGTTGGTAGAGGGGGTGGCCTGGCCATCTTGCACAGGGACAATTGGGTTCTCCATAGGGAACCCTCTAGCATTTGGGGCGAGTGTGAAGTTTTCGGCCCATTTCACATTAGGCGGGTCCCTCATCTACCATCCCCCTGGTCCGGCTGATGCCTTTCTTAAATCTTGTGGGGACACGATGGCTGAGCGAGCATTGCGTTTCTCTCGCTACTTGGTTCTGGGTGATGTGAATCTTCACCTCGATCAATCTGAGCTGGAGACTCAGCTGACTTCCTTGGCTCCCTTCAATTGGCTCATCTTTCACAATGGGTCATCCATTCCACCCATCAAGGGGGCCACATCCTTGACCCCATTTGCTCTAACTTCCCTATCCAGGAGAACAAGCCTTCGTATGTCTCTTGGTCAGACCACTCCCTTGTATGTTTTTCCTGGGAAGTTACCCAGCCTACCAGGCTGGTTCGCTGCCATCGCCCCTTTACCTTTAGTAAAATTGACCCTCTCCAGTTCGTCAGCTCTCTGGCTGCTTCCCGGCCACCTCTTCAGTAAGACCTGGAGGGGAATGTGTCCAGGTTTTCAGACTGGATCTCTGACTCGGTGTTTGCTCTTTTGGCATCTTGCCGGCCTAAGCTGGCAAGAGAGTCCCCCTCTAAACTGTGGTTCTCTCCTGAGCTGAGAGTCTTGAAACATGAATGTACAATTCTGGAGAGGACATGGCGCTCTAGCGGTTACTGACCTATGGTGAAACATACACTTAGATCCAAACAAAAAAGCTACTACACCGCTATAGCGGCTGCTAAAAGCTGTTATTACACTTTACGAATTGATCAGGCCAATAACAATTATAAAGAAATGTTTTCTATTGTGCAAAGTTTTATGTCTCCCAGTGCCCAGGCCTGTGCTGCGCCAGTTTTGGAGTCCTGGTGCAATACTCTTGCTAAGTTCTTTTTGGACAAAATTTGCATTATACAAGCTTCTCTCTCCGCTTGCGCTACTGCGTCTACAGCCCCCCTACTGGCCAGTCTGTAGCTGGTCTTGTCAATACGTTGTCAGCCTTTGAGCCAATAGATCTGGCCGGGACTCTCAAAATTCTTAAAGCCTTGAAGTCGGGATCTCCTAGGGATCCCTGTGCTGCCAGACTGCTGGCCGCTGTGGTGGATACCATCAACTCAGAAGTCAACCAAATTGTTAACATGTCATTGCAGGAAGCCTTTGTCCCGGCCTCCTGGAAGCTGGCACAAATTCTCCCTCTCCTCAAGAAGCCATCCCTTGACCTGCTGATTCCGGGAAACTATTGTGGGAAACTATCGTCCTATCTCACTTTTGCCAAGACTGGCTAAGGTCTGCGAGAAGGTCATCACTAATCAACTGACCAACTTTGTTGAGGCCTCGGGTCTGCTCCATCCGGCTCAATCCAGATTCCGGGCCTCGTTTAGTACGGAATCAGCTCTGCTGGAGGTGTCAGAGGCTATTTGCGAGTGTTTGGATGCCGGCGGGAGAGACGCTTTGGTTATGCTAGATCTCTCGGCGGCATTCGACACTGTGCCCCATTCTTTGTTCCTGGTTCACCTCACGGAGATTGGCTTATCCGGGTCTGCCTGGGGCTGGATCAGGTCCTTCCTGGAAGGTCGCTCGCAGCAGATTTGGCTGCCTCCATGTGCCTTTGTGCCCCAGCAGGTGGACACTGGGGTCCCGCAGGGGTCATCCCTTAGCCCCCTTCTCTTTAACATCTATATTACTCCGCTGATTTTTTTTGCGGAGTCGTTCTAGGCTAAGGTGATGGCCTACGCCAATGACACCCAGCTTCTGTTCTCCTGGGTAAGGGATGATGACTCAGTTCTCTCGGCTCAATATTGCTTGCCCTCTGTCTTTTGCTGGGTCGCCCAGGCGCAGCTAAAGTGTAATGAAGAGAAATCTGAGTTTTCCTGCAAACTTCAGAGAGAGGTTGTTGCCCCCCAGCTTCCCCTTGCCTAGTGCATTGGGTAATTCTGCAAAAAATCTGGGGGTATGGTTCAATGAGAACCTTTCCTTTTCAACCCAGGTCAAGAAGCTGGCTGGGACCTGTTTTGGCACTCTGAAAGCGCTGAGGAAGTTTCTTCCTCTCCTTCCAAAACCTGCTAAAGAAACGGTTGTTCGCGCCCTGATCTTGTCCTGCCTGGATTATGCCAACGCTCTTTATGCAGGCCTAACCTCTTGAATAAATTACAGGTTGTCCAAACTTCGGCTGCTAGACAGCTTCTGGGGTTGTCTAGCAGGTGTAGTGTGCAAGCTCATTTGCACTCCTTACACTGGCTCCTGGTCGAGTCACAAATTAAATTTAAGACTTTGGCTATTGCCCATGGGGCTCTTCATGGTTCGGGTCCTGTCTATATACAGAAGAGGTTTGATTTTTACAATCCAGCGAGACAGATGCGGTCTTCTTCCCAACTTCTGATGCAGACCCCAGGTTCAAACACCAAAGGCTCGGTGGGAGTTCCTTTGTGCGGAAAGCTGCTTTGGCTTGGAATGCTTTACCCTTGGTGCTGCGCTGCATTCAAGATCCAACCATTTTAAAAAAAAAGTTAAACACTCTTCTCTTTTAACAGTCACCCTGGTTTATGTCTCCTTTTCCCAAGTACGCGCTGGGCCCATCTGTTGAGTATTCGCGCGCAAAATAAATTCATATAACATAACTGCATGTCTCTTCAAAAACTTAAATGACCCAAACATATGGAAGGTGTTTATTTTCCAGATGTTCATTCTTACCACACATCATTTGTTCTTAAACAAGCATCTTATTCACTTATCAAAGGAGAATCTATAGACCCTCTGTTAGACCTGGCACCATTGGCGTGGGTCTCCCTTCCATTTTTCGCTGTTGTCTCCTCTGTTTTTGCTGGTGATAGATGCTCTGGGCGCTGTGCCACTGCCATTCAGTGCCACAGCGCGAATGCTCCCTGTGTAAAGATGACTTGTGAATTGGTATATCCATGATTGGCTTATTTTGTTTACCTGTTAGTCCCTAGTAGTGTGGCCTGTGTATGCCCAGGGCTGGTAAACCAAGTGCTGCTGGTGGGCCTGCAGCGCTGGTTTGCGCCATCCACAGAAGCAGCTTGTAAAGTGTGTCTCAGACCTGCCACTGCAGTGTCTGTTTGCAATCTAGAACTGCCATCTTGGCTGTGAAGTGCACCCACTTCCCAGCCCCTGAACCTTCCCTTGGCATCATGTAAGCCAACCCTATGGTAGGGTGCATTGTATGTGTAAGGTAGGACATGCTCTGATGTGTGTAGCATGTCCTGGTAGTGAATTACACCCAATTTCGTTTTTCACTACTGTAAGGCTACCTGTTCTCCATAGGCCAGAATGGGAGGTTTGGCTATTACATTCTATAGTCCTAACTGACCCACAGACCATGGTAGAAAAACGAATTTAGTATGCCTGAGCTCAGAATATTAAAATACATCTTTTAGTGAAGTTTATTTTTATATTCTGTGTTTGAAAATACCACTTTTAGAAAGTAGGTATTTTCTTGCCTAAGCCTTCCAGTGTGCCCTGCTGTTATGTGTATTGGCTGTCTGGTTTTGGAGGGACAGGGCAGGCTGAGTCAGACCTGGGTTGAATAGAGAGATCTGCATTAGAGTATGGGGAGGGGTTGCTCCTGGACCTGAATAGGGCTGTGCCTGGTAAGGTAAATGCTGGCTCCACCTCCCACTGTGCGTCTGATGGCAGACCCCCTCTTTCTGAAAGGAAGGATGCAGCCTGGTAAACAAAGTGCTCTAAGACTGACCAGAACTGGTTCTGGCTGGGTTCAGTGACTTGTAGCTTCTTAGGACAAAGACTTTTGGGGTATAAATATCTGTGCTGAAACCCCTACAATTTGTATTGCACCTGGACAACAAGAAGAACCTCTGTCCGTGTAACTGAAGGAATCTGCAGAAGGACTCTCCTTGTGCTTGTTTGCTGTTTCTTGGACTAGCCTGCAGTGGTTACTACTGGACTTGGAAGAAGAGGAAAAGGACTTTGAAGGAAATTTTATTTTGGCTACAGCAATCACCCAAGGGCTAGATGAGAGCTAGCCTCCTGCAGGAGTCTCAGGCACATCAGACTCCACCACCAGCCTCCTGATTCCTCCTAGCGAGGATTTCTATCTGCAGGTGAGGCTCCTGTGAGTTCCAGGGTCTCTAGTTCTACTGTGGAGAAGAGAGCGCTGAAAATCGTCGCTATCGCCCGTTAGCGAGCCGCTGCAGCTGAAGAGTGTAAGGAAAATCGTCGCTCTGCTGCCACCGAGTGCTCGCTAACCACAGATCATCACATCACCTGTCTGCGGGCTGCCAAATGCTCGCTAACCCGAAGATTATCGCATTGCATGTTTGCGGGCCTGAAAGCGCTTGCTAACCAAAGATCATCGCATCGAGTTCATCGCTTCACGACATCGCAGAGCGGATGCCGAGCATTCGCCATTTTAATCTCATCGCATCAGGATCGACGCTCCCTCGCGGGGCGCCATTTTCTTTCATCGCAACAAGATCGCACACGCAACAGGCTTGGCACATCATCCTCCCTTCGCGGCAAGGATTTTATCGCATCGCCGGCTTAGCGTGCAGAAGTTTGTCGCTTTGTCCTGCACACAAACCAGCGCATCATCCTCCCTTGCGGCAAGGATTCAACGCATCGCTGGTTAGCGTAAGGAAAATCATCGCTGCAACTCCTTAGCGACATTTTTGTTGCTTTG